>NC_041396.2:71774498-72974498 GCF_900747795.2 Erpetoichthys calabaricus | reverse complement strand
CCTGTTGGCGTGTGGCTCCTCTAGCTGTAAGGTCCAGATAGGATAAGCAGAAGTGATGTTAGGTTTTAGAAAGAAAGAATTGGGGCTCATATTTTTAAAATAACTGCCTTGTTTTATTGGATTTATTTAATGAATTTTTAACCTCATATTTATGTATTTGGTACATGTTTTCATTATTTTGCTTAAAATCAAGTTTTGTATTGCAATTATACCCCCAAGGCATTGTCCACGTCTTTCAGGGTCAAAGCCCAAGCATCTAAAGTCAGTGAGGCAACATAGTGAGAAAATAAATGTGTTTGATAAAAATCATGCTGGACTGTTGGCAGCAGCTGTTGGCCAGAACCAGGTAGCTAGACACATTGAAGCTGCCAATCCTATCACCAAATGCAGCCTCAAGGTTACACGTCAACTCGACTCTGCTATGCTTTCATACTCCAAGTCCCTTAAGATTCTCAAGCAGCACACAAAGCAGACTTAGCTACAGATTATTTCAAACCAGTGAATCCTTCACAATCTCCAACGCCATCCACCAGCTATGAAAGACAGAGTGGTGGAGGTGATGTTGATACCTCACGAGTCTCGGCATCTTCTGACAGCAGTTTTTTTTAATAAGCTGTTAGCACAAAAAGACACAGAATTCTACGGAAGCCAGAAAAAATGTTTTGTATGTAACTAATTTTATTTTGTGTACTGCATTTTATGGATAATTTCATGGTTTCCATATTATGAAAAGTATATATTATCAGAAGTAATGTTTATACAGATCTATACAGAAAAGTGTGTTTTGAGCAATCTCTAGTGAAAGATTATAATTTTTGGTGGCCAGGGAACTAACTCCCTATTTTCCATAGGCTCAATATATTAACAGCTTAGCATCTTTGATTATCGCACCTCTTTCTAGCAACACTACTCCTGAGAAAGTGCAGTCTTGACTGTTTATCGGCTCATATAAGATATATATCTGCATGACTGTTAGAGAAAAAAACTGAAATTAAGTCTGCTGCCTCACAGTTTCAGAGTTCTTTGTGCAAATCACAACCTAGGCACTATCTGTGTAGAGTTTACATATTCTCGTATCTACTTGGATTTTCTCTTATTAATCTAATTTTCATCCACTGTCATGTTTGTTGGGATGGGTAAAGTGCTTAATTATTGACCATTTCCATTTTGCGGGCTGTTGTTGTGTTCAGATATGCATGCTTTGTGATGTTTGTCCTTCCTGAGCCACCTTATAGTGGGGCATCCCGATGTAGGTAATGTGTTTGCCAAAAACACATACAGCGAAGTTCATCCTGCCTGTTTAATCCTACGGTAGCATAGCCGGTAAGTTTATATTTGTAAAATGCTACCGTTCTGTACTGCTACTTATAGTTTAAAGCTGTTATCAAACTGCTTGTTATTTCCATGCTGAAAATTATATTTCTTTACTTGTAGTTTCACACCTGCTCTTTATTAATAAACTGGAGATTTGTACACCTCGTGTCAAGTCAGTCTCCTAAGTCGTCATATTGATAAAGGGAGGAGTTTAGCTGCCTGAATATCGATTACAACGTAATAGTGAGATCAGAACATCCACATCCAAAGAAATTTACATTACATTGATTTCCAAGCCTAAATCAAGTTTCCTTTAGTAAGTGTCAAAGTGTAAGTAAGTGTACCCTTTCCAGGTTTGGTTCCTTTTCTGGGACAAGCAAATCAAAAAAATGTTTAAATGAATGAATGAATGTATATTAGAAACTGGTACTAGTGCAACAATCATTATAATAACCTTGAAATGCATATATAATGATCCAGTGAAGCAGATGAGCTTTACTTTGTTGGTTATCTCCACTTATTAGTTCTTTGTGATTATTTACAAAAGAACTCTTTTACTACAAAGCATCTTCAAAATACATATGGGGAAAAAGAATACTATCATAAACATTTTTGTTTCCTAAAAATAAGATTAAGACATTTTTAGACCAACTAAATTCTGCAAAACTAAATTTATAGAGCAGTCAATTCTGTCTTAAAATTAAGGCACATTATTTTCTACCTTAGTAAAAAGAAAGTAAAATTAGGCTGCTATTTTTTGGTTGTGTTCATTTCAGTACTTCATTATGACTTTTTATAATCATTTGTACAGAAATGTGAGCTGAATGGAATTCCTGCAAATTACATTGGTACCACCTCGGTTTTCCCATTAAGTCCTGTTTTCTATAAACAGCTATTTCTGCATGTTGATCTGGCTGCAATACATTTCTTCTTATTGTATCCTAGTTAGACTATACCTTTCTAATTTAAATAGCTCCTAAAATACAATTTACAATTTAATTTAAAATAAGTCCTCAATAAGTAATATGTCTACAAATCTGATTGCACGTAAATGAGGTACATTTATCCTTCATGCAGAGTCTTCCTTGAAAAAATACCTTAGGATCATTAGGTTAAAATTTAAAAGCAAATCTCAAAATAGAAAACTGGAAAACACAGCTCTTCAAAAGATTCAACAGGTTCAAAAAATAAAAGTCCAGTCTGAGGCTCCTCAAGGTTGTAAACATACACAGAAAAATCCCTGTTCCCACAGATGTACGACCTAGTCTATTTTAATATTAACCAATTATTTAAAAATAACTAAACTGTTCATTTTTTAACATGTTTATTCAACTTCAGAATGACTAGACTGGCAGAACTTTGTGCAAAGCAGTAATAAACCTGGATGCAGCAATAGTTACAAGTCAAACACAACCACACTCACTCAGAACTGGCCAATTTTATATAATCAGCAAGTCTGAAATGCATATCTTCAGAATTGATAAGAGAAAACATTTGTGCATACCACAAAAATATTCAGATTTCACACAGTGACTGAAGAAGGAATCATACCCTGTCTCCTGGAGCTGTTAAATAGTTACGCTGCCTACTGCACAATAAAGCATTAAGAGTTGCACAATAAAGCAGAATTTTCCATGTTCACTCCTGGAAGGCTCAAGTGGCAACAGATTTTTATTCCAACCCAACTGCTTAATTAGAGGTTAATCTTTGCAGATAATTGAACTTTTTATCTAATTTTATGTCTGGTTAGTGTTTTCATCCTCCCACGTCACCTCATACTTCTTTTGCATTTTAAGGTGTTCCCTTCCCAGGATATCATCCAAATGCTTTGTGGCCTGATGCAGATTAGTATTTCTCAATCCTTCACTTCTCTCACTCTTCTATTTCTTTCCATTGTGGCAAGAAGCTAGGGGTGGTACCCAGCCAGGACGCCCAGAAGGACCGGAGGATGGATTACGCCTCCTCCAGACCACGAGGGGGTGACCACCCTGGTGGCTATGGGGACCATGGGAAAGGAGCTTGGAAGCTCCATCCTATAGGGGCCCGTGGTCACTGCCAGGGGGCGGCACGATGCCTGAGGAGCCCTGGCCCTCAACACTTCCGCCACACCCGGAAGTGCTGGGGGGAAGAAGCCCGGGGACACCCGGAATGCTTCCAGGTGCATAGCCAGCACTTCTGTCACACTGGGGAGTGCCGGCAGGCACTCATTGGGAGGCACCTGAAGCACATCCAGGTGGGTATAAAAGGGGCCACCTCCCTCCATTCGATGGCTGGAGTCGGGAGGAACAGAGACAGAGCTCGGGAGAAGAGGAGTGGAGGCAGACCTGAGGAAAGGCATTGTGGAAGAAAGCCTGGACTTTGGGGGAGTATTGGATTGTGTGCTGTCTTCACTTTGTACATAATATGAATAAACATGTGTTGGTGTTCAAACCTACGGTGTCCGCCTGTCTGTGTCCGGGCTGTTCCCCACACAATATATTTAATCAAAATGAAAACATCATGATATACACAGACATGTGTAAATGGGACCAAGCAAAATGGTGAAATGTTGACCCATTTGTCATTTGCAACTCATTAAAAACTAGCAAATGAGTAATGTTTTCAGACTAAAAGAAGACATTAAAGGTTTGGAATCTTAACAAACAAGTTAAATAAAATAGAGATTAAAAAGGAAGTCATAACAGTGTCAGCAGCAATAATAGCTTCTAATTAACAGATTGCACTTTAAAAAACACCCACTTCCTCTGTAGCCCTCCAGGACTGAGCTTGGGAATCCCTGCAACAAAGAATTAACACGTTAAAAATGAAGCTGTCTCAAAAGATCTTTCTGCCACAATTTTAGTTAGCAAAATGGGCTATGTCAGGTCCTAGATTCAAAGCCATTCTATAAAGTAGGTTTACATCATGCTGCCAATATAAAATATGGTGTATTCAAAAACAATTTAAAAGAAAACATTTAAGACTATATTAAGCAGCAGCAATACAACTATGCAGTAGATGAATATCAGCCAACTGAAACTGCCTGCACTTAGTATCTTAGTATAAATATATCTACAAGACAAAACATTTCCTTCTTTTATTGTTATGTTATTAATTGCCTCCTGTTTTGCTTATATAGGGTTTAATGTGTTGGGCAAAATATGCAGCAGAAACCAACCTACAGTATGGGAAGAAGATCAAGTAAGGAACTACCCAGATTTATACTACCAACAGTATCCTGTAGTTATCAAACTTTAAACAAATTAGAAAATATACACTTGGCATAATATTCAAGTACACTGAGGGACTTATTTAATCAATAAAATCAGGAGTATTTTACATTTTTTAGCTAATTCTTCAAAGAGTCCTTTATCACGTTTTTGGTTATTAATACTTTTGTAACAGCGAGTCATGTTTAAAAAGGCCATAAATAACAGAATGCAATTATATGCATTAGTAGACTACATTACATGCATTCTTTTTAACAATACTTTGTTATGTAGTTAAAAACATAACGTAAATAAGATTTCATGGACAGTAATGTAAAAATGGCATGATTGATGTCCTGTTGTTAGTTGTTGGTTGTGAGGGTCTGTGATTAACTGTAATTCAGCTATCTTAAATATAACATTTTTGAAAGACGTACCTTATGGAGAGCTAAATCTCTGCTGAAGTCTTGCAAAATTGTTGGCAGTTTCAGACCATGATGGAGAGCACATCTGAAGTTTAGCTGATAAATTATCATGTCAGGGTAATACTGAATTATTATAATGTACAGATAATGCAGGCATGAAGTTGTTTATGGCAATGCAAATACTGAGTACATATTTCTTCACTCCATACTTACAGAATGTCATTTATATTATTCTTTCCCTCTTATATTCATTTTTAGATTTTTTTGCTATTTTACTTTTATGGTAAATTACCTCAAGCAGCAGGAGAAGTGAGTTTGTGTACTTGCAACTTGCACATCTGTGTCTCCCTGGTGCTTCAATAACTTTTTTGTGGATCTGTTCTACAATCAGTAGCATGTGTCAAACAAGAAAAACAGAAAAATACACAAAACACAGGATGAATTGACCTCTGTCGAGGTAAACTTGAAACATTTTCAAAATGAGATTTTAAAATTTCTAAAATTTGAATTGTGCACTCTATTTGAGATATGGCAATGAAAATAAAGCTTTCCCAATAAATCTCCATGAAGAGTAAATGTGCCAAATTTCAACAAAATCTTTCCACTGAGACAGACAGACATGGCAAAAGCAGTAGGTGCTTTCCACATAATAAATGGTGTTGTAGCTATGACATACATCTAGTATGACATACATCTGGTATTCCTCCCACATCCCTGTGTTAAAGAGAGCTTGAGTGATTGTGGGTATGTGCATGAGTGTGCCAGGTAATGGACTGACATCTAATCCTTATGTTTGATCTTGCTGGTATATGCTCTTTCTTCTCGTGATTCAGTTTTTTCTCAACATTAATTCAAAGCACAAAAGCAAATACAACATAAGTTTTTCTATTAGAACAGCAAAGTATTACTTCCATTACATTGACCTACTTGCCTGGAAAGCAAGCTAAGAAATCCCCCCTTCAAGCCTAGCACTTAATTTTGAAGTTCTTTAATAAGCAAGACTTGAACTCTAGCTTGACATTTGTCTGGTTATTAGTGAGTAACATGTTAACAAAAACACACCAATATGCTAACTGCAAATTTAATTTTATTTGAACCTTGCAGTAGATACCATATGATTTAAGCTACATAGCACTAGCTAGACATGGAAAAGAAGTTATGAAGAAAGAAAGACGCCAGTGCATGTTCCAGGGTGTATTTAAGCAATACAAACATTAGAGTTGTGCACTGGACTGTTTTTTAACCTTTTTTTCACAGAAACAATGGCTGTACCCATCCAATGCACAATAAATTAAAACCTGTTAACAGAGAGTAAACAATTTTAAAATAAAGATTTTAAATGTAGGCCTGCATTTTTTCAACATATTTATTTAGTTTAAAATGCCAATTTCCACTTTTGTTTATTTTGGGTAGATCTCAAAACTACATTCCATGCAGTAAAACCATTCATGATGAACACACTTGCATCAAAGACTTATTTATCACAGTATTTCTTATATCTACATCTACATAGTGGAGAAGCTGGCAATTAAATGACAAAATAAATAGAAACATTATTCACACACAGGTATCTGTCAGCCATGTAAACAAAGTATTAGATAAGCTGCACAAAACCTTTAACTGCTATAAAATCATATGGACGAATGTCTACACAAAAACATTTAATTCAATTTGATACTTATTCAATGCTGAACGCTAGAAGAGAGCATGAAATTATTTCTCTTTGAAGCAAATTTGGCTTGGCCAGTGAAAAAACACCTCAAAATGTGTGACTGTTTTTTGATTATCCTTTACAGATCTAACTGTTCCATTAACTCATATACTTTGAATATCTGGTGATCAGAAACAACATCCTAAAAATGATGATATTGTGATTGGATTATACATAAATAGGATATTTTATAATGTAATTGTTTTGTTGTTATTGAAACCAATATCATTTTTACTTTAATTTTATTGCATATTTACATTACATTTACTTATTTAACTGATACCTTTATCCAAGGCATTTTCAAACATTTGTGATACAATTGGTTACATTTCTTTTGGTTTTCCAATTGAAGCACAGGCAGTTCAAGTAACTTGCTCATGGACACACTGTGTCAGTAGCAGGATTTGAACCCAAAACCCAACACCTTAACTACTATACTATACTGCCATATTATAGGCAATTTGTCATCCTGCATTTCTCAAGGCTGACTGCCAAGTATTGCCAGCATACATGAATAGTCCCATACCTCAGTTTTTACATTGAGTCTCATGGTGGCCCGGTCCCGATGCATTCCTCTACCACACATCTTCATTAGCTAGCATCTTCTTTCACCATATACCATATGAAATTAGGGTGACTTATCATTTTCAAACCTTCTGGAGTGGGACTGTCAGAAGCATTTATAAATCTAAATTGATATTATGATATGCAAGCTTCTCTTCACTTTTAAACAATGAAAATATTGTTTAGTTTACTGGAAAGAAATTAGTTTTTACTAAAATAACATAAATAGAGCTAAAAAGTGCCTGTCTATACTTCTAGAAGAAACATATTCCAAGCTTTTAAAAAACAGAGACACAACATTTTACTAGCTGTGAGCATTTGTCACAGTATCCCTTTGTCAGCATGCCGCTGTCCTACACACTACTGTCAGGACACCATGTCTAATAGTAGGTGGATCATCCACTGAATTTGAGCAGTACTGAGGAAAATTAAAAAATATATATTTTCTTGGCAGCCAATGCTCCATTATAGACAATTAGATACATATTTGAATACAATTGTTATAAGTGTTATACTAAGATTTTAAGCGTGATAGGTAGTAACAGAAAACTCCAACCAACAATATCTGTATTACTTAGCCCATAAACAGTAGTGATGATTAAATTTTTAGTCCTATATTTTCATGGAGAATCCACATAATGTTTCAAACAGAATGGGAGTCGATTATGACAAATGCTGTACAAAAACAAACAAAAAAAAAACTTCTATGAAAAAATTTCACCCTACTCGTGTCACAGAATCTACATGTTAGGTCATAGAATCGTATGTTGTCGTGCAAGGCACATGTATTTTTTTGCTAAAATATTGTTATAAATAATAAAGTAGTTCACAAACAGAAAGCCCCTTCACACTGGTTCACATTTTTGAATTTAAGACCTACCTCTTCTTTTAATTCATTGATTTAGAGTCCTGTCTTAAAATGAGTAATACGAGATTTTTTTTCAAGGACATATTTATATTGTTTGCTGTTGTTCAGCACTGGTCATCTTTGATGTCTGTTTTAAAAATTAAATATTTTTCTTGGCATTGTGATGCAGTAGCGTAGAGAAGGTGGGCCATAGGCTCAGCTAATCAGTGGATTGTATATGAAATTTTCCATTAATTTTTGTAATTGATTGTTTGTTATTTTATCTTTCTTTCAGTTTCAAAGTGGTATGTCAAATCCCATTGGTGTGCTGAATTTTCAAAAAATAAATAAACAAATGGGGCAGTGTTATGTTGTACATGTAACCTGATTAGTGGTAGTCATTGGACAGTTAACAGAATATAAAGTTGCTTACCTGAGTATTTTCGATGAACACCAAGAGATAGTTTCTTATTTTGAGGGATTATTTCTAACATGGCAAAAACAAACAGAAATATCGAGGTTTTTCAAAAAGCCTTGTTTAGCTATATGGAATAAATATCCAGGATGCAGAATATAAAGTGTTTGTCAAGCAAATTAACTGAAAAGTGGAAACAAGACAGCAACTATTGTTATCTTTTTTGGAGGTGCTTGACAACTGCCCTGCAGATATTTTCCCCAATGTTAATATTTTGTTGTGACTAATAGTCACACTTCCAAGTGTAACTTGCAGTGTTGAGAGAATTTTTTCATCCGTAAATCAAATCAAGACACATTTGAGATCATCGCTATCATCAGTTCGTCTCAGGAACTTGACTGTTTTATCATTCAAACACGATCTTGCTGAAAACCTAAATCATGACAAAATCATCGACCAGTTCAATCTAAACGGACGGGACTGATTTTGTTTGTGTGTCTGCAGAGCAAAATTGCATTTGATTGCCTTGATAATTTTTGCTCAACTTTTGCATGGTCCTAATAATTCAGTTATGTGAAAGTACCTCAGCATGAATATATGTATTTTTGGAAAAGCGCCCTTATATATCCTACTGAAAACTAGAATACCCAATTTTACACAGGCCCAGCCTAAAATCTATTCCTGGCTAAACCTCTGTTGTGATGGCCATGTTGCCTACTGCTGACATACTTCTTCTTGAACGCGGGACATAAATAGATAGATAGATAGATAGTTGTAAACCTGAGGATGGAAGGGACAATGAGGACACAATACAATACAATTTATTTTTTGTATAGCCCAAAATCACACAAGAAGTGCCACAATGGGCTTTAACAGACACTGCCTCTTGACAGCCCCCCTGCCTTGACTCTCTAAGAAGACAAGAAAAACCTCCCAAAAAAAACCCTTGTAGGGAAAAAATGGAAGAAACCTTGGGAAAGGCAGTTCCATACAACATGTAAGTTCAAATGTGCAAGTATGCTTTTGATTTTAGCAATCAAAACAAGGCAGTGTGTAAAAGTGCAGTGCAAAAATCTCAATATATATATAAATAATCCAATAAAAACAGATAGATAGATAGATAGATAGATAGATAGATAGATAGATAGATAGATAGATAGATAGATAGATAGATAGATAGATAGATAGATAGATAGATAGATAGATAGATAGATAGATAGATAGATACTTTATTAATCCCAAGGGGAAATTCACATTCTCCAGCAGCAGCATACTGATACAATAAACAATATTAAATTAAAGATTGATTATAATGCAGGTAAAAAACACACAATAACTTTGTATAATGTTAAATGTTAACGTTTGACCCCGGGTGGAATTGAAGAGTCGCATAGTTTGGGGGAGGAACGACCTTCTCAATCTGTCAGTGGAGCAGGACAGTGACAGCAGTCTGTCGCTGAAGCTGCTCTTCTGTCTGGAATAGTACCCAGTGAGGAGGTTAAATCCCAATAAATATTGATTATAAATAATCCATTAAAACCAAGGATAAAATCAAGTGGGATTGGCTCTTATCCCCATACTGGTGCTGAACAATCTCCCTTTCTCTTGCCAAGCCCCACTCATCCATCTCTCGGCCATAATGAATGGGGCAAAGACTCTGGAAACTGCCTCACTGACAGCCTATCTCAGTCATCTTCCTTCTGCATCCACCGAGATGTGCAGAGCTCAATTCCGTCTTCCTAATGCCTATGCTAAAGTCCGTGGAAATCCTAGGAGCATCTGAATGCTCCCGCTTTCAACTACACAGTAGGAGAAATCCGGGCTTCCCCTGGTGCACCTCTCACCATTCCATTGTGAGGTTCCCCCTGACCACTTTGTTGCCTTCTGCAAAACGCTGCCTCTCCTCTCCTTAATCAAAATTTTTTCAAGTTTTTTCTTAACCCTAACCCAAACCCTAAGAGACTCATTTTATTCCCCAGCAACTTTTCTCTCATATATGTACATTCACGGGGTCTGCACTGCCCCACAGTTTTTTGTTTTTTTTTTACTTTTTTCAAAAAACACATACTGTTACACACCTCTTTCTCACTTCACCACCCACCATAACTAAAAAATAGATGCAGTTAAAAATATATACTTTTTGGATAGGGTTTTCCTTTAAAAAACAGCAATGTGGTCTTATCCATGATTAAAACTATACAGAAAAATTTCAACTAAACTTTCTTTTTTTTTGATAAGTATGCATAAAACCAGTTGAAAAAAAGTACTGAAACACAGTGAAACTTAGGTGGAATTTATGTACAATACTGTCAGATGGCTATAGCTTACCAAAAGACAGAATTATTTGTAAATGCAAACTGCTTATCTACTTTATTAGTTCAATTAAATTATAAAAATAAATTCCATTTTTTATTTTAGATATGATACTTTTTTATTCACATAAAATGCCAGATACACTAAAATGACTTTTCATGTTCAGGATTGTTTAATAACACAAATTATTTTATGGACTGTGATACCCTTCGAAGAAATGGAATGCATCTCTGTCTACATTTGAATAGCAAATATAACATCATTTGCACCACACATATTGCATATCAAAACTATAGCTTCTTCTCCATTGAGAAAATTATTTACAGAACTCACAAGTCTTCATTACAAGAAAATTAGTAGCCTTCTAATAAAAATATTGTAAAAATATGGAAATACAGAGTAAATTTCTTTGTAAGTTAATTACTAGTAATTCCATTCCTTATGCCACTTAATATAGTTTCATCATTGTTTTCCAACAGTCTCTTTTGTCCCATACATTTATAGAAAAAAGTTACACTAGTTCAGATCCATGCACAAATTTGGTCAATGCTCATTATAGCTACAACACAACCATAGCATTAAACCATGATTATATATTATACATTTTCATCATTCAAGAGGGCATCAGCAAATCCTGAAATGAAATGTGAAGAATCAAATTGTTCCATAGAAAACAAAAGCAAAGTTAAAACCATTCTTCATTTATAAAACTAACTGTATACTGTATGCCTTGAATCAATGTGCAATGTTTAAAGCATATTACAGTGGAACCTCGGTTTGCGAGTAACTTGGTATACGAGTGTTTTGCAAGACAAGCAAAAATTTTTAATAAATTTTGACTTGATAAACGAGCGAGGTCTTGCAGTACGAGTAGTATGTATACGCTTTGTCTGCTGAGCGT
Source organism: Erpetoichthys calabaricus (assembly GCF_900747795.2). Taxonomy (NCBI): domain Eukaryota; kingdom Metazoa; phylum Chordata; class Cladistia; order Polypteriformes; family Polypteridae; genus Erpetoichthys; species Erpetoichthys calabaricus. The sequence goes on along the minus strand of NC_041396.2, from coordinate 72,962,820 downwards.
CATGTGATCACAACTGAGCTGATGGTTCTTCTCTCTCTCTCGCTGCGGGATTGTGGGCAATCGTCTCCTATTCTCCGTCTGAGTCGGCGTGCCTCACTCATATAGTCAACATCCGTACGAGCGTATACTGTTTACTGCAGCATTAGCATTGTGACTGTGTGTGCGCGCGCACGTGTGTGTGTATGTGTGTGTGCACGTGCACGCTTGTGTTTGTGTGTGTGTGTGTGTGCTCACGCGCGTGTGTGTGCTGTGACGTGCGAGTCCCCGTCTTGCACCCTAAAACACGAAGCTGAGTCTCAGTACTTTAGCAACACCAGCTTTATTCAGCTTGAAACAGCAACAGCGTGGTTATTTATTGTAGAGGCAGGGCCCTGCGCATTTATAATGTTCCTTGTTCCACCCATCGATGGCATGTCCGCGATCTTTTCGGATTCGCTTTTATGGCGAACTGCTACAGCGCTGGGAGACTGCGATTGCTTTGGGATGCTCTTCCGCGTGTCGTCCCGTTGGGTGCAATCCCACAAGAGTTTAGAAACTCACTCACACCAGCCTTGATTCTTTTCAAAGGTAAAGTGCAGGTTAATTTGTTTTATGTATTTTTACTTTATATTTTGTGTTAATCATTTTTATATGAATAGTTTTGGGTTGTGGAACAAATCATCTGAGTTTCCATTATTTCTTATGGGGAAATTCACTTTGATATACGAGTGCTTTGGACTACGAGCACGTTTCCGGAACGAATTATGCTCGCAAACCGAGGTTCCACTGTATTTGGCCTATATCACTCATTTATCTAGGTTCCAGTATCTCATGTACATGTACAAAAAAACTCTCAACAATCAATCACAGGTCAAAAATATTTTTGCTTAATACTGACCAAATTCACATGTACTAGTTATCCTAAAATACACACTTCTAAGATTGGTGAAAAATCTAGTGAAAATCTCATAGACATGAAGAAAACATTCAAATGCCCCCTCACAAACAGTGACCAGGACAAGAATAGAACCAAGATCCTGGAGTTATAAAGCTGCTAGCACTATCCACTGCACCACCATACATTCACTTAAGATAGATATATTACAATGTGCAACACTAAGGTTTAAATTAATGAAGTTTACACTAAGCCTGTCCTTGTAAAAATTATGTAGCATATGATGCCCTGTGATAAAGTAGAATATAATTTGACCTATGCTTTCCTTTAATGCAAATCCTAAAAGAATACCAATCAGAAGTTTTCTTAGTAATAATACATGTTATTTATATAGCACAATTTCAAAGAGCAAAGCTGTTCACACATATTCACAAAGATACAACAGGAACAAAAGCACTATAAAAGGTCAACTAAATAACACTGGATATACACAATCTAATATCAGACAATACACACCAAATAATAGATAAATACATGAATTGCAAAGTTCCAAATTACAATAAGAAACAAACAATTCTCTTAAAATTAAGTAAACTATAAAGGAGTGGCGCAGTGGTAGCGCTGCTGCCTCGCAGTAAGGAAACCCGGGTTCGCTTCCCGGGTCCTCCCTGCGAGGAGTTTGCATGTTCTCCCCGTTTCTGCGTGGGTTTCCTCCCACAGTCCAAAGATTGAATGGTCTTTCGTAAGTGGCCTTATAAAGTGCAGGACCAGCCTCTCAAAAGTCTTCATGATGTAGGATATAAAGGCCACTGATTTGTATTCATAAGGTGAAGATGTGCCTGCCTTCTTTAGAAATAGAGCAATATAGGATTTTTTCCAAAGCAACAATACTTTCTGGAGCCTTAGTGAACAGGTACCAAAAGATACCACAACGCAGGTCAGCACACCCTTTAAGTACTCAAGAACTGACTTAATCTGGTCTTGTGGCTTTTCCTGAGTTTCCTTAGTTGTCTTCTTACTTGGCTATTAGTTATGGACAGCCCATAATGATAATCCCTGGAGGACTCATCACTGTCCATAACATTTGAAGTGGTAAGAATTTTGAAGCATTAAAGATGGTGCAGAGGCACTGGTCATTGGAGAAATATGGTGTTGGAAGTGAAGCTAAATCTGTTTAAAAACTGGTGCAATGAATTAGCTTTGTCAACATTCCCATCTAGCATGTGAGGCCTGAAATGCATGCGTTCAGTAATTAGGTCCAGTCCATTCATAACTTCTTTTATGTTACTCTCAGTGAGTTTGTTTTCTATTTTAGCTCTATAAGCTTCTTTTCCTTCACTCAGCTTTTTCCTCAGCACTCGCTGTATACAATTTAGAGCCTAAATGCTGCCAGATTCTAATGCTCTATTCTTCTGATTCAGTAGACTTTTTAGTTCCTTAGTAATCCAGGGTTTGATGTTTGGAAAGATGCATAATGTTTTGACTGTTCAGCTTGGAGGTTATTGCCATCTAATAAAAGGCTTGTAGGTGGAACTAAAATGGATCAGATTGTGATTAGATCTACCAAAAGGTGACACTGGTTTATATTTAAAGGAACCACTACTATTTAAATACAGCAGGACCAGGTTGTTACATACTGATAGACCTTTGTCATTTTTCATTGCAAAATCACAAGGTTGGAGTCACCACAAATAATATAATTTAATCAGGTATGTGCGGTCAGGAGAGGCATCATGAAAAGTAAAAAAAACAAATAATGATAACATAAAATAAATGTGTCTACTGGTCTGTGCTATACATTTGTTTTCTGTATGATTCTAATAATTTTGATCATTTTTATAGTCAAAATCGCTGAATTTGTGCATTTCATTTTCAAATACAGGGGAGAAACATGAGGTATGGCAGCAACGAGCTCAACCTCACCTCAGTCTGCACTATCCCTCTCACTGATGCATGCAATTGGTGCGTGCCTGTTGCTGTCTCTCTGTATGCCGCCAATATGTTTGCCAACATGTTCATTATACACCCTGACTTTCCACAGTCTCGCTAATATCTTTAATGAATGTGTGTGACATATTTAGTCTTGCTGATCGGACACAAAACCGCAGTGAAAAGGCACAGTGTCAGGCAGACAGCACTATGCCGCTCCAAAGGGGGTGGATGTGAGCCCAACAGGTGCTTGTTGCTGCTGTTCTTCTACGCAGAGGCTGTAGGTGCCACTAAGTTAATGTTTAGTGTAACAGTCAAGTGCACTGCAGCGATCTGTTTATTTTTATTTTTTGTTCTGACTGACTGCCAAAATGGAAGATTAAGATTTTTTAAATAGAAGAAGGAGGACTTTTATAAGAAAGTGACAGAGATTTTCGTGGAGAAGGATAGGCGCATGGAGTTCATTTACAAATAAAGGTAAGACCATAACAGTTTTCAGTTTTATAAAAAAAAAATGGGATCAGACTAAGAAAAAAACAATCCAATATTTAATAAGTAAATTTTGACCTTAAATAAATTATTCTTTTGTGTTCCTTGTTATCCTTTTATTGAACAGTCTGTATTAAAATTGATTAAAACATTGGAATTAAAAGCTTCTAAAAACAACTAAATATTTCAATTTATGTCAAAATTTAAATGTTTTTTGTACACCACTCAATACTTTCATTTGTATTGAATGAGTATGAATTGTGGAATTGGAACAGCAAATTTAGAACACATGGAGGGTGAAGGGCAAATGCGCTCTCTCTGCTCTTTCTCACCGATACAAATTTAATGTTCTTTCTTAGCCAAATGTGTACCTTACCTATGTGTGTGTGTAAAGAGTGCTGATGAGATATGAAACATAACCAGTAGTTAATTTGCATGCTGGCTGCCAATTGAATAGTGAATAAGCTACTCTTTTGGGTTAATATATTTGTAAATCTTGACTCTGAAGGAGTCAGTGCCTCACCAGCCAAGAACCTCACCTCAGGGAAAGACTGTTTTATTATTATAAAGTTGGTAACAGAGTGATTCTTTTTGTTGCTTAGTCAAAATTTGCAAAGGGAGGAACATGAACATCATTAAGGATGATGTAACTTATCTCCCTAGGTAAATAATGTGGACAAATTCTGGCAACCAGCATTTCAATGTCTGGATTACAAATATTAGTTTAATTGTAATATGCTCCCTTATACACCATTCCCTATTCACATAGATGACGGGACCCCCTCCAGCTTTTTTCAACACCACACTGGGTCTCTGTCTGTGGGAATATGATGGAATTCATCCAGAATTAAAACAATGTCAGATATACAGTATCAGGTTTAAGCCAGTTCTACGTAATACACAACATGCCACAGTAAATGTAAGTGCCTGAATCCACAATGAGAACAGACAAGACAGTTCATCCATCTTATTTGAGAATGATCAAAAATTCCCCGTTACAATAGCTTGCAGCCTAGTTCAGAATCATTTCCGCTTTGCTTCTATTCTAGCTCGAGCTCTTCAACTTTTACAGAGTTTATAGCTTCTCTGAAAGGAAGTTGAGATGAGCTGGCGCTCGGGTTTGCAAAGGCAGCAATAAGTCATTAGTAAATTGAAAACATCTTTATACAATTTCAACTGACAAACCAGAAGCTGGGTCAAATCTAATCTTAAAAATTAATAAGAACTAGTAACTACCATAAATAAGCTTAAAAAGAAAGAAAAAACTGATAAGAGAACACATACAGTGCGTCAGGAAAGTATTCACAGCGCATCACTTTTTCCACATTTCGTTATGTTACAGCCTTATTCCAAAATGGATTAAATTCATTTTTTTCCTCAGAATTCTACACACAACACCCCATAATGACAACATGAAAAAAGCTTACTTGAGGTTTTTGCAAATTTATTAAAAATAAAAAAACTGAGAAATCACATGTACATAAGTATTCACAGCCTTTGCTCAATACATTGTCGATGCACCTTTGGCAGCAATTACAGCCTCAAGTCTTGTTGAATATGATGCCACAAGCTTGGCACACCTATCCTTGGCCAGTTTCACCCATTCCTCTTTGCAGCACCTCTCAAGTTCCATCAGGTTGGAAGGGAAGCGTCGGTGCACAGCCATTTTAAGATCTCTCCAGAGATGTTCAATTGGATTCAAGTCTGGGCTCTGGCTGGGCCACTCAAGGGCATTCACATAGTTGTCCTGAAGCCACTCCTTTGATAACTTGGCTGTGTGCTTAGGGTCGTTGTCCTGCTGAAAGATGAACCGTCGCCCCAGTCTGAGGTCAAGAGCGCTCTGGAGCAGGTTTTCATCCAGGATGTCTCTGTACATTGCTGCAGTCATCTTTCCCTTTATCCTGACTAGTCTCCCAGTCCCTGCCGCTGAAAAACATCCCCACAGCATGATGCTGCCACCACCATGCTTCACTGTAGGGATGGTATTGGCCTGGTGATGAGCGGTGCCTGGTTTCCTCCAAACGTGACGCCTGGCATTCACACCAAAGAGTTCAATCTTTGTCTCATCAGCCCAGAAAATTTTCTTTCTCATGGTCTGAAAGTCCTTCAGGTGCCTTTTGGCAAACTCCAGGCGGGCTGGCATGTGCCTTTTACTAAGGAGTGGCTTCCGTCTGGCCACTCTACCATACAGGCCTGATTGGTGGATTGCTGCAGAGATGGTTGTCCTTCTGGAAGGTTCTCCTCTCTCCACAGAGGACCTCTGACAGAGTGACCATTGGGTTCTTGGTCACCTCCCTGACTAAGGCTCTTCTCCCCCGATCACTCAGTTTAGATGGCCGGCCAGCTCTAGGAAGAGTCCTTGTGGTTTCGAACTTCTTCCACTTACGGATGATGGAAGCCACTGTGCTCATTGGGACTTTCAAAGCAGCAGAAATTTTTCTGTAACCTTACCCAGATTTGTGCCTCGAGACAATCCTGTCTCGGAGGTCTGCAGACAATTCCTTTGACTTCATGCTTGGTTTGTGCTCTGACATGAAATGTCAACTGTGGGACCTTATATAGACAGGTGTGTGCCTTTCCAAATCATGTCCAATCAACTGAATTTACCAAAGGTGGACTCCAATTAAGCTGCAGAAACATCTCAAGGATGATCACGGGATGCACCTGAGCTCAGTTTTGAGCTTCATGGCAAAGGCTGTGAATACTTATATACATGTGCTTTCTCAATTTTTTTATTTTTAATAAATTTGCAAAAACCTCAAGTAAACTTTTTTCACGTTGTCATTATTGGGTGTTGTGTGTAGAATTCTGAGGAAAAAAATGAATTTAATCCACTTTGGAATAAGGCTGTAACATAACAAAATGTGGAAAAAGTGATGCGCTGTGAATACTTTCCGGATGCACTGTAACTTCTATAAAAGGCTGCTGTCTGCCCAGAAAAATAAATCATTATTAAATAATGATGTCATATTTACTTCACAACAACATGACCACACAGTGTAAATATTAGTGCCTCTGTATTTAACCTGAAAGCTGACAATGTTACAAATAATAGCACAGTTTTACAAAAAAAATCAGTTAAAGAGGGTATGAGAGATGCATTGGTGTAATGCTATTCATAATAATGGTCTAAGCAAGATGATATCTCTTGATTTACACTATAAGGTGAATAAATAAGCTGCTTGTCTGAAGTTATCATTAACTTCAATAAATGATATTACAGACCCCATCACTGGTCAACAGCATACTGAATGCCTTTCTTTGTCACCATCCAGCTAGGTTAACAAAAATAAAAAATAAATATAATACTTCCTTCATGCCTACTGGCTGTTATTTGGAGTGGCAGAAGTTAAACATTTAAGCACTTGTCAGAAACACGGCAAGGTTTGGTAACTAGTAAATCTATTTTAAGAAATGGGGGGTTCAAAAGATGTAATAAAACTGTCAGTCAGACAAAAGCCAGGCTCAAAATCATAAGTGCACAAAAGGTCAGGACATTTTAAACTATGAAGAAATCAGAATATGAATCAAAGTAAGTGTCAGTATCAGAAATAGAATGCAATATATTGATAGCCACCATCTTTTGAATAAATGAAGGATTTGATGGAAGCAAAACAGCCATTGCCTAGTTTAAATTGGCTGGCTGAACTAACACATAAAATCATGGCAGAAATAAGACAGCTACTGGTTATGTTCAGAATTGTCCAGCTGAAGAGGCAAGCAGAATATAGAGCAGGTGCAGGGATGGTTATGAGGTTCTTAGCTGCGCAGATAAGACATTAACAGAGTAGTTGACCATTATATGGTACAACCAACTGCACAGACAAAGAATATATGGCACTTGGGTTGCAGATTGGATGGTTTCCCTTTACCTCCTGTTTGTATAAGCTCTCTTACCTGTGTCAGTTGTTATGCTATTCTAAGTATGAAGGATGCAGATGATGGAAAGGACATGAGAAATAAAAAAGGGAACCTCGAAGATGTCATTGCTGTAGCACTGAGCCCTGTGTCATCACTGGAAAATTACTACACTGTGAAAAAAGAAAGTTACGTCAGTCCATATTTTCAAGTAAAATAAACTAAGATTTCTAAATTGGTACACAATTAATAATTTTGAGTTTTTTAGACTTAATATTTAAATACTTGCCTTAAAAATAATTTTAGTTAGCGAATACGCATTTTTGATTGACCACGAAGTGCTATGGGATTTTCTAAAACAGAAAGAAGATTTGTTTCCATGCTTCCAGCAGGATTTCTTCCGACAGCAATTCTGCTTTAATGTAAGAAACTAAGGTGAAATTCCAAAAAAGTTTTAATTTTCCATTTGTTTTATGTGTGGGATTAACATTTTCAAAGTTTTTCATAAAAATAAGCAGTGATTTTGATTGCACTGACACATTCATGATTTGAATATGCTTGTATAATAAACAAAACATGGATGGAAGGATACTACTGTATATGTTGATGTGTTAGCTGGCAATACTAAATAGCCTACTTGATTTGGTAATAATAGTTACCATATGTATATTTTTTAATCTGCTAGTATTTGGTTAATTATATCTTGTCACATATAACATTAGTTTCATTGTGTAATGTTCACCTAGGTATAACATCATTATCAGACATGTGTCTAAACCACTATATTAGGCATTAGTAATTTATTTTGTTCAAGACAAACACTAAATTTCAATTTGATTAAATTTAAATTCTGCTGTGTTTCATGGTTGCACAGCAGCTTAAAGTAATTAATGGGGAATGTAGTCTTGGAGCAAGATTCAATACAAACACTTTCTCTTATTGGCCATCTGATATAGATTAGATGAATGTTCAACATTTTGCTTCTTTTTATTACAAATGTTAAGCCTACATGTTGCAGTATATGCTGTTCAGTATTATTGATATGGTTTGAATATGGCATTTAAATGAGGCATTGTATACTTCTTAAAGGTTTGTCAACATTTTGGACTAATGCAATGTAAAAACTGAAAATTTTTACATTCTAATCCAGTGATCCTGCTAAAACATTACAGACTTTGTCACAGTCAAGGTCATCAGGAAAAAAACTGGCCCTGCCTGTATGCAGATTTTGTTTGTACCTTCAAGACATCAGCTGTTTTAAAAATCACATATTACATGCTGTCACACACCCCAAAAATTGCAACAATCTAATGCAACTTTTTAATGTCAGCTGTGTGAGTACAAAACTGTTTGCAGGGAAAACAGTTTTTTTAAGCATCTTGGAGGACATTTAAGAAGATACAGTAAGATGTCATTTTACAAGCGGTGAATATAAAAGCTAAAAAGACTGCAAACGTAACTCTCCATAAAAGTCATAAACATAAAACAAACACAGAGTTAAGAACATTAATAATTACTGAGACTATCAACACTGAGAGATTTGATAATCAGGTTGATACAGATGCAGGGCAATCCTCACACACTGTCCAAGCAATGGAAGTACTAGACTGTGAAGTTCAAAGAGTGGATATTCAACCTCAAAGAAACAAACAAAAATTTGATGCAGATGTCAGTGTAATTGAAGGAATTTCCTGTGCCATTTTTGCAACCAAGTCCCTTATCCTGGCCACATCTGAAAAGGGAAGTCTGTCCACTGATCACAGGAGGAACTTGTATTTGAGAGAACATTTTTAGTTATAAAATCAACAGAATATCTCTATGACAGGACTCAGAAAAATCTCTTTTGTTTATGTGTCCTTATGTCAAGTGCTTCAACAATTATTGATTAATCCTCATTTTTCAAATCAGCTACTTTTCAGTCATCAGTCTCCCCCTGGATATTTTGAGTCATTTCAAAATGACCATTTCTTTAAAGAGGCTTTAAAATAGGCTTTTAGGTGACCTAGCAATTGCTCTAGCTTTATATATTGACGAATTTGAAGTTTGAAATCCTTTGGGCACATCTACAAAAATACATAAGTCAGTTACTGTATATTGAGTATTTCTGAATTTGCTGTCAAAATTGTGGTCCAGCCTTCATTCAATTCAGCTTGCTCTCCTTGCAAAGTGAGAGGATATGTGTTTTTTCTGGATAAAATAAGTTTCTTGACCCACTTATCAAACATCTGAAGTCTTTGGAATAGACAGGTGTTTTATTCTCTGCACTAAGTATGCACTTGAATGGAACAGTCTTTTGCATCTCTGCTAATTATCTTGGTGTCCATAGTCTGGTTGGATTTTAGGAAAGCTTTAATACTGACCATTTGTACAGACTTTGTTTAATTAGTAGGAGTGACCTTAAGTCAACTGAAATAAGTGATTTCATGTTAAGAAAACCAAAGCAAAATAATTCTTTTCTGGATAAATTGCAGCCTAGTGACACTTTGCAGAGTATCTGTGATGTAAATCAGGAATGTGTGCTGAGCAAGTACTTATCATATTGCCATCTAATAACTGACTTCCCTCCAGATATTATACATGATTTTTGTGGGTATTGCTGCAATTGAACTGTCTATTTGTCTGAAGAATTTGATATCCATAAAATAATTTTGCTTGATGAGCTGAACCGCTGTATTAAGCTTCTTAAGCAAAGATTGAGACAAAGTTAACAAACCAAAGTTAATCGCTATGTCTAGTTTTTCCAAGGGTACAGTCAGTGGGAATGCATAAAAGAACTGGGTATTATTGAGAATGCTTCTTCTCAATTTTGGCAAAATGATCACAGAAGATGAAGAGAGATTCTTTTGGATTTGAAGGTAATAGTTAAACTGGTTGATATTTAGATATTGAGAGCAATATTACAGACTACCATAATTTACTAAAAATAAACATTTGCCAACTTAACTCTTCAGCCAAAGCATCACTTTGTTGATCATTCATTGTCTTAAGTCTTTGGTTTCCCTGTGGATTATGCGCTCTGAACAAAGTATAGTTACTTAAAAAAATTGTGCATCATACTTATAACTTTAAGAATGTACTCCTTACCCTTGCAACAAAACATCAAGAAATGGTGGCATACTATATGTATGGTGAGTTTTTCACACGATCACCACATAAACATAGTGCAAAATTGTTCCCCATCAGCTCTTTGGAAGCATCATCAAAGTCAGTGATCGAAAACAAGTACATATCCAAAATCAAGCTTGTTTTTCTCTGATGTTCACTTGCATGGAGTTAGATACATGACTGGAATGATCATCTCTGCAGGACAATGCAGTGGATTGCCAGAGTTTAACAAGATTTTAAACTGTTTTGTGTTCTCCAATAAAGTGTCATTCATTCACACTAAACTCTCAGCTTGGTATCTTGAGAATTTTAGGTCTTTCAAGATTCAAAATATCAAACTTTGTGACATTCATCTGCTTGATCCTGATATGTGTAAGGATTTCTATCCACTGTCAACATACTAAGTTGGTACAAAAGTGCTTGTAACTCCAAAGGTTTTCTTACTTTATTAAATGTATCTTGTTTGTAAATCATCTTCAAATCCAATGATGAGTTGATATCTGGCAAGATATTTTAGAGTGTCTTGCACACAGCAGCTGTTTACTAGTTTGTGGCGCATTTAATTGACTTTTTGATGAAGATTTGTTACATATATCGTCCTGGGTATGACGTTAATCTGCATCCAGACCTGCATGTAGGTCCTCCAACCTGCAGGGAAAAAACATGGGGGTTGGTGGCAGAATTAGCACTCCAGCCGCCATAAAAAACCTCACACTGTTCCACTCCATCTGAACTACTGTGGTGCTGAGGTGTCACCAATTGCATGACTGCATTCGAGTCCTAATCTGGGATCCTGAGTTGGTTTGTCATGTGGTGGGTGCAGCAATGCACTGTATCAGTGTCTGCTCCTAACCTCTCTCTCTCTCTCTTGTCTCTCGTTTAACAAAAGCTTCTTACAGAATGTGGTAACAAATGATCTTTACTTGTTTTTATGTTGTCATTTACCACAGAAAATGTTGCTCAGGATTCAGATTCTACCTTTGAATATCAGAAACCTTCAGCTTTCCAGCATTCCAGAATCTGTGGACCACTTAAAGTCTTTGCTTGAAGAGAAGCTACAACTGAAAGCAGGATTCTCTTTGCTGTCTGAAGACCCATATTTTGGGAATGAACTTTGCAACTTGCATGACATTAATAAGATGCCAGCTGAAAAGGCAGTATTAAATGTTCTGTGGGAGGAACGGCCATCATTACTGGGGTCATCTGATATAGACTTGATGTCTTCCTTTGATACTGCAAGTGTGTCAAGCTCTTCAAGTCCATACCAAAGCCCTTTAAATTATTTATCAGCAAACCTTCAAAATGTTGCAGAGTGCCCTTTCTCTTTGTAAATACAGTGGTGTGAAAAACTATTTGCCCCCTTCCTGATTTCTTATTCTTTTGCATGTTTGTCACACAAAATGTTTCTGATCATCAAACACATTTAACCATTAGTCAAATATAACACAAGTAAACACAAAATGCAGTTTGTAAATGGTGGTTTTTATTATTTAGGGAGAAAAAAAAATCCAAACCTACATGGCCCTGTGTGAAAAAGTAATTGCCCCCTGAACCTAATAACTGGTTGGGCCACCCTTAGCAGCAATAACTGCAATCAAGCGTTTGCAATAACTTGCAATGAGTCTTTTACAGCGCTCTGGAGGAATTTTGGCCCACTCATCTTTGCAAAATTGTTGTAATTCAGCTTTATTTGAGGGTTTTCTAGCATGAACCGCCTTTTTAAGGTCATGCCATAGCATCTCAATTGGATTCAGGTCAGGACTTTGACTAGGCCACTCCAAAGTCTTCATTTTATTTTTCTTCAGCCATTCAGAGGTGGATTTGCTGGTGTGTTTTGGGTCATTGTCCTGTTGCAGCACCCAAGATCGCTTCAGCTTGAGTTGACGAACAGATGGCCGGACATTCTCCTTCAGGATTTTTTGGTAGACAGTAGAATTCATGGTTCCATCTATCACAGCAAGCCTTCCAGGTCCTGAAGCAGCAAAACAACCCCAGACCATCACACTACCACCACCATATTTTACTGTTGGTATGATGTTCTTTTTCTGAAATGCTGTGTTCCTTTTACACTAGATGTAACGGGACATTTGCCTTCCAAAAAGTTCAACTTTTGACTCATCAGTCCACAAGGTATTTTCCCAAAAGTCTTGGCAATCATTGAGATGTTTCTTAGCAAAATTGAGACGAGCCCTAATGTTCTTTTTGCTTAACAGTGGTTTGCGTCTTGGAAATCTGCCATGCAGGCCGTTTTTGCCCAGTCTCTTTCTTATGGTGGAGTCGTGAACACTGACCTTAATTGAGGCAAGTGAGGCCTGCAGTTCTTTAGACGCTGTCCTGGGGTCTTTTGTGACCTCTCGGATGAGTCGTCTCTGCGCTCTTGGGGTAATTTTGGGCGGCCGGCCACTCCTGGGAAGGTTCACCACTGTTCCATGTTTTTGCCATTTGTGGATAATGGCTCTCACTGTGGTTCGCTGGAGTCCCAAAGCTTTAGAAATGGCTTTATAACCTTTACCAGACTGATAGATCTCAATTACTTCTGTTCTCATTTGTTCCTGAATTTCTTTGGATCTTGGCATGATGTCTAGCTTTTGAGGTGCTTTTGGTCTACTTCTCTGTGTCAGGCAGCTCCTATTTAAGTGATTTCTTGATTGAAACAAGTGTGGCAGTAATCAGGCCTGGGGGTGGCTACGGAAATTGAACTCAGGTGTGATACACCACAGTTAGGTTATTTTTTAACAAGGGGGCAATTACTTTTTCACACAGGGCCATGTAGGTTTGGATTTTTTTTCTCCCTAAATAATAAAAACCATCATTTAAAAACTGCATTTTGTGTTTACTTGTGTTATATTTGACTAATGGTTAAATGTGTTTGATGATCAGAAACATTTTGTGTGACAAACATGCAAAAGAATAAGAAATCAGGAAGGGGGCAAATAGTTTTTCACTTGATCTGGAAGTCCCACTACAAAAAAAATTAGGTTTATCATCAGCCTTAAAAGCCCCTGAATACTCCCCAAGTCATAGATTCTGAACAAAATTGCCTGTTGCGGGAGATGGACATCTGAAGCAGAACTCCAATAGCGGCGACATTAATTTTTCTCTTTCTTTTATTATCCCGAGGTTTCCTGTATTTACCCAACTCGAGGAGATTCTATTACAGTATATGCAAGCATATCTGTAATCTAATTATGCAACTTCTAATGCAATGCAGGAAATCAATGCAAGACAAAAGAATTGTTAGTCTCCCCGCCATTTTGGAATGCAGGGCAGGTGCTGCCATCTATCGGCAACAAAAAGAATTTTTTGTGAATTCTCTATGTAATAAACTTAATTAAGTTATAGCATAAAGAAAATTGCATAATTAGATCTGGACCCCCCTGTATAAACAGGAGCGGTAAGAAAGGGGCTCAGAAAGAAATGGAAAAAAAACCCAAAGTTTCACCCAAGCCTAGACGGGCATCAAGTCCAAGTTCAACCTCAAGGTATGGCCTTACAGAGACTGACCTGGAGCAGACGGGAGAAAGCACAGATCTCCCGGGACCCCGGGCCACTTCATCTTCTCCAGTTGAGAGTGAAAGTGGGAGCGAATGTGCAAGTGATGCAGGTCACGATAACTCGTCAATTCTAGAAGATCCATTGAAAGTGCCTTCCTTCCGTGTTTTCATCTATTCCTCGCGAGCCGGGAGTATCGGCTGTAATAGGGCTTCAAATCTAATAAAATCAAACAGCCTTTTATTGTCAATTCACTATATGTGCAGAAAATACACGAGAATCGAAATACTGTTTCTCTCTCAACTTCGTAGTACAGTGGAACATCTGGTCACGACCGTAATTCATTTCAAAACTCTGGTCGCAACCCAATTTGGTCGTGACCCGAAGCAATTTCCCCCCCATAGGATTGCATGTAAATACAATTAATCCGTTCCGGACCGTACGAGTTGAATGTAAATATATATATTTTAAAGATTTTTAAGCACAATAGTTAATTATACCATAGAATGCACAGTGTAATAGTAAACTAAATGTAAAAACATTGAATAACACTGACAAAACCTTGAACAGAGAAAGCTAACATTGCAAGAGTTCACGCTAATAGCCTTACGAACCGATCACTGTAAACACTTTTTTTTATGAGTTTTAAGCACAGGGAAAAAAAGGAACATTTGAACAAATCCAAACTTTATTTAAAAACCAACCATAAACAACCAAGAAAGTAACATTGCAGGAGTTCACACTAATAGCCTTACAAACCAATCGCTGTAAACACTTTTTTTTTAATGAGTTTTAAGCACAGGGAAAAAAATGAACATTTGAAAAATCCGTAATTTATACAAAAACTAACCATAAACAACCAAGAAAACTAACCTTGCATGAGTCAAGTTCTGGCATGAAGGAAGTGAGGAGGAAGTGGGTGGAGAGATTACAGTTTTGAGGTAATGTCCCTCTGCGCGATGCACGTGTGACCGAGAACAATGTACTGTACAGGTACAGGGAGAGACTGAACATGTGCGTAAATCACCGGCGCGTACAAACCAGAAGGGAAACGAAATAGAAAACAAAGAGTTCACAGCGAATGCACAGTGAGAGACTGAACACGTGCGGAAATCATCGGCGCATACGAACCGGAAGGGAAACTGGCTTGTTCGTCACCCGAGTGTGTGGTCGTGAACAGATGCAAAACTTTGGCAAACTTTTTTGGTCGTAACCCGATTTGTACGTGTTCAGAGACGTTCGTGACCTGAGGTTCCACTGTACAATAAAATCTAAAAAAAGTATAAAAGTATAACATATAAGATAAATAACATTAGAACTTGTAAAGCAGACCCGTGTACAATGTGCAATAGTCATTAGTGCAAAAGACAATTACAGTAAAAAATGAGAAGGTGCATTATAGAGTAGCTTATGAGATGTACAAAAAGACAAACAGTTAGCAGCAGATGTAATATTGAGTCCTTATATAATACCAGCTGAAGTAGGGTACTTGGTAGATAGTGACTCTTGTTACGGTCCAGGGGCAGGGGGCAAGGGGGGAAGGTAGTGGACAGAGTTCAGCAGCCTGACAGCTTGGTGGATGAAGCTGTTAGACAGTCTTGTGGAGCGGGCCCAGAGGCTCCGGTACCTTTTCCCTGAGGGGAGGAGGCTAAAAAGGGAGTGAAAGGGGTGGGAGGAGTCACCAGCAATGCTGATTGCTCTACGAGTAAGACGGGTATGGAAAATGTCTTTGAGGGAAGGCAGTGGGGCACCAATGATCTTACTGGCCGCATCCACTATGCATTGCAGGGACTTCCTACAGGAGGCAGTACAGCTTCCATACCACACAGGGATGAAGCTAGTGAGGATGCTCTCGATTGTGCCCCTGTAGAAAAAGCACATGATGGGGGGTGGAACTTGTGCTCTCCTCAGTTTGCGTAGAAAGTAGAGGCGGGAATGAGTTTTCTTGGCCAGTGATGTGGTGTTATCTAACCAGGAGAGGTCTTCGGAGATGTACATCCCCAGGAACTTGGTGTTACTCACCCTTTGTCACAGCTGCACCGTCGATGGTCAGTGGGGGGTGATGTGAATGACCTCTCCTGAAATTGACCACAATCTCTTTGCTCTTTCCCACATTCAGGAAGAGACTGTTGTCTTTATACCACTGGACCAGTTGGCTCACCTCATTCCTGTAGTTGGCTTCGTCATTGTTGGTGATGAGGCCGACCACGATTGTATCGTCCGCAAACTTGACAATGTGATTGGAACTGTAAATTGGTGCACAGTCGTGGGTCTGCAGGGTAAAGAGCAATGGGCTGAGCACACACCCTTGTGGGGCCCCTGTGCTCAACGTGATGGTCTTCACCTGCGGAGCACGAAGGTTGAAACAATCTGTCCGAACTGAAGGTAATGATCAGTGCAATGGCCACAGCCATATCCTCTATGGCCACCACTCAAGACATAAAGGAGCTCGAGAAAGATATAAAGAAACAAATAAATGAAACGCACAAGGAAAATGAGAAGCTGAGGCAGGAGCTGCAACAGGATATTAAAGACCTGGAGAGATGTGTATATAATCGCTTTGAGGCAGAATTTAAAGGTATGCTGGAAAAAATTGAGGAACACATTTAGGAAAATGCATCTAAGTTTGTGGAAAAACTGAAAGCACTTGGCAATCAGTTGGAAGATGTCAAGCAAACACTCATGACTTGAATTGAAACAGCCGAACATCTGGCATCTACTGTGGACAGGAAAGCAACGGCTGCAAATTCCATATGCAAAAAACTCGGAGACAGACTAGCTGCACTGGAAGATGGATGCAGAAGGAATAATATTAGAATCGAAGGTCTCCCAGAGAATCGTTGAAGTCCAAACCCAGTGAAATTCATAGCTGAGCTATTCTCTAAAATAATTGGAGAGGGCTGTAAATCTGACACTGAAATAGCATCAGCTTACCGCATACAGGGATCAAACACCTCTAAACCTAAGAGTCTTATCATGTGCTTCGAGAAATTACAATTTAAATTACATGTAATGTCACTTCTCAGACAGAAACAAGAGATTATATTTGAAAATAACCACATTCGCATTTTCCCGGATTTCTCATCCTCAACAGCTGCTAACGGAAAACCGAGATCAGGTACAGCCTCCTGTACCCTGCCAAACTGAATGTGGATATTCAAGACAAGCATTACATCTTTACCACTATGGAGGAAGCAGAGAAAGAATTAAGAAAGCTGATTCCGACACTTTTTTGAAATACGATTGAGTCGCATCCTGTCATGGCATGGCAAAGACGATCTTGCCGGTTGTTTGAACCGCTTGCAATGATGCTACACTTTTTGTTTATGCTTTAATTATAATTATATGTGTATTATATGCGAATATTAATGTATATGTCGAAGAAATTAATAATCCTTTTTTTCTTTTTTTTTTACTCTTCTAAAGGAGACTGTTTAACATCATACCCTTGGTTTATTGTTATTGTTATTATCAAATAAGGGTTTACTATGCTTATCCAGGGCCACTTTTTCACACCATTCCCTGGGCTTACTATTTCACTATCTCAGGATTGCAGAAGATTAGATTTTATGCTTATAGTAATTGGACTGTATTGGCAATACATATCTCAATTTGTTTTTAATCCTTGTAATTATAAATGCCAATGTAACAATTAGGGAATTCATTCCCGGACGGGTTTATCCATTCCTGGGAATTCGGGAATCCCACATTTCATTCCCGGGAATCCCGGGCTCCCGGGGATGACACAGTGCACAGGCATCTCACATGTGAACGGTTTTAGAACGACCAACACGTATTTTTAATAAAACTACTGCAATATGTTGACACAAATAAAAGACTAACCTTATCTACAAGCAGTTCATGCCGTCATATAAGTACAAGTATCTTTAGTTGCGGTAATAAGAGAGTAGAAAGCACAACGTGTCCAGCGTGCGGTTGTCCAGACAAGAGCGCACCTTCGTGTAGAAGTACGCCAGCCGCTGAGAAAGCACGCTCTGCCTCCACTGAAGTAGGCGGCACAATCATCAGATACTGATACACTTGTTCTAAACGATGCCCGCGCTTGCCGTTGTTCTGAAACACCACCATTTCAGCTTTTACTGATGCATCCAGTTTCTTGCCATCATTCTGTGATGGCAAATTTCTTTGCACAGATAATGCGGATGCAACAGACTGACGCATTGCATTTTCAAGTTGCTGTTCAAAGCTGTTGTCTGATGAAGTGCAAGCTGCAGCAATGGCGCCACCTTAATTATTTTCAACTATAACTCTGTTATTTCTTGATCGATTTTTACACTTTTACACACTATATATGAGAGCTTGGCCGTTCCCGTTTTCCCGGGAATTACAGCAGTCCCGGGAATTAAAAATGTCTGGGAAAGCCCAGGAATGGATTCCCTAGTAACAATAGCCTTCAGGGCAATAACTTCTTGGAAAATTGGAAATTAAGGTCAAAGCTGTCTTATTTTCAGTTAAGACTTAAAAATGACAATAAATGCTCAGAAGCAATGTCTCAAAGACTGGACAGTTAACTTTGGGAGCTGGAATGTTAAAGGCCTGAATCACGAATTAAAGAGAAAGAAAGTATTCCCTCACCTAACAGATCTAAATGATAAAACTGAATTTTTTACAGGAGACCCACTTATTAAGCAAGGATCAGTTTTGGCTGCACAAAGACTGGACTGGCCAAATGTTCCATTCCACCTTTACAAAGAAAACTAGAGGTGTGTAGGAATTCTTATACATAGAACAGTCTCATTTGTAGTATCAGATGTAGTATCTGATCCTGAGGGGAGATATGTGATTGTCATAGGTAATTTATTTAACTGTAAAGTGTTTTTAATAAATATTTATGCACCCAATGTCGATGATAGGGAATTCATGCAAAATGTATTTGCATCCATTCCCAATGTGAACACTTTTAAAGTCCCCAGCCATTATAATTTTACCTGTGTTTTAAATCCATGCCTAAATAGGTCTCCTGCCACAGAGGCGATGACATCGAACAATGCAAAGACAATTACACAGTTTGTAACTGACCACAACTTATCAGACCCCTGGAGATTTCTGAACCCAAAATCAAGAGGATATTCCTTCTACTCACCAGTGCATCATTGCTACTCAAGAATTGATTATTTCTTTGTAGATAACAACTTCTTGCCTACGATTAAATCTTGTAAGTACAACGCTATTCTTATTTCTGACTATGCCCCTTGATTTTGGAGCTAAAATCACTATGCCCTACATTCTCATCTCGCAGATGGCGTCTTAATCCACCTTTATTAGCAGACAAGAACTGTACAGAATTTCTATCCAGGCAAATCAATTTCTTTTTAGAGACAAATACACCCTCAGAGGATTCTGCAGGAACACTCTGGGAAACTCTGAAGGCCTTCTTAAGAGGACAGATTATTTCATATCTTTCCCACAAAAATAAATTGGAAACCAAGAAGGTATCAGAGCTAATCAACGAAATTACTAAAACAGATCAAGAACATGCCAGGTGTCCAAGTGAGATGCTTCATAGGAAAAGGCAGGCTCTGCATTCAGAGCTCAAACTCTTTACAACTAAAGAAACTGAACAACATTAAATCAAGACATCATTATTAAGAACATGGAGAGAAAGCTAATAAGATCTTAGCTCAACAAATCCACAAGTAAGAAGTTCGGAATTCAATCCCAACAATCACCAGCACAAACAGAGACAAAATCATTGACCATAAAAATATAATGCACACATTTAGAGACTGCTATAAATCCTCATACTCTACTAAGATTACATAAAACAAGACACAATCTAAGGCATTTCTGGACGCATTACAGATACCAGAAATAGATACTCTTAGGGCACAGGAATTGGATAAACTTCTGGCACTATCAGAATTACTAGATGCTATAAACTCACTACAGAGTGGGAAAGCAGCAGGCCCCGATGGATACCCTGCTGAATTTTATAAGAAATTCTCAACTCAACTAGCTCTCCTTCTATTATCAACATTTACAGTAGCTAGAGACAATCAAATTCTACCTCAAACATTCCAACAAGCATTAATTACTGTCTTTCCTAAACAAAATAAGAACTTATTAAAATGTGCATCATACAGACCAATCTCACTTCTGAATAATGATGTTAAGATACTCTCCAAAGTCCTAGCTAGAAGGAAAGAGAAAGTGCTGCCTTCGGTAATTTCACAAGACCAAACTGGATTTATTAAAGGCAGACACTTAGCTTCCAATCTTCAACACCTGTTTAATGTAATATATTCACCAACAAAGTCAAACACCCCAGAGATATTATTATCATTGGATGCAGAAAAAGCATTTGACATGGTTGAATCGAACTACCTTTTCACTACATTGGAGAAATTTGGGTTTGGCCCAAACATTTGTGCATGGATCAAATTACTGTATACCAATCCAGAAGCTTCAGTTTGTATTAACAACATCAATGCAGACTACTTTAAACTACAGCGTTGTACCAGACAAGGATGCCCCTTGTCACCACTGCTTTTTGCTATCACCATTGAGCCACTCGCAATTCACTGTCGAAATGCTATTGAGATAAAGGGGATTATCAGAGAAGGAGTGCAACAGAAAAAGTTTCTCTATGCAGATGATATGGTACTGTATATATCAGACCCACAAAATACTGTGCCTGCAGTCCTAACAGCACTAACAAAATTTCAAAAGATTTCTGGTCTCAGAATCAGTTTGAATAAAAGTGTGCTCTTCCCAGTGAATTCTCAAGCATACAATATTAGATTGGACACCTTTCCTTTTATCATCATAGATCAGTTTAAATACCTAGGGATAAACATCTCAAGTAAATATAAAGCTCTTTGTCAACAAAATTGCCGTCTGTATGGAAAAAATTAAGCAAGACTTGCATAGATGGTCAACCCTTCATCTCACTTTAGCTGGAAGAATTAACATTGTTAA
Organism: Erpetoichthys calabaricus; assembly: GCF_900747795.2. Taxonomy (NCBI): domain Eukaryota; kingdom Metazoa; phylum Chordata; class Cladistia; order Polypteriformes; family Polypteridae; genus Erpetoichthys; species Erpetoichthys calabaricus. The sequence goes on along the minus strand of NC_041396.2, from coordinate 72,942,134 downwards.
GATGAATATCCTTCCTAAGCTTCTCTTTTTATTTCATAACATTCCAATATACATCGATAGAGAATTTTTTAAGAAATTAGACTCAAAAATAACCATTTATTTGGAATTCAAAACATCCACATATCCAAAGGGCGACCCTACAAAGACCTAAGGCAGAAGGCGGCATGGCTCTACCTAACTTTCAATTTTATTACTGGGCAGCAAACATACAAACTATAAAAACCTGGACATGGACAGAAATAGACGAACATACATAGACTTGGTCCACAATAGAAATAAAATCCTGTAGTACTTCTTTATATTCCATGCTTAGTACCCCAATAAATACAAGTTATTGCCAATATGCTAACAACGCAATTGTGCTTAACTCAATCAGAATATGGAACAAATGCAGGAAGTATTTTAAGACAGAGAAGCTTTTATCTGTGGGACCTCTGTACGAGAACCACCTTTTCCCACCCTCTCAAACGTACACAATTTTTAATGCCTGGAAAACATCCGGAATTAAATCACTTAAAGATGTGTACATAGACAATGTTTTTGCATCCTACGAACAATTACACTCCAAATTTAACTTACCAGCAATACATTTCTTTAACTACTTTCAAATTCGAAACTTTGTTAAACAGAACCTGTCCAATTTTCCTCACCTCCCACCTACCTCTATACCAGAAAAAATATTGCTCAGTCTCGAGGACTCAGACAGCATTTCTGTAATATATAAAACTATTTTACAGTCTCTCCCTTTCAAAGATCCAAGAGAACAGTGGGAAAAGGAGTGGAAAGTAGCAATGCAAAGAATTCATTCGAGCTCCATATGCGCAAAGCATAGAATTATTCAACTTAAAATTATAAATCGAGGTGCATCTCTCTCATTTAAAATTGTCCAAAATGTTTCCAGGGCAAGATCCAACCTGCAAATGTTGCAATCAAGTTCCGGCCTCATTGAGTCACGTTTTGGGCCTTCACCAAATTAGCATTATTTTGGACCAAAATCTTTAAATGCCTTTCAGACAGCCTTGGTGTCACAATCCCTGTTTGATTGTACTTCCAATGGGCGTAAATTGGAGAAGAACAAACAAACAGTAATTGCCTTTACTACACTATTGGTACGTAGACTTATCTTGCTCAACTGGAAGAATCCTAACTCACCTATTCTAAGTCAGTGTGTAATTGATGTTTTATACTATTTGAAACTGGAAAAACTCTAATTTGTACTTAGAGGATCTGTAGAAAACTTTTTCAAAACCTGGCAGGACCTAATCAATAACATTTTAGAATAAGCATTTAAATTGAGGAAGCAGGTTCTCTCGCCTCTTTTACTCCATTTATCTTTATTCATTTATTATTTTATCTATTCATTTGTCTTTACTAGTATAAAGTTTTACACTGCTGGCCTAGCTCTCTTTCTAAGGGGTGGGGGGTTGATTTGTTTCGAATCTTTTTCTTTTTTTTTCTTTTTGTAAAACTCAAGTTATTTGATTTTAATAAATGTAATAAAATGTAAAAAAAAAATTGCCCAGGCAATTTTGGAAATTAAAGCCTACCCTGATTCCTATGAGAATGCCTCTGATCTCACTGAAAAGCATCCTTGCGTTATAGAGACAGACAAACACTCAGATTAGGATGGATGGCTAATGAGTTTAAAGTTTGAATTTGGCAATTAATTTGCAAAATTATGTGATGCAGGATTCTCTCAAGTACAGTATCAATTGTAAAAGGAGAGTATTTGAAGATGAAGCACAAAGGGTTGTATGAAGAAGCCTAAAAGAGTAGAGGTAAATTTCTTACTTTATCCTTCAGATGGTCAGTACGATATGTCTCTTGGGAAGCAACAACATGTCTTTGTTGAGGAAACAATAAAAAGGACAGTGGATATAACTAAATATATCGTTGTATAGAAATATACAGCGGATCTGCTGAAGCTCTACCAAAAAGTGGCAGAACGTATTTGAACATGAAATGAAGAATTTGTTGGATAAGTTGGATGACCAGGTATTTTCTTCTGATGTTTAATATTCAAGCAGATTTTTTAAGCTGTATGAACATTTTGCTTAAGTGCAAATCCTTCATAGATACTTTATTGTTTAAATAATGTCCTGTTTAATAATAGTATTGTTACAACATCTCTGGAGAGAGAAGAAGTAAGTCATAGTTAGTTTTATTTAAAGTCTGCAAGTGATCAAATTACTCAGAGCCAAACCATTATCTCTATGGAGTGCTCTTTTTTGATCTATATCCTTTGTGTGCATTAACTTTTTCAATAGTTTATTACATATTCAAATTAGTAAAGCAAGGTAGTTAAAATGCCTGGCAGATGTTAAAAAGAATTTAACATTGTCATTCAGGTTACTGACATAGTAGTACAAAGGCAAAAAACAGCTCTTGAGGAAATGCACTTTTTTGCAGGAAGGTCCATCAGGCTTACTTAGGACATGTCTGGTAAGTAACATTCTCCTTATACATCACATATTTTAAAGCATTTTGATGCCATATTAACACACATTTGCTTTTTGAACACTTAGCTTATGGACTTAGTCTCTCCATGTGTTAGCAATTTCCTTACTGGAGAAGGCAATGAAAGCATTCTTTGGTGATTTGGGCATTAGCTGCAGGAAAACAAATGGTGAGTAAAATAACCAACACTGTGATCATCCTGGAAGAGGGTGTTGTTCATCAAGATATCGCTAACCTTCCAAAAGCATTTGTATACTTGGCCTCTTGTATACAATTGTATACAATATTGTATACAATATATATATATATATATATTATATATATATATATAAATATATATTGTATACAATATATCTATCTATCTATCTATCTATCTATCTATCTATCTAATTAACATGGAATATCCCAAAGAACTCAAATATACCTTTGAGGTAATACAAAAGATTTTTATGGGTCTTGGAGATATCTGTTCTGCAGGGGTCAGGCATTAAAGAACAAGCATGCCACTCTAAGCCCTTCTTAGGGTAGCACTTCGTGTTTTGTTCTAATGTCACAGAAATGTTCCTTTGGAACATACATTTTTCTTTTTTTATGGATACACCTTTTGATTGCCATGCTTCACAGACTTTGGACTTTATGATTAAAATAACAAGGACTTCGTAAACTGTAAAATTAACACAAATATTTCCTTAAGCACGTGTGAATGTGTTAATTGTTTTACTTTTAATGGTGGAATATAAGTTTCTTTAAAAGTTTGAAATATTTATTTTGATTCAATAGAGTATTTAAAATAAACACAAGCAGGGTTTCTTAATGCTAAATTAGAGTTTTCCCTGCTCTGTAATTAAGGCAACTTTTAGAGTAAACTTTGAGACAGGTTTTTCTGACTCAAAATATTAAATTGAATTTAAACAAACTATAATTACTTTTAGTTTTAAGAACACAATATTTTGAGTTTGATGGACTGTCTGTATATTCTAAGAACTTAATATTTTGAGTGTTCATAATTAATATTATTTTGTTTTGTTGTTTTATTTGAATTTATTATTTTAATTTGACAGGCACACGTCTCTGAAAATTGAGTTGCCTTATTTTAAGTAGTCTCAGGTTTTTTTACAGTGATCCATCTCTATCTAGCACTTTGGACATTTGGATTTTTTGACCATCTTGTTTTTCATTAAATTTCTGTTTTGTGCGTGTGTTTGTGTTTTTAACTAACTGTGCTTGACCTTTTTGGAATCTTTTAAATAACTTTTATTTGTAAATTTTGAGTGCCATGTATGATCATCTAATTGTGTACTCTGGCATTCTTTTTTGGATCATGGAGTTCTGCTTTTTTTCTATTTATCATGAGTTTCACCCTCTTTCAGGTCATCTGAATGCTAGCAACTACTGTATTCCCAGTAGTATTGACAGGGAACCCAACCTGCTCACTGTTTTCAAAACATAGCCTTTTCATCTAGGGAGTTGCATCTTGTGAGACACAAATTTAAGAAGGCAACTATCTTTGAAAGCATGGCTACATGGAAAGATCTTGACAAACTACACAGTTAGATAAGACAAAGGCACAGCTTTCTATAAGCACTGGCTGAAGAGACAAACAAAACAGCAATGTCACTTTGCTGGATAAACAGTCAGCAAGGAAAAAAAAATCCACTGCCTTGAGTTGACTTTCTGAAATTTATTATCGCTGACTTAACAGGAACATCACATCGCCACTTCTCAGTACAAGATAAATGTGCTTCATGGAGTTGTAGCCCGCATCGAACAACATAACACAGTAAATTAGAGCTCACACTCAAAGTGAAATGGTGAGCTTAACAGAGCTGGTTATCCATTGCTGGGTCAGACATGGATAAGCAGGAGAGGTACGGAATCAAAGCAAAACAAAATGCCCTAAAACACACTTCGTTCAGAGTGTTGGTTCCTTAGTATTAGCAAAAAAGAACAAAACAGAAGATTTTTTTCTTCCATTAAACAAAAGAAAAATTATTTTCTTCTTGCTCTCTCCACTCTAAGTACTAACCCCAGTTCTGCACTTATCACATGGATTTATAGCCATGGCACCAATGACATCAAGATGGATGGAAGCTCTGCAACAATGTCTGCAGCATGGCAATCCACAGCTGCAGTTGATTTCAACACACCTTCAAAATACAACACAATGAACACCAAACACAATAATGCCAGACGGCAGAAAAGAACACAACCGTATACCCCCCAAAAAATCTGTAAACACCAAAAAAAAAACAGATAGTCATATGACAAGCTATAAGGTACATACATTGATTATACATATGAGAAGTAATTTACATAAAGCTTTACAACAGATTTCTTGTGTTCTCATTTTTATTTAGATAGTTACTTGATCAGGTGTAATAGGGGCCAGAAATATTATATAGCAGTTTGACATTTTTTAGTATGATTGCTGATCTGTATGACATGCCTCACAAATAGCAGAAAAAATAAAATGTGTAGCTAGTAAGTCAAGAGCTATGAGTGAATGTTATAAGGAAGCTTCCTTGTATAGTTAAATAGAAAGCATGTGACCATAAATCACTGAAATGTAGAATGAGAGAGATGCATTGAGAAATAAATCATTTAGATTTTGAAGGTGGGCAAATGAGGAAAACTTATTAGCTAGGTCAAAATTTTGTGTATATTGTTCTGACAAGTCCAATAGAGTTTTGGGACTTTAGTGTTTTCCGAGGAATGTATAATAAGCACAATGAGCTACATAATGTTTACTTCCTACATAATATGAAAAATATAGTAGTAGAATTTAGATTGGCCTTTTGATAAATGCCTTTACTAGAGGATTAAGCACTACATGTTGTTGCTTTCAGTTGGACTCTCTGTTTGTAAGTAGTGGGCACTATTATTTAATCAATACTTGGGTGGGAAATACAGCTTAATTAGAGTAAAAGGATAGATAAAAAAAAGAAAAGCTGGGAACAGATATTATGACTGGAGTGCTCCAGCCTTACAAAAAGGATTCTTTATACCTGAGCTCTATGGAAGCTAATAAGAGGGAAGATTCTATATCAAGAGAATTAACTGAGTTCATTCATTGAATCACAATTCAAAGTATGGTTTGCCTTTTCTCACTTATAAAGGTAGTAGAAATTAAGCTATCAAAAGGGAGCAAGCAGTTAACATTTTCCTAGACTTCTGTTCAGAGAGCAGGGATTCAGAGGGTTTTCAACAAACAAATCACATTTTACAACAAAGAGTAAAAACAAATTTCAACAGTAAACAGAATTTAAAAATGTCTCATAATAAACCTCAAATAATTCTATGCGGAGTGGGCGGTATATTATGGCCATTTATTCCCGTCAATTTGTTTTTGCTCAATAAAAAGTAAAACAAAAAAAATTCTATGCACTGTAATTGAAAGAGGACAATGTATTTTTTCTAAAAAGTAGTCTAAAGTTAATGTTTTCTTTAAACGTTTCTTAACCTGGTGATCCTTGAGATGGCCTAAGGGTGGTCACGGGTAGAATGTTGGAAATGTGTGTAGCTGCAATGAAACAGAAATCCCCTTAAATGTAAAATCCCTGTATGCTGCCTTCTTATACCTTGTGCTGTAAATTGGGGTTTGCCTTTAAACAATGCATTCTGCTAAAAAGAAAAAAACACGATCTAACTACTGTTTTGCAGGAATTCATCACAAAAGAAAATGAGCAAAAAAATCTGCCCAATATTAGCATATTTATAATAATACATTAGAAAATTAGAAATGAGTACATTCGGCTCAGGTTGGACAGTTGGGAGACAAAGTCAGAGAGGCGAGATTGCATTGGTTTAGACAAGTGCAGTGGAGAGATGCGGAGTATATTGGGTGAAGGATGTTAAGGAAAGAGCTGCCAGGCAAGAGGAAAAGAGGAAGGCCTAAGCAAAGGTTTATGGATGTGATGAGAGAGGACATGCAGGTGATGGATGTAACAGAACAAGATGGAGAAGACAGAAAGATATGGTAAAAGATGATCCGCTGTGGCAACCCCTAACGAGAGCAGCCAAAAGAAGAAGAAGATTCTTCACTGAATTAAAATATTGAATACTGAAAATGGATTTTATCTGTAGTGTAAATCAATCAATTGATCAATCATATAATCATTATTTTATACTCTATCATTTACAGTATAAACCAACACAAAGTGCTTTGCTGTGAAAATGATACAAACAGTTCTGCAGTTATGAAATAAGAAACTACAACCCATAACAGAACATTTTCAAACCCCCATTCTTATTTATATTATAGCAATATATTCTATTGTATATTGCTTTATAAAATGTAACTAAATTAGATTAATTACTTGTACTATGTATTAAAGTGTACAGTAAACCTTCAATATGTACAATTTCATCAAAATTCATAAATATTCAATTTCAAAATAATCATTGCAAGCATGACTTTCATTTTTTATTTCTAATTCATGGGCAATACAAAGTTGGACTATTTGGATTTTGTGAAAATGATCACACACATGCTTCCACTACCTTTTCCTTTAATAAAACACAGCCATTTTTTAATCAAAAACATCAACAAGAAGAAAAACATGAAATATACACTATGTGAATGATGCATAGTATAAGAAATTTAAACACAGGCTAAAATCACTATTAGTTTATGGAATCACTACTTTCATTGCATCTTGGACATGACAGTTGATCCTGCAACTGTAGTAACTGTTTTCCAACTGCTCAGACAGCTGCTGCTGTAGTTTTCCATATTGGGCACAGTAGGGCATAATAGTAACTTGAAATGATTTAATTTAAAGTGCTTTAATGTCTTTTTAGGAAAAAAGTAATTTGCAAAGGAAGTTATTACAGTATATAAAATACAAATGTAGAATATGTGCTGATATATCACATTAGATAATGTTATGTTTTCTTTAGAAAAAACATTTCAGCATTCATATTAACCATATTAATATAATCAATTAAATTAATGTTCTCCTAACACAACAGAAAGGTATGCAGATTAGTGTCTCCAATTTGGCAGGAATGAGTGGTAGTTTATTGTGTAATAATTTAGCATTTGATCCATGGCTGGCTTCTCATTTGCATCCAGCATTGCCAGTATGGGTTCCAGCTTCCCATGTTTCTGAGATGAATTGAACACATTTGAGAAAAGGATTGATTTTCATTGCTATTTTGATTACAGGGTAGTAAAGCACCATATAGTACACTTCCTGAAAAAAATGTTGGTTTCTGTACAGCTTTTAGGAAATTAAATTAATACAAAAACATATGACAAACTTTCACTCCATAGCTTTCTGATTACAGCTTCTAATTGATTTCAACTACAAGACTGTTCATATTGTATGCAAAATTTAACTAGATGTTTACTGAATGTGTTTAGTTTATACTAAGAACTACAGAAGTGAACCTATAACACAGATTAATCAGTTTTTCTAAACACACTAGCATTTGGCTTTGAGGCTTTCTATTAGTTTACATTAATAAGATAAATATTCTATTTTCTGAGTTCACACATATGAAATCAAGAATTCAAAATTAGCATCATATACAGACAAATAATTCAGCTATTAAGTTAATTGTAGTGTTTGATTTAAAGGCAAGATTACCAATATTTTGTCCTCACAGGTGGCGCAGTGGTAGTGCTGCTGCTTTGTAGTAAGGACACTGTGGAAGATTGTGGGTTCACTTCCCGGTTCCTCCCTGTGTGGATAGCGCTTTGAGTACTGAGAAAAGCGCTATATAAATGTAATGAATTATTATTATTTACCCCTTCACTTTCTGCATATTTTATTTTGTTTAGATTTCATTTTAAATGAATACATTTGCCATTGTTAACATTTCTGGACATAGTTTAGAAAGGCACACACATGTGTATATAAGGTCCCATAATTCAAACTGCATGTAAGGACAAAAGCCATGAAGTACAAGGAACTCTCCTTAGACCTCAGCAATTAAATTGTAGTAAGGCATAGATCAGGGAAAAGGTATAAAAACATTTTGAAACCACTGAGTGTTTCCATGCGCACAATGGCCTCAATAATTGTGAAATGGAAGATGTTTGGAAGCACCAGGATTCTTCCTACATTTGGCCATCCAACTAAACTGAGTACCCGAGCAAGAAGGGCTTTGGGCAAGGATGTGACATAGAATTCAACTGCCACTCTAAAAGATCCACAGAAGACATGTACTGAGAAGGAAGGATGAAGGAAGGAAGCACTCCATTAAGCTTCTGGATAGAAGGCACTCTAGACTAAAAGGCGCATGATAGCCCGCTTGAAGTTTGCCAGATAACATTTAAAGAACTCAGAGAGCATTCGGAAAAAAGATTCTCTGGTCTGATGAGACAACTCCATGTACTATGTCTAGTGAAAACCAAGCACTGCCAATCACCTGCCTAGTACAATCACTACAATGAAGCATGGTGGTGGCTGCATCATGTTATGAGGGTGCTTCTCAGTGGTAGGGACAGCAGGAGACTGATCAAAATTGAGAGATGGATGAATGTGCACAAATAAAGTTAGGTCCTTGAAGAAAACCTCCTCTAGAGCGCAGGCAACCTCAGATTGGGGTGATAGTTTACCTTTCAGCCTAGCATACAGTCAAAACAACGCTGAAGTGATTTTGAGTTTCTGATTGTACTTGACTGGCCCAGCCAAAGACCAGATTTAAATCCCAAAGAACATCTGTGGAGAGACCGGAAGATGGTATTTTACAGAGCATAAGAGGATTTGCTAGGAAGAATGGGATAAACTGCCCAAATCCTGGTGTGTAAAGGTTGTAGAGATTTTCCCAAGAAGACTCAAAGCTGTAACTGCTGCCAAATGAACTTCTACAAAGTATTGAATTAAGGGTTTGTATACTTATTGTACATGAATAAGAGTTGTAGTTTTTAATATTTTAATATATTTTCAAACCTTTCTGAAAATATTTTTATCACATGATCATTATGGGTTATTGATAGATTGATGGAAAAAAATTGCAAGTTCATCCATTTAAAATCAAATCTACAATACAAAAAAGTGTGCAGAAAGTTGAAGGGGTCTGAATATTTTCTGAATCCACTGCATATACATAAAGAACATTAGAACAATTTAAATGAGAACAGGCCATTCAACCCAACAAAGCTTGCCAGTCCTATCCACTTAATTCATCTAAAATAACATTAAGCCTAATTTTGAAAGTCGCTTGACTGTGTACCACACTACTTGGTAGTTTCTTCCGTGTGTCTGTGTTTCACTGTGTAAAGAAACATTTCCTGTTTATGTGAAATTTACCCTTAAGAAATTTCCAACTGTTCCCATTCTTGATTAATTCATTTTAAACTAACAGTCTCAATCCACTGTACAAATTCCCTTCATAATTTTAAACACATCAATCATGTCATCTTCTTTTGCCTAAACTGAAAAGGCTCAGCTCTTTTAATCTTTCCTCATAACTTATCCCCTGTAGCCCTGGAATCAGCCTAGTCGCTCTTCTCTGGACTTTTTCTAGCGCTGCTATTTCCTTTCTGTAGCATGGAGAACAAAACTGCACACAGTACTCAAGATGAGGCCTCACCAGTGCGTTATAATGGTTAAGCATAACTTTCATGGCCTTGTACTCCACAAAAAGTGCTATACAGTATAACCTAACATTCTGTTAGCCTTCTAAATTGCTTCTGAACACTGTGACAGTTGATAGTATCGAGTCCACTACGACTCCTAAATACTTCTCATAAGTATTTATAAGTTGTACTTTCAAATTTCAGACCTCTTTTATGAGAAAGGGATAAACAATGCTTTTTGAATTACTGTCTGTTTTTCCCTAGGTTCATCATGTAGTATACTGGTTTGTGCTGTTCCGGGCTTCAAGGTATTGAGTTCGAACTCTTATTAGTTTGAAGTCTACAAGTTCTCAACACTTCCATGTAATTTTTCTCCAGCTTCATCACACATTCCAAAGACACACATAATAAGTTAACTGGAAACACTACATGTGCCTGGTGAGAAAAAGTTTAGGTGTGTGATTATGTTCTGTGATGGACTGTTGTCCCATCAAGTCATTGATCCTCCTTGGTGCCCATTACCTATGATTTTCCTTTGACACGTGTGGACTGTTAGAATGGTATGTCAAGGCAATAGTTTCATTTACAATCGATTCCTAAATAAGAACCCATCTTTTCCATATTTCATTTTAATTGATTATAGCTGTAACTATATTTTTTAATTTGATCTCTCAGTTTGAACTGTATAGATCCCGAATTTATAGAACTGCTGCCTCACAAAGTTAATTCACACCACTATATTATTAATGCATGCTGATTAACATAAACTTGTGTAAGTTTGTTTCTTTGTAATATGAAGTATTGATCAATCTTTTGTTTTATCCTCTTAGTGTGAATTGTATCCTTGTTTGCTAAATGCCTTTTGATACTGTGCTCTGTGAATGTAATTTTTGTCTAAGGCACTGTATATTTAACAAAATTTTTAAGTATTAGTTATCTTAAGTATTATAATCATACATTTAGTATAATTTTAATGTAATTTAGGAAGTCTGTATCACCAATGTAGTTTATTTATATAAAATATCAATTGACATATTATGAACTATAAATAATTTAAAAAAAAAACATAAAAAGAAAAATTAAAAAGAAAAAACTGTAGTAATAGTTTCACTTATAGTTAGGCAATTATTTATGATTTATTTATGATACTTATCATTTTTAATTAAATTAGAAAAAAACAACAAAAATCATTTGTGTTACTCAATGTGAAAAAACAATAAAGCATTCAGGCAAGGCCTTGCATATTTATACCTTAGCAGTAATGGTTTCCATGGCAATGAGTGGAAATCCTACCTCAGGAAAAACTAACAACTTATCAATCTCACACCATGGAGGCATGCCTCCTGATGGTTGATACAGACAGCGACATTTGGTGTAACACTGAAAATAGGAACATATAATAAAATAAATCATATTATACAGATGACAGCATCAAAACCCACCATTCATTTCTCATTTGCACTGCAGATACTAATTATGTTTCCCTCAAAACCAAAAAATATAAACATTTCTTTTAGAGAGATTAAAAACATTTAGGAATTAATTTCAAAATATTTCACCCACTTTTGAGCTAAAATATTAAAAAGCAAAACACATTTTCCTGGTCATACTTACCTAGACACTCATCCTTGAATAACATGTGTTATGTAGTATGTTTAAATGTACATTTTATATTGATAATTTTTTCAAAATATCAAATGTATTGTCTGACATTCTGTACAAAACATGCAGAATTAGAATTACAGTTAAATGTTTACTATTATTATAGACTCATTGATTTTGGAAATAATTCAATTTGGTTTAAGTAAAAAATACATCGTTAAAAAGATCATATTAATAAATACATGATGCCTTTTTCATAAAAGAGCAGAATAAAAATATTTTAAAAGCAAAACTTACTACAAATAGTTCACAGAAACCTCGTATGTCATTAAATAATAATGCCAAAAGTGCTCCCATCATTAAGAAGAAAATATGTTTAAAATATTTTTTAAAAAATTAAAATATTGCTATATCAAAGGCTGTTAAAAATTTCATTTTCAAACTGTGGTCTAAATTTATAGTCTAATCAGCAGTCCACAAATTTCCACCAGTTCTTCTTAATGAAGCAAAGAAAAACTTTTCTTACTGTATCTTAGAATGAACACAACGAGAAAACAAAATAGAAAAAATATTCTAAAGTTACTGCATAATAAAAAGATAAATAGGCCACATTTTGATAACAAGTCAGGAAACAAAGGAAGTTACACAGCCATCTTTAGCTAACTAATGCATATTCATGTGTAGACTGTGCATATCTCTTTCAGTGGCAACACAGAAAACAACTTGGTGGAGTATTCTCTCTGGGTCACCTTGTAAAGGCTTAACTCAACAGTAGGCGGTACACCACACAGGCAGGTTTGAATCCTGATGTTAGTTATTATGCACCCACTGAGAGATGAGAAATAAAACTGTCATAAAGCTGGATTTCACCACCTTCACTAACCAGTCCGCAAAAGCACCTTAGAAGACTTTCTCCCGATACTTGCCACTACATCTTCAGCAGACATGGAAGTCCCTGTGCTGATGGCCTTTGGAGCCATATTACATCTTCTAACATCAAGATTCTGTACTTAGCTCAGATGCTTTCTCAACAGTATGACTCAAATATACATTCTTCCCAAAACCTAACATCTTTTTTTTATTGTTCTTGGGCTTGTCCTAACCACTATTTAATTAAACTTCGGTAAAAAGGTCGATCACAAAAACTGATATTTTCAGTCCCTGCTTTTCTAAGCTTTACAGTAATTTATTTGCAGTGTATGCAGACCCTGAGGGGACAAGGTGTACATTTTTTTTCGGGAAACTATCTCATGATCGCTACTTACTACAAAACCTTGGTAATTCCATTTTTTTGTGCCTTTTAAATGTCACAGTTTGTTCTGCACAGTGCAACAGATGATCCAGTGTACCAGGTTTGCCTGTGGATTTGACTTGGATACTCAAGTTTAGCCTGGCAAAAATCATCTCATTTTAACAGGAATATATCTCTTGTCAGAAGACAAGACAAGACTTGAATGTATAGCCCACTTTTACAAACTTTCCAATACCCATTTCTGTGGAGCGTAACTGTGTACGCAACGGCAAATTGTAAACCGATATGTCCAGTTCGCAGAAAATGATGTACAGTCATACGTAGTGGTATTTGGAGCTCATTTAATTGTATGCTACACACATGCAATAATAGCTGGTGCGACCTTAAAGTACCTGGTGCACAGGCTATAGTAAGTGGTGATCATGAGATACTAAGTGGTGATCACGAGATAGTTTCTCCAAAAAAAATTGTATACCATGGCCACTCAGGGGCTCCATAGCAGTGCTCCTTTACTCAAGGTATTACAGTAGTTGAGCCAGTTTTTTTTTTTTTTTTGCAGCAAACTTCCTACAGTGTAAATGAAGAGCAGTGAGTGAAAGCTTGTTTTATCAGTGAACAAGCAGTGATTGGTATATTAGTCTTTACATTAAAGAAAGTGGAGTAATAAACTGAAAAAAAGGTAATCGGAGAAGTTGTCCTACGCAACTAGACAAACTGCAAGAAAAGCTATTTTAATGAATTCAGACCTTTTTATTTTGTCCTTTAAATTAAAACTGACACCACATGAGTTTGGAGAGCGAGCTTGTTTAAAATGCAACAGCATACACTTTTAATTGGAAAAAGAAAAGATAAAGACAAATTTGAAATTGCTTTTTAGTAAACAATAGTTTTTTTTGAAAGATTTGTAGTGTTTATTATTTGTTGCTGTGTGTCATACAGCATAAGTTTTGGTAAAAAAACAACTACTAAATAATTAAAATGGTAATCCTTAAGAATTACGAATATCTACTTCTAAAAAACACACCTCTATAAATATAGTAATTGTATATTTTAACAGCAAAAAGCTGTACTGCAATTAATGAATTAAAATGATTAAAATGTATTAATTGGCAATATCAATTAATTGATTGTGTGAGAATATATATATATATATATATATATATATATATATATATATACAGTGATCCCTCGCTATATCGCGCTTCGCCTTTCGCGGCTTCACTCCATCGCGGATTTTATATGTAAGCATATTTAAATATATATCGCGGATTTTTCGCTGCTTCGCGGGTTTCTGCGGACAATGGGTCTTTTAATTTCTGGTACATGCTTCCTCAGTTGGTTTGCCCAGTTGATTTCATACAAGGGACGCTATTGGCAGATGGCTGAGAAGCTGCCAAACTTACTTTCTCTCTCTCTCTCTCTTGCGCTGACGTAGGGGGGTGTGAGCAGGGGGGCTGTGTGCAGCTGTTTCCTGAAGGACATGCTGCACGGAGCTTCGCATACTTAAAAGCTCAAAGGGCACGTATTGATTTTTTTTATCTGTCTCTCGCTATCTCTCTCTCTCTGTCTTCCTGCTCCTGACGGAGGGGGTGTGAGCTGCCGCCTTCAACAGCTTTGTACCGGCGGTGCTTCGCATACTTAAAAGCCAAAAAGCCGTATTGATTTTTTTTTTGACTGCTTGCTTTGCACTCCTTTGAAAAGGAAGATATGTTTGCATTCTTTTAATTGTGAGACAGAACTGTCATCTCTGTCTTGTCATGGAGCACAGTTTAAACTTTTGAAAAAGAGACAAATGTTTGTTTGCAGTGTTTGAATAACGTTCCTGTCTCTCTACAACCTCCTGTGTTTCTGCGCAAATCTGTGACCCAAGCATGACATTCTAAAAATAACCATATAAACATATGGTTTCTACTTCGCGGATTTTCCTATTTCGCGGGTGGCTCTGGAACGCAACCCCCGCGATGGAGGAGGGATTACTGTATATATATATATATATATGGTTGTTGTTAGAGAAATAGTGAAGACTGCTATTTTTAATTAAGCCTTGTTTCAGAAAAAACTAAACAATATGATAGCTTGTAATTATGAGAAGCATTTTATTTTCTTTTATGTCATAGTATTATGAATAAATGTTTTTGTACATATTTTATTAGTTAATGTATTCATTTTAGCATTTATTTTAGTATTTTATGTTAATATAGAACATAAGACTTCTGTAGGAGAATAGCGTAAAAAGTTTTTTAAAGAGATAAAGAAAAAATAAAATCGGTATCGGAATCAGCTGATTAAGTAACATGAAATCGGTGATTGGTATTGGCCTTAAAAAACTAATTGGAGCATCCCATAAATAAGCAGTATATATGTATCCAATCCAAAATAACTCTTACAAGTCAACTGTACTTAAAGATTTTCAAGTTGAGAAACAATTTGTGAAATACATTACATAATAATTACCACATTTATCTCACTAAATGTATTAATGTGAAGAATACTAAAATTCTAATCTATTGGTGCTGGATTTTTGTTTCAAAGCTGCTGATTTCAGTTGTGATCCATAATAACCCCATGGCCATCAAGACACTATTGGCAGCAGGCAGCCTGACAATAATGATGCAAAAGAAGCAGCATGCATCACCTGCCACATGGAATTAAAATATTGATTGATATCAAAGTGCTTTTAAAAGAGAGACCTAGGTAGTGACCAATAACATTTGGACTGGAGAGAAACTGAGTTTGAAGTGTTGAGTAGAAGAAAGAAAAGGAGCAATCAAAGTAAGCCAACAGGAGTGAGGTAGAAAGGAACAGCATGGAAGTAAATATTGCTACTGTAGTAGTAGGTGATCAAGTTTAGGCCTGGAGAGTTGCAGTGGCTGTAGGTTTCTGTTCCAACCCAAGTATTTAATCAGAAGCTAATCTACGTCTATAATGAAACTTGTCATTTAATTGTATGGTTTGTTAGGGATTTCAATCTGCCAAATCAAATCATTCTATATTACAGATTTCCCTTTTTCAAGAATATCATCCAAATGATGTGTGAACCAGAGCAGATTAGTAATTGTCAGTTGATCATTTTTTGCTTTATTTTTTTTTTTCAAATATTTTTTCAAGCCAGATAGTTCATGATGAGCCAAAAGTTATAAATTAGACCAGATTAGATTCGTTTTTTTCTCTCTAGATTAGTTCTGAGAGTCCACTGTTTTTGTTCCAACCAGTTTCACAGTCATTGATTCATTTTATCTCCAAGTACGTCATTGTTTAATTAGTTGTGCCCATACTTATCAATATGGTCCTAACTGACTCCAAAACTCTCAGTTTTGATGCAAATTTGGTACTACACTTAGGAACATGAGTAAAAGCATTTTATCAGCTTTCTTAACTTACGAAACTACTACTGTATCATTAGGAATTAGAAAGACCCCTGGGGTGGTGTTCAAGCACATGTTGTCCAGGAAAGGCAGAATGTTTTGGAAATGCTGGACAATAATGAATTCATAAAAAGATGTTGATAGCTCCATCTACATAGAGAAGCAGTGCGTGGTCAGCCAAAATTAAGGTGTTAGTAATATTAGGCACAAAATGCAGCTTTGCAATCATGATGATTTGGGTATGTCACAACCAACCATTTCTCAAATTTTGTGAATCGCAAGTAATATCATAGTATCAACACACAGGTGGTCATGGGTGCAAACTGTACTGTAGAAGAGTGAATGTGACTTCAGAAACCACACTGCAGCTAGTTTCAGTGTAACCATTACTGTACAAGGCATTTCCCTGGACAGGGTCATGGAGAAACTATAGCCTATCCCAGGAAGCAAAGGGCACAAGGCAGGAACAATCCCTGGAGCATTCATAGTTAAACCTACTAATGGGCATATTTATTTAACAATTATTCAATGTGTGTCTTGGTCTTTCAATCTCACTGTGCTTTTTACTCTATTATTCTTGATGCTGTATCAAACTGGCAACAATTATGTGTAGCTTAATGCAGTATTCTAACTTATTATGTTTTGTTATTATAATAACGATTGTGATGCAGTCTTGACATTTGCATCAGAAAAATCACAAAACGTCATCATGAGTTCCAGTTTGGGAATTGGGGTGTCATGAAGTCATGATGTAATTCATTCTGAAACCTGAGCTCTTGCTCCTGGCTGGAAGCGCATGCAAGATTACTCAGGTACGACAAATTCTTATCCTAGTATGAATCTAAGTGCAATGTATAGAAATAATTCTGAGATGCTTGATAAATATGAACCCTGCTCTTTTGTTGCTATTCTGTTATTCTGCATTCAGGAAATTACAGCAGTACAAGATTTACATTTTTTAGATTTTACATTTTTTGTTATTTTGCTATAGTTTCAAATGCATTATTCTTCTTCTTTGTCATTTTCCTACTAAGTAACCATTTTCTGTGGACTGTGCTACCTTAATTGTATTCCAGCAATGAAGTTTTAAGATGAGCAGGGGAGAGACCAGGACAAACAACACTAAAAATGTTGAAAATATTTCAATTAAATAACAACCTAAACAACCAGAACACCAGAAAAAACAAAATTACAATCAAACTAAGCCCCCGATCTGAATTTCAAAACAACTGATTTAAATGGTGAACTGATAGTTCCTTTGTCATCTGCATCTAATTTTTAATTGGCAGCTGGTTAACAAAGCAAAAACCAATTAAAAACAATAAATGTAGCTGTTTAAGATTAAAAGAAGCAAATAAGGTTTGGAAATCTTGACAAGCAAATCCACTAAAATGAAGCAGAAAATGTTTTGTGAGAAACAGTTGCTTCAGCAACATTAACCACCTTCAATTTAAAAAATTAACCAGAACTGTACTTTAGGACCCCAATGTCATATATGCCACAGCAATGACATTTACAACCAGTAACAGCACTGTACAGGTTATTAAATGAATTACTGTAGCAGAGAGTAGTGTTGCGAGTGACAGCACGCAATTGTAATTAAAAAGCAGTAATGGGGTGTGACTAGAGGTAGAGGTCCAGAGCGAAGCATAAAGAATTGTTGGCTTACCAAACCCATAGCCCCGTTTAATTATAGCAAAAGGAAACAAAAGGGTGCACAAGTGCACAACAGAAAAGACGCTGACCAGAAAATCAGCCCACACACTGTTCTCTGCCTTTTTCTTTTGACCTTGTATCTCGCATGGAAGCTCGAAAATGTTATCGAGTGCTGGTTGTGAGTGACACACCACATTCTGGCGCTATCCCTTTTTATGCCATCCTCACCGGAAAGGGGCAAGGCCTGCTCTGGGCATCACTGTTGGGGTTGGGCGCCCTCACTGGGTGTCTTCTCGATGCTGTGGGAGACACAGAAGATACCATTAGTGACAGTGCCCCCTCTCAGCCTGGAATGGTATCGCTTACCTTAGTCGAGCCCAGAAGACAATCCCCAGTTGAACAGGGAGCATGCATACTGTTTTTGAAGCTCTTCAAGCATTAGATAGATTAAATAAAATGTACTATTATTATTATTATTATTATTATTATTCCTTTAGTTCATTAATAAAGTTTACACTTGTTCTAGTTCTTTAATTTATTGGGTCATTGTGAATTTTCTCCACTTGCAAGAAAGTCAGAATCTGCTCCATGGTTGTAGTTTTAGACCAGTTTTCACTTCCTCATAGACCTATTAAGTGCACTTTGTAGCTCTGATGTCGAAGAGCCTCCTGGCTGTTTTATATAAATACTATATAACTAGCAGGAGTACCTGGTGTTGCCCAGGAATCTATAACTGGTGAATTTCCCAAATGAAAGAAACAACATAGAAATAGAACAAACAGTTTTCTGATTCACATTTTATTGTAAGTTCGTCCACTTTGGATTGTGTCTGCTGTGGCGTTTGAGATGCCCTTGAAATAGACTTTTCTCTGGCATCTGAAGTGGACCGTGGAATTGTACGTCTTTTTTTCGGTGGCATGGGTATATTCGCGTAAAGCAGTTGAATTATAATGTGTTACATGGTATTACGTACGGAATACGCACCACAGTGAGATGAATTTACTTTATTTACTCTACATCGGAAAGCTAACAAATCATAGAAATATATAGATAGACGTCGCATTCACTGTGTTGCCCAGTCGACACGATACGTCAGCGCGTCCGCCCTATTGCGAGCGGTAAAAGTGCCATTTAAACTAATACACATAGACGTGGAAACTGGGTTTTCTGATGAAAAAACAATAACGTTTAAAACAGTATCGTTTACATTCAATAGATTTTGGCGAATCGTTTAAATGTAATTATTTATATCCATTTATACACTAATAAAGGCAATTATTAAATAATACTACTACTACTAATAATAATAATAATTATTATTATTAAATAATTCCTCCCATAAAAGTAACATTTCGCAGACTGCCTTCTTCCATCTCTGAAACATTTCTGGACTTCGTCCTGTTCTTACGCAACACAGTACCAAAGTATTGATTAATGCCCGAGTCACCTCACGTATAGATTACTGTAATGCTATTCTATCTGGCATCCTACAAAAACTTATCCATCGCTTACAACTTCTTCAAAATTCTGCTGCTGCGTCCGCGTTTGCCATGTTATGTTCTAACTACAGAAGCAGAGTCCCACTGCATGGTTGTAACTTGTACTGAGTCGAGGTATTGACACAAACACCAAACATACGGGGTATTGACGCGAACACCATACATCGTCATACATACGGGGTATTGACGCGAACACCATACATACGGATACTACCAAATTATATATAAGGATGAATTGATGTACATGAGCAATTTAAAACTCACTTTACACAGATAAGATGCTTATTGCATTGCAGACCACTTGTTTCAAGCTTGACCACATTTGAAAACAGCTGTTAATTTTCTAACCTGGTTAGCTTACGCAATGTTGTAGGTAGCAACAGTCAGCCTAAATAAATTAACGCACTCATAAACTATCATGAGAAATATTAAACATTGCTCACCATATGCAGACATGATATGCTTGGTTGCAAGGTGTATATGAGTGAGAGACAGTTCAGCCAATGTCACCAAGAAGCACTCTACTTTGCACTGCTTACAGACAAACAATTAATGAAAATGGAGTTTTCCTTTAGTTAACACTATATGGAAGCTGATTCAGAGGGCCCTTGCAATCCAGTCATCACATATTCATGGCTGACCACTGGCAGTGCAAAATGTGCTACCAGGGATGGACCATGGTGTGATTTCATGACACTACAGATGGAATCACACCATGATTCCATCTGTAAACCATGATTCAACAGATGGAGTGTCAAAGTCGAATTTTAGTGATAGTAATAGTCACATGTGCCAAATTATTACAAATATTGTGTGCATTTGTGCCCTTTGCCCCCAAGTATTTCTGACATTTTTGTTGATGTGCTCTGGGCCCTGCCTACTGCTCAAAACTGCTGGGATAGGTACCTCCTTCGCAAACCTGTTATTAAGGAAATTGGGTTCATAAAATCAATTCATGAACTTTTAATGCATTTTGACTTTACTAATAAGAGGTTTAATTCAAAATCCTTAAGATACAGTAAACATTTGAAATGCATCACATGTTGTAAGCTTATTGGAAACTGGATGGATACAATTTACTTCACAGCACAAGGTGGAATAAATGTACTTTGATAATCTGAGAGTGATTAATGATAGATAGATAGATAGATAGATAGATAGATAGATAGATAGATAGATAGATAGATAGATAGATAGATAGATAGATAGATAGATAGATAGATAGATAGATAGATAGTGTGGGATATGGCCAGCATGTCATCCCGGCCAACACCCTCAGGCCGCCAGGTGGAGCCCTTCCTGCAGCATGGAGGTGCCCCGAATGCCAGCAGGGAATATTGGACAATGTAGTTTTTATTTTCAGTCCTGTTGGATACCTTGGGGCCCGCTAGAGGACGCTGCAGGGAGGCACAGAGACTATTTCCCTTACGCCTTGGAAGTACGTCAGAGTCACGTGGACAAAGGGAACGATGTGCTTCCTGCGTGAAGAAAAGAAGGGGTTTTTATCTGACCCGGAAGTGTTCCAGGTCACATGGACAGAGAGGGTGAAACGCTTCTGGGTCAAGGACTATAAAAAGGACAGTGAAACACCAGAGCGTTGAGCTGAGCTGGGTGGAAGGGTGGCAACACGTCTGGGAGTGGAGGATTGATTACTGTATTGGTTAATTGTGTATTATATGAGTATAGTGGAGTGTAGAGTGCTTGGTGCACATTATTATTATAAAATAAAGTCATATTGGACTTTTATCTGGTGTCTGACATCTGACCTGCGTGTTCAAGGGGTCGACAGTGCATCTATCTTTCACAATAGATAGATACTTTATTAATCCCAAGGGGATGCTAACATTTCCGGTATTCATTCTAATAACTGCTAATATTCCAGAGTTTCAGACTGCCTGTCATACCAATCAATTCATGTAGGTAACAGGAAAACATGCAGACTTCATACAGACTCTGACCAGGCTGACAGCCAAGCCTGAGCACCTGACGCTCAGCTCTGCATCAATGTTCTGGCCATGTTAAAATTAACTGTACTAAATGATATGATTAAAACTAAATCTTTATAATGTTGGTTTGTTTCTTTAACCTTATTGCAGGCTTAATGACTTTAGCTTTTACTTAAGAAATACTTTTTAAAGTACCAGTACTTTAATTTGAGTACCGCTTTGAGCAATTCTACACACCTTTGAAAATGAACTTTACACCCTTCATCCAATGTGGAGTAGGATTGACCTATTAACTATTAAGCCATCATCCAGGCTCCATACTGAATATTATATGGCCCCAACTGGCCCTATACACAAAAGTAACTGTGGAATTCATATTTCTTATACCTTGAGGTGGAATAGCATTGAGAAACACCTAGGCTACTGCCAAGGCTAGCACTCACAAACTCCAATCTGTTATAACAAGACTCTTCAAGTTGTTGGTTACCTTAGTTCCTTTCCACACATGAATTACTGGGGGAATCATCATACTTGGGAGTTATTATTAGATTATTCCAGTCTCTAAGATCCAGGTTCTATATCCCTTTATTAAGATATGTTGAGTGTCTTTGTGTGTTATGAAGGTGTACCAATGTCCAGGATTATGTTTTGTTTATTATTCATTTATTTAGGAGGATTTAGAAATATTAGTACTGTTTAGAAAATGTTTTTATTACTTATCCTGCCACAATTTTGTTTTTGTGGGTGAAGAAATTTTTGCACTGTTTTAGAATGGGCATGAAGATGTTTTCTAGCAATGATCATGAGGGGATGACGAGATACAGTATGGGCAGAAATTAAAACATTATCACATACGTGCTATTTTAGATGCTGGCACACCACACATTGCATCCAAGTTCTAAACTCTTTTACTAAAATAAACAATTTTTCATTAGCCTTATGTTATAATATATAACTAGCAAAATACCCGCGCTTCGCAGCGGAGAAGTAGTGTGTTAAAGAGGTTATGAAAAAAAAGGAAACATTTTAAAAATAACGTAACATGATTGTCAATGTAATTGTGTTGTCATTGTTATAAGTGTTGCTGTCTTTTATATATATATAGCAAAATACCCGCGCTTCGCAGCGGAGAAGTAGTGTGTTAAAGAGGTTATGTAACCATATATATACATAAACATATATACATATATATACATATCTACATATACACATATCTACATATACATATATATACATATACACATCCACATATACATATATATATATATATATATATATATATATATATATATATATATATATACATATACATATATATATATATATATATATACATACACATATACAAATTTACATATCTACACATATATATATATAGATATAAATATAGACATACATATATACATACATACATTCACACAGATATATATAGAGCAAAATACCCGCGCTTCGCAGCGGCGAAGTACTGCTTTAAAATTTTATATAATAAACTGAGGGAAATTATACCAATAATTATTTGTTAAGGATCTCTTTGTATACCATGTTGTCAGTTCACCCCTCCGGTTGTAATATGACCAAGTTGTGCGCTGAGCTTACTCTTGAGCATGCAACGTATACTTGGCCATGTGAAAAGCAAATCAAGAACAGCAAGACCGCGCCAGCTGCGGAGCTCAGCTCGGAGCGAAATGAAGTGAATGAAATGAGGTGAATGGGAGGGGAGATGATCACGTGACTCCAACACCTGCCTTAACTCTCCATCCCTCCACAAACACACAAACACAGTCTCTCGGATCCCAACTCTCCTTTATATATATAGATAAATAGCAAAATACCCGCGCTTCGCAGCGGAGAAGTAGTGTGTTAAAGAGGTTATGAAAAAAAAAAAGGAAACATTTTAAAAATAACGTAACATGATTGTCAATGTAATTGTGTTGTCATTGTTATGAGTGTTGCTGTCTTTTATATATATAATATGCACACACACACACATAAACATATATATACATATACATATATATATACATATCTACATATACACATATCTACATATACATACGTATATACACATCCACATAAACATATATATACATATACAAATTTACATATCTACATATATATATATATATAGACATAGATATATACATACATACATTCACATATATATATATATATATATATACTGTATATATATATATATATAAACTGTATATATATATATATATATATATATATATATATACTGTATATATATATATACTGTATATATATACTGTATATATATATATATACTGTATATATATAAATATATACTGTATATATATATATATATATATACTGTATATATATATATATATATATATATATATATATATACTGTATATATATATATATATATATATATATATATATATATATATATATATATATATATATATACTGTATATATACATATCTACTTATTGGCTCCTGTATTTAGGATATGGCAGGTTGGACATTGGATGGATGGACATTTGTATGCATAGCCCCATTTGCCCGTTTTCGTTTTTTTTCTTTCTTCAGTAATATTTCAGCAAACCCGGAGCTTGTCAGTTCAAATCCTGGTACTGACACCACTGTGTGACCCTGAGGAAGTCACTTCACCTGCCTGTGCTGCAAAAAACAAAAGTAATGTAACAAATTGTACCTCAGATGTTGTAAGTTGGTGGAATAAAGGCATAAGTAAAATAGATAAATATGTATTATACACATAGGAACTATTCATTTATTTTCAGTTAAATCATCTGCAGCAAACTTTTATAAATGAGGGTTTCTGATTTTTAGATAGTGCAATCTGTTTCTTCTTCATTGACGTTTTCTCTTGGAGAGCTTTTTTCATTTCACTGAAAATGAAAGCAGCAGCTGCCTAAATATGTAGCTTTCTTATTAATTTTTCAACATTGTGTAAAATAAATGTATAAAGTAACATAAAAGGTTTAAATACTGGTTATTCTTTTACACTAAAATATTACTACAGAGATACAAAAAAAGTAAAATGGATATGTTCTTTTTCTTTAAGGAGATTAAATATTACTGAAGAAAGAAAAAAAAAATTAAACAGCCAAATGGGGCTATGCATACGAACTTAAAAGGTTTAAATAAAACAGAAATATATATTTTATTTTTACTTGGTTAACTTGTGGAGGGTGTATCCTGTAGCAAAGCCCTAACTTTTTTCGTGAAAGCCCGTTTCAGTCAATATGTCTTATGTGTGTGTTTATGTATGTGTGTATATATATGTAGATGTGTATATGTAGATATGTAGATATATGTATATGTATATAAATGTTTATGTGTGTGTGTATATTATATATATAATATATATATATATATATATATAAAAGACAGCAACACTTATAACAATGACAACACAATTACATTGACAATCATGTTACGTTATTTTTAAAATGTTTCCTTTTTTTTCATAACCTCTTTAACACACTACTTCTCCACTGCGAAGCGCGGGTATTTTGCTAGTATATATATATATACATACACATACATATACACACATACATGCAGTTTCAATAACATAGAAATCAATATAAACATTAACATCATTATCATATGAGAATATGAAGTAATATATAAGAAGCACATTTCATATAAATATAAATTATTAAACAGTAAAATCTTCTTCTGTAATTTGCTACCGTGGCAATTTGTGTGTCTGTCCAGGATTTTAAGTCACCTGTAGCTCGCAAACCGTTTCACCTATACACTTGAAATGTGGTACACATATAGTACGTCACGTCTACTATCCGCTTTATGGGTGATGATTGTATTACTCTTTTTATCTTTATTTTATTTTATTGTAGAATCAACTCCTATCTGCGCACACCAGGGCGGCCGTGGGCGGATGCGTATGGTGTATTCACTCCATGTTATCGTGCATTGCGCTGTCACTGGTATTTTGATAAAAGAATTTGAACAACATATAAGAAGCGTATAAATTATTAAACAATAAAACATTAACATTTAAGAAGTAAAGTTAGATTAAGTACTACTGCAGTGCCTTCGGGTATACCTCATTTTTTGTTTGCCCATTACATGCTTAAATGTATAAATTTTTTGGTGTACCTAGCCGAGAACACGCGACATATAACCGAGCGTGAGAGAAGCATGGATTTTAAACACGCGTTGAGTTCATCTGCTGGTCTCCCTCGTGGAATAACTGGTAATGTTTGACTAAAATCTACAGCGAGTAAAACGACATTACCTCCTATTTTTTTTTTTACGATCTCTGAGATCTTGCTTTTTTCGGTTCAAGGCTTCATAAGCTCTTTTATGTTGTATGGTGTACTTATCCCAAACCATCATCTTTGAATGTTGCAAGACTTTCGCCTTGTATGTAGATCGGGGTAATTACATTCATTGCATTCCTAGTCTGAATCACAATCTGATTGTATGGGTGGTTACCTGGCACTGTAGGGTTGCCACCCGTCCTTTAAAATACGGAATCGTGCCGCATTTGAGAATGAAATTGCGCGTCCCGTTTTGAATCAATACTGGACGGGATTTGTCCCGTATTTTTTTATCATTTTTTTTAAAGCAGCGTCTCATGCAAATCATCCCACACGCATTTTATGAAGATGCCTCCTTTCCTACTTTTGATTGGGTAATACTTGATGTCATCGTTAGTTTGATTGGTCTTTTTAACTGTCCAGTGAGGAGGGCGTGTCTTTTAAGTAGAGTCTGCAAAGTGTTGGCACTGGGATGTGGCGTCAGCTCCAGAGTTGAAGCCCCTAACGTTGCGGTCAGCAAGTCGGCGAACATCCGCCATGTGCCGTCTTTCAGTTGCGAGAAGCAGATCATAGAATGGTTGAAACTGTTGCCCCTAACGTTGCGCCACGGCGTGTGGTTCGTTTATACCTCGTGTCTTCTCATTAAACTTTTATCTCGCGAATATGTTATTGCAATCCGCAGCGGGAGCGTTTCTATAAACTTAATTTAAACTTACGTTTTACACCGTGCTTTGTTTCCCTTATGAACATGCTTGTATGCTTCACTCGCTTCCTTCTCAATTGTTTAATTAATTTTTTGCTCTTCGCTGTTTGCGGTTCTTCCTTCATTTCCCCCTACTTCGTTCTTTTATCTCGCGAATATGTTATTGCAATCCTTAACGGGAGCGTTTCAATAAACTGATTGAAAATAGTTTTGCATTTACCTTTTTAGTAAAAGGCGAGCTTTTAAGCCTGAGAAATCACCCCGTAAATGCACACGTTTAATTGCACATGTGTTAATATGTATGCTTACACAGTATTAAAAGACAGTCAAAAATTAACGTCATTTACCTTCGTTCCCGCGTTTGACTCGTGCTGTAAATCTCTTCCTTGTTTTTAGTTCACGTGATTACGTAGGAGGCGTGATGACGCGATACGTGACTCCGCCTCCTCCATTACAGTGTATGGACAAAAAATATGTTCCAGTTATGACCATTACGCGTAGAATTTCGAAATGAAACCTGCCTAACTTTTGTAAGTAAGCTGTAAGGAATGAGCCTGCCAAATTTCAGCCTTCCACCTACACGGGAAGTTCGAGAATTAGTGATGAGTGAGTCAGTCAGTCAGTCAGTCAATCAGTCAGTCAGTCAGTCAGTGAGTCAGTGAGTCAGTGAGGGCTTTGCCTTTTATTAATATGTATAGATTTGTGACAAGTACGGGGCATTTCACAGTTTTAGTCCGGGAAAGACTATTTTTATTAGGACACACTATCTTTCATAGCCTCATGTTAAAGCACTCCTAATAATCATTTTAAAAGGCAAAACAGCAACTACCTATAGTTTTCTTTTTCCTCCTCTTCTCCTTTCCAGGGAAATGTTGTCCCCCTCCACTACCAGCTCTGACTCTGGCTCACACAGCTGTGCTGGAAGGACTTCTTTTCAAGCCTGACCCAGGAGTACATCTGCTGCAGTAGTGCTACTACCAGGAAGCAATTCAAGGTCATGCTGAACCTGGAATTAACCCCTTCACCGCCCTCTGCCGGATATATCCGGCACCGTTGTTTTAATGCTAACGCCATACTGCCGGAATTATCCGGCACATTTGCCTGTGGTTATATGAATGCCTGGCAAGTAGTATAACTGACGGTTTGGCGTGGGTATTATTACTACGTTGTATTTCGACAAGTCTGTGGTTGTTTTGGCCGGTCATGTGACGTGATTCGCATGTAACAGCTGTGAATATGGCGAAACGTAAACTGACTTCAAGTGAGGCTTTGCAGGCGATTTTGGACAGTTCTGATCATGATTGTAGCAGTTCTGAAGAAGATTTTAGTGACAGTGATGAGCAGCAACGTGCGCTGCATGATATTGTGAATGAAGACGCATCGGATGACGGCGCTGAGTGGGTGTATCCCCAGCATCTCAGCTGGGCTGCTGCCCGTGGTGAACTACCTTTTCTGCATTCGTTTGAGGGAACGTGTGGCTTTATTGTTGATGTAAACAATTACACTGCTGAGCAGTTTTATGAGCTGTTTGTGTCACCTGATTTGATTAGACATTTTGTTCATCAGACAAATCTGTATGCAGCACAGTTTATTGAGAAAAATCCCAATTTACCTCCACATTCCCGTGTTCGTGCTTGGTTTGACACTGATGAAAACGAAATGAAAAAATTCATTGGGATTTTGATGTTGATGGGAATAATCAGAAAACCAGATATTGAGATGTACTGGTCTACAGATCCTATGTATGCAACACCTATTTTTGCAGCTGTCATGACACGTAACCGATTCTCTTTGCTGCTGAAATTCTTTCATTTGAATGACAACAGAAACGAGCCAGATAAGAAAGATCCAAACCGCGACCACTTGTTCAAGCTACGTCCTTTGATTGATCATTTATTTGAAGCATTTCAGTTGCCCTACATGCCAGGACCGTCAGTTGCAGTTGATGAAAGTTTATTGTCGTGGAAGGGCCGCTTACAGTTTCGACAGTATCTACCATTGAAAAGGGCACGGTTTGGTATCAAGATGTTTTGCTTAGCTGAGAATTCAGGTTACATTTATAGATTTCGTGTATACACTGGCAACTTGCACAACATTTAGTGGTCAATACTGCTTGAATAAATGTAAAAAATGTAAAAAAAATGTAAAAAAGTAAAAAAACAAAAATTGTTCAGATTTCGCCTGGCTTGGGGAATATTTAGGGAGTTGGCGGTTAAAGGGTTAAACAAAGGAGCAGCCTACCACCAGTTTCCGCTATTGGAACCACAACTATCATGCATCCCTGAAGGTATCTAAATGAGATCTCCACTGCTGCCATCCAGAATACTGGGGGAACACATGCTCCCAGTCTCTCACTCTACTTCTATTTTATTGGCCTCCTGACTAGGAAAGGAAATAGCAACCATACAAGATGGGACCAATTACCTATCCATCATAAACTGCTTATATAACCAAAGATGTAGGTTTACCCAGTACTAACAAAATTCACACATAATCTGGTTCCAGACTACTAGATTATTCATTTTCTCTGATTTTAGAATATTTTTTATTCACATGTCTATAATTCTATATCCTGGTTTTCACTCAAATATTCCCAGTGTTTATAGAAGTATTTTTTTGTCATGATTGAAGAAACAATACATAATTCTCTGTTACAGCCATATATTTTCTGATGCCAAAGGTATAATAAATGAATAGATGTAAAATAAACAAAGATTTTAACTTCTTTCATAAAGGTTTGATTAAGGTTTTAGGTGAATCATAGGAAAAAAGTGACTTTTAGGTGGTGTTATGACCTGTTCCAATTGAATTATTCTGAATACTCTGATACTGAGTAGATGGCTAATTGTACCATTTCTGCATACCTTAGCTTTCATTGTATTGTCTTTGGCCAACTTAAATAAAGAAAATCTTTAAATTATTTACAAAGATAATTATACTAATGATGGCAAAACCCTTGATTGATCTAATTTTACTTGCTGTCGCAAATTATTCTGTTTGCTGACAGTACAGAAGTGTCAGACACTGCAACTTGAAAGAGAAAGTAAGAATGAAATTTTCAGCAGGTCATGTTTGATGAATTAGGCATTTGGAATTTATGAACATGCCTAAATTCAAAAAAATGATTAAAGCAAACCTCTTTCCAGGTAGTTTAGAAAAAGGTACCCACGGAACAGGTCAAGATAGGAAAACATAGTAAAAAAATGAAAAGGTACCTGGAGTATAGAATTTTACAGTTTCTGTACTAGTGCAGTGTTTCTGATGCTAGAAAGGAATGTAGTAAATGTGATGCATAAAAATTTTTCTCTTTTTAATTTTCTTCTTTCTGTTTCAGAATTGCTTCTAAATATGACAAGAGATGCATGCTGTGTTGATATGAATGAATACTGACCAGCTATTTCTGGTTTAATAGTATTGTTAATCCACAGTTTATGAACTAGTGTTGAGGTCTTACATGATGAATTTAAAAAAGCAAACCACATAACAGTTACTGTCTGTTTAAAGAAATTTGTATAATTATGTGTGCTTTTTATGAAATTTGTAAATTTGTAAAGTTTATATTTGCATTTTCTGTGAGAACTTGAAATAAGAAATAAGCAGAAATTAATTGACATCAATCAAATAAGAAATTTGTGGAATTACAGTTTTTTATAAAATGAAGTGAAATGGTTAATCAAGGACAAGGTACTATAAATTAATTGTAAACACAATAACATATGGATTTGGTGCACAAGTAATAATATAATCAGACAGCACATATATCAATGAAAAATGCTGAGATTATGTATATGATTTAATAAAAATGTCAGTTGCTCAGTGTTTCATTGTTTAAATTGAATGGAATCACCAAAAGATGTTGATTAAGAATTGCAATTAGTATAAGCAAGCCTTTAGAAAGACATGATTTTAATTACAGTAATCCCTCCTTCATCGCGGGGGTTGCGTTCCAGAGCCACCCGCGAAATAAGAAAATCCGCGAAGTAGAAACCATATGTTTATATGGTTATTTTTATATTGTCATGCTTGGGTCACAGATTTGCGCAGAAACACAGGAGGTTGTAGAGAGACAGGAACGTTATTCAAACACTGCAAACAAACATTTGTCTCTTTTTCAAAAATTTAAACTGTGCTCCATGACAAGACAGAGATGACAGTTCCGTCTCACAATTAAAAGAATGCAAACATATCTTCCTCTTCAAAGGAGTGCGCGTCAGGAGCAGAGACTATCAGAAAGAGAGAGGAAAGCAAACAAATCAATAGGGGTGTTTGGCTTTTAAGTATGCGAAGCACTGCGGCACAAAGCTGTTGAAGGCGGCAGCTCACACCCCCTCCGTCAGAAGCAGACAAAGAGAGAGAGAGACAGAGAAAAACAAACAAGCAAAAATCAATACGTGCCCTTCAAGCTTTTAAGTATGCGAAGCACCGTGCAGCATGTCGTTTCAGGAAGCAGCTGCACAAAAGATAGCAACGTGAAGATAATCTTTCAGCATTTTTAGACGAGCGTCCGTATCGTCTAGGTGTGCGAACAGCCCCCCTGCTCAATCCCCCTACGTCAGTATCAGAGAAAGTCAGCGCAAGAGAGAGAAAAGTAAGTTGGGTAGCTTCTCAGCCATCTGCCAATAGCGTCCCTTGTATGAAATCAACTGGGCAAACCAACTGAGGAAGCATGTACCAGAAATTAAAAGACCCACTGTCCGCAGAAATCCGCGAACCAGCGAAAAATCTGCGATATATATTTAAATATGCTTACATATAAAATCCGCGATAGAGTGAAGCCGCGAAAGGCGAAGCGCAATATAGCGAGGGATTACTGTAATGCAAGAACATCATGGTCCATTATTCACACTACATTAAAAAAAGCTTTAACTAACTGAATTTGTTAAGCATTCACAGTGTAACATGTAAACTGCAAGATGGAAAATACAGCCTAAATAAACATCATAATAGTTGTATGGTATCATCTGCAAAAATTCCATTCAGTATGATGTTTTACGTCAGATGCCAGGAACCAGCCATTTGACTGTTGGTAATATAGGAGCTGGCAATCACGCACGGCTATAAAATGGTGCCAGGGATATAAGGCAAGATCATATATATGGTTTTATTTCAATGAAAGTATATTGGTAGTTACATTTTTGAATTGCATTTTATAAGTGAAAATCCATTTTTAATCATCACTGTATTAATATCTCTATTATTTCCTATTTATTTATTTATTTGTTGTAATTGTGTGACAACAGTCAGTACGCTCCTCTACCATGGTGTCCCTAAGGAAACAGGCTGCAAAAAATTGAGTAGATATAGCAAACTAAACTAATTTGCAGGAATATAAGGGTTTAACATTGAAGAGTGATGTTACTCGTACTCTCGAACATTTTGGAAATGACTTGCTCACTTCAACATTGTTACACATAAATAACGTTTCTGGTTAAAGGCTAATGTTCAAATGAAAGCTTTGATGTATGGCCTAATAAAATGTTTTGAAATAAATAGAAATTTCTTTTTTATAATTCTTCATAGTAAATACGGTGATCTATCTAGAGGTGACTTCAGTTTCCTCCCACTGTTCAAAAGCACAAGGAATGCTGAGTTATGTCACAGTATGTTGCCTCCAGCAGACTGCATTAGACATTACATTTCAGAAACTTTCAGTAATGTGACTTCATTAGTTTGTACAACCACTAGGTGGAACAGTGAAAGTTTTAAAATGCTTGTGAAACATTTAAAATCCAACCAGAAAAGAAATGATCTTAAATACTGGTCAAGGCTCTGCATAAATCATTTTACAATTACAGAATTTAAAAATTGTACACTATTCAGACTTTTACTGATTATAAATTGCTATCATTATCATTCACTTGTGAATGTGATGTGCATTTTTCAGTCTTATATCCACACTGAGAAAATTCAAAGTAAATTTTAGCTGTGAATAATAAAAATGGCAGTAAAACATTTTATTAAATTGTGCCTTTCCAAACAATGAATAATATTACAAGATCAAAACATAAACATACATAACACTATAGCTAGATAATCTATGAAAATGTTTTTAAAAAAGTGTTCCATCCATATTTTATGCATAAAAGGCTTTAACATTGTGGGTTACAGTATAATGCGTAAAGACTAATGTGCTAGAGCTGATATTATAAAGTTGTAGGAAACGTGTATGGTGTGAGAAGAAGAACTGACTGATTGATTCTATTCAATCAGTGATTTATCAGTGTTGCCTTTGGCAATGGCAGTAATTAATAAAAAAAAATTTAGCACAACACTCACCCAGGGACACCATACTAATGTAGAAAATGTGAGGATTTTACCTTCTGCCATTCCAAGGTTCACTGTATCACCTTCCAGCCATGACATCAGAAAAATGAAGAGATACTGTATATACAATTTATGAACAATGTTCATAAATGGACAAAAATCTATATTAAATAGCTTTTGCTTTCTCTTTTTTATCCAAAAGTAGTCAGATCAGGTCAGATTGGGGAGCATGCACTGGTACAGCACGTTGCTGCACCCACCACATGACGAAATGGCTTAAAATCCCAGTTGGCAACCCCCAAGGCAGACACGTGGTCCAGCCCTACCCTCTGGAAATGACCATCTCTCTTCCGCAGCAAGCTGTTGCATAGGCATCCACTGGCCTGGTCCAGCCACTTGGGTCATCATCAATGAGGATCCTGCGAGCTGGATCACCCTCGGGGAATCGCGAGACATTGCCATTGAGCTGTAACTGACGGTTCCTCACAATGCAGGTAATGTGCCTCATCCGGGACTCAACACAAAGTCAAACCAGCGGTACCCAATGATTCTCCAAAGAGACACAATACCAAAGAAGTCCAATCTTCATCTCATGTCACTGGATAGCATTCATGTCTTGCAACCATATAGCAAAACAGGAAGTAGTGATAAGACTGTTTTTCAATAAATAATCCAAACACTCTTGATGCAATAAACTAAATAATACAATTTATTTACAAAATAATTGAATATGAATATGTGCAAGTAGAACATTAAAACCACTTGCTTAATATTGTGTAATTTCCCCACCAAAACAGCTCTGATTCACTGAAGCATGGACAACAAAACCTCTGAAGGTGTCCTGTAGTATTTGGCACCAAGACATAAGCAGCATATCCTTAGTACTCTAAGTTGAAAGGCGGAGGCTCCAGGGATCAGACTTGTTTTTCCTGCACATCCACTGAGTCTCAATCAAACTGAGATCTGGGGAATTTAGAGGTGAAGTCAACACCTTGAACGCTTACATGGTCCTCAAATCATTCCTGAGCAATTTTTATAGTTTGGCAGGGTGCATTATCCCACTGAAAAAGGCCACTGCCATCAGGGAATACAGTTGCCATGAAGGAGTGAATGTGACCAACAACAATCTTCAGGTAGGTGGTATTTATCAAAGAAACATCCACATGAATTCCAGGACCCATCATTTCCCAGAAGAACATTTCCTCCACTGGCTTGCCTTCATCCCATAGTGCATCCTTCTGCCATCTGTTCCCCAGGAAAAAAACACCCACGCACCTGGCCATCCAAATGATATAAAAGAAAACATTATTTATCAGGAATGGAATCTTCTATTGCTCCATGGTTCACTTCTCATTCTCATATGCCCATTGTAGGTACTTTCAGTGATAAACAGGTGTCAGTATGGGCATTCTGGACTGCCTTTAGATAGATAGATAGATAGATAGATAGATAGATAGATAGATAGATAGATAGATAGATAGATAGATAGATAGATAGATAGATAGATACTTTATTAAACCCAAGGGGAAATTCACATTTGGCTAAACAGCACCATAAGCAGCAAGATGTGATGCACTGAGTGCTCTGACACATTTCTCTCTTGGCCAGCATTACGTTTTTCAGCAATTTGTGCTACAGTAGCTCTTATTTGGGATTGGACCGGTGAGGCTAGCCTTCACTTCCCACTGCCATCAAAGAACATTGGATGTTCGTGATCCTGTTGCCAATTCACAAGTTGTCCTTCCTTGAACCTTTGGTAGGTACTCACCAGTGCATAATGGGAACCACTCATACACAAGATCTGTTATTTTGTAGATGGTCTGATCCAGTCATCTAGCCATTACAATTTGGCCCTTGTCAAGTCACTTAGATGCTTTAGTTTGCCCATTTTTGCCTGCTTCCAACACATCACCTTGTAGAACTTAATGTCCATTTGCTGCCTAATACATCCCACCTCTTACCCAGCCAAAGCTAGATGGGAGCCGCCCTGGGTTAGGATTCCTAAACAGACACTCATAGGGCATGCTGGAACCTGCAGTGGCATAGGGCAGCCCTGTTAAGTTCAGTGTGGGGCAGAAGGGGGAGCTGCCAGGATTCACAATGCATACTTTCGGGGAATTCCATTCAACCTAGAAGTGCTTCAGCTGGCTATGCCCTAGCATTGGAAGTACTTCCAGGTCGTAGTTAAAAGTAGCTGCCTGATCTCAGCCAGGAGAGTTACAGTCAGGAGAGAAGTTAGACAACACTCGCCTGGGAGGAGTCGATGAGAAAGGTGAATAAAACATTTAATTTTCTGTGTTGTATTGGGCTGTATTAAATGGAAGAAATCTGCTGAAGTTATATTTCAGCCCTCTTTCGTTTTTTTGTTTAGGAGGTCTTCCTCTTCTCCCCTTCCATGGATCATAACCTCTGGTTGTAGGCAGTACTGCAGTTTTTTTTTTTATCAAGATTTGTACATATAGTGTCCTTGGTTGCTAGCAAAGTTACACTTGCAGTGGCAGCTGGTTATCAGTCAGCTCTCATTATTAGCAAGATGAACTTGTGGTTTTTACATACAGTCTTTCTCTGCTCTTGCAATTTCTATTCCTCAGCAAGGTTTGGACTAGTGGCACTCTCATCTGACTCCAAAAAAAAAAAAAAAAAAAACAAGTCTTCCACCCTTCCAGTCCAGAACTTTTGCACTTTGAAGTAAAAGGAATTGCTCCAGCCTTTATTATGGCAACACCCTATGGGCAATCAGGTCCTGCAAAAGTTATAGCCAGGTTAAATGCAGTGAGCTTGATGAAGACAGCACAGATTTAGGGTGTGCAAGGGTTTTTAAAAGACAGAACAGACATACTGCTATTGATTTTTTGGATGCACATAAGCCCATTCTTTTTGGATGACTAATGGAGCAAAGTTTTGTCTATCAAGGTTGCTAATCATAAAGTTATGGTTCTTTGTTTGAGTTGAATGTTTAACTGGTTCCACAAGAAGAAAGTTCTGGGATGTCACTTGGTGACTAAGCATTTTATCAGATAATGTGCAGAGGCTGCATTCCAAAGAGAGGCTCAGACAAGAAGAAGCTGAAGTAGCAGAGGCATTTTAAGCCACAGGCTTGTGTTCCATGCATAGGAAAGACGAATAATAGTCTTTTCTAGAAAGCGTACATTGTGCATTTCAAAAACAGCTATTGCATGATATTTTATCCTTTACTAAGGATATATACTGTACAATAATATGAACACTAGCAACACTACTTACTGTTATTGTAAAAAAGGTACTGATTTAATGCATCTTGATTATATTACTAATATTATCATTATTATTAATTATGCTCCTAAATGAACATCTGGCTGTTTTGAAGACATTTTGACATTCTGTTTGTTTTTTTCTTTCAAGAGCTTATATTGTCGTTATAGTGGTAATGGGTAATAGACTAATAAACTGCACTCAAGTGGTCCAAAGCCCATTCAGATTTGTAGAATAAGAGTGAAAGTCTATTTTTTAATTATCATTGTATTAATATCTCTGTTATTTCCTATTTATTTATGTTGTTGTACAACAGCATCACTACATTTTTGTTTCTTTAACAGCTGCAAATTAGTTTGAACTTGATTATGATTTGAACTGCTTTGTTTAAATCCTAAGCACTGTCATTTTAAGGAGTTTACAAGTTCTTTGCACTTACTTCTATGTGCATTTTCCTCACACTTCCATAAAGACACACATTAGTGCTTAATTAAACGGATTTTGACTCCCACCTGGACTTATAAGCCTTATTGTGGTCTCAGTGAAAGTGGAAACATGTTTGCAAATAATATTGTTATAGTGCAGAGAAAAGTATTCCCAGCAACATAATCTAGCTTGCCACCGCTTCCTGAATAGGCTTTTAGCCCTGTGTAACCTTGTGCCTTGCTTCAATGGGTTCAGAAAATGGGCAAATGGAATATAATAGTTAATAAAATAATGGAAAAAACACTTGTTGAACTCATTCATAATTGCTACATTAGTATACAATTAATACACAAAAATAAAAGAGGAGCCTCAATGGCCATAAGATAAGAAACTTCACCTGACAGAACGCCAATGACACAAAGACTCTCTGCAGAGTATCTTAAAAGAGGACTGCAGTACATGTGACAGTAACTTTGAATGTTTAACTTAATTTAAATTTCAATAACTTTGAAAGTTTAATTTAAGTTAGTATGGGTTTGCAAAAATGTTTTTAAATTGTTACTTTATTGATCTTTTCTTTAATTTTTGATAAAGATAGCATTGCCTTGTTCTGTAGTTTCTAACTGTAATTATTTAGCATCACATTCATATTTTGTTTATTAGCTTTCAAATAAAGAGAAAAAAGAAAACGAAAATAACACATAATGCAATGACAAAGTCAGACACATTACAGTAATTTGGCGTATATTAAACAGTCATACACAACTACAATGCTACTGAAAGTTTATCATCAGCCCCACAAGGAAGACTGTCTACTCAACATTGAATGACCCACACTGCAGGGTTTGCTTAACAGTCTTGCAGTTTAGAGCTCAGTTGCAGAAGACAGCAAAAAAGCAGCTTCAAAGTGTTATATTTAAATTGTAATTTACATTATAAAGAAGAACTGAAAATGTTCTTTTTTGATTATATTGAGTCCTGATTATTCACAATTTGTACAGTTGGGAGACTTGCAGATTGATGCACATAGTATGTATTTTTTTATTATTTTGAATAAATTCCATTAGCAATTCTAGATGAAGACTGAGGACAGTATTACTGTGTTAAATTTTAAATTGTCAGAATCTCTCTTACTAGCTTTTTTAAATGGATTCAATTGGGTGTTCCTTTATCCTTGTACTAGGTATTTATGGAGTGGCATAGTCATAGTACAATTATATATGAGTTCTAGTGTCATGTAAGTAAATGTTGAAGCAAAAGGGCAAAGACAGTGTAAAAGCAGATGAGCTCATTTCTTTTAAGGGTTTTTCTATGTGCCTTTAAATGCCTTTGTACAGAGTCTTTAGTTGTCAAAAAAACCATTTTATTATTATAAAATATTGTTATTACTGTTATGATTATTGTTATAATTTACATCCACCTATTTTCTAACCTACTTAATTATTATTAATAATTATTATTACTATTAAACATGAGACAATATTTCATTGTATCGAATTTCACAATACAAAATACTGCCAATACAAAACGTGCCCTTGTATAATGTATTGTATGACATTACAACATAACTGAAATGAAACATAAAAGCAAACAAAAACATTGTTCACCAACAGCAGGGAATTTTAAAGTTTCATTGTATATATTTATATTTAATATATTTATATTTGATTCTCTGCAGTGGGTTGGCACCCTGCCCGGGATTGTTTCCTGCCTTGTGCCCTGTGTTGGCTGGGATTGGCTCCAGCAGACCCCCGTGACCCTGTGTTCGGATTCAGCGGGTTAGAAAATGGATGGATGGATGGATATTTGATTCTGATTTCTTTATATGCCCATTATAGAGAGAACAAGGCTTGCAAAAGTAAACAGAGTAAACTTGAAGTTAGTGAACTGGAGGCCCTAGAATATCATAGGGACCCCACTGAATACATAAGTAATTTCTCTGGCCCTCCAAAACTGGTTTTAAGAGACTATTTCCCACCAGTCATTAACAAACTTAAATTGGGAGGAAGACAGCCATCAGAAATGAGAGAGGATATTAAACAAATAGATAAGCTGGTAGTTGAAAATGATACTCATCTTCTGTTTTAGCTGGTCCAATAAGCCTGACAAGGTTTTTTTTTGTTAATGTTACATTCTTCATCAGGAAGATTGGTGACATGGTAGTTAGTGCTGCGGCTTCATAGCATGGGGAACATATAACCATGTGGCCAAATACAGTTAGGATTTTGTATTTAAATTTTCTGATAGCATCATCTTCATATGTGTAATCACCAACAATAATAAGAAGGGTTCCCACAATCTACACTGGAATGAGTCATTACATTTCTTGGTGTCCCGATCGTTGAACTGGGGACAACAATTTTTTAGCTGTGATATCTGTGGGAAGCCCAGATGTCAACATTTATTTTAACCAATTTCTTCAGGTGCAAAAGGGAGTCCCTTCTAACTGACTACATAACATCCTGACACCGTGTGAGCTCAAAACTGCAAAGCAAAATCAATACTAGGGTTGATGAAAATAACTCAAAATATTAATGGAACATGGTACCCTTTTGTTCAATAAACCTCACTTCCTTAGACATCTAAACAGTATTATTAAAGACCATATCCATCCTGCACAATCACTCTTCTCCCTATTACATTCATACAAGTTATACAGGACTAAATACATAAAGGTGATTTGTTTGATAAGCCAAGTAATGCATTTATATTCTAATGTTGTTTGTCACCAACTAAAATTTAGTAAGCTATGTGTTTATTTCAGTAGTCTTTAATAAACAATTAGGCTTTTTTCTTTAAATATTTTTATTACTTGAAATTGGATCCAATGTGAGCTGAATGTTTTAACATTTAAAATGCATGAATTTCAATAAGGAACTTTTCATTAAAAATCTTACACATTTCATATAACAATGTTAAAATTAATTTCCTTTCAATAAAAATGAGAATAAAAGTCTAGGATTGTTAATAATGCACATTAAGAAACAAGAATAGATGTTTTTATGTATTCTTAGTGAGTGTGACAAAGTGACCGCTTGATCAGCTGCGATTAGTAACTGGTAAAGTATAACTTTTAGTTTGCATAAGGAAACTGAGACTTTACAAAATGAAATTGATATTCACTTGTTTCAAGTAAAAATCGAAACAGGTTTCATTTTTACTTGTCTTGTTTACAATGATGATTACTTGTGTCTTGTATTAAATGGAGATGAAATTAACTTTCTGTATATGAGGCTCATTTCAAATTAAAATTTAAAAGTCAATGTTTTAAAACTTTCATACTGGCAAGATCCTCTAATAGCTTATTTCATGATACTGTTCTGAAACAGGGTGCAAATAGACCAATCTAAAAGATATTTATAATGTAGTAGCAAAAATACCCAGCATTGCCCAGTTATAATTCTATCGTAGGTTAAAGTAGGAAAACAAATGTTTATGTGTTTCTGAAATGTTCACCCTTTTGTCAATTTTGGCTGAAAAATAAGTGTCCCATCTGTCATCTATATTCCCTCTCTGTTAACCATTAATACTTCTGTTCTCATGAGTTGAAAACTTGTTTTTTTGAGTATTTTTTGATTAATGATTGTCATAACACCTTCCTGGGATGAAACCATGAATGCTGCTTCATTGTACTTTCCTGTTTAGTGTGGTTTAACAAACAGGTGTTTGATCACACATTAACATAGTAACAACACATAGGTGTATGATAGTGTTGGCTTTCTAAAAAATGAAAGGTTTTGCTTTGATAAAAAATGTAGGGCCATCAGTTTATTTCAGAGTTGTCATGTGTACACAGTGTAATCAATTTTTTGTATGCATGTTTTAGCAATACAGAGAGAGGATGTGAAATGTTGATCCACTGGTTAATCATTACATAACATCAAAACCACAAAACTCACTAAGAAGTGTATTTTAGAGTTTTAAAAGTTTTGTGGCAGCTGAAAGAAAGGAACATTGTTGCTTAAGGGTTTGGCAACATCGTACAGCCCTTTAAGTGCTTCTCAGAAAAGAGTCTACATGAAAATAAACAGCGAAAAACCATTCTTTGGAATTCAAAATGGCTCAACACAACCCAAAATGAAACAAAAATGACACACTCTAAGACAACAACTGTAATCCAGTTAAGAAAATAACAGCTACTTAGAAAATGTACAAATCTTCAGCAATCATAGCCCAAAACAATGCACAAAATTGTGGCACAGAAATGTTATAAACATAATAAAATTCATAATAACTATAAAACATGAAATTTACAAAAGATCCATAAATGCATTTTACAATATGTAAAACCCTTAAATCATGATGAAAAATAGTATATTTACAAATATAGTGGGGAAAGAGAAAGGGGGGGTTTTGGAGGTGAGTGGAAGTGTTTTCAGTGCTGGTGGAGTTATGTTTGGGTGATGCCCAAGTGTTTGAGCCACTCGATTTAACAGTTACAGACTAGATCCTGCCAGTCAATGCCAGTGTGGCAGCTAGAGTTTGTTGTCTATTAATTTGAAATTTTTTGTGTTCATCTTTGATCATCCCTTCCTTGACTCTATTTTGTTAAAAAAGCAATTATGTTTGATTAAGATTGGAATTGTGTCACTTTTTGTTCATATTAAGGTGGCACACAGAAGTGTCCTTATCACTGTATATATACTGGAACTGCTGTCATTGATTGAAGTTTAATGAAACACTAACATTTATAAACAACAAAAGAAAATGTTTCCACATCATAAATTAAATCCTTATGTCAATGCTTTAGTAAAAGTCATAACAAACTACTACAGAAAAAATTGATTTTAAAGTGAGACATGTCTCCTTAGAAATCTAATAACCTTGTGCATGCCCCTGGAGGAGGCAAATGTTCGCTGCATCATAAAATGATTAAAACATATGCACAATGATTAAATTCATGCACTAATTACTAGAGATTAATTCACAATTGGCCATAAAAAAACTTTCTGCTGACTGACCATATACAGTGGAACCTCGAGATACGATCACCTCTGTATACGATAAACTCAAGATACGAGGAAAGTATGAGCGAAAAATTCAGATCTAAATACGAGCATTGGCTCGCGTAACGAGCCAGGCTGTGGGGACAGCTCGCGGCTTAGCGAGGGGGCGTGGTAGCTGTAGCGAGCGGCAGGGCAATCTGCAGTGTGGGCGTTTCTCACCTAAGTGCACAGGTGGGAAACTGCCCACATCCATGATTGTTCCTGTGACTGATGGGCTGCAGCTGCCATGTCCTCCCCGCATATATAGAGAAGCGCGAGCCGGTTAAGGGGGAGAAGAAGTAAAAGAAAAGAGAGGAGAGAGAACGGAGGTTGCAGGAGGAGGCAGGAAGCAGCAGGAAGTCGGTGCGGGAGAGCGAGTGAGTGCAGACTCGCGTGTAGCTGAACAGTGAGCTGAACAGGCGAGCCAAACAACTGAAGCAGGACGGTGTAGAGAAGGTAAGCTGCATTAAGAGTGTCTCGCCTGTTGCAGAGCCCGCATGGGAGAAGCAGGTGAGACGCTGACGCTAACAGAGAAGAAGCACCGGGGATTGTCATCTGTTTTTTAAAGACTGCTTCCTGTTGACGTTTTAACCTCGTGTTAAAGGATTGTTATTCTTGTGTATTTTAAACCTCCACTTCACAACTGTTTTAAGGATTATTTATTTAAAGATTTATTGAATGCTCTACTGCACTTTGGACACCTGTTTTGATTCTTTTAATAATCAGTTACAGTGATCCCTCGCTATATCGCGCTTCGCCTTTCGCGGCTTCACTCCATCGCGGATTTTATATGTAAGCATATTTAAATATATATCGCGGATTTTTCGCTGCTTCGCGGGTTTCTGCGGACAATAGGTCTTTTAATTTCTGGTACATGCTTCCTCAGTTGGTTTGCCCAGTTGATTTCATACAAGGGACGCTATTGGCAGATGGCTGAAAAGCTATCCAGCTTACTTTCTCTCTGTCTCTCTCTCTCTCTCTCTTGCGCTGACGTAGGGGGGTGTGAGCAGGGGGGCTGTGTGCAGCTGCTTCCTGAAGGACAGGCTGCACGGAGCTTCGCATACTTAAAAGCTCAAAGGGCACGTATTGATTTTTTTTATCTGTCTCTCGCTATCTCTCTCTCTCTCTCTCTCTCTCTCTCTCTCTCTCTCTCTCTCTCTCTTCCTGCTCCTGACAGAGGGGGTGTGAGCTGCCGCCTTCAACAGCTTTGTACCGGCGGTGCTTCGCATACTTAAAAGCCGTATTGATTTTTTTTTTGACTGCTTGCTTTGCACTCCTTTGAAAAGGAAGATATGTTTGCATTCTTTTAATTGTGAGACAGAACTGTCATCTCTGTCTTGTCATGGAGCACAGTTTAAACTTTTGAAAAAGAGACAAATGTTTGTTTGCAGTGTTTGAATAACGTTCCTGTCTCTCTACAACCTCCTGTGTTTCTGCGCAAATCTGTGACCCAAGCATGACATTCTAAAAATAACCATATAAACATATGGTTTCTACTTCGCGGATTTTCCTACTTCGCGGGTGGCTCTGGAACGCAACCCCCGCGATGGAGGAGGGATTACTGTATATTATTTACCAGTGTTATTTATTAAAGGTAGACTACAGTATATATTATTTATCAGTGTTATTTGTTAGGAAACTTGATTTTTATGTTAATATTTTTGGGGTGCGGAACGGATTAACTGGATTTCCATTATTTTCAATGGGGAAGTTTGTTCTAGATACGAGAAATTCGCTATACAAGCTCAGTGCTGGAACGAATTAAACTCGTATCTAGAGGTTCCACTGTACTTCAATCAGAAGAAGTTATAAGGTATGGGAAAGGACAATAATACATAAATAGAAATAAAACACAAAATAAAACAAATTAAGTACAGTCGAGCCAAAGTTACAAATGCATGTTTGAGAATTTTTTCACAAAGGAAGCATGACAGTGCAATTGAAAGGCTAGTGGCATAAGGTAAATGACACTGGGTGCTCTAAAACAAGTAATTTGATAAGATGAACCCAATTTAACTGAAGTGTTTAAATTTAGGAAGTGTTTATCTTCATGCTTAATGCTTTCTGCACTAGCCTTTGGTCAATGGATCATTTATCACCAGAATTAATTTCCTAAGTTTATAAAAGCATTTATTCATGAAAACCCACTCTCTGTTCTTATTTGCTTTGTTTTAAAAAACACTTAAAGTTACTGATATTAAAATTATACATATGTTTCTCAAGCTGATCATAAAATCATAATCATAAAAATGTATTCCTAAGATTACAAAAGTAGTTGATGAAAAGTGAACATTTGTAAAAAAAAAAATTATCAAAACAAATTTTCTGCTGTGAAATTCAAGTATTTTTATTTTTAAAATGGGCAATAATATAATCATAATTAATATATAAGTTTAGACTCCCTTTTTAACAAAAATACTTCATTGTTTAAATTTCATTTTCTTATTTGTTTTTTTCTTAACTATTTTTAGAAAAATTGTACTTGAATAATTATTAAACATTGGCAGCATATAATACAGTATATATCATGGTAATATACTGTATATACAGTGGATCCAGAAGGTGTTAAGACTCTTTCACTTTCTGCATACTTTGTTGTGTTGTAGATTTCATTTTAAATGGATAAAGTTGCCATTTTTACCTATCAGCCTATACTCAATAATACATAATGAGAAACTGAAAACATGTTTTCAGAAAGATTTGCAAATTCATTCAAAATTAAAAACTGGTAACTTTCATTTATATATGCACTCAGACGGTTTGCTATGGCATACCAAACTGTGGCCAGGAGCATCCCTTTTTGTTTTAATTATTGTTGAGATGTGTCTAAGTGAATTGAATGGACTTAGTCTAGTCTATGTATATAATGCCCCAAAATTCATTCTGTATGTCAAGACAAAAACTAAGCCATGAAGTCCAAGAAATTCTCCCTAGATCTTTGCAACAGAACTATGGTTAGGTACAGTATATATCAGGACAAGGGTATAAAATCATTTTTCTAAGACTGTAAGTATTACCAGGAACACAGTGGCCTTAACAATTGTAAAATGGAAAAAAATTGGAACTAACCAGGCAAGAAGGGCCTTGGTCAAAGAGATGACAAAGAACCCAATGGCCCCTTTAACAGAGCTACAAAAGTCCTCTGCTGAGATGGGAG
The DNA here is from genome assembly GCF_900747795.2 of Erpetoichthys calabaricus. Lineage (NCBI taxonomy): Eukaryota > Metazoa > Chordata > Cladistia > Polypteriformes > Polypteridae > Erpetoichthys > Erpetoichthys calabaricus. The sequence continues at coordinate 72,897,783 of NC_041396.2, read as the reverse complement.
AACTTACCAAAAGGATGACAACCTCAGTAGAACTCCTCATTCTGGCATATATGGCAGAGTGGCTAACTTCCACTTGGAGTTTCCAAGCAGCATTTGAAAAAGCTACCCAAAAAAACTCAAAGCAGTAATTTCTTCTAAAGTGGCTTCTACTAATGGAAATTTTATACATTTAAAATTAAATCAAAGCACAATACAGTGTGCAGAAAGTGAAAGGGTCTAAATACAATAGGAATCCAATGTAGGGACGAACATATAGCATTTTAATGGCATACAGTTTTAAACTCCCAACTAATATATGTGTTCTAAGTCATTTTTATATGCTGTAGATGTTTTCTAAGCTTGCTCAGTTTAACCTGCATTGGTAATGACAAATGTGTTCTGACACCTTTTAGGTTAGGAAGATAAAAGTGTTGAGGTAAGGTGATTATTTTCACTCATCATGGAGTTACTGGAGCTGTATTTTTGGCAATTTCTTTTCCAATTTTGATGTTCTCTGTGGGTATGGTATGCTAATACAGATACCTTCTCTGAGTAAGCTTTTTCACTCTTACCTTAATGCCACAGCATGCTTTTTTATATTTATACTAATAGCTGCGCTGTTTTCATGTTGCATGTTTACATTCAGAAAAGTAACAGTGTGCTCATTAAGACCTTATGCATCCCAAAATTCTAAACTGGTGATTATATCTGATTATATTCTGCAATACAAAAACTCTATTGAAGAACTGTAATTTTTTTCATTAATACCTGGCAATTACAGATTACATCCAGGGTTGATTTCTGCCTGCACCAGATGCTGCCCGGATACACTCCGGCTGCCCGTGACCCTGTAAATGAAAAAGCCAGTTCAGAAAAGAAATGGAGGAATACTTAGTTGAAATCATTAGCTTTAAAAAAATCCTTAAAAGCAAAATAAATGAAAAGGAAAAACACAAAAAGAACTAAAAACTTGCAGGAACAACAGAAATTAAAATCATATGAATCATTAATTAAAATATAAAACTTATACAAAAAGTTACATTAAAAGATAATAATACAAAAGATCTGAATTTATCTCTTATTCTTAACTTCTCTTCAGTTTTCCTGGGTTGTGGCGGTAATACACAGAGCTGATTCAACATTACTTCCCTAGTCCTAGCATAAGCTCCTCCTCATAAATCCCTTAGCACTCCAAGGCCAAAAATGCAAGATCCTCTCCCTCATGTGTACTGGGTCTGCCCTTAGACCTCCTCCAAGTAGGCCATGCCACTGAATCTAGGGGAGAACATCCCATTTTCCCTAAAGTATTCTTACATTGTCAAACATTTCACTTTTTTATGGAATGTAAGCCTAGCAGGAACATTATTTCAGCATGTTGGTTGGACTCAGTTTTTTATTTTTATTTTAATCACTACTCAAAGTTTGTGTCATTTGGTGTGGATGTGGACTGGAATATCAACTGGAATATTTGCGTGATGATTTAGCTTCCATTTCACCATCATCATCTAGAAAACAAGTTGTTACTGCAACCATGTCATCCAGCAAGCTACAATCTAATCAAGTGCACACTTGACATCACCATCCAATACAACCATGAGGATAACATCATACCCAAATAGCAAACCAACAGCACTCAGAAGCACCAACTTCATAATCTCAGAGATCTGTCTGTACCCTAATACCACATCGACAAAGATCACAAACAAAACAAAAAGAAAAATAGATACCCTTCACATTACCAATATCTATCAGCATGTCACAGAGCTGCTCACTACTCAAAACGCAGAGTGCCCGTCTCAAACCTGGGACCATTGGGTTATAAGGCAGTGGTTCTTACCTGTATACCATTCAAGAATACGTGTAAACTCCCTGTTGATTGACATTTGAGCTTGGGTTTTTTAACATGTTAAATCAAATGATTTTTTTTTCTCTAATTTTATTCTTGAGTAAAAGCGCACATGTTAATTTGATATTAGAACTAAAGTTTTCACACATTATATACTTCACGTCATTATTAGTATAACATAGAAAAAGTTTCTGCTTTAAGTATGTAAATCAAATGTTTTTTTTCTTTGGTTATATTCTTGAATAAAAGTGCACTTGTTTATTTGATATTTAGACTAAAGTCTTCACACATTATACACATCATGTCATTATTAGTATATAATGGGAAAAGTTTCTGCTTTAGATATGTGTTTCAGTATTTCTTGCCTCGCATTTCCTTTCATTCAACACTTACCCAGATTTTTGTAGACACAGAACACGAATGCAATGCATGTATTCCAAATAATGATATACAGTAATCCCTCCTCCATCGCGGGGGTTGCGTTCCAGAGCCACCGGCGAAATAAGAAAATCCGCGAAGTAGAAACCATATGTTTATATGGTTATTTTTATATTGTCATGCTTGGGTCACAGATTTGCGCAGAAACACAGGAGGTTGTAGAGAGACAGGAACGTTATTCAAACACTGCAAACAAACATTTGTCTCTTTTCCAAAAGTTTAAACTGTGCTCCATGACAAGACAGAGATGACAGTTCAGTCTCACAATTAAAAGAATGCAAACATATCTTCCTCTTCAAAGAAGCAAACAAATCAATAGGGCTGTTTGGCTTGTAAGTATGCGAAGCACCGCGGCACAAAGCTGTTGAAGGCAGTAGCTCACACCCCCTCCGTCAGGAGCAGAGAGAGAGAGAGTTAGAGAGAGATAGAGAGAGACAGATAAAAAAATCAATACGTGCCCTTTGAGCTTTTAAGTATGCGAAGCACCGTGCAGCATACTTAAAAGCTGCACACAGAAGGTAGCAACGTGAAGATAATCTTTCAGCATTTTTTGACGAGCGTCCGTATTGTCTAGGTGTGCGAACAGCCCCCCTGCTCACACCCCCTACGTCAGGATCACAGATAGTCAGCGCAAGAGAGAGAGAAAGAAAAGTAAGCTGGGTAGCTTCTCAGCATCTGCCAATAGCGTCCCTTGTATGAAATCAACTGGGCAAACCAACTGAGGAAGCATGTAGCAGAAATTAAAAGACCCATTGTCCTCAGAAACCCGCGAAGCAGCAAAAAATCCGCGATATATATTTAAATATGCTTACATATAAAATCCGCGATGGAGTGAAGCCGCGAAAGGCGAAGCGCGATATAGCGAGGGATTACTGTACTGTATTATTTACCCTGTACCCCTACAGGAACCTCACACGCAGATAAGGAGCTTTGGCTTGAGCTGGGAGAACTTTTTGCCCAAATTGATCTCTGTCAAGGCGGGAGATGGGACAGCAGGCTGCCTGCTGCTTGTGCTGATTGACACATTTACAAAACAAAAGACGCTGATGGAGAGGTGCGAAGGGATTTTAGGTGGGCCGGGATTACAAGTTTTCTCGTAAGGTTCAGGGGTTCTAGTGTTAATTGAAGTAAATGCAAGTATATACAAGCATGAATAGCAGAAAAAGGGCTCAAAAAGAAATGGAAAAGACAACTAAAACTTCATCTTAGTCTAAGAAAGCCTCAAATTCAAGTTCAAGATACAGCCTCCCAGGGACTGACCTGGAACAGATAGGCAAAAGAAAAGATCTCTCAGGACCTGACGCTGCAGCATCGCCTCCAGCCTAGAGCAAAAGTGGGAGTGAAAGTACAAGTGAGTTGGGCCAGGTGAACTCGTTGATTCCAGAAGGCTCACTGAAACTGAAAATGGCCTTACTATCCACACTGTCAACTATCCCCCACAAGTTAGTGGCACTGACTCCAAATGGGCTTGCAACTCCATCCGCAGAGCACCAAGAAGACCAAAACGAATAGTCCAAACTGAAAGTAATGATCACTGCAATGATTACTGCAAAAACTACCACACTCTTGTGCATAAACAAGATAAAGTATAATATAAAGAAGGCTACAAATGATATGAGTTAAGATATAAAAGAAATAAACATGACAAATTAGAAGCTGCTTCAGGATATTAAAGACTTGGAGAAACATTTAAGTAATCGCGTTGAGGCAACCTTTAAAGGTATACTAGAAAAGAACTCAGGAAAAAATACAAGAAGATACAAGTAAATTTGAGAATAGGTTTAAAGCACTTGATGCTCAGCTTGAAAACATTAATCAAACATTCACGACTCGTATTGAAATAGTTGAACAACTGGCATCTACCACTGACGGGAAAGTAACAGCTTCAAATTCCGAATGCAAAGTGCTTAGAGACAAGACTAACTGCACTGGAAGATGGATACAGAATGAATAATATCAGAATCGAAGTTCTCTCTGAAAACGGTGAAAGTTCAAACCCTTTGAAATTCATAGATGAACTATTCTCTAAAATAATTGGAGAGGACTTCAAATCAGATACGATGATATCAGCAGCTTACCACATATGTAAATGGAATGCCTCAAAACCTAGAAGCCTCATTGTATGTTTCAACAAATTACAATCTAAATTAAATGTGATGTCACTTCTCAGACTGAAACAAGAGATCATATTTGAAAATAATTTTCAAATATTTTCACAGATTTCTCACCTTCAACAGCTGCTAAATGTGCTGCATTTTACAGATTAAACAGCGCTGACTGAAAATCAGATATAACCTGTTGTTTCCTGCTAAGTTGAAAGTTGATATTCAAGGCAAATTCTACATTTTTAGTTCTCCGGATGAAGCAGAAAAAGAGCTAAGAAAATTGATCCAGACACTTTTTGAAATACAATTACAAGTCAAATCATGTCCTGGCAAAGCAAAAAATATTTTACCCGCTATTTGGTCCATTTGCAATGACGCATTTGCTGTAATTATACATTTTATTTCCTTCTTGGCTATTGTTACATTTTAATTACAATTATACATTTCTTTTCTCTCCAGAGGGGACTGTTTAACATCATACAATTGAACTTTGTGAGCTGGAATGCTAAAGGTCTCAATCATGAATTAAAGAGAAAGAAAGTATTCTCTCAACTAACAGGTCTAAATGCCAAGATAGTATTTTTAAAAGAGGCCCACTTATTAAGCAAGGATAAGTTTTGGTTGCAAAAAAATTGGACTGGGCAATGACTCCAACTATACAAAGAAAACTAGAGATGTGGGAATTTTAATACATAGAACAATTTCATTTGTAGTATCAGATGTAGTATCTGATTCTGAAAACCAATATGTGATTGTCATGGGTAATTTATTCAATTGCAAAGTGATTTTGATATATATCTACACACCCAATGTTGATGATACAGACTTCATCCAAAACTTGTTTAAATCCATTCCCAATGTAGAACACTCATAAAATTATAATGGCCGGAGAATTTAATTTTGTTTTAAATCCAGACCTGAATAGATCTTCTGCCACGTGGACAATAACATCCAACACTGCAAAAACAATTACACAGTTTCTAATTGATAACAACTTGTCAGACCCTTGGAGATTTCTAAATATAAACTCAAGATCATATTCCTTCTTCTCACCAGTACATCACTGTTACTCAAGAATTGATTATTTCTTTATAGATAACATTTTTTTTCCCACAATCAAATCTTTCAAGTACAACACTATTGTTATCTTCGACCACGCCCCTCTGATCATGTCAAATCATTATGCCCCACATACTCATCTCGCAGCTGGTGTTTTAACCCACTTTTACTAGCTGATGAGAACTGTACAAAATTTATATCTAAGCAAATTGATTTGTTTTCCTTTGCAAGAATACGCTGGGCAACTCTGAAGGCATTTTTAGGAGGAAATATTATTTCATATCTCTCCCACAAAAATAAATCAGAAACCAAAAAGGCATCAGAGATAATCAGTGAAATTACCAGAATAGATCAAGAACATGGCAGGTATCCAAATTAGGCATTTTATAGGAAAAGACAGGCATTGCATTCAGAACTCAACCTCTTGACAACAAAAGAAATGGAACTACTTATTTTTAAATTGTGACATCATTACTATGAACACGGAGAGAAGGCTAATAAGATCTTAGCTGAACAAATCCACAAGCAGGAGGTTCGCAATGCAATACCTGTAATTACCAACACAGATGGAGAAAAAATCATTGACCATAAAAATATAATGCACACATTTAGAGACTACTATAAGTTCTTATATTCTACTCAGTTTAAAGAAGACACAACTGAATGTGTTTTTCAATGCATTACAAAGATACCAGACCCTACTACTCTCAGTTTAGAGGAATTGGATAAACTTCTGACACTCTTAAGAATTTCTAGACGCTATAAACTTACTTCAGAGTGGGAAAGCAGCAAGCCATGATGGCTACCCTGCTGAAGTTTATAAAAAAATGTAAATTACATTAGCTCCCCTTTTATTAGCAACATTTATAGAAGCCAGACAATAAAATTCTACCTCAAACTTTTTGCCAAGCATTAATTACCATCTTTCCTAAAAAAATAAGGACTTATTACAATGTGCATCATACAGACCAGTCTCACGTCTGAATACTGATGTTAAGATACCCTTCAAAGTTCTATCTAGAAGGATTGAGAAAGTGCTTCCTTCAGTAATATCGCAAACCAAAGCGGATTTATTAAAGGCAGACACTCAGCTTCCAATCTTCGATGTCTGTTTGATGTAATACATTCACCGACAAAGTCTAACACCCTGGAGATCTTATTATCATTGGATGCAGAAAAAACACTTGATATGGTTGAATGGGACTACCTATTCACTACATTGCACAAATTTGGGTTTGGCCCGAACATATGTGCATGGATCAAACTACTGTATACCAGTCCAGAAGCTTCAGCTTATCAGTATTAGCAACATTGCTTCAGACTACTTCAAACTAGAACGTGGTACTAGACAAGGATGCCCCGTGTCACCACTGCTATTTGCATTCGCCATTGAGCCATTGGCAGTTCAATTTTGAAATGCTTCTGAGATAAAGGGGATTATCATAGAAGGACTTGCAGATGTTCTATCAGACGGCTGTGGCGCAGTGGTGTGCTGGGAAGGCAACATAAAGAAGAAGGACGCCTCATGCCTGGACAAACTGGTGAGGAAGGCAGGCTCTACTGTAGGCATGGAGCTGGACAGTTTGACATCCGTGGCAGAGTGACGGGTGCTCAGCAGGCTCCTATTAATTATGGAGAATCCACTGTATCCACTAAACAGTGTCATCTCCAGACAGAGGAGCAGCTTCAACGACAGATCACTCCTCCCCCAACCTATGCGACTCTTCAGTTCCACCCGGGGGGTGGGGGTAAACGTTAACATTATTCAAAGTTATTGTCTGTTTTTACCTACATTTTTATTACTCTTTAATTTAATATTGTTTTTTTGTATCAGTATGCTGCTGCTGGAGTATGTGACTTTCCCCTTGGGATTAATAAAGCATGTATCTATCTATCTAATACAGTAGGCTTGGTTGCTCACATTTGTGTTTAACGGTTACTGATTTTTGTACGTTTACACTTTAAATTTTAAATATGAAAAAAGTGGTGTTCATTTAAGTTCCTATACACTTAACACTAGAATTACCAGAGCCTATGAAAAAACTCGTAGATCTGGCCCACCTTAAATCGCTTCTTAAATCCATTCGCACCTCTCCACCAGCGTCTTTTGTTATCTAAATGTGCTGATAAACACAAGCTGCAAGCAGCCGGCTATTCCATCCCCCCACCAACTTAGAACATGCACGAACTTCTCCCAGTTCAAGCCTTGATTGATTATCTGGGAGTGAAGTGGAGTTTTAGAGTGGAAATAACATTGTTATTTGGAACACACTCATTTCATGTATGTTCCATTTCTACAGTAATCTGTATAAACACATTGTTAAAACAGAAACTTTTTCATATTTTAGTAATAGACCCCCGTGACCCTGTGTTCGGATTCAGCGGGTTGGAAAATGGATGGATGGATGTTACAAAATGTAGGCATAAACTATAAAATGTGTGAAGCCTGAAGCACAAAGATCAAATAAACACTTTCACAAAAGGTTCACAAATGATATGAGAGCGTCTGTGGCGTAACACTAAGATCTGCTGACTCTGAGCGAAACAGGCTTGCCATGCCTCAGAGATCTGAGTTCAATTCTCCGCTGGGGGAGAAAATGTTTTTTTTTTTTTCTTTTTAACCTTCGCCGCTCAGCATGCCTGAACTCCCTGTCTATCTATATAGTAATAACAGTAATTTTATTATTATATAGCAGCTTCCCTGTCTGCCTATCAGATAGATAGATAGATAGATAGATAGATAGATAGATAGATAGATAGATAGATAGATAGATAGATAGATAGATAGATAGATAGATAGATAGACAGACAGACAGACAGACAGACAGACAGACAGACAGACAGATAGATAGATAGATAGATAGATAGATAGATAGATAGATAGATAGATAGATAGATAGATAGATACTTTATTAATCTCAAGGGGAAATTCACATACTCCAGCAGCACCTTACTGATACAAAAACAATATTAATATAAAGATTGATAATAATGCAGGTAAAAAACAGACAATAACTTTATATAATGTTAACGTTTACCCCCCCCCAGGTGGAACTGAAGAATCACATAATTTGGGGGAGGAACGATTTTCTCAGTCTGTCAGTGGAGCAGGACAGTGACAGCAGTCTGTCGCTGAAGCTGCTCCTCTGTCTAGAGATGACACCGTTTAGTGGATGCAGTGGATTTTCCATAATTGATAGGAGCCTGCTGAGCGCCCGTCGCTCTGCCACAGATGTCAAACTGTCTAGCTCCATGCCAAGAATAGAGCCTGCCTTCCTCACCAGTTTGTCCAGGTGTGCGGCGTCTTTGCTGCTCCTCTGTCTAGAGATGACACCGTTTAGTGGATGCAGTGGATTTTCCATAATTGATAGGAGCCTGCTGAGCGCCCGTCGCTTTGCCACAGATGTCAAACTGTCTTGCTCCATGCCAAGAATAGAGCCTGCCTTCCTCACCAGTTTGTCCAGGCGTGCGGCGTCTTTCTTCTTAATGCTGCCTCCCTAGCACACCACCGCGTAGAAGAGGGCACTCACCACAACCGTCTGATAGAACATCTGCAGCATCTTATTACAGATGTTGAAGGACGCCAGCCTTCTAAGGAAGTATAGCCGGCTCTGTCCTTTCTTACACAGAGCATCAGTATTGGCAGTCCAGTCTAATTTATCATCCAGCTGCACTCCCAGGTATTTATAGGTCTGCACCATCTGCACACAGTCACCTCTGATGATCACGGGGTCCATGAGGGGTCTGGGCCTCCTAAAATCCACCACCAGCTCCTTGGTTTTGCTAGTGTTCAGGTGTAGGTGGTTTGAGTCGCACCATTTAACAAAGTCATTGATTAGGTCTCTATACTCCTCCTCCTGCCCACTCCTGATGCAGCCCACAATAGCAGTGTCATCAGCGAACTTTTGCATGTGGCAGGACTCCGAGTTGTGTTGGAAGTCCGATATATATAGGCTGAACAGGATCGGAGAAAGTACAGTCCCTTGTGGCACTCCTGTGTTGCTGACCACAATGTCAGACGTGTAGTTCCCAAGACGCACATACTGAGGTCTGTCTTTAAGACAGTCCACGATCCATGCCACCAGGTATGAATCTACTCCCATCTCTGTCAGCTTGTCCCTAAGGAGCAGAGGTTGGATTGTGTTGAAGGCGCTAGAGAAGTCTAGAAATATAATTCTTACAGCACCACTGCCTCTGTCCAAGTGAGAGAGGGATCGATGTAGCATATAGATGATGGCATCCTCCGCTCCCACCTTCTCCTTATATGCAAACTGCAGAGGGTCGAGGGCGTGTTGAACCTGTGGCCACAGGTGGTGAAGCAGCAGCCTCTCCATGGTCTTCATCACATGTGATGTCAGAGCAACAGGCCGGAAGTCATTCAGCTCACTAGGACGTGATACCTTTGGGACTGGGGTGATGCAAGATGTTTTCCAAAGCCTCGGGACTCTCCCCTGTTCCAGGCTCAGGTTGAAGATGCACTGTAGAGGACCCCCCAGCTCCGATGCACAGACCTTCAGCAGTCGTGGCGATACTCCATCTGGACCGGCTGCTTTGCTGGCACGAAGTCTCCTCAGCTCTCTGCTCACTTGCGCTGTTGTAATTATGGGTGGGGATGTCTCTCCTATGCTGGTATCAGCAGAAGGATGTGTGGAGAGTGCAGTACTCCGAGGTGAGAGTGAGAGTGGGTTAGGGTGGTCAAACCTGTTAAAGAAGTTGTTCATTTGGTTTGCTCTCTTCACGTCTCTCTCGATGGTGGTACCCCGCTTCGAGCTGCAGCCAGTGATGATCTTCATCCCATCCCACACTTCCTTCATGCTGTTATTCTGCAACTTCTGCTCCAGCTTTCTCCTGTACTGCTCCTTCGCCGCCCTGAGCTGGACTCGGAGTTCCTTCTGCATGCGCTTGAGCTCATGCTGATCGCCGTCTTTAAAAGCCCTTTTCTTCTGGTTCAAAAGGCCCTTGATGTCACTTGTAATCCATGGCTTGTTGTTAGCATAGCAGCGTACAGGAGTCCTGCCATGTGCAAAAGTTCGCTGATGACACTGCTATCGTGGGCTGGAGGAGGAGTATAGGGACCTAATCAATGACTTTGTTAAATGGTGCGACTCAAACCACCTACACCTGAACACCAGCAAAACCAAGGAGCTGGTGGTGGATTTTAGGAGGCCCAGACCCCTCATAGACCCAGTGATCATCAAAGGTGACTGTGTGCAGATGGTGCAGACCTATAAATATCTGGGAGTGCAGCTGGATGATAAATTAGACTGGACTGCCAATACTGATGCGCTGTGCAAGAAAGGACAGAGCCGGTTATACTACCTTAGAAGGCTGGCGTCCTTCAACATCTGCAATAAGATGCTGCAGATGTTCTATCAGACAGTTGTGGCGAGCGCCCTCTTCTACGCAGTCGTGTGCTGGAGAGGCAGCATTAAGAGGAAAGACGCCGCACGCCTGGACAAACTGGTGAGGAAGGCAAGCTCTATTGTTGGCATGGAGCTGGACAGTTTAACATCTGTGGCAGAGTGAAGGGCGCTCAGCAGGCTCCTATCAATTAGAGAGAATCCACTGCATCCACTTAATAGTATCATCTCCAGACAGAAGAGCAGCTTCAGCGACAGACTGCTGCCACTGTCCTGCTCCACTGACAGATTGAGGAGATCGTTCCTCCCCCAAACTATGCGACTCTTTAATTCCACCCGGGGGGGTAAACGTTAACATTTAACATTATACATAGTTATTGTCTGTTTTTCACCTGCATTATTATCATTCTTTAATTTAATATTATTTATTGTATCAGTATGCTGCTGCTGAAGAATGTGAATTTCCCATTGGGATTAATAAAGTATCTATCTATCTATCTATCTACAGTTCTTACTGGAACTACAATGTCCATACAGAAGTTGATGTAGTCAGTAGTGCAGTCAACAACCTCCTCAATGTTCTCACTATGTGATCCCTGCAGGATATTCCAGTCTGTAGTTCCAAAACATTCTCTCAGAGTATTCTCAGCCTCCGGGGTCCACTTCCTGAATGATCGTGTGGTTGCAGGTAGGACCCTCACTTCTGGTTTGTAGTGAGGCTGAAGCAGAACCAGATTATGATCTGCTTTCCCAAGTGCAGGCAGCGGGGTGGCGCTGTATGCGTCTTTAACGTTTGCATACAGTAAATCAATAGTCTTATTTCCCCGGGTGTTACAGTCCACATACTGGGAGAAGGCAGGTAATGTTTTGTCCAGCGTCACATGGTTAAAGTCTCCAGCGATTAGCACAAGCGCCTCAGGGTGCTGCGTTTGTAACTTAGCAACAGCAGAATGGATGATGTCACTCGCTGTCTCCACATCCGCCCGAGGAGGAATGTATACAATAACAACAATGACATGTCCAAACTCTCTGGGCAAGTAATAGGGATGCAAACTTACGGCCAACAGTTCGATGTCCCTGAAGCAAGTGGAGATTTTGACGTTAACATGTCCAGAGTTACACCACCGTGTATTGACATAGAGAGCGAGTCCTCCTCCTTTGTGCTTCCCGCAGGTACTAGCATCTCTGTCCACTCTAACTGTGCTAAACCCGGGTAGCTCCACGTTAGCATCTGGGATGGTGTTAGTTAGCCACGTTTCACAAAAACACAACAAACTGCATTCTCTGTAGGTTCTGACATTTTTCAAAAGCGCAGCCAGTTCGTCAATCTTATTTGAGATTGAGTTCACATTCCCCAGAATCACAGAAGGCACCGAAGGCTTAAAACGCCACTTTCTCGCAAGCCACTTCATTTTTAGCTTAGTGCCCGCTCTGCTGCCACGATACCGCCTTCTTGCCTCGTCGGGTAAATAGGGAACCGCACTGGCACTGGCATTTGTTCTCAGCGCTCGAAGTTGAGTACTTGAATAGGCAAGTCTCGGCGTGTAAAAATCCATGCCCACGTTGTAAAAGTAAGTGTGTCCAGGGAACAAATCCACATAAAATAAAGTGATAGGAGTGATCAATAAATAAAAATAGAAAAATAAAAGTAGAAAAGTACACATACACATACAGTCATACACAGAGCTGCTGAAAAGGCTGCCACTCTCGGCGGCGCCGGATGTCCAATGTAGTCCAAAGGCACAATATAGTGCCTTTCCTTCCTAACTATCTATATATCTATCCCCTTAGCTGTTTTTTTATATATCTATTATACAGTGCCTATGGGGTTCCAAACAGGCAATTACAGTAATCCCTCGCTATATCGCGCTTCGCCTTTCGCGGCTTCACTCCATCGCGGATTTTATATGTAAGCATATTTAAATATATATCGCGGATTTTTCGCTGCTTCGCGGGTTTCTGCGGACAATGGGTCTTTTAATTTCTGGTACATGCTTCCTCAGTTGGTTTGCCCAGTTGATTTCATACAAGGGACGCTATTGGCAGATGGCTGAGAAGCTACCCAGCTTACTTTCTCTCTCTCTCTCTTGCGGTGACTTTCTGTGATCCTGACGTAGGGGGTGTGAGCAGGGGGGCTGTTGGCACACCTAGACGATACGGACGCTCATCTAAAAATGCTGAAAGATTATCTTCACGTTGCTATCTTTTGTGCAGCTGCTTCCTGAAACGACATGCTGCACAGTGCTTCGCATACTTAAAAGCTCGAAGAGCACGTATTGATTTGTGCTTGAAAAACAAACTCTGTCTCTCTCTCTTTGTCTGCTTCTGACGGAGGGGGTGTGAGCTGCCGCCTTCAACAGCTTTGTGCCGCGGTGCTTCGCATACTTAAAAGCCAAACAGAGAGAAAAGAAAACAAATCAATAGGGCTATCTCTGTGACAGTCACTGCTCCTGACACGCACTCCTTTGAAGAGGAAAATATGTTTGCATTCTTTTAATTGTGAGACGGAACTGTCATCTCTGTCTTGTCATGGAGCACAGTTTAAACTTTTGAAAAAGAGACAAATGTTTGTTTGCAGTGTTTGAATAACGTTCCTGTCTCTCTACAACCTCCTGTGTTTCTGCGCAAATCTGTGACCCAAGCATGACAATATAAAAATAACCATATAAACATATGGTTTCCAATTCGCGGATTTTCTTATTTTGCGGGTGGCTCTGGAACGCAACCCCCGCGATGGAGGAGGGATTACTGTACAATGATTTTCGGGATATATAGAGTCATTCCTGAATATATAAAGTCAGCGTTGGAATATATAAAGTCACTCTCAAATTATGTAAAGTCAAAGCCTGGTTATATAAAGGCAGCGTCAGAATATACTGTATAAAGTCATTACCAAATATATAGTCAGCATCGGAATATATAACCTCATTCCTGAATATATAAATTTAAAGTCAGATTATATTGATATTGATTGAAACGACTCAGGCACATTTTTAGTAAACTCAATGAGTTCCTAATACAACGTAATGAACTAAGTTAACAAAAACATCTTCAGAAAAATATTTTAAAAAAAAAACACTGTTCAGTTAATTTATTCAAAATGATGTATGTGGCCAGCATTTTGAACACTATATTTATTTATTCTTTTTGTATGGGTGCATTTTTGGACGAACCTCACAAGCCCAATCGACTCTGAGTGGCTTCTGTCGAAGTTTATCTTTCACTAGTACGAGTGAAATGACAAGCACGGAAATTTTATATATTCGGGAAAGAATTTATATAGTCCAACGCTGACTTTATATATTCAAAAATGACTTTATATATTCCGAAAATCATTGTAATTGCCTGTTTGGCACCCCATAGGCACTGCATTATAGATATATAAAAAACAGCTAAGGGGATAGATATATAGATAGATAGGAAGGAAAGGCACTATATGATAGGCAGACAGGGAAGCTGCTATAGAATAATAAAATAACTGTTATTACTATATAGATAGACAGGGAGTTCAGGCAGGCAGAGCGGCGAAGGTTAAAAAGAAAAAAAAAAACATTTTCTCCCCCAGCGGGGAATTGAACTCAGATCTCTGAGGCATAGCAAGTCTATTGCACTCTGATTCAGCAAATCTTAGCGTTACACCATAGAAGCTGTCATATCACTCTTGAACCTTTTGTGAAAGTGTTTATTTGATCTTTGGGCTTCAGGCTTCACACATTTTATAGTTTACTAGACATTAAGCCCGTTACAACAATGGGCGCTAGAACAGTAGTGCATAAACATTAGTAGGGACAGTCTATATTAAATGGCAAGGGACATTGACCTCATTCTGTTTCTTGTCTTAATTTTTTTTTGTCAAAAATATTTTTGCAAGAAGCCTAAAGTAAAATAATAATAAAAATAAAATAGAAACGTATATGACAATGCAGCAAGTATAATTAATATTGCCTTAGTGTAAAAGTTTGTAACAATCTGTAATATACAATATCTGAAAAAGATATTTAGGAAAAATTTTCTATTTTTTTACCTCATTAAATTTTTCTATAAAATTTCATTATAGACAACATTTCTTGTAAATATTCTGTCTGAGTTTGGCAAAAGTTTGCCTTGTTCAGGACCATCTACAACCTTGACAACAAAATTTTGAAAACTTCTAACTCTTCATAATGCAACATATGTGGCTGAATACTGGTTACTGGCAAGTAAATGCCATCTATTTGCTCGTATTTTTCTTTGTCTTTCAGCCTTTCTTTTGTTGATGTTTACTTGCTGAGCTGACCGTTCTTCCAGGAGATGTTGCTTATATAGGATTTGATTGTCTGTGTCTTTTGTCCTACTTGACGTGTCCTTTTTTTGGGTGGCATGTTGTTAGTAGATAGTCACAGTAATATAGGCTTGTACGTCCGTAATATTTTCTGTTACAGTAATACTGGCTTGTATGTGGCTGTAATATGTGTCGCTGTATTGTGTGCCTTTAATTTTATCTCGCAGTAATACTGGTTTGTATTCCCGTAAATCTGACATCCTCAGAGTAAACACTTGCACAACTACAAACACTATTCCCACCTCTTTGGGGAAGCTGGTCTTCGCGTCTCAGTACCCGATTGGATTTTTTGTGCCTTATGTTTTAGGTCTTACCTCATTTACCGAAATCCGATTGGATCTGCCGCGTGATATTTTATAGGTCCCGCCCTCTCTGTCTTGTGTGACGCGTCAGGCAGCCTTTGAAGCATCTGCTTTGAAGCATCGCACCATGCCCCGCGCATGCAGACTTCACCAGAAGACACACACACACGGACACTGGACGCACACAGGGGTTTTATTAAAGAGGATGCCTACATTTTGTAACATTTATTACAAAAAAAATGAAAAAGTTTGTGTTTTAACAATGTGTTTACACAGATTACTGTAGAAACTGAACACACATGAAATGCGTGTGTTCCAAATAACGATCTATTATTTCCACTCTAAAACTCCACTTCACTCCCAGATAATCAATCAAGGCATGAGCTGGGAGACGTTCGTGCACGTTCTACGTTGGTGGGGGGATGGAATAGCCGGCTGCTTGCAGCTTGTGTTTATCAGCACATTTAGATGACAAAAGACGCTGGCGGAGAGGTGCGAATGGATTTAAGAAGCGATTTAAGGTGTGCCGGATCTACAAGTTTTTTCGTAGGCTCTGGTAATTCTAGTGTTAAGGCACTTATTTTTTTAAGGCAGTATTCTACAGCAACAGTGTTTTTTATTTATATTTGTTAAATAAAAAAGTCATGTTGAGCTATACTTTGAGTCTCATTTTCATTGTATTATTTGAGCATTTTGACAACATGTTTTATTGCAACATTAGTGAGCAGCAGACTCAAGAGATCACAGCAACAATTCTCCTACATAGGTATATCAAAATTTAAATGTCACTTGGGTCATTTTTTAACAACCTCTAAAATCAGTTGTAAAGCTCCATGCATTGTATGCTGTATCCCCTAGGTTATCTTTCCAGAAGCCTGGAGATAATGTGTGATGATGGTTTTAATTCTAACTAATTCTAATTACTATATATACTGTAAATTGTTACAGGAAGTAATGCACAAGAGCCTTTTTTGGTTCACATTGTGGACAGAATTCTTAGCCATTAATTACTTTTTTTTCCTTAACATACAACCGATTTAAAAGCAAACATTTTTACATATGATTTTTTGTGTTTTCTTCACAAAAACACATACAATATTTTGAAACACATGGACAAAAGTGAATAACTGACAGATTCAGGTTGTTTCAAAACATTTTGTTAATTTCTTTTTAGGTGAGTAAAATTAAATATTTCTATGAATTTCTGATTGTGCAGAACGAGAACAGGACCCATTCACACAGGGTCTATGTGGAATTGCCAAATAAGATAACATGTATATTTTGGGGGATGTGAGAAAAAATTTGAAGTATGCTATGGTAAACCCAAGTCCACAAAGGAAGAACTTACAAGCACCACACATACATCACCTGGGTTGATATTTTAAACCAGTATGTTGTATCCATAAAGTATCACCATTAACCATTGTGCCATCCAGTTGCCCCATGAATTAATATGATAAAAAATATAAGCTAAAATTAATATAAAATGGCAAACAGATCTCAATGCCAAATAAATTAAAATGAAAGATCATTCTACCAAAACTGCTATTGGAAAGTAAACCTGTTGCTAATTTTCATCTTTTCACAGAAAAAATTGAAAGGAGGCCTATTACATCCTTTTTTTACAGGGAGTTGTATCTCATCATCACTGTTTTTCTCATCAAAGAAAACTAAAACTAAAATAACACAGAAAAATCTAAACATTAAAAACAAAATTATTTTTTTTTACCACACTTCTCTGTCTCTATAATGTGCATGAATAGATATTAATATTGTTTTCTTATTATTGTTTATTTAGCAGATAATTGTATCCAAGTCAGCTCACAAGGATACAATTTGTGCAAGAATGATTAGAAGGTGCAAGCATCAAAATCAACAGATAACAAGATAAAAACCAAGTAAAAGAGAGTAGTACTAGTACTATATAATTATACTTGCAACTAGACTAAGACATAAATTTAGCATCCTAATCTCTTTGCCAGTACAACAGCAGCTATCCGGCACAAGAGAAACTAAGCAGATCCAAAACATATAATGAAAAGGTATATTTTCAAAAGAACATCTTCAAAAGAAACCTAAACATGAGTAAACTGGCTACAGTTTGAATAGACAAAGGGACATCATTCCACAGTTTTGGAACAAGAACAAAGAAGCTTTATCTATTTCTGAAATCAGCATAAAAAAGTACTTTTAAAAAAACCCTTAAGATATTCTGTGACAAAGAAACTGGAACTTGGACTGACATTTGTTTTTCAAATTATCTAAAGAAAATTATTTCACTAGTAGCACAGTGCCTAGCCTATCATGAAGATTTTAAATATGTGTTTGGGATGCAGAAATCATTAGAAATTCTGTCCCCTGAAAAGTATGACTGCTCTTTTGAACTTGTATCTAATGCACCATCTCCTAAAAGGAAAATTTACATTTAGGAGAATTTAGATAATAGTTATATTAAATCATCCAATAGACTAGTGGTCGCAGGATTCTTTATTGTTGAGAAAAAAAGATGGAGCTTAATGTCCATGCATTAATTATTGGAATTTATAATTATACCTTCTCTCTGATCTTTGCCTTGTTAAAAAAAGTGAAATGTTAAACTATATTCAATAAATTAGATCTCCAAAGTACTTATAATAAGATATGAATTTAAAAAGTGGTTGAGTTGAAAACCCCTTTTAACACTAGAATTACCAGAGCCTACGAAAAAACTCGTAAATCCGTCCCACCTTAAATCGCGTCTTAAATCCGTTTGCACCTCTCCGCCAGAGTCCTTTGTCATCTAAATGTGCTGATAAAGCTACTAGCAGCCAGCTATTCCATCCCCCCACCGACTTAGAATGAACTTCTCTCCTAGCTCAAGCCTTGCCTTGATTTGATTACCTGGGATTGAAGTGGAGTTTTACAGTGGAAATAATTCTAGCGTTATTTGGAATACACGCATTTCATGTGTGTTCCATTTCTATAGTTGGCTGTGCAAACACATTTTTAAAACAGAAACGTTTTTCATATTCTAATAGTAAATGACAAAATGTAGGCATAAACTATATAACGTATGAAGCCTGAAGTCCATATATCAAAGAAACACTTTCACAAAAGGTACAAATAAAAGAACACGTGCGCCTTCATGCAAAAAAAAAAAAAAAAAAAAGCCGCGTTAGCATGCCACATTGACACTCTTACTACAACCACCGCGGTGGCGTAGTGGTATCAGCGCCTGACTGGGAATCAGAGGGTGGCGAGTTCGATTCCGCACGGCTCCACTTCGAGAAATTAACTGCTCTTATTCTTACAATTTTAGAATAACAATATAAATTTGATTTCAGTCTGTAACAGGCGGTGTAACTTATGATACTGGTAAAGGTTAGCTTTTTTTTTTTTTTTTTTTAATTCACTTTTCATTCTCGCAGTCGCATTCAGAATCAATCCATACAACGCCATCTGACACAGCTGGTTTCACATAAATAAAAGTGCACTTTTATTCAAGACTATAACCGAAGAATAAAGAAAGCAAGTTACAGTTGGTGGTTGATACGACAGCTTGCGTGGTGCAATGTTAAGAACTGCTGATTTCCGATCCGTGCTATATAAAATCATCACATTCAAATATTAACAGCTCCCACACACCCAAGGTCCGCCATTCCTACATTTGCAACATGTGTACTTGTTGCAGTGTACACACCTCTCTGTGCTATGGTTCCTATTACAGTGAATGAGCACCTGACACTGTACTTTCTTCCCTGGGGGAAGCTGAGGTCTTAGAACGGAAGTTTGTTGACGCTGTATCATCTTTTCTTTTTCCATCGCCTTTTCCTGTAAGAAGCGACGACGAAGTTCCTCTGCAAGGTGAGCCATGAACACTCTTCTTTCCTCAGCGGACCCCGTGCATGCCTTATACAGTACGTGTGCGTTCATCGCTGCTAGGTCAAGGATGTTGTACAACACAGCAACCGGCCACCTGCGTGTTCCTGTGCGCACTGAACAAGCACGCGCCTCCTGGTTCATGATGTCAATGCCACGCTGGGGAAAAAAGAAAGACAAATATATGTGACATTTTGAAGAAATCATTTTATCACCAGCAGAGCACCAGAATACTTCGTCACACTAATATTTTTTTCATTAGCATACCTTCATGTGGTTGTAGTCTGTGACCGTGTTTGGTTTTTTTTTTTTTATCTTGCCCAATCTCCACATCATGGTGCATTGTGCTGAGAATGCAGACAGACTTCATCTTTTTGGGCACATACACTGTCAGCATGGCACTGGGAGATCTAAACACCAGCGTGGAGAATTGTTCGTGTACTGAACTGACTTTAGCTGCAGGTGGAAGTTCCCGTCGCACTTTATTCATGGTGCCAAGCAGAGTTGTATTGCGGTGCAGCAGTCTATTAGCCAGCGAAAGTGACGTGAAGAAGTTGTCTGTTGTTACGGTTCTGCCTTTGTCCAGAAATGGCTCCATAAGCTTTATGACCACAGACTCGGAAAGTCTTTCTCCCGTGGGACGACTGGGATCTTTTCCTAAATAAGGAGTGGCATTGCACATGTACTTTGTCTCCAAATCTGCCGCAATCCAAAAAGGCAGAACCGTAACAACAGACAACTTCTTCACGTCACTTTCGCTGGCTAATAGACTGCTGCACCGCAATACAACTCTGCTTGGCACCATGAATAAAGTGCGACGGGAACTTCCACCTGCAGCTAAAGTCAGTTCAGTACACGAACAATTCACATGAAGGTATGCTAATGAAAAGAATATTAGTGTGACGAAGTATTCTGGTGCTCTTCTGGTGATAAAATGATTTCTTCAAAATGTCACATATATTTGTCTTTCTTTTTTCCCCAGCGTGGCGTTGACATCATGGACCAGAAGGCGCGTGCTTGTTCAGTGCGCACAGGAACACGCAGGTGGCCGGTTGCTGTGTTGTACAACATCCTTGACCTAGCAGCGATGAACGCACACGTACTGTATAAGGCATGCACGGGGTCCGCTGAGGAAAGAAGAGTGTTCATGGCTCACCTTGCAGAGGAACTTCGTCGTCGCTTCTTACAGGAAAAGGCGATGGAAAAAGAAAAGAAGATACAGCGTCAACAAACTTCCGTTCTAAGACCTCAGCTTCCCCCAGGGAAGAAAGTACAGTGTCAGGTGCTCATTCACTGTAATAGGAACCATAGCACAGAGAGGCATGTACACTGCAACAAGTACACATGTTGTAAATGTAGGAATGGCGGACCTTGGGTGTGTGGGAACTGTTAATATTTGAATGTGATGATTTTATATAGCACGGATCGGAAATCAGCAGTTCTTAACATTGCACCACGCAAGCTGTCGTATCAACCACCAACTGTAACTTGCTTTCTTTATTCTTCGGTTATAGTCTTGAATAAAAGTACACTTTTATTTATGTGAAACCAGCTGTGTCAGATGGGGTTGTATGGATTGATTCTGAATGTGACTGCGAGAATGAAAAGTGAATTAAAAAAAAAAAAAAAAAAAAAGCTAACCTTTACCAGTATCATAAGTTACACCGCCTGTTACAGACTGAAATCAAATTTATATTGTTATTCTAAAATTGTAAGAATAAGAGCAGTTAATTTCTCGAAGTGGAGCCGTGCGGAATCGAACTCGCCACCCTCTGATTCCCAGTCAGGCGCTGATACCATTACGCCACCACAGCGGTTGTAGTAAGAGTGTCAATGTGGCATGCTAACGCGGCTTTTTTTTTTTTTTTTTGCATGAAGGCGCACGTGTTCTCTTATTTGTACCTTTTGTGAAAGTGTTTCTTTGATATATGGACTTCAGGCTTCATACGTTATATAGTTTATGCCTACATTTTGTCATTTACTATTAGAATATGAAAAACGTTTCTGTTTTAAAAATGTGTTTGCACAGCCAACTATAGAAATGGGACACACATGAAATGCGTGTATTCCAAATAACGCTTGAATTATTTCCACTGTAAAACTCCACTTCAATCCCAGGTAATCAAATCAAGGCAAGGCTTGAGCTAGGAGAGAAGTTCATTCTAAGTCGGTGGGGGGATGGAATAGCTGGCTGCTAGTAGCTTTATCAGCACATTTAGATGACAAAGGACTCTGGCGGAGAGGTGCAAACGGATTTAAGACGCGATTTAAGGTGGGACGGATTTACGAGTTTTTTCGTAGGCTCTGGTAATTCTAGTGTTAAAACATCCACATGACATTATCAGCTTTCTGTATTATTTGGCAAATGCTTCAGTTATAGTTCAGCCCTTTATCAAAAATATTTTTCAGGATGTTCTGGGTGTATTCATTTTAGTATATGTTGGTGACATTCTTGTTTTTACTAATAGTCTGGGCATTCGTAAAAAAACATGTCACTGAGGATCTTACATTGATTTGAAGAAATAATCCAGTTGTAAAAACAGTGAAATAAGAATTTGTTAAGTCTTCAGTTTTGTTCTTGGGTTATGAAATCCCTTGCTCTGGTTTAAGTATGGACAAATCAAAAGCAGCCTCAATCCTAAACTGGTGATGTCTTGAAAGCCTCAGATAAGACAATGTTTTAATGGTTTTGCTTTTTATTGCAGATTTATTAAAGATCTCAATTCACTAATTTTGTCACCATTTAGACTAAAAAAAAGTATATTCAAAAATTAATTTGGAGATCTTGGGTACAAGCTTCTTAGAATTATATGCCTCAACAAAAATACTGTCAATTTTCAGATATAAGGGACATCCACCTAATGTGCTTACTTTAAGATTTTGACCTACAATGAACAAAATTATGATGTTACTAGACAAAGAGCCCATTTCGACAACGTAAGATGAATCGGGCACGAGTGGAATAGTAATAAGTATAAGCACCACAAACCTGATATAGGTGTATTGAATGAATGCGTAATTAGGCCTCAAGCTGTAGTCGAAATCGCCTTTCAGGCCTCTAGAGCTTTAATCGAAGTCGCCTTTCTCTTTGAATTTTTGCGGCCATAAATCCGCCGCCTGCCGCGATGTTGGGGTTGGATGTCGGTCGAAGTCGCCTTTCTCTTTGAATTTTCACAGCCTTAAATCTGCCGCCTGCCGCGATGTCGGTCTCGTAAGGGTTTTCGGGCAGCTGCGCAGAAGGCGACTGCGCATTCGGATTCGGACGTGAGTGAGTGAGTGAGTGAGTAGGCTGGCGAATTATATATAAGATTATTAGGGTTTTTTAGCTATAAAATTAGTGTTAAAAGAGGGGGTCATTAGCTTGAGGCAGCTCAATTTCCATTTATCATTTATACTTACCACAAGAATTTAATGTTTCTAAAATCTGCCAAAATAGTAAATGCAAAAAAGGACAGATGGACCTTATTTTTTTGTTGGCTTGCCTTTGTTATTTCTAAGGCAGATACATTCTTTTTAAACCAGACAAGATGCCTGAAGAAGCAAAAAATATTGTATCACAGAAAAATTCCTTCTAGCCACTATAATTTATTACCCAAGTGACTTACAAAGTTTCACAGTTACATCAAAATGTACAGAAGAATGTTCCTACAGGTAAACTATGTGTCTTCTGATTTAAAAGGGGAGTTTCCGGTAGAGGCTCACTCCTCTAAAATTTTTGGTCACCTAGGAATTACTCAACTCTTCAGCTAATAAAGTGAATAAGGTGCTGGTTGGTTTAAATTTTCTTCTGTGGCAGAGTTTGCAGTTATGTTAGCCATGACAACAAAGTGCAATCAATTACATGTACACAGACTTGTGATACATTGTCTTTTCTAGCTTAATCTTAATTTACTGTAATTTAGAAATGTGATTGAGATCAGAAAGTAAAAAAGAAATAAAACAGATTTCTGGAATTTTTAAGTCGATTATGAACCGTAAGTGATAAGAACCTACATTCTTATGTGAATAGATTTTTTCTCACAGGCCTAAACCACATGTTGAGACCATCTTCTTTAATCAATCCTTGTAATGAGTGTGTAAAATCAAACTTTCTTTCCAAAATCCATACCATTGGGATGTCAAGAAATATTATCAGCAATACAAAACAAATGGCAGAGAAGATAAAAAAAAACTTTAAAAAAGAAAAAAAAAAAAACAAGTTTCTCAAATTAATTCAAAACACCTGATGTAAATAAAAATAAAATCCTTAAGTCAAACAGCCAACACTGCTCTTTAAGTCCTTTCTCACTCTTCCCTTCCTTTTGGCCCTGAACAGCATATATACACACACCTGTGACATTATTCCCAATCATTAGGTGACAATTATACCAAAACTAAACAAAGAAGACCAGTGGACTTCTAATACAGGTAGTCCCCAGGTTATGGACACCCGACCTACAACTTACGAACAAGGCCGCAGCTGTGACGCATGCGCCTCATTAACTGCCGCTCCGTCATCTTTGACCAGAGGACGCTGCAAGTAGTGGCTGGAGGGGTGCGATTTCGCTGCTCGCGCAGTGTAGTGTCCCTGTGTCCCTCGGGCAGCTCCCGGCGGCAAGCAAGTGGTGACCCGTGGTCCATAGTCACTGGGGCCACAGCTATCGCTCGTGTGCAGGACGGAGGCTTAATGGCGCAGTTTGCTGTCCGCCCACTACGCCACCTCAGCTACTGCTCCTGACTGGACACAGGCTGGATGGAGCGGTGTAGGGCGTTTCACTGCCCGCCCACTACACACGGCTCCCCACGAATCGTTTTCAGTGGGCGGCTGGTAATGCTGCAAGCGGTGACCCAGTTGTGGCTGAACGGAGACCATTGAGGGTGAATGGGGTGGCGGGGGGTAGCATTGTAATGTGCTTCAGGTGGCTGCCTGTTGAATGGGGGCGGTGGTGGGCGATTCACTACACGCCTTTGGCCGCACCGTGTTCGTTCTCGGTGGGCGGACGCACACTGCAGGCTGCATACTGCAGTGGAGGTGACTGTGTAGTGGGTGGGTGGTGAACCACCCCTCGCTACTCCCATTCATTCGCAATAGCAAGCCTGCTTGTACTGTTACGTACATAGCAGGAAGATGCCTGCCTGCTGTGATAGCTGTACAGTGCTGTGCAGAAGAGCTCATCTTAACATTTTGTCTTCACCCTTCAAGAATGTCTCTGAAACACAAATCTGATGCAAGTGCTGGTGATACAGTAAAGAAGAGAAAAATCATCACCATTGAAAATAAAGTAGAAATAATAAAAAGGTCAGAGAGAGGTGAAACTCCATCATTCATTGGCAGAGCACTTGGTTACAGTCGGTCATCAATAGCATTTATTAAAATAATCTATCTGTTCCAACTTACATACAAATTCAACTTAAGTACAAACCTACAGTCCCTGTTTTGTACGTAACCCAGGGACTGCCTGTACAACTAAAATCCTCAGAAATGTATAACCTGCCATCCTGAAGTTAATAGGGCAAATATATAACAATATCGTGGCATACTAGTGACACTCAATAGCCATTGATAATTTCACCTTTTGAATTTCATCACTCACTCCTGTCTGAGAAATCAGGATTAACATTCAAAAACTAAAATTTACACCACGCTTGCACATAAACGCATATACACTGCCAACAGCTAACACAAAGCATCACAAGATAATGTTCCGCTTTCACTGTTGCAAAAAAATTGCTCTGTAATGTAAAGATTTTTCTTCTTTATAAATCGACTTCACTGAGAGTGAAAAAGAATTACTAGGCAAAAGTTTAGCAAATACAATAGCCTACTCTAGGGAATACATTCCCGGACGTTTCCCATTCCTGGGAATGAAACTGCTGGAATTCCTGGCTGAACGGGAGCGGCCAAGCTCGCATATATAGCGTGTAAAAGTGTAAAAACCAATCAAGAAATAACAGAGTTATAGTTGAAAATAATTAAGGTGGCGCCATTGCTGCAGCTTGCACTTCATCAGACAACAGCATCCGCATTATCTGTGCCAAGAAACTTGCCATCACAGAATGATGACAAGAAACTGGATGCATCAGTAAAAGCTGAAATGGCGGTGTTTCAGAGCAACGACAAGCACGGGCGTTGTTTAGAACAAGTGTATCAGTATCTGATGACTGTCCCACCTACTTCACTGGAGGCAGAGCGTGCTTTCTCAGCGGCTGGCGTACTCTGCACGAAGGTGCGCTCTCGCCTGGACAACCACACGCTCGACACATTGTGCTTTCTACACTCTTATTACCGCAACTAACTAGATACATGTACTTATATGACTGCATGCATACGAATATGCAAATGCTAAATTTGTCTCATTCATTGGGTTTTTGAAGGCAAACTCTTGTCCATTAGTATAACCCCTATAATGTGACAAATGTAGTGAATGCACGCATATCATATATTTGAAACGTACGTTGGGGAATGCAATGCAGTCTACCAGTTACACTATAGATAATGCCAGTCCAGGTAATATTAATTACTGGACTAGTACACAGGCTAAGCAATAACAAAGTGTTATCAATCATGTAAGATACTTTGAAAATAGAACAACGAAATGTGTTTACTGGAGTACGGAAACAATGGATTAATGTATAACTGATCAGTTTGATTTCAAATTGGAAACCTTAAAGTTGGAACAAATGTAATAAAATAAAAGAATTGGCAGATTTGCAAAAATTAAAGCAAGAGGAGTTTGTGAGATTGATCTGGTACACTTCAGTATGATTTTAACCAGCTAATGATACAAACATAATCCTTATAAAAGAAAATGTTACAAACCTAACAGAGTGATTCCATGACAAGCCAATGTTAAAATCATGCTGTTACAAGAACAACATTAAAGAGTTTAAGTTAAAATATTCTGAATTATCTTGAAATCCGCTATTTCAACAGTACTTATTTAATCAGAATTTTTATTTTTGTATTGATTTTAAGCAGTATTCTTAGATTACTGCAGAGAAAATGTCAGAGAATAAATTTGGAATGTGCACATGGTGAAATAAATCAGGTAGCTCATGATGATATCATCCTTTATAAACCCTATGTTGAATCCCCCACCCACCACCACCACAGTATTATAAAATATTCCCCATTTGTTGCTACACTTGTGAGAATTCCAATATCTACCTAAAAGTTGCTGTTACTATTAATATTTATATATTTTATATTTTGTTACAGAAAAAGACATGACGTTGTTCACTTGAATAAATGAGGTACTTAAATAAAATGCCATTAAAATGGTATGGATTTGTGTTTTTGCCATAGTTTCCAATAGATATTGAGTATCATGAAATTTAACTAGTTTTTTATCAAATATACAAATTGTCA
The DNA here is from genome assembly GCF_900747795.2 of Erpetoichthys calabaricus. Taxonomy (NCBI): domain Eukaryota; kingdom Metazoa; phylum Chordata; class Cladistia; order Polypteriformes; family Polypteridae; genus Erpetoichthys; species Erpetoichthys calabaricus. The sequence goes on along the minus strand of NC_041396.2, from coordinate 72,871,167 downwards.
TTATAATGACATCTCTAGTCTAGCATACTAAAGGTGTAGTTAGTGGCAGGCTGTTTTTGGATAAGCTTTTTCATGCAACTCAAAACACTGTTGTTACCAAACTACTGTATAATTACATTATTTCAGAAAACTCTTATATGATCTAAGCCTCACAGGTGGCGTAGTGATAGTGCTGCTGCTTTGCAGTAAGGAGACTGTGGAAGATTGTGGGTTCGCTTCCTGGTTCCTCTCTGTGTGGATAGCACTTTGAGTACTGAGAAAAGCGCTATATAAATGTAATGAATTATTATTATTAAGCAAAAGTGTTGTTTGAATGCATGAAGTTGGTAGCATAACATATGTGTGATATATGTAGAAACTTAGTATTAATTAATATAAAATAAGGCACACAGTTCAAAATTCCAGAGGCTTAATTTTAAATTCAGCCTGGTCACAGTGTATGTGTAGTTAACACATTCATTCTGTATTATGTAGGTTGATTGGTTTGTGAGTGTAACTGAGCCAAATGCTGGGCTAGTGTAATACAGTGCTTGCTTTTACTTTGCACCCCATATGAAATTTAAATCAACTGGAAACTCTAAATCGGGCCAGTGCAAATAAGTGTTTGTATGTGCATAACAGTGCTCTGTGATGCAACTGCACCCAGTCTAGTGCTGGTTCTTTTTTTGTGCCAATGCTGTCAGTGATCAAAACATCAACCCAGCATGCACAGTAATAACCAAACAGGCCACTGCACTTACCAACTAGTTTTCATACACTAGTCTTCATATATTAAGTAATGGAATGGGATCAAAATGTCAAACAACTTTAGTGTGGTTTCTCCCAGTTACCTGTGGTAAAACATCTGTCAACTTGGAAATTTGCTATAACAATCTTCGATTACTTAATGTATCAAGACTATAGTGAAGTGAGCATGAAACCCAAATCAGTCCTCCATTGAAAACACATTTTTGACTCAAGCAAATAAAAAAGTGCTTTTCTATCTCCATGTGGTTAGCAGGACCTGAACATTATGCTTATTTACAGCTTTCCTAAAATAAGTTCAATCTAAACAGTGCAGTTTTTGTGTTGCTTGAGTGGTAGAGATTATCTTAAAAGCATTAGACAGAGATGAGTCAACATGTAAGCATGTTCGTTACACTAAGAGAGATTTAACTGTCACAATCAAGAAAGAAAAACATATTTGAATAAACAGGCTCATATTAAAACCAAAATCTGAATTGTAATTAATTGCTCGAGAACATTAAGGTTCTTTCGCTAAGCCTTCTTTCATTAAAAAACAAAGTTCAGATAATGACAGAGCACATGGCTAGGTCTTAAATAGTACTTCTGCCATAACGGCACAAGCATTTAATATTCCCTGCCTGGTTGAAGTATGACAAATAAAATACAAAAATAAATTTTAAAACATTACGCTTTCTTTTTAAAATTTTTACACAGATAAAAAAGAAAACAATATAAGAATGACAAAAACGTTACGAAGACTACTTGTCGTGATTCTCTAAAGACAGCAAGTCTAATTACTTATCTATCATGGTCTGTTGATTTTTTTTTTTATTTTATTTTCATTCACAGACTTTTTTGGACATTCGTATTTCAGAAAACAGCAGTTTACCATTTATGAGTATAATGTTTGAAAAACGTATATTGGCTAATACAGCTTAGAGCTGTTAGACCAACTGTTCAGAACATTTTCAAAGATGGTACTGCAAGATTTTATTCAGAGAATGACAAGAGGCATATCACAAAGATTACTAATCAAAGCTTGTGACTATGCAGGCTGGCTTCACTCTACTTGTTCCTTCTGGGAGCATCTTAACCTGCCACTGTCAGTCATGTTACCAAGATTTTTTAAATGTAAAAGGAGTAACACATTAAAAATAGCTTGCCTTAATGCTAGAAGTATCAAAAACTAGGTAAGTGAGTTAGAGTTGTATGTAGCAGAGCATAATTATGATATTATAGCAATAACAGAAACCTGGCTAAATAACAAAGATGGGGATGAGTGTAACATAGAGGGATACACATTTTTTAGGATTGATAGACAGAACAGAAAAAGGGGTGGGGTTGCTGTGTATGCCAAACAGAATTTAAATGTAAGTCCTCTTCAGTTGGATGATAAGCCCCATCTTAGTGAGGGAATGTGGCTTCACCTGGAAAATATTAGGGAAAGAGGTCTTATTTTAGGAGTGTGTTATAGACCACCCAATTCAGACAGTAATTTCAAAACACATCTTTTTTGTAATATCAATAAGGCAAGTTTACAGGGAGATATTGTAGTCATGTGGGACTTTAATTATCCAAATTAGGGCTGCACGATAACAGAAAAAATGATTATCACGATTATTTTGCTCAAAATTTTTATCATGATTAATAATGACGATTATTCCTTTGGTAAATGAAGTCTGTGACCAAAGCAGTGTAGCCTCGGCCAGTTATTCACAGATGCTGCCCTAATCATATTAGCTGTGTTGTCCGTTGTGATGCACACAAGTCTTTCTTCCACCAAGCCCCAAGCGGACATCGCTTCTTTGAGGCCCACTGCAATAAACTCCGCTGTATGGTCTTGTGGGAAAAACGAAGTTTGCAAAAACTTGCTTTTCATCTCAAACTCGCTGTCAATAAAATGAACTGTCAAGCTCAAATACGGTTCCACAGTTCTGCTTGACCATAAGTCGGTCGTGGCAGCAAAATATTCAAGGCCGAGCCTGAGAATTTCTCTTTCTATTTCTTTTCGGCATTTCGCATACAGCGAGGGCAGCGCAACATTGGAAAAATGGTTGCGTGAGGGAATGCTATATCTTTTATCAAGTGTTGCGATCATTTTGTTAAACCCCTCACTGCTCACGGTGGTTATTGGACACATATCCTTGGCTATATGGTACGTGATCGCCTCTGTTATTTCCCAGTGTCTTTGCGAGCTAGGCACAGGGCCGCTGCTGGCCAAATGGGTGCCCTAAGCAGAAATTTACTTTTGTGCCCCCTCCCCCAAATATTACGGAAGTAAAAATAAAATAATAAAAAAAACACCTACTATAGGGGCCAAAATAGAACTTTATTCAAATAAAAGTAAATACATAAATAAATTGTATCATTTATAAATTACAATTGTAGCTCTACAGCAAAAAATACAAACTAAAATTACACTTTAAATAAAACATTTATAATAAATAAAATAAACAATAATAAACTGAAATAAAATCAACATTGTCATCTGCTGGAGCTTTCCAAAGTTCAAAATTTACAAAGGCACACTTCTGCTTTTTCTTGAGGCAAAGTCGTAAATGAGCTCTTCATATGATAAAGCCTTTGCTAATTCAGAGTTGATGCTGACAATTGCCAGACCACTCATGCGCTCTTGTGCCATAGATGAGCGCAAGTACGTTTTGATGAGCTTCATTTTAGAAAAACTTCGCTCAGCAGAGGCAACAGTTACAGGGAGCGTCACTGCTATGCGCAGAGCAATCCAGAGATTTGGGTACAGAGGTGAGGGCGCGCGCGTCATCACGTGTGCTTAGCCTACTCTGCGTTCACCGTAAAATGCAATATATACGTTTATATTTTTGTTTATTTGTATATGTATATTATTAATATTAATTTATTATTATAATATATAAAAACGATTTTTTTGAGCAGCTGGGATGGTGCCCCCCTGGGAGTTGGTGCCCTACGCAGACTGCGTACTCTGCGTATAGGGAGCAGCGGTACTGGCTAGACAGATATGGTATTGCGTTGAACAATGTCCCTGATATTGTTGTCTGTGTTGTGGATGGCTGGTAATTTTTTGTTGTTGCTGTTTGTGCCTTCAGTCGTTGAAATTCTTGATAGTGTACTTTGTGGTGGCTTTTAAGGTGGTTGATGAGGTTTGTTGTGTTACCTTGGGACGTTTGGATGGAACAGGAGCAAAGTTTGCACAAGACTCGTACCTGATCAACATCACATTCCTCAAAATCGAAATAGTTCCAGACAACTGAGTATGACCCCTTTTTAGGAACTAACGATCGCACTTCTGCACGTTGCTCCGCCATCATATGTTTATTCTGACTGACTGTTATTGCTGCTATTGACTTCTACTGCTTCAGAAAGCGCTTGCAATCTAGACGCAGTAACGTCATAGTGACGCAGTCCAATCCGTAAACTCAGCCCATAAAAAACAGTTTGGTCTTTATACTGTAAAATCGCGACTATATTTATTAACTGATCGTGGGTCATAAATATCGTTATCATGAGAAAAAAAAGATTAATCGTGCAGCCCTAATCCAAATATTAACTGGGATAACCTTGCAGATGGAGGAGCACAAGAATTTTTAGAAGTAATCAGCGACTGTTTTTAACACAGCATGTTAAAGCACCAACAAGGGGTGAAGCCTGTCTGGATTTACTATTTTGTAATAATCAAGATAGAATTGAGGGTGTAGAAGTGATTGAACCACTAGGATCAAGTGACCATAATATAATACAATTCTCAGTATTTTGTAAGAGGGCAGATGCAAAGACTAAAATTGTTAAGTTGAATTTTGGTAGGGCAAATTTTGACCAGATGCGACAAAGTCTAATTAGGATACACTGGGATAAGCTTTTAAGTGTGGAGACAGTCGAGGAGCAGTGGAAAAGGTTTAAAAATGTTTTACATGTAATGCAGGACAGATACATACCTAAATTTGGAATTAATAGGAAATTTTTAAAAACTCCACAATGGATTAATGAAGATTTAAAAAAGAAGTTGCAAAGGAAAAAACTGCCTCATAAGGAATATAAGACTAATGACTGCAAAGTGAATCGTAGAGCATATGAGAACATGAGGGCAACCATTAAGAAAGATATCGGGGAGGCTAAAAGACAGTTGGAGAGGAAAATAGCAGATAAGGCGAAAGAAGACCCTAAGAGATTCTTTCAGTATTTTAGTAGTTAAAGAACAGTCAAGGAGGAGGTCAAGTGCATCAGAAATTGTAAAGGGGAATTAAAAGATACAGACAATGAAACAGCGGATGCCCTAAACTTAAATTTTTCTGAGGTGCTCACAAGTGAGCAAGTGGATAACCTCCCAGAGGTAAACGCGACCAGTAAGGACGTACTGAGGGATTTGGATATTGTAGAGGGAGAAGTGCTGCTCAGATAAAATAAGCTGAAATCAAACAAATCACCAGGACCAGATAATATTTACCCTCGAGTTGTTAAGGAGGATAGTGAGTACTTATATAAACCCTAGACAAATACTTTTAGGAAGTCACTGCACACTGGAGAGATTCCGAAGGACTGGAAAATGGCAAATATCAACCCATTATATAAAAAGGGTGATAGGGCAGATCCAAGCAACTATAGGCCAAAAAACTTAACATGCATCAAAGGAAAATTAATGGAAGGAATTATTAAGGATAAGATTGAGCAACACCTGGCAAGGACAGAGTTATTCTGAACAGTCAGCATGGGTTCAGAAGAGGGAGGTTGTGTTTTACTAACATGCTGGAATTCTATGAGGAGGCAACAAAAGTATACAATCAAATTGGAGCATATCATATTATTTATCTTGAGTTTCAGAAAGCATTTGATAAGGTGCCACATGAGAGATTGGGCATCAAATTAAAAGAAGTGGGAGTTCAGGGTGATGTTTTTAGATGCGTGCTGAATTGGCTCAGATACAGGAAGCAGAGGGTGATGGTGCGAGGAACCTCATCAGAATTGGTCGATGTTAAAAGTGGTGTTCCACAGGGGTCAGTGCTATGGCCGCTGCTATTTTTAATATATATATAAATGATTTAGATAGGAATATAAGTAACAAGCTGGTTAAATTTGCAGATGATATCAAGATAGGTGGATTAGCAGATAAGTTGAAATCCATTATATCATTACAGAAGGACTTGGACAGCATACAGGCTTGGTCAGTATTTAATGTCAGTAAATGTAAAGTATTACACACAGAAAGTAAAAATGTTAGGTTTGAATACATAATGTGTGGTCAGAAAATCAAGAGTACACCTGATGAGAAGGATTTAGGAGTCATAGTGGACTCTAAGCTATCGACATCCTAACAGTGTTCAGAAGCCTTTAAGAAGGCTAACAGAATGTTAGGTTATATAGCACGGTGTGTGGACTACAAGTCCAAGGAGGTTATGCTCATCCTTTATAATGTACTGGTGAGGCCTCATCTAGCGTACTGCATGCAGTTTTGGTCTCCAGGCTACAAAAAGGACATAGCAGCACTAGAAAAGGTCCAGAGAAGAGCGACTACGCTGATTCCAGGGCTACAGGGGTTGAATTATGACAAAAGATTAAAAGAGCTGAGCCTATACAGTTTAAGCAAAAGAAGAATAAGAGGTGACATGATTCAAGTGTTTAAAATTATGAAGGGAATTAATACAGTAGATCGAGACTGCTATTTTAAAATGAGTTCATCAAGAACAAGGGAACACAATTGGAAACTTGTTAACATTAGAATTACCAGAGCCTACGAAAAAACTCGTAGATCCAGCCCACCTTAAATCCATTCACACCTCTCCGCCAGCATCTTTTGTCATCTAAATGTGCTGATAAAGACAAGCTGCCAGCAGAAGGCTATTCCATCCCCCCACCGACTTAGAACGTGCACAAACTTCTCCCAGCTCATGCCTTGATTGATTATCTGGGAGTCAAGTGGAGTTTTAGAGTGGAAATAATAGATCGTTATTTGGAACACACGCATTTCATGTGTGTTCCGTTTCTACAGTAATCTGTGTAAACACATTGTTAAAACAGAAACTTTTTCATATTTTAGTAATAAATGTTACAAAATGTAGGCATAAACTATAGAATATGTAAAGCCGGAGTTCCAAAGATCAAATAAACACTTTCACAAAAGGTTCAAGGATGATACAATGGTTTCCGTGGCGTAGCTTCTCGGAGCGCAGCAGCCTTGCCGTGCCTCACAGACCTGAGTTCGATTCCCCGCTGGGGATAAAGTGTTACTTTTTTTTTCTTTTTAACCTCAAACGGACATAAAATTTATAAATCGGTATGCACTGTCAGTTAATGAGATTGTTATATTTTCATGTGGGATGCTCCTTTTAAAATATTTTTTTAACAATTGAGAATGCAATTAACATGAACAACTGTCCTTATAACTGTTATTTTTAAGATCCATAACACACAGAGAGACAGAGCACTGCGTAATAGAGAGACAGACAGGCAGAGAAGTCACTAGATATATAAATAAACAGGGAAGGCACATGTACTGGAAGAAAAAACACGTTATATTTAAAAATTGTGTTAATTTTCTTTACATATAAATAAACGTAAAATCAACATGAATAGTACATCATTTAAATATATATCAACCGATTTTTAATACAATTTAAGCTCATAAAGCATTTAAACATTAACAAGTAATAGAAAAAAAATAATCCTCCAAGATTCAAATTGTTAAGATAGGTCATCTAGCTGCTTAGCGTTTTCTAAAGGAGTTTTGACAATTCTGTCAGAAGGCAACCAAGACCTAAGGCTGAGTTCACAAGGTACAACAGCACATACACTCCAGGGTCCTGTTTCAAAATAATGATAAGATAGTTACCTTTTAAGCTGAAGCAGAACAAAAATGCCAAGGCATTTAACATTTATTCTAAAATTATTCCAGCAATTATTCTAAAGCACAAACACAACTTACTTCCTACTTTTCTCCCAGCAAACAGACTAAAAACAATTGGATAGTAGCTTATAAATGGATGGACTGCAGCTTACTACTTAACAGCATGTCCACTCTATTCAAGAGATATTTGTAAAGATTGTTCCAGCAACAGAACTGCTAGTGATCTCCAGCATACCTAGTAGTATACCATTCTGTAAGTATAGTAATTAATTAAAACATTCATTGAATTTTGGATTTATGTGCAGAATACAAACAGAAAAAGGGTGCTACTATTTTCTTTGTTCAGATCAGGTCAGTTCTAACTTGTAGCATGCGCTGTTCGTCACTGTGGAATTACCTGGAATTTCTCTAATCTATATTCTCCTTACCCAATCCTGACAATAATTCTTGTGGGTGTTTTCACATTCATAGTCAATTTACTTTATGCCAAGTCAGGAAATGATTAGTTACTTTGTTTAAATATTCAGTTAGTTTGGTTGCATTTCACACAACAAACATAGCAATAAACACCCCATGACTGACTTCTTTCACTAGACAGAAGCAATTCTTTCCCAATAAGAACTATAATGGATGATTGAGAAGAACTACATATGTCCACTGACAAATTTGCAATAACTATGTGTTTTGTTTACCAAACACAAATCTGTGAGCAGAATGCCTTAATAACTAGAATAACCAGAGTAATAACTAGAGTACATGAAAATTACGGGTAATCTGCATGCTAAAGAAGGACACATTTTATCCAGATGACCCTGTAGAAGATGGTAAGCTCTTCTAAGGGCATGCAGTAATGTGCTTCAATTTTGTTTAAACAGTAGATAGATCATCAGAGTTTATTTTTGTTATATAATGATGCACATTTACTATCTATTACACTACTATATGAATATAACCTCTATTTAGTTTATCTTAAATTATGTGTCTACTATCTTTACGCTTTTAAATATTGTTAATAATGTTTATTTTGGAATGTTTTATTAACACTTACTACATAGTGTGAAAGCTTATGTGCATTCAGTGTCCAAATCACTCCTGAAGACAAATCACTTCGGCGGTATGAGATTACGGGGTATGATCATCATTTGCACAGGATACTGCTACTCATATCCCACCACCTCTGTATGTGCTGATTAAGTGGTACTTGTGCAAGCTTTTAGATGCGAACTGTACTACATCTTCATGTATGTATATATTTATTTTAATGCTGAGACTCTCCAGTTAGTGACAGAAATGGCAAAGTGGGACAATCACAGCACACACAAATTTTAGCCATAATACACAGATACTCAAGGAAAACTCTACAAGGTTTGTTTAGTGCGATTTCTAAAGGTTCTCAGTCCGGCTGTTTTGGTCCACAATAGAGTCTGACTGGCATGTTCATATCTACCTAAACAAACCATACTATGGGGTATATTGTTTCAGTGTTCAAATGTTCCAAAAAAACTAGGTGTGAAAACAGCTTAAAAGATATGCAAAACCATGCTATTAAGTCTCTAGTAGACTGCTTTCTCAGCATACTACCTATAATTGGTTAAGGAGGGCAGAAAGAAAAATGAGAGTAAAATGAACACACAAGAGGTGGTGTTAAACAGACTATTTCTGCAGGAGTACCACAGGTCACAGACATAATATTAAATGGTGCATATATGACCACTGCGGTGGGTTGGCACCCTGCCCAGGATTGGTTCCCTGCCTTGTGCCCTGTGTTGGCTGGGATTGGCTCCAGCAGACCCCCGTGACCCTGTGTTCGGATTCAGCGGGTTGGAAAATGGATGGATATATGACCAAATCTTGTTGAAACATAATTAAACAAAAAAAAAATCAAACATGCAACACTCTGAATCTGAGAATTAGAAATACCAGAACGATGAAAATCTTTAACCAATCAGAGTACCAAGACCTTTCTGGTGAACACTTCTATGCACATTACAGAACAGCAAAAAAAATGCATGGAATCAAATCCTAATTCTGGTGACTGATAGGAAACATTGTCTTTTTATTTTAATGCCACCCTGAGTGGTCTGAAGTATGCATTATAAACTCATTGTTGGCATCTAGGGTATCTTATAGGCATTGAAGCTAAACATATTTAATGGCACAATTTTTTAAGTTACACTTCACATAATGTCACAGCTTTTTTTTTCTAGCCAGCTGTTGTAGGAAATATAAAGGATGTACTCAACCTAGTCACAAATCAGTTAATTAAAGCTAATCTGCCCCATGGTGAATATACCTCAGTTAATATCACAACAGTACTGCTTGTGCTACTTACTGTATAATGTATTATCAGCACTGTTCATTAAAAGACACTATCCAGCCAACATCAATTGCACTCTTTATGCAGCCTGCCAAAAACAGAGCTATCTAAGGTGTGGTGGTAGGATACAACATGGAATCGCAAAGTTCAATTTGCCGTTTACATAATAGCCACCAGCACAGTATTCACTAAATTTGAAGTTTAAAGGTTTCAATAACAAGTACAGAAACACTAAAATAAAAGTTACTAAAGATTAACAGTGTAACAGCAAAAAGACATCACATACAAGTCCAGGTGTTTGCGTTGACTGAGTCAAAACTTAGCAGCAGGCACAATAAAATAAGGAAGCATTTTCTTTTGTCGCCATCAAGCTGCAACCTGCAGGTGCGTACAAGTAAGTCTGTACACAGTGCCGTCTTAACAGCTGAATAAAAAGTTGGATCTGCCTAAATGAAGCTTGATGCTACAGAGAGGCAAAAGGGGGTCTCGCCCACTCAACGGAACTGTGCAGCCCAGTCAGTTTTGGACAAAAGGATTTTTGAATAATCCTCCTACTGAATCCTCCTACTGCCCTAAAAATATATTTATTTTATTCTGTGGTCAGATAACTAAAATGAACAGTAATTCATGCCAAAAGCAAAATGCTGGCACAGTGTAAGCCATTATCCATCTAGTTCACACCAATTCCTTAACCTACAAGTGGGACTAAAAACAGCAGCCAAAGAGTCTTTTGCAGTAATTTTTCAATGTTCATATGTCACTTAGGGTAAAGTGCATTAATATCACATTCATTTTCATTCTGCATCTGTATTGTTTGTTTAGGAAATAAATCAAGCTTCTGAATGAAAATAGTTGTGGATATTCCATGTAAAACACATTCATATTGCACTAAAATTTATAAATACATTGTCCTGACAATAATAAGGCAGTTGTGTGTTTGGAGGAAATTAAATGTTTTTTTTTCAGTTTTCAGGTTATTAAGTGGATAATTAAATATCAAAAATCTGGATGATTTTATTACATGTATTTGTTGTTACTTCCCTGTTTATTTGGGCTGAAAGTAAAGTTACACTTAGGTAGTTACTAAGACAAAATATCACTGAGTCTCTCAAAATTTCAATTTTCTCAATAACTTAAACATTATTTTTTTCACTTTCATTTATTTGTTTAGCAGATGCATTTATCCAAAGCGACTTAGTAAAGTGTGTTAACATAATTAAGTAAACAGAACACATTATAAATTGACCATGAAAAAACAAAGATTTCAGAACAACATACAAGATAGGTTTTTGTAACCAAGGAAATGTGACTAACAGCTAACATCAGTTAGGCAGTAATGCATAGAACACAAGTGTTTTCAAACTCTTCTTAAACACATTGAGGGAGTCAGAAGATTGGATGGAGGTGGGCGGCTTATTCCACCAGCTAGGAGCTACACATGAAAAGTGTCTGGATTAAGATTTGATGCCACACACGAGTGGCATAACCAGATGCTGTTCATCAGCCACACTTGAATGGCTAAGGAGGAGCACAGGACCTCATATCTGTCTCCATTTGTAGGTTCTGGTCTAGTGGCTACTCTGTAGACAAAGCATCAAGGATTTTAACTTAAAAGGTGCCACTACAGTGAGTCTACATGTGACAAAACCAAAGTCTGTACCGGGAATTGAGCTTTACACTCTGTCAGATACATCTGATCTTGTGTATGCTGTATATACTGTATGTTGTGGGCTGTTAATGAACTTGATTGACTTTATCTAGCACATTATACTCATAATAGTGTCAGCTATACAAAACGTGTGACTACTACTGCTGCTGCTGTTATAAATTTTGTGCTCTGCAACTGTGCAAAACGTGAGCTATTCCCCATATTTACTGAAACTGTACGTTAGTGTAGAAAGTTACTTAACTGTCCACGAAAGACAACCTTGTGTGACATTTCATTCAATGTGTACGTTAGTGCCTGTGTAGTTATTTAGGATGTTAGAAACTACCTTTTTGGACAGAAACTTTATGTTCAGTGTTTGCTTTTATAATACATTACAAGCTATGATAGAATAAACAATGTCCTTTTATGGTAACTCTATTGTGACTAATTTTTTGTTTCACAATTATAACATACCCAGTCTAGTCCATAATACCATAATACTGTATAAACCACTTATCCAGAATTTATATGAAGACCTGTATCTTTTACCTCACTGACGGCTACCACACAGTACACATAACAGAATTTATAAATGCTCCTTGTTCGCCAGAAGCTGACCATTATTTTTAGGGCTGTATTTTTCACTTAAAATTTTTTACAAGTTATACATATGCAAAAAAAAAATCCTTAAGTGTGACCTTTGCCCTCATAGGCTATGTGTGGTGCCTTACGTTTGTGCAAGCCATAAGATGTGGTGGACAAGTGCGCCCTGTGCAATGTTTCCATAATTTCATTTTAAGAATAAGTTGTTGAGTTAATTTGGGGGTAATATACTAAACTATCGAGGAAATGTCTCATTACCATATATACAGTAAATAAACCTGGTTTTTCACTGCAATTCAAGCTCACTGTGTCAGTTCACGGCACCGTTGTATTTTATTATTACACTCAATTCATATTGCACATTACATATTACACATTTTTGCCAAGTAAAACGCTGCCTGGCAGTATTTGCTCTCATATTATTTAAATTTACCTGCCATTCCGGTGTTAAGTCGGCTATCAAATTAACCAGCATGTTTGATATCTTCCTTTAAGACTTCGTGCTCCTGCTTGCGGCGTTTCGATGTTTGCTAATGAGGCTTCGCAAACCGCGCCTTCCCTTACATTACTAGTACGCATGCTCAGTGCTGCCGCAGCGAATTAGTTGCCCTCGACCGCAAACGTAGTATCGTCACTAAGAAGTGCACTTGTGGACAAACTCACTGTCTCCGACGTGGTTCAATTCATATCGTAAATGGCACATCAAAATATACAAATAATCTCTCTTTACAGATGTATTTATACCAACAGTAATGTAAACTTGTTTTTGAAAGAGGGTAGAAAAAGCATAGCTAATGCAGTGCATAATGATGAATATGCGGGAAGGGTTAGTAGTTTGTTCTGCTATGAAAGAATCTCAAGGGTAGGACCCCTCACTCCAACAGACAGGGGTGAACAAGTGTAATTCTGCAAGAATGATCTCGTTCAATGACGCTTATAATGTGAAAAAAAATCCCTTAAGCCAATTATTTTCTGCTCAAGAGAATGAATAGTAAGAGCATTTAAAAAAAATTAACGGCTCCAAATCGAGTTTATCAGGCTTTCAAGTCAGTCTAAACATACGTGGAGCCAGTTAACTGGCTTGTAGTGTTCGTATTTTTATTACTCAGCTGATGTTATTTTTGATTTTTAAAACAATAAAGCATAACATTTTATGGTTAAGTACTTAAGATATATTTAGCTTTATTATAAACAATATAGACAGTATGTTTAATATTTACTATTTGGGTCTTTCCATGACAAATCAACCAATTGCCCACGCACTTTGGACTCAAAAAATTCTGGAAAAATTACCAAGTGTACCCATTTTAGTCAGGAGACACCCTGTAATTTCTTTTTGATGTAAGATCAATACTTTCTAAGATACAAGCAGTTTACAGAGGGGAGGGGGGTGTCGATTTTACCCAGCCTCATTTTTTCATCAATATTCACAAGTACTAAGCCACAGAGCATTCTCAGACTTTGCACACTGGTATATTAATTGGTATAGTATGTGACAACATTAAAACATTTGGTCCAGATGACCCTGCATCATCAAAGCAGCCCCTTGAAACTGACCAAAATTTAATCTTGAGTTTTTGGCTTAGCTGTGTTTAGGCCTCAGAAACACATATTTGTAACTATATAGGTATTCTGAAAAAGCAATAAACAGAAAGGTAACTGTATCAGAGTTTAAATAGCAGATCTCTCAAACTGAAAACATCATTTTGTATTTCATTTTCAGCGCACCCTAATGGCATGTGGGAATGTGCAGATAATTTTTTAAATATTTTTCATTTATTCTACACTGTCTCTTCTTTCTCAAAATGCAAACCTTACTTTTCTTATACAAATACTTCATGTTTATTTTCGATCCTAAACATAGGCCGAATGTGCCATGCATCAGTAATGGCAATCACTGAATTTTCAATCAGTAAGTTATCAAAAATGTCAAAACTTTTTTTCATATCAAATGACACTGAACAGAGAATGTGATTCTCCATGGCCAAAAGAGTACCTGGTACTCGAGAATACCACTGTTACATCCCTACAAAAGATGGCAAACTCAGAGTCAGCCAGGTGTCTGATGAAGATAGTCCTGCCTTCTCACGATCACACTCCTGATGGATCAGATGTGTCACTCACATTACATCATTGTCCTTTTAGAGGCAATGTTGGGTACACGTATGATGAAAAATGTGGGATCGGTGTGATTTGTGACAAGAGTGAAGTGGAATCAGACATCCTGGTATATTTCATGCAACCAAACTATCCTGCACAGTCTTTCCATTGGCCACCTAGAAACAATATTTGTTGGGTGCCATAACAGTGTGCTTACTGCACCTACAACGGTCAGTCTCAAAGACAAAGATGCCCTACACTCTGCACTTTGATTGAAACAGAAATTAAATTAATCACATTCCAGCTGCTGCAATACCAAGATTTTAACATTTAATTGTAACTAGTGTTGTATTTAATGATAAATCAAGCAGCTGTTGTTCATATGTTGTGCTTAATGTGCCTTTGTTGATATATCTTTTTCCAATAATCCTATACCCAAGTTACTTAGGAAAAACTTGATGATTATCATTACAGTCAAATGGTGAGTTTAACATGTTTAGAATGGCAAATAAAAATGAAAGATCCACACAAGATAAGTAAGACTTGATTTTTGAGAAAGAAGGGACCATGTAGGATACGGAAATTTTTTTTTTTTAAATGTTTAGATATTCCCACAGTGCATTAAGCTGATCTGAACATTAGGCCCAAAATGATTTTTTTATGTGAGAGGTGTGCTTATCAAACCCTAATGTAGTTTCTTGTTTGTTTTTAAGCCCCATGTAGGTATCTAAACATGTGGAAAAAAAATTAGCTGGCTATATAAGTTGGAAGTGTGCTTTCTGAAAGCCTAAACATGGCAAAGCCAAAGACAAAAAAAAACAAATTCATTTCTGAAGTTCTGCTCTTACCAAGTGGTGTCATCTGGACCAACCATTTTGATTTCACTGCATACTATACCTATAAATGTACCAGTATACAAATTGAGCCTGCTAGGTGGTTTATATATTGAGATATGGTCTTATGATATTGATCAAAAAATGAAGCCATGTCAAATTTGACACCCCTCTTTCCTCACAAAGTTGGCTGTATCTTAGAAAGTATTGATCTTGTATCAAAGTAATTTTACAGGGTGTCTCCTCATTAACATGGGTACACCTGGTATTTATTCAGACCTTTTTGAGACTGAAGTGCATGAGACTTCACATTTATCAATGAAAGTGCTTTTAGATTTTTATGATAAAATACATTTTTGTGTAGAAATCAGTAATAATCAACACATAGGTGGAATATATCATATTAACCTTGAACAAATGGAAAGGACAAAGTTTACACACAGTGTTATATTGAAGTAATATAATGAGCCCAGTTCAACACAAATTCATAGAATCTACACCAGAAGAAGAACAGAGTTTGACAGTGTGTGCACTAAAAATGTATTTTGAACACTTTATGCATACATACAGTTTCTTCCCTTCCTTCTTGGGTCCACAAACATCACAGCATTTCCTCTTTCTGTTGCTAGCAGCAACCTCAAATGATGAAAACAAATGTTTGATCTAAAAATCTACTAACACATTCCTATGTGTCTCTATTCCTCACACAAATATAGACTTATATTGTGAAAAACAGATCAATTTATCAAGAAAAACTCTTTTCTTAATACAGGTAGTGTTGTACTTTCAAGTAATGCAAAAAAAGCAAAAAAAATCAATACAAAAGGTAATATTCAAAATAAGCCTCCACCCTTTAGTCCCAATACCAGGAAGCATTCACACCAGGCAGGATTGGTTAGTGGTGGTAGACAAACACAACCCCCCCACTTTTAACTTCAACAGGACACTCCCATTGCCAAAAGCTACAAACCAAAACTAAACACAATTGTTTGAAACCCAACATGAAAGATATCATAATTAACAGTCTAATTTTAGGTGCAGCACTGCAAAGCCCCCTGGGACATCAGCACTGTTCGACACTGAAAATCTGCTAAAACAGGCAGGAATTGGTTGTCCACTGCTGGTTCAACTGCAAGTTCACAGGCTCACCATGTAACATGTCTGTCACCCGATGGTTGATGCAAGGAACATTTAAAACTGGCCACTGGCTGTGTGCTCACTTTCTGTTGTCTCTTCTCCAGAATGAACCTGCTTGATGAAGGAGGCTATCTGTTCCTTTAGTCTGAAGATGGGAGCTAGTGCATGATGGCTGCATACTTGCTCTGTGTTCGAGTGCTGATGTGTCAGCTTCCGTTTGGTTAAATGCTTACGATTGTTCCTGTCTTCACAACAATAAAGATGATTTTCTCTGAAACCTGGACTGACCTTCTTCTCACTTATGCAAGTCTGTGACCCACACATCACAATATTTATGTATATCTAAATAACTTCAGGTTCTGGAGTTAGTGGTCATGTAGCACCAGTATCCTCATCACAATGGCTGCAGAGGCAGGGTTCAGAAATTCATAAGTGACAATTACTTGCCCAGCTTTTGAAGAGTTCTCTTCTCTTCTCTGTACTCCAATTTGGATTCAGTGCCATCCAGATGACAAATGCATTGTAAGGGAAGAAAAGCATGATATTGAAACATATTACAAATGGTCACCGTAAGGTTCTTCTTTTGTAGCTGTAGACACTCATCAACTTATCCAAGTTATGTACTCCTCCTTTTGTAGCATGGTAATCCATAATGATTTCCGGTTTATGGATGGATGAATGTATGGATGGATGATGCTTTATTTGTCCCCAAGGGAATACTAAAAACTTTGCAGAAGCTCAAAATATTAATATTATAATAAAACAAAACAACAGCTTTCCCTCCCAGACACACATAAGAACTTCTGGCTTGTATAATAGAGAAATGTCGCTGTCAATATCAGGATTGTAGGTGGGAGTACAATGTGGCAGAAATGTGACCCTCATTTTCTGAAATATCATGATCTTCCAAAGTGAGTGTTCCTTCCATGCTGGCTTGTCTCTTTTCTAAAATGATTTCTAATGCCATCTGAGCAGAGATTTTTTTTAACATAATCGTTTTTGGAAAGGAGTCACACACAGAGAATAATTTATTTATTGTGTCCCTCCATTTCATTTTCAAAAAAAAAAAAAAAAAAAAGAATGATTGGTCTGATTTGACTAAGTAATGTGAGTGAAAGGGAAAGGAATTGTTGGTTAATGGTAATGTAAATAAATGACTGTTCTGATGTGGCCCACAAGTGATGTTATTGTTTACAGACAGTTTCAGTACTTGCATTGCTTCCTGGCCTAGCTGACCCAAACACTACTGATGTAATGAAAATGTGTTTGGGTAGGGTGGTTTTCACAGTGTGTAATTGATAGAAATTTGTCCCTTAACATATTCTTCAAAGAAAATTAGCCAAGTAAATTGAATTTCAGGTTGAAAAAAATAATTTATTGCATTTTTTTTAGTAAACAATAAAAATTGGTCACAGACCTGAACACCACACAAGGGTTAATGAGGTATGTAGCTGCGTTTGTCCCAAATTAACAAAGTTCTGCAGCTTTTAGTTTGTTCACAGGACAGTACCAGCAATAGTAGGACACGTGTTCAAATAATTCCACAGATTAAATATCTTTGTTTAAAGGTTTTAATAAAATTCAAAGCCAAACAATTCACAAAAAAAGAGAAAAAAATGATATTAAAGAAAAGGAGAGAAAAGTTATTGTTTAAGAAAGTTTTGTTTAAGTGTTACTTATCTTGTTTCATGTTTCTCTAAGTTTGGTCATACATTGTACTTTCAAATGTTCATATCAAAACAGTCATCAATCTCCTATTTGCAAACATATTCAATAGTCCATGCTTGTCCAATGAGACAATTTCCTAACTGACTTAATTAACACTCAGTTTTACAGATATAGCAAAGATAGTTCTAATTCATGTTAACTTATAGGGGGTAAAAGATTATAACCCAGTTTCCTCTGCCTGTGAGGTAGTTGTACTAACCAGTCTACCACTCCTGCCACTTCATTTGATACTTTACATGTCATTGACTGACACAGTGCTAATAAATTATACTATTTCTTTTTAATTACATTTGATTCTTGTTTTATCTTTGTGCTTAAAAAACTTTGTGAATATTATAAACTTTTATAATACAAACACATTTTTGTGTTTTGTGAAGGTCATTTTTTAAATATATTTTTCAGAATTGCCCTTTCATTTCGCTGTTCACAAATTTTACTTTCATTTCTAAAATCATTTTCCAGGCTACTGTCATATGGTCTCTAAAACCTAAAAGCATTTATAAAATTATCTTCTGCATGAAAATAATAAAACAGGAGTACAGACTGACATAAACTATATTTAAAAGAAGTATATACATTTTGTTATGCGGTAATTACTTTGTATAGCACATTCATTAAGCATTGAATATTTTTACGTTGTGGGCTCCCCCAACATTTTAGTAATACTGCAGTATCTTAATAAAATTATATTAAAGTTAATTTTAACTTTGAATACAAATATTATATTCTCAATTTTAATATTTTTCAAAATAACTTTTAAGTCATTGTTAATTTAGAATTAAACCAAAAGACTTGCTCTGATTTTTTTTTTTTTTTGTGTAAAACATTTTCAAAATAAATTACAAAATAAGTTCCTAAGTGCAGAGAGTTATTGGTGTAAAAAGTGTTGCAAACATAATACCCCAAAATATAGGTATCACAGAAATAGAAAATTAGCAAAGAATTAATTTTTCTCTCCTTTGTAGATTGTTTCTGTTCCCACCACAAATAATCCTTTGAAAGAACAGCTAGAGAGACTTTTGTCCAAAATAACACCCCATATAAAGTCATGCTACCAGTTATCTCACTGCTTTTTCACCCAGATGTCTTTAACACTAGGATCCCTGAAGCCTACGAAAAAACTCATAATCCCGGACCACCTTAAATCCTTCGCTCCTCTCCATTAGTGTCTGTTGTTTTGTAAATGTATCAATCAGCACAAGCAGCCCCAGCACAAGTCTGTTTATGTCTGTGTGAGGTGCCTGGAGTTGTATAGGGTAAATAATATACTGTTATTTAGAACACATGCATTTCATGTGTGTTCCGTGTCTACAAAGATCAATGTAAATGTAGGATGACAGGAAATGCAAGAAATGTCCAATACATACTGTACCTAATACAAACTTTTTTCATGTTATAGAACTAACGACAAAATTTTGACATGAAGCGTATAATGTGTGAAGACTGAAATCCAAATATCAAATAAACACTTTCACAAAAAGGTACACATATAACAAAACAAGTGCGCTTTTATTCAAGAATATAACTGAAGAAAAAAAAGTTAGGGTACAGTGCTGACATGACCGCTTGGGTAGTGCAGCGGTAAGAACTACTGGCTCATAAACAGGAGGTCACGGGTTTGATTCAGGCCGCTTCTGAAAATTACCATTTTGAGTAGTGAGCTGCTCTTATCATTACTATTATACAATAAAAACATATATTTGATTTGAGTCTGTAACAGCCTGTGTAAATTTATAGTACTTGGAAAGGTTAGCTTTTTTTTTTTTAATTCAGTTTTATTCTCTCAGTCACATTCACACTCCCCCTGATCTGACACTGCTGTTTTCACATAAAGCCATGCTATAACAGAGGTGAACTCAGATGAGGATGAGGGTTCTACATTGGAGAAATAGAACAGAAGCCCTCCCTGCAAGAAACGTCCACTCACATATAAGAACAATGCAGCAGCAGCAGCAGGTGTAAAGGTGAAAGATGGCACCGTTTGGATGCAGCAACAGGCTGGGCTTCATCCTGCCAGTGAATCTGGCACATGCATGTCACTCTGTTTGCGATTATGTTTTGTGATGGTCTTTATATGAAAAACATTTTTATGTTACTTATATAAAAGCCAAATCAAATGTTATTTACCTATTTACCTTGATTTATTTACTTATCTTCCTACAGCATAAAGTCACAAGTAGACTGCAGAACTTCCTATGTATGATCGACATAGAAATGTTGACAAAGTACATGTGCAATGCTAGTATGTGAATGATTTTAGCTGCAGGTGGAAGCTCCTGTTGCACTTTACGCAACTGTTGTTACGAATTCTTCCTTTGTCCAGAAACGGCTCTATAAGCTTTATGACCTTAGTCTCGGAAAGTCTTTCTCTGGTGACACAACTGGAATCTTTTCCTGAATAAGGAGTAGCATTGAATAGGGGTTCTAGTGTTGCTTCAGAGATTCTAGTGTTAATGGAGTAATGAGTATTAAGCAGCTTAAATACAATGCTTAATTTATATAGGCGGTTTTTCCCCCAAATGATTGAACTCAGTAATGGTGCAAAGCTAGCTACCCTTTCAGTTTTTATAGCCATTTTAAAACTTGCTTAGTTTCTACTTGTTTGTCTCTCTGTGCCTTTCTTTCTACTATTATTTCTATCCATCCGTTTTCTAATGTGTTTATTCAGCTCACGGTTGAATGATGTGACACCAGCTCATGGCAGCTTTTATGGCAGTCATCTATAGATTTTAGCAAGAAACACACAGACACAAGTACAGTATACTGAATATTGTTGTAGTTCATGGTTTTCATTTGTCCCCTAAAGAGTACATTGACACAGATACACTAGACAATACGTTGAAATAAAAATACAGAATGGAGGCTGTAACATGGCATGCATCACAATAGAAAAATACCAAAAAAATATGTAACTTTCCTATATGTTGCTACCCTTTATAAGTACTGGTAACCTACCCATTTTAGGAGGTCATTTGGTCTTCTGTCTGCTTATTTCCTCAGTTTCATTATTGTCTATTCCATAATACTGCATATCTATCTCTAAGTTACCCATACAATTTGGCAACTACCCCAACTTTTTCCTGTTGTCAATATTTTCCCAGTTCCAAAATGTTCTGACTCTCACAGGTGTTGGCCATTTAAATTCACCTAATGGTTAAAGATGGTTCTGGGATACAAATGACATTGTCATTTATAGTTGCCATAGTGCTTCCTATTGGCCTGTGGTGTTCTTTCCTGAAAAATCTGTCTATACATTAACAAGCACAAGAAAGGTTTTTGGTTGCACTTTGTATTTAGTGCCTATTGTAACATGTATGCTGCTAACTACCTACAACAAAGAAATAACAGTAAGATGTAGAAGCACTGTATATTGCTGGCTACAAATTCAAATGAATTGTTTCTGGCTAAAATGCACTGACCATCTCTATAGCCACCCTTGACATCTCCAACATTAGCGCCACTCATAATTGAATGGCAGAATTGGAAACTCAGATTGGTCACTTACTGTACATGTTGTATGTGCTTTCAAGAAAAACAAAGACAAGTTTTAGCCAATCTAGATTCTAAACTGGTGATAGCATTAGAAAGACAGATAAAATGTAATGTATCTATACTAATAAAAGGCAAAGCCCTCACTGACTGACTGACTCATCACTAATTCTCCAACTTCCCGTGTAGGCGGAAGGCTGAAATTTGGCAGGCTCATTCCTTACAGCTTACTTAAAAAAGTTAGGCAGGTTTCATTTCGAAATTCAAAGCGTAACGGTCATAACTGGAACCTCTTTTTTGTCCATATACTGTAATGGACTGCAGCTCGCTGGCCATGGGAGGCGGACTTGCGTATCACGTCATCACGCCACCCATGTAATCACGTGAACTGACTGTGAACAAAGTACGTACAAAACAAGGAAGAGCCCCAAGGAGCGCTGAAGAAAACATTCATTACACAATTGAGAAGGCAGCGAAACAATAAGAAGCGAGCGAGTGACGCATACAAGCATATTCATAAGTGCAGCTATTGAGGAAACAAAGCACGGTGTAAACCGTAAGTTTAAATTAAGTTAATAGAAAAACTCCCGCTAACATTTGAAATACCATATTCACGACATACAAGTTTAATGAGAAGACACGAGGTATAAACAAGACTTTGGATCACTTTGTAATGGAGTTAAAATTGCTGTAGCGAGAAACTTTTAAGTGCCGGGTCTTAGCTAAGATTAAATTAAGCCTTGGACATTGCAACATCACACAAGAGAGCGGCTCACATGAACTGACTGAACTTTGAGGCAAGATTGCTTTTCTCCTGTACAACTATACGTTGCATTCTCAACAGTAAGCTTGCACGGCTTGGTCATATTACAACCGGAGTGCTGAACTGACAACGTGGTATACAAACAGAACTATAACAATCGTAATAAACGAACAAAAAAACAGCGGAGAACCCGTGGATTTGAGCGACTGACGCATACAGACATATTCATGAGTGCAGGTACTTCGGAAACAAAGCACCGTGTAAACCTAAAGTTTAAATTAAGTTCATAGACCTACAAAAGGTTGCCATTGATTTGAGGCAAGATTGCATTTCTCATGTACAACTATACGTTGCATTCTTAACAGTAAGCTTGCACGGCTTGGTCATATTACAACCGGAGTGCTGAACTGACAACGTGGTATACAAACAGAACTATAATAATCGTAAAAAAAGAAAAAAAAAAAACAGCGGAGAACCCGTGGATTAAATAAAAAGGCGGCTTCCTTGGCGAAGCAAGGAAAAAGGAAGACCTTATATGCCGTTCGTTTATAAAACAGCGGAAAAGCTGTGTTAAGGCTGCTTCACAAAAAAACAGCAGAGCGCCTTATATGAGCAGGCAGTCAGCTAAAGAAGGGAATCAATAAATAACTATAATCTTAATAAACGAACAAAAAATAGCGGAGAATCCGCGGACTACATAAAGGAAATGGGTACCTGAACAGAACAGTGAGTCTCAAATAGCTACACAATAACTATAACAATCGTTATAAACGAACAATAAAAGAATACAGAACCGCTAAGCTAGGAGAAAGGACGGCCTTATATGGCGTTCATTTATAAAACAGCGGAGAGGCTGTGTAAAGGCAGCTTAACAAAAAAACAGATCCTTAACAAATTGTTATTGGTATATTTTCCCTCAATTTAAAAAGGTTTTCTTTTCTTCTTAATAAAAATTTAAAAGCAGTACTTCGCCGCTGCGAAGTGTGGGGATTTGGATATATATAGATATAGATATAGATATAGATATATATATATATATATAGATATGTATGTATATATATATATATAGATATGTATGTATATTTATATATAGATATGTATGTATATATATATATATATATATATATATATGTGAATGTATGTATGTATATATGTATGTGTATATATATGTAGATATGTAAATATGTATATATATATATGTGTCTGTATGTGTATATATATATATATATATATGTGTGTGTGTATGTATGTATGTATGTATGTGTGTATATATATATGTATGTGTATGTATGTATGTGTATATGTATATATGTATGTGTGTGTGTATGTATGTGTGTATATATATGTGTATATATATGTTGATATGTGTATATATGTATATATATGTGGATGTGTATATGTATATATATATGTATATATGTAGATATGTGTATATGTAGATATGTATATATATGTATATGTATATACCGTCTTTTTCCGAAAATAAGACACTGTCTTACTTTCTTTTTTGGTCCAAAATACGCACTAGGGCTTATTTTCGGGGGAGGACAAAAATAAAAGTATATTTATATATTTTTATTTAATATTTATTTATTTTACACAGAATACAGAAATTAAAATTTATTCAATTACAGTCATGTCATCTTCTTCTGGAACATCGTCATAAATCAAGATTTACACCCCTGGAGTCTTCCACAATTCCCTTTTTGTACTCGACGGAATAGCTCTTTCGTTTTGTACTCATTTTAACTGTGGTTAAAAATTATTCACTTTATAAAAAATAAAATTACGTATGAGGAAATAATCAGACTTACAAGACTGAAATGAACAAACATTGTATCTGCACTGTCGCTCAATGTAGACTGCTGCCTTAACGAACAATTATTTATAGTGTGCGCCAACGACGCGTTCCGTCGCATTCCGCATATGCATGCCCCCCTCCACCCCCTCCCCACCTCATTCGACCATACTCTGCGATACGCGCGACGCAGTACAACACAGCAGAGCAGAGCGGACACAATATTTACGGTATGTATTCATGCTGCCTTATGTTGTATTTTTAAGATAAATTCCAAGAATTAATTTGAAACGAACTGTAGAGGTAAACAATGAATTTCTCGGAATATTTTATTTCAAACATTTCTCTGAAATACGAGTATTAGGGAAGCTAAACATACTTAATAAATCAACAGCATTTTTTAACGAATTCTTTTTTTCACATTATTTTAACTAGGGCTTATTTTCGGGGGAGGGCTTATATTACAAAAAGTTCCGAAAATCTCGATAGGGCTTATTTTCGGGGGATGTCTTATTTTCGGAAAAAGACGGTATATGTTTACATAACCTCCTTAACACACTACTTCTCCGCTGCGAAGCGCGGGTATTTTGCTAGTACAGAATAATTATCAGATTACTATTCATTTGTCTCTGTAACATACAGTACTTTCTTACTTATGTATACACTAAAAAGAATTTACTCCTTAGTCAAACCTGTAATTCTTATAAAGTAAATGTGTATATACATGTATACTAGGGGTTTCCTGCCTGCTCGCTTCACTTGCCAACCCCCCCCAGCCTGCGCTACGCGCCAGCCACTTTACAGCTCTGCCACTGGTGTTGTGAAGAGGGGGGCTGAGCACACCCCAAGGAGACATGGTCACTCCTCCGAAACTCCCCTTAAACGGTGATAGAATGCAAAACATGTGATCTGCATCTTGCGCAGTGCTTCAAACATTTAAAAGCCTGTACAGCAGCTGTCCTACTCTTTGTCTTTTATTTCCAGCCCCAGGCATGGTATAAATCTTTCGGCACAAAGTCTCGTCTCGCGGGACGTGAGTTCTTGATATTTTTTAGTTTATAATTTAAAAACGGAATAAGAATCTGAAAATCTAACAACATCACATTAAAGTCCAACAAATTCTGAAAAGAATGATACCAAACTTATATATGTAGGTTTTAAAATAAGCCAATTTAAAGTGTGACAAAACAGTGACATAAAAACGACACATACATTCGTTGCACTTTTAGGCTTAGGATTTTATATATATATAGTAGCTATATATACAGTAATCCCTCGCCACTTCGCGGTTCACTTTTCGCGGATTCACGACTTCGCGGATTTTATATGTAAGCATATCTAAATATATAACGCAGATTTTTCGCTTCTTCGCGGGTTTCTGCGGACAATTACTCTTTTTACTTCTGGTATTTGCTTCCTCAGTTGGTTTGCCCAGTTGATTTCATACAAGAGATGCTATTGGTGGATGGCTGAGAAGCTACCCAATCAAAGCACGCAGTTAAGTTCCTGTGTGCTGCTGATTGGCTCAGCGACGCAGCGCTGCATTAACCAGGAAGTCTCATCTCATCTCACTCATTCAACATTAACGTGCTCCTGCTACTGCATTCAGGGGATCATCACTTTCATCGTCATCATTTTTACTGCGCAGCATATTCATCACGTCATATATAGCTATGTGTACTTCGCTATACAGTAAGTGTAAACTTATCTACCGATTTCATATTGCTTAGCAGTTGTCCCTGTTATTAATAGAGTAAAGGGTGGGTTGTAAACAATACAGGGAGGGTTTAAAAACGTCCAAATACACGTTAAATAATTAAATAAATATGGTGTCCCTAGTTCGCGGAAATTCAGTTATCGCGGTCGGCCTTGGAACCTATCTCCCGCGATAAGTGAGGGATTACTGTATATATATATATATATATATATATATATATATATATATATATATATATATATATATATATATATATATATATATATTTATGGTTGAAATAGTTTACTGTCAAATAAATGCAAAGAGTACACGACACGTGTTTCGCCCTCATTCTGGGCTCATCAGGTGTACACACTCCACTGCACTCCCTCTCGGGAATCGAACCTCGGACGTCAGCGCCAGAGGCGATGCCCCTAACGTTGCGCCACGGCGTGTGGTTCGTTTTATTTGACAGCATGTAGATCGGGGTAATTACATTCACGGCATTCGAAGTCTGTGTCACAATCTGATTGTATGGGTGGTTACCTACCAGGTAACGCTTGTGGTTGGCCAGCAATCTGCTAACATCCGCCACGGTGCCCTCAGTTTGTGAGGAGCAGATCATAGAATGGTTGAAATAGTTTACTGTCAAATAAATGCAAAGAGTACACGACACGTGTTTCGCCCTCATTCTGGGCTCATCAGGTGTACACACTCCACTGCACTCCCTCTCGGGAATCGAACCTCGGACGTCAGCGCCAGAGGCGATGCCCCTAACGTTGCGCCACGGCGTGTGGTTCGTTTTATTTGACAGCATGTAGATCGACGTAATTACATTCACGGCATTCGAAGTCTGTGTCACAATCTGATTGTATGGGTGGTTACCTACCAGGTAACGCTTGTGGTTGGCCAGCAATCTGCTAACATCCGCCACGGTGCCCTCAGTTTGTGAGGAGCAGATCATAGAATGGTTGAAATAGTTTACTGTCAAATAAATGCAAAGAGTACATGACACGTGTTTCGCCCTCATTCTGGGCTCATCAGGTGTACACACTCCACTGCACTCCCTCTCGGGAATCGAACCTCGGACGTCAGCGCCAGAGGCGATGCCCCTAACGTTGCGCCACGGCGTGTGGTTCATTTTATTTAACAGCATGTAGATCGGGGTAATTACATTCCCGAGAGGGAGTGCAGTGGAGTGTGTACACCTGATGAGCCCAGAATGAGGGCGAAACACATGTCGTGTACTCTTTGCATTTATTTGACAGTAAACTATTTCAACCATTCTATGATCTGCTCCTCACAAACTGAGGGCACCGTGGCGGATGTTAGCAGATTGCTGGCCAACCACAAGCGTTACCTGGTAGGTAACCACCCATACAATCAGATTGTGACACAGACTTCGAATGCCGTGAATATATATATTGTTGTTCTTTAGAGATTCAACAATAAAATCATTTATTCTGTTTCTTCTTGCAATGTCTAGCACATACTTTTGTAAAATGCCAGGGGTGTTCAGGAATGTTGCCAGATGGTTTAGGTTTAAAAGTACTGTGACTTTATCTAATTTTGACTTTCACCTTGTCCATCATAATTAAATATGGACACTCAAAAGTTTATTTTCTTCAGCAGTGTTCCTGAGAGGAGTTTCTCAATTCCTCCTCTCCATTGTCAACTGGCCATATGTCAGTTTTAATCTTAATTCATTTTATATTATAATGATTTGTTTATGTTACTTGCTCTGTTTTACTGTGTGTTCAATATAAATTTTGTGTTGAAGCATGCTGAGCCTCTACACAGTATAGAGCATTATAGTAGGCCAAGCATAAACATTATGACCAGTCTTTGGTATGCAGGACAGACAAAACAAACTTGCCTTGAACACAAATTCAATTTAGTTTAGACTAGGGGGGTATTTTTCGTACGTGGATTACTCGTTTAGCCGGATGTAATTGTTGACGATTTGGCCTGATTCTGGATCTGTCGGTTTTTCGAAACTCTTGCTGGATGTGTTGTCATAGCAACACATCCTAATCCTCAAACCTGCTCGGAGCAGGTTTGTTCTATGTAAACAAGGATTAGCTCACACACTTAATCAGTGTCCGTGCATGGAATTCGCTCAGTCATGGCTTTGCCGTTCATAAATGAGCAACCAATTGATATCGGTGCGCAAATTATAAGAAGAGAATTTCATATAGAGAGGGATTTGCGTGATCGGCAAGATCCTTTATTGCTCCCGGAGGAAATTCTTTTTGAAAGATACTGCTTTAGCCAGGGGGGAATATTGTGCCTCAAAGATTTATTAGCACCTTATATTCGAAGTCAAACTCGGCGAAGTCGGGCTCTCACAACCACACAGACAGTATGCATTGCTTTGAGGTTTTTTGCAAGTGGCACTTTTTTATATACTGTAGGCGATGCAGAACATTTATCTAAAAGTGCAGTTTGCCAGGCAATTTGTAAAGACTGTTTGGCTCTGAAATATTTCCTTCGGGTTTTCATAGTGTTTCCTGGACACCTGCGTGTGCAGACAATAAAAAAGGCGTTTCATGCCATTGCAGGTAGGTAATACACAGGCAAAAACACCCACGGTTCCATAAAGAATCTCACAATCAGCCTAACATTCTCATTAGCCAGGATTTCCAAATGCGATTGGGGCACATGGGACTGATCAGAGTGGAGTTTGATCAAACATTATTTGGAAAATGTACCTCTCCTCCTCATGAATAATTAGACACAGTGTGTCTTCATCAAGTATTTGACCTTCGTCAATATCTCGTTGGTCAGACAAGTTCTAGGGATATGACATTCCCTGCAACTGACCCAACAAAACAAAGAGGGCTATATTGAACATACCTGTGGCACACATGGAGGACAAATATATGCAATGACCATCCCTTACCTGAAATGAAGTGACCACTGCATCCTGCCACTGGTTCTAAGGAGGAGCTTCCCCCTGGTATGCCCTCAGAAACAGGGTGATGGGCATTTTGCTGGTTAGCCAATTCTTCTGCAGGGGTTAGGTCTGGACCTTGTGGACCTCCACCTGTTTTTTGCTTGTCTGCCTTCTTATTAGCTTTAAAAATTAGTGTTTTTTATATTATATATGATTATGTCAACAATTCTTTAAATAGTTATATATACCAATATTTTCCAGTTTGAAGTATATTCTTGTACTTCACTTTAACCTGTTCCCATGTTGATCTGGAATTATGACATATTAAATAATAATTAATATGACACATAGGAAATGAAACGCTGCATTCAGTAAGTACAATGCACATTACTTAGCGTTTAATTTGTCGGCCACTTTTTGCCAGCGGTCTTTTTTGGTTTGGGCTGCTATTGCAGTGTTACCCCTTGTGCATATTAAATCTTGAAATTCTTCATGTCCTTCGAATGAAAGGTCTTGCTCCGCTTGTGTGGAAAAAAAAAATGTGCCCGTTCTTTCGTCATTTTGTTACAGCCTATCAAAGACTTGCTGATCATGTTTTCTAGACTCAATATATATGGGCTTTTCAATCAGTGCGGGCGCGCGCATTCATCTCAGATGATTAGATCCAGCTAGACTAATCTACTACACGGCTGCGTTTGAAAAACCAACTTATCCCGGATGAGTTTCACCAGCATTGACTCATCCAAGATCAAGCATCTGATCTCGGATGATTTAAGTGACGTACGGAAAATACCCCCCCGCCCCCAGTCTTTGAACAATGGAAAAACAGCAAGAGTAGACAGAGGAAAATCATATGAACTTTGAAAAGAAAAAATCAACACATGTTGAGTTCTAGCTAGGAATCAAATCAAATACTTTGATTATTCTACCAGTCAGGTCACGTTAAAAGATAGAAGCATAATTTACCTTATTCATTATAAAAAGGCTGATTTTGAAGAGACAAGAATAACATCTGCTGCTGTAACATGTGTAGGTGCAGTGCAGGCTGACCTTACCTGGCACGTATCAGAGCTAGGCAAATAATGTTACTGAAGTGTGAAATAATTTACAGTAAATAGCTGCAGTATATCAGGTAGGTAGTATGATTATTTTACTAATATTAGATTGATTCATTTGCTAACTTCTGCCAGTATAGTGTCTGGATTTGTGTCACCCATTATTGGAATGAGATCATTTGGAAAATTGTTGAATGACAGGTTTAATAGTAATGTCTTTTAAAAAATGTTTCTTACCCACTAAAGAAACATAGCTATAGAATAACAACAAAAGTCATGCATGCATGTCAAACGTACACCAAAGTTATGTGATAGTCTGTAGCAGTGTGCTTAATGAGAATTGCTGTGCAAGTTTTAAAGCTTATATACTTGCATACCAAATGTATTTCTTTTGGTTTGATCAGCTGTAGAAACAATGGCTTCATTTCTATAATATGTATGTAATATTTTATCAAGATATTCTCTTATTCAGTTGAAATTTTTGGGAAGAATAGTTATGATTATTAGGTTAATTGGTGACTGTAAACGTGATCTGTGTGACTGAATGTTGAAATTCTGAGTGAATGTGCCTTGCTGTGGACTGGCACTGTTCCCATGCTTCTTTGCAGGTTCCCATGGTTCCACAACAATTAACCAGATTAAGCAGGCATGAGAACTGATTGTTGTTATTATCGGTTTTACTATTATTGAGCCATCATTTGGCTTTTTAATTTTGGGCTGACATTTAAATTAATATTGCTCATTAAAAAGTTTTCATTTATTTGATGTCTATATGTACATTTTTTTATTTTTACAAATTCATCCAAAGGGGGGGGTTTGATACAAGAAATATGGGCCAAGCTGTTCAAAGTAATCATGTCCAGGTGTGTCATCACCATCTCAAGAACATTCCTAAAATATACCTCTTTAACTTGTGACTATTTTACTTGCATTTTCTTTAAGCAATAACCCATACACATACAGTATTCAGTCTTCCTAATGTATTTCTTTTACATCTAATGGGGCTTCTCTTGAAGCTAGCAACTGTGTAAATTACAGGCAGCATACTGTTTATTGTTACTTGTATTGTGAACAATATCTATATGTTCATGCCATTTTTACATTGTTGTCTTGTATTTTGCAGAATAGCCCCATTTAGAGAATGACAAGCTAACAAAAATGTGACTGATTTTCTTTACTGGCTTTAGAAGCATTAAGTAACATCACACTTTTATCTATTTAAAAAATTATATACTGGATTAATATTGCCAACGTATTGTTGGGCTTGCTAAAAAAATAAATCAAGAAAGTTATGGATGTAATGGATATAAACTATACATTCTAATGTTAAGGACATGATGGCTTCTGTTGATTATGCAGGTAAATATGATCAGGAACATGAACAGGAAAGAAACCTTAGCTAGTGAAGAACAGTTGCTGAGAAAACAGCTGGGAATCAGACAGTTGAACTACAATGGCCATTTTGAATTTGCAGCAGACAGTTTCTATTGGTCCAGTTTTCTGACACTTACAGTATACTGCAAAAGAACAGGTTATCCTATGAAAATCTGTGAAGAAATCAGCTAAAAGCATATTGGTGACATTAACAGTAAAGTGTAACTTAATAACAATGAGTAAACTTCTTGACCTTTTCATTCCATTGGAATTAAGGAAAACATTCATTAATTACTGAAATATATTGGATGATGCTTCATGGCTCAGAGATTGTGTGTCTGTGTTCTACATACATGACATCTGAAACTGAAATGTTATAGTCAAGTCACTGGAAAGATTTTTTCAGTTTCAAAGAAATGACTAAATGCATTACCAAGGTAAATCTTCTCCTAACTAAACGAATCAAAATTAATTGAATAGTTACCTCTCATTTTTAAAATATCGTATCCTTATAATCCCATAATAAAAACCCAATCTATATTATAAAATGTAATTATTTACTGTTACGGATATTTAAATATAATCTCTTAAGGTTTAGTATATTATTTAATGTATACATTATAATGTGACATAATAGCCTTCTTGGTTCCATTATTCATAAACAACATAAATAGTTTTGCTTTCTATTTCTACTTTATTTTTCTTAATCTTTTTACAAGTAGTATGCCTAAGAAGTGACCCCTAAAAATGCAGTTCAAATCTTATTAATGGCACCCTAGATAATTCAGTCATTTTGTATTCTTTTGCTATAAATATAAAAACTATAGAATGTGTTCACCATGAAAGCTGTTATGAAAAACATGGATCAAAGTAAAAGAACTGTATATTATGATTTTAATTATTCTAGCACTATATATTACAGTATGGGCATCATGACCTTGCTTCCATTTGATGTATAGATCAGATCAAGTATGAATTATATATGAATAGCAGAAGGCATCACATTGCCTTTTTCTTTGCATTTTCTTTCATAGTTTACTGGTGGATTATTTCAACAATGACTGACCATTTCTTGTCGTTTTCTTGACTGATTCATGGCCTCTCTCTCTCTTTTTTGCTTACTGTTCAGTATTCTGAAATCAACTGTTGGAATACATTTTCCCTTTCTCTTGATATTAACATCTTTGATATCCAATCCAGTACTCCACAACGCTGCTCTGTGATAAAACCAGGCCAGTGAGAACTGAACTTGATGGGCAGGTTGCTCCTACTACTAAGGAACACAGGTTTGGGATGTATATAAATAAAAGTGCTTCCACATAGTGCTTATAGTCAGTACCTTGAAAATGACTCAAAAACAGGGTGTTCTACAGTTGTAAATTCCAAAGCTTTTCTCTCTGCTTATTTTTGACTGCATCAGATCATCTATTTCCAAATCATTGTAAATATACAGTGTGGACAACCCAGGCTGGCACTGCCACCTGAACCCGACACAGACAAGCGTGGGACACAAGTTCAAGGCACACACTTATTTTTTATTTTTACCTTGTGGGCAATGCCTTCCCCGTTCCCACAAGCTCAACACAGTCCAGCACAAGCACAGCACACCAACAATTGTCTTTCTCTCTTTTCTCCTTCACTCCTCTGCTCAAGCTTCATCTTCCTCCTCTTGACTCTGGCTCCCTGAGTAGAGGCTGCTGGCTCCTTTTATAAGGCACCTGGAAGTGCTCCAGTTGCTTGATTACTCATTTCCGGCAGCACTTCCGATTGTGGCGGAAGAACTGCCCATAAGAGTTCAGCAGCCCCTGCTGCAGCACCCCTTGGTAGTGCCTGCGGATTCCAACAGGGCTGCACCAAACTCCAACTCCCATGAAGCCTTGCGGGAGTCCAAGGCACAGCTGCAACACAGTGGGGTTGCCATCTAGCGTCCCAGGGGAGGTAATACTCCAGCCACGCCTGCTCCCCCATACCTCCCAGCGTGGAGGTGTCCTGGCCAGGCAACAACAGCTACAACAATTTTACATTTTGTTTTTGCTCTTCACACCTTTAATGAAAAAGTAAGATGGTATGGTATAATACTATATGTTTGTTCTTTAACAAAGTCAGTATCCTGGGCATTGGGTGACATTCAACAGGACCTAGGACTTTTGAAAGTTAAATGTTGTATGGGTTTTATTCATTCATTTTCATGGCATATTTTGTTAATCAGTACATTTTTGGGAGGAATTAACACTCTTCTTGTCACTTTTATTTTATCTAAATTGTAACTTTGTTGCTGTGGAGATGTGTAAGGAAAGTGTCAAATAAGAAATTATTTGAAGTGCTAATCTTAAATACAATGGGAAAGATGTAAATTAAAGTCCAGTTTGAAGACTGCACCTTTACTTCAGTGCATCAGACAATTGCAATTTTATATTGCTGCCATTCAAAGTTAAGAGACATGTTCAGGGTCATATGGTGAGTCATTTGTGGAACTGAAACGTCAGTCTTCTCGGTTTGCAATCTCATGCGTTAGCCACTAGGCCACACTGCCTAGTTAATTTGATTTATCTCCTTATGTTCAGGGTTATAGTGAAATGAATACTGTACAATGCAGTAAGCAAAAGGCATGTGGGACATCAAGAAACCAAATCTGAAAAAAATGTACAGGAAAGATGTGTACAGCTGTAAGACTATCTTGAGATTAGACAAGGACTCCTGTATCAAAAGTTAAACTGGACACAATTATACTCTACCGTCAGTGTTGTTAAGGCCTGGAAACCTATGAAAGTTACTGTATGGTTATCTGTAGATTGGTAGTAAATGCTTTGTACAACACTTTTTTAGCCTAAATCTTCACTTAGCTGAAAAGTCAGACTATGCTGCAAACATCCCTTATTCATTTCAAAGAGTATAATAGAATGTTTAATGTGCTTAGAATCATCAGAAAAACAGAATACCCTGCAGCAGAGGTTTCCTTTCACTGTACAGGAATTTTTCATCCAGAGTAAATACTGCTCCATAGTGGCCTACTATCAGATCTTCAGGAGCAGCCTGTTCTTTCCATGGATAAATGCCTCCAAGGCTTGGCCACACTCTAAATGAGAAGATCAGGGTACAAATGGAATTGGGCTGACACAATCTAGTTTTCTTACACAAATGTCCTAAGCATACATTTTATGTTTCTAAAACAATATACATTTTTTGAAACATTTTAATTTCTTTACTTCAGTATTGCATTCTGTATTATTTCTTTAGATTTTAATGGCATCAGCAATAGCCATATACTTCATATTGCTTTTGTATTATATTCTTTATTGCATTACTGAAATATAAAAGGCACAACTGTGGTCATTTGCTGCCTGTAAACACAATGGGTAACTTTGGGAAAAGTTACACATAAATAAATATACAAGCAAATGCCCACTAGAGTTGATCCAGTTGGAAGTTTAAAAAGGCGCTAATACATGACAGAACATCCAACTGAATATGAAAATAAAAAATACCATCACTGTCATACAGTGTACTGTATTATCATTTAGAGACTCATGGTAGTTTTAAAAGAGTAGATTTCCAACTCTGTTATTTCCCGTTTACCATGATACAGATTGGCTACTGAAAGCAATAGAATACTTAATAACATTTCTTATGATTGAGTAGAACCCAAAATGCATGAAGAACATTGCTGGCTAATCTATATGTAAATAATATGCAGTATTTATCCAATCTGGTTTCTGAAGCTGCTTGGTTTCACATTGCAAAGAGTTAGGAACTAAACCTGGAGAAGGTGTCAGTCTATTGCAAGGACACAATATATTTAACACTGCTTTATACACCAAAGTTGGACTACAGACTTGAGTTTTAATAATAATAATTCTTTGCATTTATATAGCACTTTTCTCACTACTCAAAGCGCTCAGCAGTTGCAGGTTAAGGGCCTTGCTTAAGGGCCCAACAGAGCAGAGTCCCTTTGGGCATTTATGGGATTCGAACCAGCGACCTTCCGATTGCCAGTGCAGATCCCTAGCCTCAGAGCCACCACAAGACTCAAAAGCAATCCTATGACACTTAGACAGGAACAAGACTAGATTATACTATGGTAATGCTTAAACAAAATGATAATCTGTGCCTGTATTTATTAGGCATCTCAGATTAGGAAAACAGTCCTAACAGGCTCAAAAATCTCAGAGTGTTGCAAATTTAGCCCTACTCTTAGGAGTAGGAGTAAAAGCATTCTATCAGTTTTCCTTATTTAGGAAACCACTCAGGCGCTGTCCTAAATCTCTAGGCATTCTCTTAGAGATCAGCACAGACATGCTGGGAAAGGTGGAATGTTCTAGAAACGCTGGAAAACAATGAACTCATAAAAAGATATTAACTTTACAAAGATAGAATAATATTCATAAAAAATCTTGTACATTACATGATTGCTCCTCCTACGCAGAGAAGCATATCTTGCACTAAACTTTGAATGCCATTACAAAGTAACATGCATATTTGTACATTTACCCACCACTTGACTCCACGTGAGATAACGTTAAAGTGAGCTGCATTTATGCAAATCAGCAGGCACACAAATATCATTGCATCAGTGTAAATGAGCATGTATATGTAAATCTCAAGGGATAACACGGTATCAACACACAGGTGATCAAGGATGCAAACTGTATTGTAATAGCCAGACTAGTACCCTGAAAATAAGCGGGGCAGGATGGGTGATTGAGTGCAAAATGTCACAAACATATACTGAGTTCTGCATTCCACAAACCACTAAGTTGTTTTTGTTACACTTTACAAGCATTGGAAGGTTAAATATGGCAAGTTCAGACTTCCGGTCCATTGAATAACTAGAGGCTCACAGTAGATAATGGGGGATCAGAAGTGACATACACATTGGAGGAGTGAATGTAACTTATAGCGGTGATTAGTTTCAATATAACTATTACTCAAGGAGGTGCTTCCCTTGGCCATAACAATGGGAAGGTGATATCTTCTGAAAGGATGGCTGTTCATCTGTGTCGCGGGCTTTCCATTTTGGTGCTCATTACAGTATTATTTATGATGCTGTTGCAAAGTGGAAACATTTATGAGCAGCTTAGCACAATACCTATCCTATTATGCTTTCCTTCTTCTATTTTTAATTATTATTATTATTATTATTATATTATTATTTGTGGTGAAGCCATAGAAAACTACAAAGCATCATCATGATTTCCAAAGAAGCTACAAAACGTCATCATTAGTACCACCTTGTGGCTCAGGCTGCCATTAAATCGTAATATCATCCATTCTCAAAGGCATACTGTTATTCTTCTCTGAGAGCAAGGTAGGATTCTTTATAAATAGTTCTCATGTCCTGCTCTGAGGTTGGGAAAATTCTTAACCTAGTTGAACTTTAAGTATAATTCCCAGACACTTCATAAGTTCAGGTCCTAAATGTACTTCATTAATGTGAAGGTGCAGATATGGCTGGTGGAGTTGTCAATGTTTCTATATGTAAATTACAAAAAAGAACTTTTGTTTTTTTAATACTTGTTTTACATTTATCGGAAATTTATTGAGTTTCAAAATTGTTTTCAGTCTTAGCCTGTCTTCCTAATCATTTTTCAACTAAGGAAGTTCAATTTACTAACTGTAGAATGTGGGAATACTACAGTATCAGTTGGTTGAGTGCCTTACACCTCCAGAAACCTATATTTGATTTCCTGCCCAACTGAACCTTTTCCCCCTGTGGTCTTATACCTCATGTTTTTTTTCTTATTCTCACTCAAATGCCTAACATATGCATCTATCATTCAATTTATTTTATAAACTCTCCTTTTCCACTACAGGTTTATAAGAAGCCTGATCTCATCCTGCCAATACTTGAATTAAGCTATTAATAAATCATTAAGGAAATCCACAAACTTAAATATTCATTGTTAATGTAAAAATCTAAGGCAGCAGGCAGAGCTGATCAGCAGCGCCTAAAACCACAAAATTACCTGTTATGAGTGTAAGTGTGCCATGGTATTTGTTTAGGGTTAGCTCCTACCATGAACTTAATCCTGCAGGGTAGTATTGAGTGTTGAAATTTGCAAAAGCAATTTTTGCAATGAATTTGCTGGGTTTTGCAAGTGATTGATTTTTTTCCAAAACATTTTTTTGGAAATTCACTGTACAACTCTCTTAGACAAACATTCTTTTTCCCAGGGTACCAGGATGCATTTGAGGCCAGCATAACATAGAGCTGTACCAGCCCTCCTGAGTATATTATGCTGATCCTAGTAGTGGGTGGTATACTGGATCAGCTACTATACCAGGTGAAATTCTTCTGGATGGATTTAATAAGAACTGTGTTACTGGTATGTGGGTAAATGTATGTAGAAGGAAACTGTAAATTTATTTGTGTCTTAAAGGTAATGTCTTTTTGTAAGGATTACTCAGAGTGCTGTTCACTTGATGCATACAGGAAGGAGTGAAGAAACCATGCACTTTAATGTTGTGTTTATTTAGTAGCAGAAGCAGTGAGCGATCAAGCATTTCAGGCAAAAAAACAAACTGTATTTTTCAGTTTGAATGAGGTGAGTACCTGTGAGGGACAGGCCCTTAGTGAATTCATGCTTCCTATTCCTGTTGTCACTGTCTGCAAGACATTTTACTGTTCTCACATTTAATTCTATTAATTTTATCACTGGAAGGCAATGTAGGACAGCTGCCTCACAGTGCAGTTTACTATTCGGCCACAATAATCGGTCCAACATAAATGTTAGATGCTCAGGAACACTTAAAATACCATTGCACAATTATAATCCACTCAAAACTAGTTCAGTTTCTCCTTCCCGACTGACTTCAATGCATTTTGCCAAATTGGGTGAAGTTGCCGAATTATTCTATGATTTCACTTTACTTGAGGTGAAGCAAATTCACCCTCACTACTGTGGAGATATTCTTTGACTCCCTGTAGCTCAGTACTGTAATAAGCAACCTCAGAAGCTCTAGGAATGGAAAGATGGAGAGGTGCTTAAGAGAGCAAATGCAGAGGGTTTATTGCACTGCAGTTCAAGAGTTTTTTGTTATTGCAGTGCGTTAGGAAGGAAAAGCCTGCCAACCGTCCACTATTCTATAATATTTAATTGTAGAACTTTATGTGAGGAAGTCTATGAATCCTGCCAGATGTCTATTTTTGTTGTTTTTTATGGTGAAGCACGAGGCAGTTATTACTGTATGTTATTTTATTCTTAGCCTTTGAAAAATGCACAAATAAATAAGATTAACATTTACAAGTCTGCAATACTCTTCTATTTTGAAGAACATTTTGCTATATTGACTGTTGGCATTGCTGCATTTTTTTTATAATGCATAGTGCAGATTATTTTTTCAATCATTATATAACAATGTTTTCTAGAAGGATACTTATTAAGCAGGTAGTTGGCCACTGACTTTAGACTTTTAGACATAGACTTTATAAAAGTGATTGCTTCCTTAGTAGCAAATGGCAACTTCAAGTATTTTGGTGTGACATCAAAATAAAAAGACTGACAATGTATTGGGTCACATTAACTTTTACAGAAGAGTAGGTGAGCTTCTTTTATGGAAAGAAAGAAGGTGAGAGGTGACTATAAGACATTTTTGGAGAAAAAATAGTCATCCAGTTATTTATTGAACAGAAGCGACATACCCTGAACATTAAAGGAAAGGTAAAGTCACAGACAATAATTAATTTCCATAAAAATTGCTGTATTAAAACTCAAAAAAAAGAAATGTATTGTATAACAAGACAGACAAAACAAATGTATAGCAGTAAACTCTTTGTAGCTGTACAACAAGTGGAGAAGAAAGACACAACCTATTAAAATTTAGTCCTGCATCATATTGTAGAATTCACCTCATAAATAGTTTTTTACAATACGGTGGCATTCAGGAAAAATCAAAATAAAAGCTGTCTTATGTCAAAATGCCATCAAGAACACATTTAAATGCAATTCTTATTTTCCAGAAAGAGCATCGAATATCCTCTTTAATAAAATCCCTGGGTGCGTCCAGGTGTCCGTGTGTGTGTGTCTTCTGGTGGTGTGCGCATGCACGGGGCATGATGCGATGTGCGATATTACTGTCAGAGAAAGTTACAAGCGTTTTATGGAAATACAAACCAGTATTACTGCGAGAGGAAATTAAAGGTACACAATACAGTGACGCATATTACAGCCACATACAAGCCAGTATTACTGTCAGAGGAGATTAAAGGCATATTACCGACGCGCACGCCTGTATTACCACCAGAGAAAATTAAATGTATATTATGGATGTACAAGCCAGCGGACGTACAAGACAGTATTACTGTCACAGAAAATTAAAGACACACAATACACGGCGGCAGCCCACAAAGAACGGTCAACTCAGCAAGTAAACATCAACAAAAGAAAGGCTGAAAGAAAGAAAAATACGACCAACAAAAAGAATGAGGTCAAAGTCTCTTGCCATTTAATATAGACTGTTCCTACTAATGTTTATGCACTACTGTTCTAGCGCCCGTTATTGTAACGGGCTAAATGACTAGTATAAAATAAAAAGTCCACTCTGTCACAAGTGATTCATCTTGAAGTTCAGGTGTGTCCACTTTTAAAAAAAAAAACAGGATAATACTGTAACGTCATGCATATTTGTCTTCTGTCTTTCAGTCATTTTTTTCAGATTCTGCTTCTGGTTTGGTGACAGAAAGGGCAGTATCATTGGTAGGCTAACATTTATATTTTGATCATTAAAATGAAAATACAGTAAATGAGAACATCTACACTTAAGTCATTAATTTACTCATTCCTTCAATGAATTCAATAATACTTACTAGGACTGCTATGAAAAAAACACCAAAACGGTCAACTGTCACGCAATAAAATTGATTTGTCTATCATCTGTATATCTACTCTTAATAGTGTGAGGGATGGCCGGCCATTTACCCCGGCCAATACCCCCAGGCTGGTAGATGGAGCCCTCCCTGTAGCATGGAAGTGCCCCGAAGACCAGCAGGGAATTATGGACAATGGAGTTTTTATTCCCAACCCTGCTGGACACCGTGGGGCCCACCAGAGGACGCTGCAGGGAGGCTCAAGGACTTATACGTGCCCTATAACCCGGAAGCACGTCATAATCATATGACCAGAGGGAAGTCGTGTTTCCGGGTTGAAAAGAAGGACTTTTTATCTGACCCGGAGGTGATAAGAAATCATATGGACTGTAAGATGGGAAACACTTCCGGGTCAGGGAATATAAAAGTACGATGGGAAATCCCAGACGTTGAGCTGAGCTGGGTGGAAGGGTGGCAACGCGTCTGGGAGTGGAGGATTGTGTTTATTGTTATTTGATTATTGATTTATTATTGAGTATTATGGAGAGGAGGGTGCTTTGTGCACATTTATTATTATTATTATTATTAATAATAAACTATTATTTGGACTTTTATCTGGTGTCTGACGTCTAGTCTGAGGGTTCAAGGGGTCACAGAGACCTTAAACTGTCACAGTCAAAAGTAAAAAAACAATACTTGCCTATTACATCAACCACCTCAGGCACAGAGTACAACCATTTAGAATATGTATTTATCACTGAAGCTCCAGCTTGATAAAGAACACTTGGAAATTTATATTAGACTCACTGTACTGGCCTCACTCCCATAATGCAATAGCATTAACACAAGCTCTCATCAGGTGTCAAAAGGATCCATATTACTAACCGAGAATGCTAAACCGGATGATGGACGCAGGCACATCCGGCAATGGGCCGTAGCTGCAAAAAGACGTACTGCGCAGGCGCAAAAAGAGTCCGCGAGAGTCGGCTGAGGAGCCGAGAAAGGCGGACAAAAGAGGGCGAGAGAGGCGGATGAGGGGCCGCGAGAGGCGGACAAGACCACAGAAAAAAGGAGTGAGCACAGGAAAAATGGAGAAATGAGGCGCAAAGAGCACCGAAAAAAGGAAAAGGCACATAAAAAAGTATTCAAACGCAAGCAAAGCACGAAACACATTGCACACGAAACTAGACCCAAAAAAAAAAAAAAAGAGGCTCGCGCACAACAGCAAGGCACCCCCCCCCCCCCCCCCTACAGGCACCGGACGGGACACACACCAAGAGGGGGATTCAACAAGCCCATGGAACACAAAAAAAAGAACACAAAACCACCCCACAGACCCTACAAGCAAGGGATGGGACACACACAAAGAGGGGGATTCAACAAGACACAGGAACACAAAAAGAAAGAAGACGCTCGCGCGACAACAATCCTCAACCCCCCCCCCCCCCCCACACACACACACAAACACACACACACATCCATAAGAAGTGACACCCAAAGCCACATATTCTAAAGTGAACATCAACACCTTCACACTAGACAGCATAGGTGTCAGTATTGGTGGATCTCCTTACAATAAACCACTATTAACCGTTCAACTGCAGAAAAGGAAACATATTAACAGTGACTGCGATCCTCCTTATTACTTATCCATATTTCGCATGCTGAGAAAGAAACAAGTCATGAATACACGGTCACGGGTACAAAAACGAAAAGGAAATGATAACAGGAACAAACACACGAACACGAAAGAAACAACAAAATAGACGGCTATGCGGCATAGGTGGATCTCATTACAATAAGGCACTATTAACCGTTCAACCACAGAAAAGGCTCCATATTAACAGTGAGTGCAATACTCCTTATTACTTATCCATATTTCTAAAAGAAAAAATGTCTCGACTCCAAAAACGCAAAGCTCAACTAAAGCTTCTAACTAACGATGTACCTAAAAGTAAAAACTTTATGAACTGCATTAGATCCTACAATAGTTCATTTGCTTTTGCATATACCGGAGTAAATATCAGGCCACCAAAAGGCAATGGCCCATACTGCTTTCGCATATGTGCACAAATACTGCATCGCATTAGAACAGTGCACCCTGAAACAAATCAACAACGCAAATATGCACAAATCTACATCCTAGATCCACATGACGCAAACTATCAATCAAAGTGCTGCATCGCAACAGGCACGGATTCAAAACGAAACACCTCCCGTCTCAGACATACGTTAATGGCAGCGAAGGCTACAACGGGCTTCTCACACAGCACAGGCAAATCGATTACAGCTCCAAAACAACACGTCCCAAATACTACACATGCAACAACGCGCCTCTCAAACGGCACAAGGAAAACATACACCAGGAAAATTCATTCGGATTAATGAATGTCATTTGCAATCATTGGCATTCACTTCACTTCCCTGAAGAAACAACTGGCAATACAAGTTATACATTTACACGTTGTTGTCAAAAGGGTCAAATTAGACTGCCTTCTTTACATTCATATACTGAATATCTACAGAAGCTTATAACTGACGATGTACCTGAAAGTGAAATCTTTATCAACTACATTAGATCCTACAAATCGGTATCCACTATGAACATTAACGGTGGCACTGCACGTAACATCCGTCTTGAAAAAATGTTGTTTATTGATGAATGTTCAATGGCATGAAGTCACTTACTCAACACCATTCATAAACTTCTACAAACGTTTATGAATAATAATATTCGATTTGGAGGAAAGGTACTTTTATGAGGAGGAGATTTTAGACAGTGATTAGCTATTCTTCCAGATGCCATGCACTCAGCTATTGTTCAGTGCACCTTAAAATACGCAGACAATTGGCATTGCTTTCAAAAGATACAGTTAGTAAAAAAGATACGATGTCCAGAACCAGATCATAACAATTGCTTATTAAAACTGAGAGATGGTACACTCACCAATACAGATGGACTTCAGCCACATATTATTACAGTTCCTCAAGCCTTTATCTGCGACGACTTAGTTACAGAGACATTTGGTACAGCAATCTCATTAGACCAAATGCCCCTTTTAACACAACGCACTATATTATGTCCAAAAAATATTAATGTGGAAAACATTAATACTCAAGTCATTCCATTACTTCCTGGAGAGACACAACTCTTTCTAAGCTCTGACAAACTTGACTCTGCTCACAACAATAACCATCTTAAATGACCTTACAAGTTCTGAGCTGGAATTACCTTTTACACTTAAACGGCGTGTATAAAGAAATTTTCAAATAAACCTTTACACTGTGCCACACACTTTATTGTTTGCTTTCTATTTGCATCATCTACACCGTCACACTATTCTATATCTCATTCATACATCACGCTCTTTGTCATTCCCAACACCAGGGGTTGGCGAGCGAAGCGAGCAGGGGGCGGAGCCCCCTAGTTCTTAATAAATTGCAAGCCAAACCTTGAAAATGCATATGTAAATGAAAATAAGAAACACAGAACGTGTTCTTAATACCAGACCAAACAGACACAGCTGTACAGTCCAGTATATTTTTCTGTGACACATGGAAGATCAAGCATCTAAAACCATACCTAAGTTAATTGAATTGTTCTGTTAATCTGAAGCACTCACCACAAAATGAAACAAGTTAGAGTATTCACTTTGGCACTGGCTACAAAATGGATGCAACACTTTGCAATTAATGACAAATATAATTCAATACCTTCTACGACCTGTAAATGACATTTCATAGGCAATCCTACCCATATCAACAAATAATAAACTCCCAGTCTAAGAAATGGTTTGATATGCCAAGAAACTGCTGTGACATAAAGCTAAAAAACATGAAAAAATCATGATCTCTCAAGCTTCCATTTTCAGACCAGAGCTTTTCTCTTTCTTCCAAATCCACGTATTCCATCACCATAAGCATTATGCCATGGAACTAGAGTATTAAGATGGGATGTATAGGATGGACCATAAATTGGAGAGGAGATGACTCAAGTTGTTGGTTAAAGGCATGCTCAATCCAGTCTACTCCAGATCTTCACCTCTAGTTAAGCACTTGGGTCTATCCCCTTCTTTAATGTGAGGCTATTTTGAGAACTGAAATCTTTGTTGAACATGAAAGTAGTTCAGTAGCTAGTAGCAATATTAAAATGTGTATTCACAGATGAGAGTGTCTGGCACCCTGAGATTATATGTTCAAAGCGAGGAAAATTTTAGTAAGTTGAATGTTTAATATAAAATTCAAATCTGTAGGTGTACTCAAAAATAGTTGAATGCAGCACATGCAAAACCAGGGGCTATGTCTCAGCAGATAAAAAATAAGCACAAGTGAAAATATCATAA
The DNA here is from genome assembly GCF_900747795.2 of Erpetoichthys calabaricus. Taxonomy (NCBI): domain Eukaryota; kingdom Metazoa; phylum Chordata; class Cladistia; order Polypteriformes; family Polypteridae; genus Erpetoichthys; species Erpetoichthys calabaricus. The sequence continues at coordinate 72,827,026 of NC_041396.2, read as the reverse complement.
ATCTAATGTTTTAAACAAAGCAAAAATGGAGGAATCAAAGAGAAAGCACTGAGTAAGACCAAAGTAAGTCGAATATTAATATAAATAATTCCTGTCAACAGGCAACAGTAGACAAAAGGCACAAACGAAAAGCAGTTGGAGTTCCTAAAGATGAAGTATAACACAGAGATAAGTAAGCATGATCGAGAGTATAAATTATTGCACAGCCTACAAGTAACCAAGGAATGAGCAGAAGGAATGAGCAAATTATATAAGTGAAATATAAAGTCAAAATCCTAGAATACAAATAATCGCAAAATGGAAAACAATAAGACACATGATACTAAATACAAAATTACGATACGTCTAGCGATCATTTACAGTTATTGAAGTAGCTGACCAGTTAATTTATTAAAAAAACACTTTTCACTCAGCAACAAGAGGATATAAACAATAGAAAGCAGGCAGTGAGAAAAAGTTCCCAGTGCCTTGTTTTCAAGACAAAATTTCCAGACTCGTCCAGACCAGAATAGGCAAAATGCAAGTCTAAAACAAAATCTAAGGGAATCCAGTAATGGTGTCTCTTGCTTATTCAGCAAAATATTTTGAAAGGGTACTTAGCTGGCTCTCATCTCTAGTGTTGAATTTTCAACCACATAGTAACCCTGAGTTAATCATATTCCTGCTATAAAAAATGTGTAAAATATTACAATGCATCCAGATCTTGGTACAATAATTAGTTATATCTTTCTTTAGTATTATAGTCAGTATCTTAGTTGACACTACAGCTTTTCTCTCTGGTGATTCTCACACAACATGGAACTTTTATTGAAAGAAAGAGATTTTCCCATAATACACATTTCCAGGAATCCAAACAGCACTTGCCCTTGAACACTGGCATAACACAAAATTCATGCTACCACCCTCAAAAATAATTTACAGTACAACTCTGATTTGACATTCCCATTTTTAATGTTTTCACACATTTAATGTTTTTTGGATGTCATTGTTTTAAAAAAGCAGTCTTTGTCTGAAGAAGTGTAAGCCTTTTAAGGCTATATTCATCCTGCATGCCAAACGTTGCTCTATCTTTATTTTCGCCCCATATGTGATATTTTTTTGACTACTTCAATTAAATATACATCTGATCCAAATCTAATTTGAGTACAGTCTATTCTGAATGTGCCCCAAATGTGCAAAATGAAATAAACAATTTTGTGAGACAGAGGCATACTAATAGATGCTGGTTGCTGCATTACTTCACATTGCTCTAGTGCAGAATGTCTACACATTTTTAAGGTTGTAATGGTGAGGATGAGAATTAGAAACAAAAATATCACTATATGCAGATGATATGGTACTGTATATATCAGACCCACAAAATTCAGTGCCTGCAGCTCTAACAGTACTATTTCAAAACATAATTAATTTGAACAAAAGTGTGCTTTTTCCAGTGAATTCTCTAGCAAACAGCATTAGATTGGACACCTTCCCTTTAATTATTGCAGATTATCTTAAATATCTAGGGGTAAACATCACAAGTAAATATAAAGCTCTTTTTTAGCAAAATTTTGCTGTTTGCATGGACAAAATTAAACAAGACCTGCATAAATGGTCTACCCTTCATCTTACTTTAGCAGGGAAAATTAACACTATCAAGATGAATATGCTCCCTAAGCTTCTGTTTCTATTACAACACATCCCCATATACATCCATCCATCCATCCATTTTCCAACCCGCTGAATCCGAACACAGGGTCACGGGGGTCTGCCGGAGCCAATCCCAGCCAACCCATATACATTAACAAATAATTTTTTAAAGAAATTAGATTAAATCATAACATCATTTATTTGGGATTCAAAATATCCATGCAATCCAAAGGGCAACCTTACAACGACCTAAATCAGAAGGAGGCATGGCTCTACCTAATTTTCAATTTTATTACTGGGTGGCAAACATACAAGCTACAGTATACACACCTGGACACTGACAAAAAAAGATGAACACACACAAGCTTGGTCTGCAATAGAAATGAAATCCTGCAGTACTTCTTTATATTCCTTGCTTTGTACACCAGTAAATACAAAGTATCGTCAATATACTAACAACCCAAGTCTCCTTCATTCACTCAGAATATGGAACCAATGTAGGAAGCACTTCAATTTAGAGAATTGTTATTTTACTATGATAACCACCTTTTTCCACCCTCTCAAACTAAACCAGGTTTTTAATGTGTGGAAAACTTATAGGATTATATCATTTAGAGATTTGTATATAAATAATGTCTTTGCATCCTATCTGCAATTACACTCTAAATTTAGTTTCCCATCAACACAATTTTTTCACTATCTCCAAATTAGAAACTTTGCTAAACAAAATCTGCCCAGTTTTCCTCACCTCCCACCTATTTTTGTTCCAGAAGAGATATTGATCAGTCTTGAAGACTCAGACAGGATATAAAACCATTTTAAAGTCCCTTCCTTTTAAACCTCCCAAAGTACAGTGGGAAAAGGATCTCTTACTCAGCATTTCAGAAAAGGAGTGGAAGGCAGCCATGCACAGAATTCACTCTAGCTCCCTATGTGCAAAGCATTCACTTATTCAACTTTAATTTTTTTTATCAAGCACATTTATCTCGTTTAAAATTGTCCAAAATGTTTCCAGGGCAAGATCCAAACTGTGAACGTTGCAATCAAGCTCCAGCTTCACCAGGCCACATGTTTTGGGTATGTACCAAATTAACATCATTTTGGACCAAAATCTTTAAATGCTTTTCAGACAGCCTTGGTGTCACAATCTCTCCTAATCCATTAACAGCTGTGTTTGGTGTATTCCCAGATGGACTTAAAGTGAGAAGGACAAACAAACTGTAATTGCCTTTACTTCACTATTAGCATGTAGACTTATCTTGTTCAACCGGAAGAATCCTAACCCACCTCTTTTTAGTCATTGGGTAACTGATGTTATATACTATTTGAAACTGGAAAAATCAAATTCTCTTTTAGAGGATCTCTTCAAAACTTTTTTAAAACCTGGCAGCGTCTAATCAATAATATTTTAGATTTAGCATTTATATTGGGGAGAAAGACTCCTTTCTCTCTCTACTACTCTCCAATGTTTTACTCTGGCTGTTGGCCTTTCTCTCTTTCTCATGGGTGGGGGTTGACTTAAATTTAGTTTTGTTAAGTTTAACTTGATTATATGGGATATTACATGCTTTAAATACATTCAATTAAAATAAAAAAAAAAAAAAAAAAGAAACAAAAAGCCATAGCTGTTGGTTTCAGCATATATTGTATATCACTGCTGGTGTTCCGTATATAGAAACATTTGGCCCACAGCACAAGCGATAGGACTGGTGAGAGTGTAGTGGGATGAGTTTGGATGGGTAGAGTAGAGTAAATCTTATCATATCAGTGTCATGAAGAACTGAAAAAATGAGAATCGAGCTGCAGTGTGAATGCAGCATTTTTTGGTTTCAAAAATTAAACTCAAGATTGTATGTTGGGCACTGCAAAATGGCATTCATGAGAAAGAATAACAATCTGAAACAACAATAGTTGTTTTTAGCTGAATTAAATACACTAAATCAGGACACCATTAATCATAAAAGTAACTATAATGAAAATATATAAAAAAACGTCTTTAGCACAGCAACCCAGTACTGTACTAATGGCATCCTGATAAATCATTAACAATTTCCTGCATTCAACATTTTTTCTTTTATTCAGTCGGCCCATAGAAAAATGTTGCATGGGTGTTCCACTGGCCTGTCCGTCCATTAAAGTCAGAAATTATTTAAAGAAACATTTTTTGGAGAGCAAATTAAATCTGTGCCGTGCATAGATAAGTTGTTGCAATTCATAGGAAAAGTGCTGTGCTATTAACATATCGATAATGAAACATTTTGATCTCAATGTAATTATTTACTTACTTCTTTTCAAATAATGCATGATATTATTTCCACCTGGGTCTTTATTAATAAACTTGTGGTCTTCTACAATGGGAGAGGTGGGGAAGGAGGACAAGGAGAAGAAGCCTTCTATCTGTGTCGTTGCAATGCTCACTTCACCTGACATACACTATTCTACTCTGTTAAAGACCCTGGTACCATTTTCCCAGTTATGCCTTTCACTTATGATGTACAGTAAGCACATATGTTATCTTTGGTACAGTTTGGCAATGGGTTGTTGTGCCAATTGCTTGCTTTAAAAAGTGAAATGTCTTATGTAGATTTCCATTATTACTGTATTCACGCATCTGTTGCCTGTATCTTCATGCGACTCCAGTTTCACATTCCTTTGTTAAGCCTAAAAATTCAGAAAAGCTTTTTTATTTTTGAAAAATAAATATATATTTTTGTGGCTGGCTCCATGAAGGACAGATAAGAGGGCTCTTTATGTCTGGGGGTGTTCGTTATGCCAGTTCCCATGAGTATACCTGACCAATTTTAAAAATATAATAATGTAGGGAATTTTTACACTATTGGTCAAAATGGATGGCAGCTTTAACTCAACAAAAAACTGTGTAAGGTCACCGTGGCAAAGAGGCAAATCTCCTTGAAGATGAGAGAAGATATAACTCTCTAAAATTAAAATTACAACTCACAGACTCACAGATAAAACTATAAACAGAAGGTAACACAACAAACACAAATCTACTGGTTCTTCTTAACATTTCTTGAAGCATATTAAAGATATGACTTGTTATAGTAGAGTTATTGTCAGTTCAGTAAATATCCTCATTGAATTCAGATGCCACCTACAACAGAAAAATATGGCTGAGAACTACATGGAATCCTCAAAAATCATTCATCAAGACTCAATCGTGTTGTTAAGGTGCCAGAACCTTACATTCTCCGTAACAGATCTTCACCACTTCTTTAATGTCCGTGTTCATCTGTAAGGTGTTGCAAGTGTTTCATAAACACAGAGGTCTCTTGAAGTCCAGAGGTTAAGAGAAGCCATAGTATGCATTGTTTATGGATAACTAGAAACCAAGAAGCAGGCATTTCCAATAAAGATGACGACATTTCTTTAGGTAAAGTAAGAGTTGGTACATGCACTAGCAGAGAACAGGTAGGCAAAGTTTAACTATGAAAAAAATTACAGCAAAGGTCCAAAACATGAGTAATCACATACACGGAAAATTCCAGGACACTAAAAAACAAAGCCCTCAATGACAGATCGATTAGTAATCATGCAAGACTTGCTGAAGTACCTGACTGATTAATTATCAACGCCCAGCAGCAAAAGATGCTGTCAGCAGAGGAGGGGGCGTGACAAAAAGAGCTTGAAAGCAGACAGCAGGCATGTCATCACTAAGAAAGACAGGTTTAATCATCTGTAAAGAAGCTTCTTCCAGCTTGAATGAACCTTTCATCATGCTTCCCCTACTTCTACAATAGTCATTTTTTTGGAAATCATATTCAGTTCTGTTGTCTGAATTATAGTGCTCATGTTAACTAGCATCAATCATAAAAAATAATCAATAATGTAATAAATTAGAAGGGAAAAGGATGTACAACTATATTATGATATCATTATCAGTATAAGTAAATACACAGCAGCCACCCATTCCCATATATTCTTGGCCTGATTTTGATTCCATCACTTATTCCCATTAATTACAGGACAATATCCCTCCCAAAATTGCACTGCATACCATTAGAAGATGAATTTATGCACGGAAAAGAGCAAAACCTTGCCCTAACTTGTAGGCCACTCTTAACAGACAAACCAAAGCACCCTGTGTTGCCCATTTGGTTGGACATCCTGTACAATTATTTGTGACTGTATGCACTTATTAACGCATACTCCTCTCCTCATACATTCTGTTACTATCAAATATCTGTTGCTTATTTAACATAATTAGAATCACATTCATTAGAAAAAGCCATTTGTTTTTGATGTTTAAATAACAAAAATAATATATTGCTTTAATTTATAAGGGGTGAATTAGCATCCATAAAAACAAAGAGAAAGTACAAGAAGCAATGGAAGCAAAATCAGCATCTTTCTATTTAATATTTCACAATACGAAATAAAACTTCAAAATCCAAAAGTGTCATTTGGCACAATTAGCCAGTATGAAGTGCACAGTGTGTTCTTCAATTTGTCATGATATAGCTTTCAAGTATTTTCATCTTAGGCAGCCCTACAGCCAACTAGAGTTTACCCTAAATTCACATATGTATGAGTAGTATAGCAACAATATTACTCAATTAAAATTCAAAATTTTTCTACACTGCTAGTGACAGACTTAAACAGGGGGGCCTACAATCAACATACCTTTGTGTAAAAATTGTGGAGTTGTTGATTTAATTTGTACACTAGCGGACATTTTATTATCTCTGTTCAAGGATTCTGTTCCAGTAAATACTTGAACAAGGCCACCCTGATTTTCTGAGAGAATAAAACAAGTATGGCTTTCTGTACAGTCACCTTACCTTGGTCTCAAGGATTAAGTGACTAGAACCACTCGGCTACTTTTGTATTATAAAAAAGATCACACCTAAAATTGCAAAATCATTAAATATTTTTGCTTTGAAAATGCTATTCAACCCCTTGCCTCACCCAAAAAAAGTGAACATAGATAAACTCCTCTTAAGCATATTCAAATAAGTATGAAGAGCTAGGCTGATAAGAACATAGCGGCAGATGGGGACAGAAAAAAGGGAAAGGCACTGAAGAAAATGAAGTGCTGTCAACAGTCTTAGGAGAGAGCTATATTTAGGTGAGATGTACCTGGAGTCGTTTGGGGGTGTAATTGCTCTTTGGTCCAGACCTTATTCTGCTCAGGCTGCAATGGCAACTGTTGCTCTGCTGTAAAAGCTTCACCAATTTTCCTCCAAATTCATTTTCTACAAAGCAAAAAAAAAAAAAATGCAATAAGTGTGCATTAATGTAACCAGAAAAGAGTCATGAATGCAATGAGAAAAACAAGCAAAGTATGTAGATGGCAGATCAGTGCTCAGCTACACCAACGATGATCATTTGTCATAGCATTTACATTATTCTTAAATCATTATGTCAGGAATTAAATTGTGAACCATTCTTTATGCAATGGCAGCTAAAAGAGCCAAACATGATAATAAAAAAACATAGTGAGTAAGGACAATTGCTGCTTAAGAAGAAAAAGTATCAATTTTGAGAGTGACAGCTCTTGAAGCAACTAGAATTATATTATTAGCACAAAGAGCAAGGGTAAGATTACAGCATTGATTATCACAATGCTAGACCCAATGCTAGATTGTGGTATGACTTTAAATGTCATCCTTTAAAAAACCATCAGGTACATTTCCTTGCTCTTCAAAACAGTTCATTACATGCCAAAAGGATATGCATTAATATAGATAAAAATAGTACTTTGCAGTTGCTACAATTCAGGCAATTAACTATTTTTCTTAAGAAATACAGGCACAACCTGACCGCACCATTCAATCTGGATTTCAAATGGTTAAAAATTGCATTAATGAGCGAGTGCGGCAAAGCAGAAACGTAAGCATGGCTTATCTCAGGCTGCAGGGTGGCAAAGAAATTGTTGCTATAAATGAAAATAAAAAGAGTTTAAAAGGAAAGGCAGCTTAAAAAGATGCATTTGGGCTTTTTGAACCATTGCATTTTTTTCTATGTTCAGCTCCAAATTCAATGATACTAATTAAAACAAGTGTACGGAGATAACAGACGAAGTGTTAATAGGGCAGCAGTGGAGTGTGTCGGAAAAATGAAGGTACCCTTAGGGGCTTGCCACGCTGCTTATAATCAGCTAAACTAAGCAGCTACAGCAGCTCTGCACTACCATAAATCCTCTAATAGCACATGGCTGCTACCTCAGAATTAGAAATATAGCAAAGCCGTTAGTGTATTTTTCAGACTGTTATCAATAGTGTATATTATAAACAATGGATTAATAAAGGGCACATGTATTTGTTACATTTCTGAATTCTTAAATGTTTTTGACATTTTATATTGTTCAATCTTAAATTATTCAAACAAACTAACATTCTGCTGTGTATTAGTTAACATTACCTATAAAAAAGCACTAATAAGCATTAAAACAATAAATACATTTACTTGTGTTTCATTTTTTCCATGGTATGTGTTTGTATAATAATTATAAATGAGTGTATTTCATTATGATTAAAATGTTTTTCATTTTATACAGTACATTTCATACAGTACAGTGGGTGTTTCTTTGTTGGAGTAGGCGGATGATATCTACTGCTGGAGATTCTCTTGCTGTATTATAGATTTCCTCATTTTTATGATGCGTTCAAATCATAAGAAAATTAAAAGTCATAAAAGGTATAGTTTTTTACAATTTGTATCCATAAGTATATAATTTGAAAATGCATTGATTTCATGGCTAAAAAAAGACTGCTTCGATGTATCACTATATGTAAAATAAATATGTAAATGTAACCCTTTAAGTGGTAATCAAGCAGCGGAAAGTCACAAGGTAGCTCTGAAAAAGCTACAAGAAATATATATCTATATATATAAAATCCCTATGTGCGTCTAGGTGTCCATGTGTGGGTGTCTTCTGATGAAGTGCGCATGCGCGGGGCACAGTGCGATGTGCGATATTACTGTCAGAGAAAGTTAGAGGCGTTTTACGGAAATACAAACCAGTATTACTGCGAGAGGAAATTAAAGGTACACAATACAGTGACGCATATTACAGCCACATATCAGCCAGTATTATAGTCAGAGGAGATTAAAGGCATATTACCGACACGCACGCCTGTATTACCGCCAGAGAAAATTAAAGGTATATTACGGACGTACAAGCCAGCGGACGTACAAGACGGTATCCTTCAATAAGGGCGCGCACAGGCATCCTTCAATAAGGGCGCGCACAAAAAGGCGAGCCTCAAAAGGGCGACCTCAATTGGGCACAGCGAATAAAGGCGCACGTAAATAAAGATCTGCACCTTTGTTGCTCTTCACATATTCCAGAGCCATTTGAACTAAATTATCTACGAACACCTTTATTCGCCGCGCTCAATTGAGGTCGCCCTTTTGAAGCTCGCCTTTTTGTGCGCGCCCTTATTGAATAGAGCCGTATAAGACAGTATTACTGTCACAGAAAATTAAAGACACACAATACACGGCGGCAGCCCACGAAGAACGGTCAGCTCAGCAAGTAAACATCAACAAAAGAAAGGCTGAAAGAAAGAAAAATATGACCAACAAAAAGAATGAAGTCAAAGTCCCTTGCCATTTAATATAGACTGTTCCTATTAATGTTTAAGCACTACTGTTCTAGCGCCCGTTATTGTAACAGGCTAAATGACTAGTATATACATATATATATCAGGGCTACACTCCAAATTATTGATTTCATATATATAAAAAAGTGACACATGCACACAGGTGGGTACCAATACAGCAAACTGGTTGCACTCTTTTTGACTCTCAGAAACCACTTTGAATTTAACCTCGTAGGAATGCTGTGAGTGCAAATGTAGATATTTGTGTAAGCAGACCCCGCGGTCGGCTGGTATCTCATCTTGGCTTGGCTCCTGCCTTGCACCTGATATTGTCTGTAATAGGTTTTGTCAACATAAATTCTAGAACTGGAGTTAAAGGGTCTGAAAGGGTCTGTGAAGATTACAATTCACATTGGTGTTTTAGTATAAAATGTTTATGTTATATACTTGCAACTATGTTCAGAATTGTATAATATGTGGTTAATCTTAATCACAGAATGGGTTATTAGTACAAACCAAAAGGATGAGGATGTACATTCGGGAATTGATGCATTTCAAGTTTCAGATTATTGTCTTGGGTATGCAGTTTAATGAGAGCCCTGCTTGCATGTTACAAGTGTATAATGCATATTATTTACTGTATGTGCATATCATCATTTTAACTAGTTTCTTAATTAAAGTCAGCTTAATAATTACTTATGTGTTCATTAAGAATTATTCAGTGTCAGAGATCAAAGTTGCCAGCATTTCTGCCCCACAGTTACTGGGTCACTGGTTCAATCTCTAATCTGGTCACTGTCTAGCATATTCTCCTTATTTTCATCTTTTTTTCTTCATGCAGCATATTCCCATGTTCTCCCACATCCCAGAGACACATTTAGTAGGTTAATGGGCCACTCCAAACTGTCCGTTTAAGACCAAGTGTGGTTGTGTGCCCTGAAATGGACTTGAATCTAGTTTAGGGATGATTACTGTCCTAAGCCTGAAGCTTCTGTGACAGGCACTGGACACGTATGACCCTGTAATGGATATTTATTTCGGGGCTACACTCCAAATTATTGATTTCATTTTAATGGTATAATATGTAATTTAATTCTGAAAACATCAACAACCTATTAAAATGCATACTGACAACACAATATTGTAGTCCTTTTGTTACAAATATAAAGCATCAAGTTAGAGACACATAGCTGAGTCTGTTGTGAGTTTATGCATTTGTTTTTGATGAAGTGCTACATCTTCAGATTGAACTGAATGTCTTTGCAGTGGATCTTCCACTTCAGTTCCACAGCTAGTGACAATAACCAGCGACTTGTAACAGCAACCCTGGTATCATGCATTATTCATAAGCGCAATATCTGAGCAGAAATCAGACAAACACTTATTTCCATAAAATTAGAATACACTGCCAAAAAAGCACTTGCTAAATCTGTGCTCTTGTTTTGGAACAGAGTTGTATTTTTTGGCATAAATGTATGTATACTGTAAGGATAAAGATTCTCTTTTTTAACAGATACGGCTCCAGGTTGATTATGTGCATAGTTATAAACACTTGCTTAGAGTGGGGAAGGTTACATCAAAGTAATTAATGAGAACTCTTGTAAAGTAACAACACATTTTAAGTCAGAACTATATTCATTTTACATTTACTTGTTTGAATGACACGTTTATCCAAGGTGACTTGCAACACTTATGATAACATTGGTTACATTTCTTTTGGTTTTCCAATTGGTGCACAGGCCGGTCAGGTGAGTTGCTCATAGTCACACAGTGTCAGTAGCAGGATTTGAACCCACCACCTCAGGGTTTGAAGTCCAAAGCCTTAACCACTGCATCACAGTGCCAGCCAATTTAAAATTCAGCAAAAATGAAATAGTATTTTGAAATACAGTACAATATCTTACAAGAGATATCTGATTGATAAACTATAAAAATATCTGAACAAAAGGGAATAAACAAAAGCAGCAAACTTATATTTTATATACTGTGCATTACATTCGGATCCGGTTTTAGGTTTACTGCATTTTTTAAAAATGTACTTTGTTTTTCTTTGTGTAGACAATAAAAGGCAGTATATATGATGCATAACTAACACCAAAGCCAAGGTAATTATTAAAGTGTTGTGATAAGAAATCAATGAACTAATGATTCATCTTTGTGTAATCTCTGTTCCATCATGCCAATGGTCTATCTACAGCGGCACAAAGTTAAAAGACGCTGGCAAATCTCCTAGACCGCCCGCTTTACATATGCAAAAGAAACTCTGATCCAGCTTCAGCAAACCTGATGCTGGCACTTGTATTTTGATCTGATTGTACTGAGGTGCATCACACAGATAAGACCGCGAATGATTAAAGAAGGACAGTTGCAGTTTTACTGCACATGCTGCCCAAATAAATCAGATTAGTATCAAGTTTGATTTTATAATAATAGGCTCATCCTGCAGATTTACTGTGTATTTTCCTCAATGAACAAACAAGGATGCTCTACTTTCAAAAAATATGAGGACAACAAATTTAAAAATGTAAACTGCAGTAGCAGCAAAGGCAGTTCCTTGTTAAATAGCCACTTTATGTAACACAGCAGCACACAATATGGACCTTGCACTTTACATTCGGCTTATTTTTGTTTACTTATGTAGTAAACAAATGTAGGAGCAAAGCAGCTAATTATTTGAAATGATGCACATTCTTTGGCACACAGAAAACAACCTGGGACTAGTTTTGTTTCATTATAAAGGAGGCAGTTATTAGCATTTCTCTTACAATTTAATGAGCATTAATTTTATGGTAAAGATTGTTTTTTTTTCTTCTCAAAAAGTAAATGTCAAAAGAAAAACCAAGGCTATTTGGTTGCGCTCTTCCATTTTATACGCAGGCATTTCCTAAATCCGCATTTGATGAGCTTCCCAGTCATAAATTGTACAAATTCCCTCTGGAGCAGCACGGAGTATGCTTCATGAAAATGTCATCTGCCAGTACTGCAATTACTCACACTCCAGCAATCATGTGCACAATGCAGAATGGGTCGAAAACTCAGGTGAAAACGTGAACCGGCAATCAGCCACTGGAATTGAGAACAAGGCCATTTTCTTTCATTTGCCATCAACCATCAAGGCCTTAATTACAAGGCAAGTGTCGGGCCCGGTTGCTGAAAGGCTTATTATTATACAGCTCAGCCTCAAATCAGTTGTGTATTGATGAACTGTAGAAAATGAGGAAGCCTGGCACAGCCCACACAAAACAAGAAGAGTGATTACAAAGACAGTCTCTGACAGAGCAAAGTAATAAATATGATTTTTTTAAAGCAATTACACTGCTTTTCTTATAAAAATTTTGCATTACAGAGTGCAGACAGCATGTCGTTTTTATCCCTTAGCCTATATGTCTGCCAAGCCAGGGTTATGTCTAGAAAGTCAGCTATATCATAGGGTTATTTCAGCTTGTATAATTTTTAATTTTAACTGTTGATCAAAATACAAGTTGAATATTCTGTAAAAGTAACATTTTGCTAGGAATGTGTTTCAAAATGTGATACTTTCTATCTATAACATTAAATGTGCACAAAAAAAGAAACAAATGGACTCAACCTATTAGACGTATCTTTCCGCAGCACAAACTGATCAAGCACAGCTTGAACTGTTAGGATAATTATATTCCATCTTCTGCCAAGGATACAATTCTAACCATTATTTTATTTAATTTAGTTACACATCAGTACTTTGCATGCACCTAATTTCCAAAACCAGAGTTCATAATCCAATAGGTGCACATTAGAATTGTGTTCCATGTTATGTCTTTTCCCTTTTTCTGTCACCAGGATTGTGACACAACATGACAATCACATTTCAACAGGCTCATTGAGAACTGAGAACATTGGAAAACAGAAAGGTGATTCATATAATCTCATAGGCCATCCTGAATTAGGGGATTAGTGAGCAAAGTGGAAGTAGGCAAGTCCCTTAATATACGAGTAAATGACAAGAGGCGCCAGTCTGCCCTAGGGGTTAAAGAAAAGGGCTCTGAAGCAAGAGGATTCCAGCTCGTGCTTCAGATCAGTCTTTGAACTTCCAGTGTAACCTTCAAAAAGTCATTTATTCAATTGTTTGGCTAAAATCTACAAAAGGGTACCATAGTAAACAGATACTCTATGTGTATGGCTCAGTCTGTTTATTCTCTGCAAGGTGATTGGGGTCCTCCATTCAGAGACAAAATGTAATCTGTCAAACCAAAATATAATTTCTCTATTATTGTATATTTGCACACTGACTCTCAAGTTGTTACATATGGGCGCCTGTCAGGCTAGGCATGGCTTCTTGATTTAATGATAAGAAATGCATCCTCATCGATTGCTGCTGCTATTTTTCTATCTTACTGCACTAGACTATCAGAAAAAAATAAATTAATAAAGGAAAGTCTAGGCGACGACTGGCTGACAGCAAGGAGTAGCAATGCAAGTAACAGGGCTGGCAGGCTCACAGCGCAATCTAATTGAAGGGTCGGCCCCCTCAAGACAGATGGAGATGCAGCTCAAGGAAATAATGGAAAGCGGTACAGGAAATAAATGATTTGATAAGTCACTAAACAACAGCACCATTCCTAACTACAGTATTTAAAATATTTGTACTTCTTTTCACAAGAAGGCTTATGATCAAAATTCTCTGCACAGTATTTGGAAGTCTGTGTTCACGACTTTATAAATTCTTTCAATCTAGCTGATGATTTTCTGCTCCAGAGGGTTTAAATGTAGGTTGAGTTTTCTAAGTAATTAAAGTTGTCATGAATCCATCAATACATTTTAATGCTTTCTTTATCTATAACATTGGCTATCAACAATTTCCATCCATTTTATATAGCTGTTTTTCTTACACAGCATCACAAGGATTAGAGTCCAACCACCCACAGAGTAGGATTCAACCAAGAAGATGTTGCTTGTCACATCCATGCACACTTCCAGACAGAGCCAATTCGAAGCCACCAATTAACCCATCATCCATATTTAGAATGTGTGAGGAAATCTGCAGAACTTGTGGAAAAATTATTGCAAGCACAAAGAGAGCATGCAATCTCCATACTGATAATAATCAGGTCAGGGATTGAAACTGAATTTCCTGTAGCTGTGCTAGCATGCTGCCCTTCAATAGAGTATTATTCTCATAATTCTGCCATTGAATATGTAGTAATATTTTCATCTAAAAAGTCAGAACAACCTTGTGATACACCTACATTTCATTTAAAAAGTCCACTTTGTTATTGTACTCCCAACCGTCAAAGCAATCTTTCCTTCATATTCTCCACAAATCAAACTGATGTTTCTTTCCTACCATTGCTTTTTATTGTCTTATTTTCCGCATTTATTTCTTCTGTTAGTTCATGGTCAATTCATCCCGCAAGCTAATTTGCATCTAGTCAGCGACCCCTGCACTTGTGGAAGGCCCACAAGCTGTACACAAATTAGCTTGATATGAAGTTAAATAATGTTCTCCAGTAGGGCATCTTCATTTCTATAGCCAATAGGAAAAGCACCCCGTGGTCATGAAAATAACAGCTTTTCTGGCCAATTTTTAGACAAATCAATATTCTACCATTGTTCTTCAGGGGGAGAGGAAAAAGCATGTCTTTATATTTATATTCATTTGAGTGTCTACTGTATTTGCATCCCAGCATCACAGTGTACTTAGAGGGGTAAATCAGGTTTTTAGCTGTTTTTTTATTGCTGCGTACCATGGAAGTGTGGAGTGCCCTTTTAAAATCTTCAGAACTATGTTGTGATAAAATGTGTTTTTTTGAGTTTCTTTTCCAAAACTCTGTTTCCGTGAAAGCATTTAGATTGTAATATAAATCACTGCATCCAACAATACATCCACATTATCTGTTTTGAATTTCCGTGAAAACAAATTACTTAACGGAACATAACATTACATTTCCACATCCACTTAATCTCCAGGTAGCATTAGGCACATGGCAGCTACCAACACTGTAGGGCTTGCACATTCACACATCTACACTCAGTGTGGGGCCAAGTTAGAATTACCAATTAAACTGACATGCACATCTTTGGGATGTGGGAGAAGAGCCCATGCAAACATGGAGAAGAACTTGTAAACTTTGAAAAAGAAGTAACTAGGCATGGGATTCAAATCCAGGAAGACGGAAGTGTGAAAAACATTTCATTTTTACTTTAACATAAATCAAGAGAAATGACTCACTTTTTAAGACATCTTATAACAAATATGCTACAGTACCTTTGATCACATGCTTATTGTAGGAAACAGGGGTTGGCCTAAAGAACTGTCAGTAGCTTAAGGGTCTGATATCTGAGAAATAAATTGGAACTATAATACCTGTCTACTTACCACGCTGGGTCTGCGCAAAGGCTTGTGCATTTTTAGTAGACTAATTATTTAGTAATGTCTATTTCATTATACTGAATTGATTAAAGTGAAAGTCCATAGACAAACAGTTCTGTAGATTCTACATCACAAAATAATTCAAGCTCAATAGTCTGTTAAGTGCTTATGTTTGACACTCTCTGTGAATCTGTAGTCCCAGGATCATCAATTAGTGACCAGCAGGCCAGATGTGGCCTGAGCACAAGTTTTCTCTGCCCCCAAGGCAGGCCTGGAACCACAGTGGGGCAGGAATGGGGAGATTGCAAAAGGTTATGTTGCCCCCATAGTTTGGACAAAAGGATTCTTGAAAACATTTGCTAACTTAATTAGTGCTACATAACCTCAGCACAGTGTAATCCATTCAATTTCATCAGCATTTGTACAGAAAGAAATAAAAACAGCAAATGTCTGAGTTTTGGAACAATCTAGGTTGCTAACTTCTTAATGTTTGTGTATCAGTGCTGGCCAATGATTTTCATTTTCACTTTAAGTCGGTATTGTTTGTTTAGTAAGTGAATTGAGCTGTTCATTATAGTTGTGGATATTCCATGTATAGCATGTTTATTTTGCATTAATATTTATATGTACTGTTGTGACAATGACCTGTGAGGAAAAATTTATGCAGATAGGAATCGGTATGGGTGTTGACATGGTATATTTGACTGGAAAATAATGAGAAAGCAGATAGATCAGTGAGGAGAGCTCCTGAAGATGGAAGTTCCTCAGAGGAGGTTTGTGTAATTTACTGGGAGTCCCCTGAGGCCAACAGTGCAAGTTAGTCTGGGACCCTATCAACGATTCTTCCAAGGGCTACTAGCCGTTGCTTGTGTTTATGCGTGGAGTTGTTCCAATATGTTAAATCTGTTAAGGAAGGTGAATATTGAAGATATCAAAAATGCAGTCATGTTACATTTTTTTGAACAGTTATTAATAGTTTAATGAAATATCAATTACCTAAATAATTAATTAGATTTTTAATACTAAATTTTAGTACAGAGTATTTCTCATTACTTCATTGTTTTTTTGGGACTGAAAGTGAAAGTAAAGTATATCTTAGGTCAGGGGTCGGCAACTTACGCCACGCGTGCCAAGCGTGGCACGCAGAATGATTTTCAATGGCAGTCTGATTGAATTGAAATATAGTAAAAAATATATATTTTAATTACAGCGCACACGTTTGCGCCCTCACCTTCGTTTTGCATATGCCATTCACATGTAAATGGAAACCATGTGTTTAGTGCAGTTCGTGGTGCATTAAAACAACCTTCTTCTTATTATATTTTAATTACAGTGCATGCATTCGCACTCCACGTCCCCCACCCACGTTTTGCGCATGTGACTCACAGTAAAGGGAAACCATGTGTTCAGTGCAGGCCGTGGTACGTAAAAACAAACCTCTTGTTATTATTAAGTAATATACTGCCCTAAAATGTCTCATAAAAAACCAAAACTTGATGTTCGCTCTTTTCAAGACTCCTGGACGAAATGAATATGGATTTGTACAACAAAAGAATCGTGCTGTGTGTGCGTTATACTGTGAAAGTGTCGTGTGTCGTACATCAAGTGTACAAAGAAGTTATCAAACTAAACATCAGTCCACGTTTAAAAACTCTGATGAGAAAAGTGAAGCTATAAAAAGGGCTGTTAATGGCTTTAAGAAACAAACTACTTATTTTAGTCAAATAACTGGAACCAAAAATAAAGCCACCAAATGTAGTTATAAAAATATTTGACAAAACATTCTTTTCATATATGATCCTATTTTAAAATATTGAATGACCAATAATATAAGGTCCAGTTATAATGGGCTTCAAAAGTATATACTCTTGACAAAATTGGTAAAATTTTATAATAAAATTGGTAGAATTATGTTGGCACGTGGAATAACATTGCAACATAGGGTCGGCACGACACCGCTGAAGGATGCCGACTCCTATCTTAGGTACTTGCAACTTTTCTTTTTTCAAACAAATTATCAACTGATCAAAGCCATCTTCCAACATATTTTTTGCAACTTAATTAAAATTATGTGGAATCTATGGGTGGCACAGTGGCGCAGTGGTAGTGCTGCTGCCTCGCAGTAAAGAGACCCGGCTGGGAGAGTTTGCATGTTCTCCCCGTGTTTGCGTGGGTTTCCTCTGGGTACTCTGGTTTCCTCCCACAGTCCAAAGACATGCAGGTTAGGTGAATTGGCGATCCTAAATTGTCCCTAATGTGTGCTTTGTGTGTGTGTGTGTGTGTGTGGGTGTGGGTGTGTGTGTGTGTGTGTGTGCCCTGCGGTGGGCTGATGCCCTTCCCGGGGTTTGTTTCCTGTTGGCTAGGATTGGCTCCAGCAGACCCCCGTGACCCTGTAGTTAGGACATAGCGGGTTGGATAATGGATGGATGGACGTGGAATCTATTAACAATGGGCATATATAAAATCAAGTTTGTGCAAAGAGTTTGAAAGGGACAGGTGGAGAATTCATGTTAATAAGTCATGCAAAGTGGGGGAGAGAATTTGTAGTGAAATTAAATAATTTTCTCTGCTTTTGCTACTTTGATTTTAGAGTCCATACCTTACAGTTCACAACAAGATAAATAATCACTCCACATTTGCCAGTTTGATTATAAAGTCAGCGCCTAGAAATTTAATGAGCAGAAAGGTTCCCCTTGAAAAGTAATGGGCCAAAGCAACTTGAAAGCAGCACTTAGAGCGAAAGGGGCTGGCACTCAGGCACCCTCAACTCCCTGTTCATGCCTACAGTTTCTTTCTGAATTCTGTTTAAAATATTGGACATAAACACGCAGCTGCGACACCGATAGGCTGTGTGTTCATTCGTCAATGGCTATGGACATATTATCAGCCTGACTAACATTAGCTTTCATCTGAGTTTGGAGTAAAAAGATGAACACGACAAGTAACAGTTGCAGCTGACAGAGATACGTTTTTCACTTATTTAGTAACCTTATTTATCAATTTATCAGTAGCATGCTCTGATAAAAATGCTTATAAATGCAATCTTTTAATACTGTACATCTGCATCAGGCTTTATTATGCGTAGCTAGTATTCATGTAGTCTGGATTGAAGCACCTTTTGCTTGTTCCAGTTTGATTTGTGAATGCATATTTTCCTCATGTGATCATCACTTGCATTCAAGGCCGCGATTTTCCTATTTTCAGACTATGTTGGATACAATCTATCAAAAGCCCCATGCGTTTGAAGATAGTGATGCTTCACGTTGGACTCCTTTATGATAGTGACTGTTTCATCGCTTCAAATCAACCACGTCAGGCAAAAGCATTTTGGAATGACAGCATTATAAAGACATACAGTACTTTTGGTCCACTCTTCATTGAAATGATGATTCCCTGTATCAATTTTCCTCTGAAGACTTTATGACAGAGTCTTTTTTGCTACTTGACTTACTTTAATAGGTAGATTACAATGTGAAATTTGAATGTTACCTCCCATCCTAGACAATCAGTTAAAGTTACATGATTGAGTACAACCTCTGTGGATTTTTATGAGAAACAATTAATTTAAATAATTAAGTTTGCTTGCTTGGAATATAACACCAGGATGAATTCAATGCAACATATGCTTGACGATTCCTTATCTTCCATAGATACATATTTGACAGGTCTGAATTAACTTCACGTTTCATGATGTGAATGAGTGGGTGATTTGAAGAGATTGTCCAGGAGTGAAAGTGAGAGTGCATTTCTTAAAGTGTGTCAAGTTTTTTTGGGAGGGAGGAACGGTTTAGGTTAGTGTACCTAGCCCAGGTCAACTCAGACCAAAAAATATTTCCCCTGTGAGAATTTGGTTCCAGGTCAAATCTATTTTGATGGCCTAAAATTAGCCATTGCAGTTTCCTGGCATATTATTGTACTCCTTCACCTTTTCTCAAACTGCTGTAATGATAAATACATTTTGAAAGACAAATATATTATGTAGGGTGTTTCCTTAAGTTTTTTTATGGAAGCCATCAATATAATGTTCTCTGACCAGGAAAGGAGTTACTATGAAAATAAAAACCAACAAATTGGCAAGGCATGTTTCTAAGCATAAATATTAAATAGCTTTTTATCTCATAAACACATTTAGACATTCAGAGGTTAAAGAACAATTATATATCTCATGTATCACTGCAAAAGAAGGACTGGTCAAGGCTGGGATATCAGGCAATTACCACAAGGGGCCGCCAAATATTGCTGAATTAAATATTTCTGGACTGTTAAGTTTGACTGTAGATCTACAATGGTAGGGGCACATGGAGATGCTTTGGCATTATGGCATCAGCTGTTTCCTGGGTTAGTCCTGTCCCCAGAAGTGATCACTGAGATGTACCCAGAGAAGCTACATGAACATAGCATAAAAGACACATCCAACAAGCTTGATTTTGCATTTGGAGTGAGGAAGAGATAAAGACAAGAAAAGTTGGCATTAGAGGTGAGCAGCTTGTGTGTTTTAGTGTCACAGAGGTTGTTGAGAGTGTCAGCCACCCATCTGGTAGGCAGGAAATCAAAAAACTGTTTGAATGGGTAAAGAGAGCCAGTAGATTTTGAGTTTTCCTTTGTTTTTGTTACTTGGAGATCTTCCATAATCATAACTATCAGTGTTGGTCTAATTATTTTTGGTCACAGCACCTTTCAAATAACACCAGACTAAGGAATTCTGCACATGGATGACAACTGTTTACAAAATTCACAATCTGAGCAGAAGAAGGTTAAGTGACTTCTAAAGGATTGGGCATAAATTATTAAAATGTAAATTGCATCAAAGCACAGGAACATGTGATAGTAATAATGAGTATGGTATCAAAAATGTATATTTTACAAGTTATTTTTATGTTGTTTATTTTCTTGCAGTTATTAATTGAGGTAAAAGTATTATTAAGTATGGGTTCAATGACATGATATTGGGTGGAAATATTAATTTTCCATCTAATCTAAACTGATTTCCATTGCTCTGGATTGAACAAAAATATGCATTAAGCCTTTTGTTTACATCTTTGATTCTTATCTTTTTATCTTGTAGATGCCACATGGGCTGGATGGGCATCCATTAAAAAATGAAGATATCACTGGGGTTTTTAATTCCCCCAGCATGCTAGATGGCAGCAGCCCTGGTTATCGGTGCCCCATGGGAAGTCAGCAGGGCATGCCGGGAAATGTAGTCCGGCAGGACAGCCCTGCTGGGGTCACAGGGTATCACAAGAGGGTGCTGCAGGGAAACAAGCTCCTTACTGTGATAATGGACTTCCATGTTACCCGGAGGTACTTCAATTGGGCATTCGCCCTGGCACTGGAAGTACTCCCGGGTCTATAATAACCGCATTCCCTTATCCAGGACGTAGAGGGGTAGCATTTGACTGGAGGAGGGCAGTGCGGTGGTGAGAAAATTATTGTAGAGAGAGAGAGAGACCAGTGTTTTTGTGCTTGTTGTGACATATTTGAAGGGAATTTGGTAAATAAACCAACCTTTATTTGAACATGGGATTGTGCTTGTGTGTTCGTGTCGGGGTTTGGGCTGGCTGACGCCTGGGTGTCCATCACAATCTCTTAAAATCAGTAGTTCATAATCTGTTTAGTAGCAAACTGAGACATATGTTAACAAGGGGGATGTCCAGCACACTTTTGGTGAAAACAGAACTTGTGCAGACCAAGCCAGGTCAACCTGTAAATAAGCATGTGATGCTCAAAGATATGTTAGAAATAGGATGCCCAATGCTTCTGGCCAAAATGTGATTTGCAAGGTGGACAAGATAACCAAGTGGGAGGAGGAGGTTGCCTATCGTAACAGTTTTTTCTGTTTCTGTTTTCAAGTGTCTTATCACATATACAGTAAAAATAGATTATTAAGGTCTCATCAAACCACAATGGAGTAAATTGACATGTTTCCCAAATATCTTACGTGTCATTAAACCTGTTTTATTCAAAATAACACTCCAGCCAGATAACAAACGATTAGAGCACTGAAAAGTATGACAAAACACTGGTACTCCAACCTACGTAATCATGAAAGTGTTATTCTTTTGCTGCTTTGCCATGTCTTGTGGCATACTGTATTTTGTGGCACGTTACAGTTATTATATGATACCTTAGAAAGGAACATATAGCATTTGCTGTTGGACATTTATAAACAAATTCACCAATAGCAAAAGCTCCCCTATTTTCTGCAGTCATTTCTGCTCTTTTGCAGCAGCTCTTGCATTACTCTCCTCTATACAAGAATTTTTACAGTATGTTGCATGACTTGCATCACTGCATTAGTTTTGAGAGAACCAACTTACTTTTTTGGGTCACTTAATGTAATTTTAATGCTGAGGTTGAGAATAAGAGGTCATAGAAAACAATACTAAAATAATATACTAATAGTCTACTAGACTTTCTTCCCCGTTTTTCAATTGCTACATAAATATGAATCCTATTTCTATGCTACACCTCAGGGTTTTAGTGGGATGGGCTTCTGTCCTAAATAAGTGTGAAACTGCTGGTGGTGGAGGCAGCTAAAAAGAGAATCATCAATGTGAATGCCCAATGGTGAAAAAAAATCACATATACGGCAATTATCATGGATTAGAAAGGAAACCAGATGC
This sequence comes from Erpetoichthys calabaricus, assembly GCF_900747795.2. Classification (NCBI taxonomy): domain Eukaryota; kingdom Metazoa; phylum Chordata; class Cladistia; order Polypteriformes; family Polypteridae; genus Erpetoichthys; species Erpetoichthys calabaricus. The sequence continues at coordinate 72,804,857 of NC_041396.2, read as the reverse complement.
TGTTTTTCTGCTGTGACGGATGTTTACAAGTTTTAGTGCAGAACAGTAAAGTACAGAGTCAGGCACCACAGATCTCGCTACTCATAATGCACTTTCGTCAAAAGGACCAACTAACCTGACACTTAAAACAAACATGAAAGTGACAAGAAGTCTAAAAATTAAACAACCAAAATATCTGGATTTTATTTCTTGGGATATGTGACCATATAATTCTGTTTCAAGCTAAAGGCTTCATTACATTTTTGTAGGACTTAATACTCACACATACTTTGATGGATGTTGGGAGATCCTATTCAGTGGTTAGGCAGGATATACAGTAGTTTTTGTGCTGTAGGTGAACTGAACTTGACCTTGTGAGGAAGTAGAATGAAACTTTCAAAAGAGAGGGCTTAAAACAAACAAAACAAACAAACAAAAGAGTCCTGCGCATCCATTTACCTCTCCTGTAGTCAATACGATGGTCAGCAGACATTGATAAAGCAGACTAATCGTAATTGGAGAATAGCGATAACGAGAAAAACAGGACTAAAACAATTAGCTTTAAAAACATCTTAGCCTTTATTCATTTATTGCATAGATGTTGAAGAGAAGACCTGAATTACACAATGTATTTAGAAGTAGTCTGAATGGTTGATAAGAATTAGATTTTAATGCTGTCTACAAGATCGAAGTTAGTTCTGCACGAGAGTGGGATGAAATCTTTAGAAAGTGAGAGAAGCCAAGCAAAATGACACCTTTTATTGGCTAACTAGAAAGATTACAATATGCAAGCTTTCGAGGCAACTCAGGCCCCTTCTTCAGGCAAGATGTCTTGCCTGAAGAAGGGGCCTGAGTTGCCTCGAAAGCTTGCATATTGTAATCTTTCTAGTTAGCCAATAAAAGATGTCATTTTGCTTGACTTTTCTCTACATTCATAATGGCTAACACAGTACAACACCCTAGTACTATAGAAAGTGAGAGAAACATAACTTAAAAATCAGGCACACATAGCATTTCCATCAGAGTATTGGGTGGAATAGAACAGTCCAAAGTAAAACATGAGAGCACCAAGAACAGGTTGGTGATCTCTTCCCTTCACCACATAGAGAGTCGTTGGCACAGTGTGGTGGTAAGCACTGAGAACAGAAACATGAGATCGGGGGCTTTAAAGCAAATATATTTTCATTTTATATAGGGAGTGTGCACTGTTTCTCAGTTATAAAAAAAGCCATCATTACTGATCTGTAATTAATTAGAGCTGTATATTTCAGTAATAGTGGTCTTTTGCAAATTGTGTATATGGCTAAAGCAAGCCATCCAATTAGTACATGCATTAACAAAAGCATAGAATTTTCAGTCACAAGATGTGATTGGTAATTAAATGTAGTGCATCAAGATGTCTATAAAGTGCTGTTGTACAACGGTGCATCCAGTGCAATAACTGTACAATTTGCTTTAGTGATAATTTACTCACAAATAAAATACAAGATTATTAAATATTTTTAAGAATAGTACAGCACACCTAAATTGGGAGTGAAATATTGGACTGTCCCAGGAACACCTTATCACGATATATATAGGAGATTTACATTGTTTGACAGTTAAAACAGGGGGTAATATATTATACGTGAAGCTTGTTGTGTCAGCTTACATCATTGTCAGATATATCAGCATTGTTACACTGACGCTAAACAAGTTTTCAGTCCAATCATACAAGACCACCAACAATGGAGTAGCTACAGGGAGAAAAATGTAAAGTCTGCAAGCAATCAACACATCAACACACATCTCATCATGTAAATGATTATCAGTGTTACTTAATTGTAACCCAAGAAAAGAACACAGAATGAATGATTTGCTTTCACCTCTAACAAAGCAAACTTGAAATCTGGATTATGACATCTAATGAAAAATTACAGAAAATCATACAAAAATGAAGATACTGTGAAAGAACATAACCTGCTACAACAATAATTAAGGTAATTTAACACTGCATTAGTCATGTAATCATCTTCTGGGGTCAGGGGTACAATTCCACTTCATTTTGCCCAAGACCAACAATACCACTTACCAAAAATCGTTTGACAGAAATTTCCAATTTCCTGTGTATGCCTTCAGTAGGTTGGTTGAAAATTAGGCCACAATTAAAACAAAAATCAGTTTTGTTATCTGGAAGAGTTTTGATTAATTGTGTTTATAAAAATTAAACACTTTGAAACCACTTCTGTTTGTTTTGTCTGGTACCACCTGACTTAACAATACAAGAAAACCCCCAGATGATATACCATTCGACTCATCTTGATGTCTAGTTATGCAAAATATCAAGCACTAGCCAACCCACGGCGTAGCATATGCCGCATAATTATTTATTGATGGGTGAACACTTCCTTAAAGACACAGATGTCCAAATGGGGTGGGTTTGAGGATACGACTGTGAGTGAATGAAAAGATGGAACTCTGGAGAGAGCAACATACAATTGTCCGTGACTGAAAACTGGTTTTGGCAGATACGGGCATATCTTTTTGAAAGTTTGTCCCTGTGCCTTATTATTAAAAGGCAAATTTGAATCTGATGGGGTCAGGGAAATCCAGGGAATATGGACAGTTTGCGAGGTAGCATCTGCGATTGTTTTACACTCTAGCACATTGCGGTGAATGCTGGTAACAGTCAGTCTAGTGCCTTTACAGAGACTTCTTGCTGGCATGAGGTTTCTGAGAAGCATGACGACTGAACCAATTTTAAGTTTGACTTTATGCCGAGGCATGCCAGTGGGAGTAAGACTGCTAAAAAATTCTTCAGGGAATGAAAGTTGATGTGCGGGATCGTCTGTGACGATGGAGTCAACGCTGGTGAAAGTTACTTCGTTGGTAGGGATAAGTTTCAGTACTTGTTCATTAAGGTGTAGCGAGTCTTCGTTGGTGACGCTTAATATAGCAAGTGAAAACAAAATCAAGCCCGGTACATTCTTTAACTGACTTTTCTGCCTTATGCGTCCAGCCCCCTCTCTCTCGTGCACCTGTGTGTGTCTCTCTCTCGCGCGCCTGTGTGTGTGTGTGTCTCTCTCTCGCGCACTTACAGTGGTGTGAAAAACTATTTGCCCCCTTCCTGATTTCTTATTCTTTTGCATGTTTGTCACACAAAATGTTTCTGATCATCAAACACATTTAACCATTAGTCAAATATAACACAAGTAAACACAAAATGCAGTTTTTAAATGATGGTGTTTATTATTTAGGGAGAAAAAAAATCCAAACTTACATGGCCCTGTGTGAAAAAGTAATTGCCCCCTTGTTAAAAAATAACCTAACTGTGGTGTATCACACCTGAGTTCAATTTCCGTAGCCACCCCCAGGCCTGATTACTGCCACACCTGTTTCAATCAAGAAATCACTTAAATAGGAGCTGCCTGACACAGAGAAGTAGACCAAAAGCACCTCAAAAGCTAGACATCATGCCAAGATCCAAAGAAATTCAGGAACAAATGAGAACAGAAGTAATTGAGATCTATCAGTCTGGTAAAGGTTATAAAGCCATTTCTAAAGCTTTGGGACTCCAGCAAACCACAGTGAGAGCCATTATCCACAAATGGCAAAAACATGGAACAGTGGTGAACCTTCCCAGGAGTGGCCGGCCGACCAAAATTACCCCAAGAGCGCAGAGACGACTCATCCGAGAGGTCACAAAAGACCCCAGGACAACGTCTAAAGAACTGCAGGCCTCACTTGCCTCAATTAAGGTCAGTGTTCACGACTCCACCATAAGAAAGAGACTGGGCAAAAACGGCCTGCATGGCAGATTTCCAAGACGCAAACCACTGTTAAGCAAAAAGAACATTAGGGCTCGTCTCAATTTTGCTAAGAAACATCTCAATGATTGCCAAGACTTTTGGGAAAATACCTTGTGGACTGATGAGTCAAAAGTTGAACTTTTTGGAAGGCAAATGTCCCGTTACATCTGGCGTAAAAGGAACACAGCATTTCAGAAAAAGAACATCATACCAACAGTAAAATATGGTGGTGGTAGTATGATGGTCTGGGGTTGTTTTGCTGCTTCAGGACCTGGAAGGCTTGCTGTGATAGATGGAACCATGAATTCTACTGTCTACCAAAAAATCCTGAAGGAGAATGTCCGGCCATCTGTTCGTCAACTCAAGCTGAAGCGATCTTGGGTGCTGCAACAGGACAATGACCCAAAACACACCAGCAAATCCACCTCTGAATGGCTGAAGAAAAACAAAATGAAGACTTTGGAGTGGCCTAGTCAAAGTCCTGACCTGAATCCAATTGAGATGCTATGGCATGACCTTAAAAAGGCGGTTCATGCTAGAAAACCCTCAAATAAAGCTGAATTACAACAATTTTGCAAAGATGAGTGGGCCAAAATTCCTCCAGAGCGCTGTAAAAGACTCATTGCAAGTTATCGCAAACGCTTGATTGCAGTTATTGCTGCTAAGGGTGGCCCAACCAGTTATTGGGTTCAGGGGGCAATTACTTTTTCACACAGGGCCATGTAGGTTTGGATTTTTTTTTCTCCCTAAATAATAAAAACCACCATTTACAAACTGCATTTTGTGTTTACTTGTGTTATATTTGACTAATGGTTAAATGTGTTTGATGATCAGAAACATTTTGTGTGACAAACATGCAAAAGAATAAGAAATCAGGAAGGGGGCAAATAGTTTTTCACACCACTGTATATGTGTGTCTCTCTCACAGGGAGAGACTGAACACGTGCGGAAATCTTCGTCGCGCATGGCTGCTTAGTGAATTGTTGGTGGGCGAGGCTCTGTCTTGCGTCTTGCCTGCCATGGTCAGCTGCCTTAGTGAATTTTATATATTGATCTGCGGGATCAGAAATAAAAGGAAAACAATGTGAAGATAATGTTGCAGGTGTTCCGTTTTTCCCGTCTTGTGAAATCTTGTTCGTGAATAAGAGCTGTCATATTTGTCGTCAGTGAAAGTACATGCATGTGACGCCACAAAGGTTTCTTGTTAATGCAACTGGCGACAGTAAGTGCTAGAGTTGGCGGGCGGGGCTCTGTCGTGCATACCCCATGACGCGGGAGGAGGGTTAGAGTTGGTGGGCGGGGCTCTGTCTTGCGTGCGTGCGTATCCCATGGTGGGGCAACTTGGTGGGTTATATATAGAAAAGCAGCCGGAACCGAAAAGAACAATGAAAAGTCAACGTGGCTCAGAGGTGCATGTGGACTGTAGCAGAGGTGAAAGCGAATGAGGCGGTGTTTGGTGAGGTGCTGTGTGCCTCGAGAGCGAGGGTGGACTCAGGAGGAGGGTTAGAGTTGGCGGGCGTGGCTCTGTCTTGCGTGCGTCTTGCTTGCCATGGACTTGCATGTGTCTTGCTTGCCATGGTCTGGTCTCTGTCTTGCGTGCCATGGTTGGCCGCTTAGTGAATTGTTGGTGAGCAGGGCTCTGTGAGTTGGCAGGCGTGGCTCTGTCTTGCGTGTATCTTGCTAGCCATGTCTTGCGTGCGTCTTGCTTGCCATGGACTTAATGAATTATATCAAGCATTTTTGGGTTCTACTCTATTTTTTGGCTCTTTAGGCCTCAAAAACCTTTTTTGGGTCATAGTTTGTTCAGGGAATTACACCCTTAAGATAAAGAGTAAGTCAATAGGTGTCTTCAGCAACTGACCCCAGGGATACAAGGTGTCAGAGTTACTCCTTTTCACAAAACTTTAAAAAAAATGGGAATTGGTAATTTAGTGGAGTGTCGTTTTGTGCTATTTTGAATGGCTGACCACAAATATAATATTTTTGACACTTAATTCTTTACTGGTTCTTCTAGCCCTCTAACAGCAACTCCCATAAGGTTACAAATGACAGATTTCAAGATTTGTACGTGGGGAATTGCTTTAGGGTAATTGATTTTGAATATGATATTATTTTTGATTTATGAACCTTTATTAGAGATCTAGCAATCTACAGAACTCTATCACCTAAATTGTGAAAAATTACAAATTTCTATTACACTTGAGAATATTTAGACTTTACATTCAAATTGAAGAACACATTTTACTAGTTTAAATATTTAATACAACTATTTTTGTTTATTAGGCACTTCTACCTCATGAAGTAAATCATTACATTTCTTATGAACACCCGAATTAAGACGGCTTATGCTAATTCTGACATTTTTAGTTGAATCAAACAATTAATCTTTATTACTTTCAGAAAGTCATTTACAGATATCATTATTATATTTCGTACTAGCCTTCCCCCGTGGCTCTGCCCATGTAGTAGTGAAACAGGACAAACTTTAATAATCAACAAACAAACAGATATTGCTAGCTAAGCGGAGGCAAGGTATGCTCCAAAACGTGGTGACAGGTAGACCGATTCGAACGGAGGCTGACACATGAGTGAGGATGGCCCTGCCTGGTTCCCCACTCCTGAGGTCATGCTTCCCCCTCCCCTTGGCCCACAGCCTCTGTCTCGGATTAATGTGAATATATTGATCCTGCAAGTGAACTATGATAAATAGCGCAATGAGAGAAGTCACAAAATTAATTGGAATGTTCAAGCAAATTATAGACAAAAACCTGTTCTAAATCCGTTAAGCAGTTGTCTTGTTCACTAGCTAAGTGCAGGTAAGGTTATGCCCCAAGGCTGGTGCGTGAGTGAGGAGTGCTCCGCTCCCACTCCCCTTGGCCCGCTGCGTCTCTCTCAAATTCGCTCAAATAAATTGGTACTGCAAACGAACTATGGTACTTAGCGCAATGAGTGAATTTGCAAAATCAACCGGAATGTTCAAGCAAATTCTAGACAAAAAACCAATCTAAATCCGTTAAGTAAGTTCTCTCATAAAATGTGGACAAACATACAGACAGACAGACAGACCAATGTGGGATTTTAACCAATGAAAGCATTCTTAAAAATTATAAAATGGCATAATATGGTGGTTATTTTTATCAATAACAATATTAGGTCACACATGTAGTTCTCATCAGGTAAGGTTGTACAAAATCAAGTTCGGTTAACAAAAACAAGCTCTTTCAAATAACTCTTGCAGCTAGCTTTACGACTGGAAACACTCCTGTACTTTGAATTCTTATTCATAAGATAGCAAGCAACAGTTTGTGTCAAAATATTTTGGCTGGCCCTCTTGGACTTGGATTTTTTCAGCAAGGCGCTTGATTAACTACAATATATACTTGAGAGGTCCACTGGACTAATTAAAGTTCACTTGAAGACATCTCTTCTGTCCCACTCTACTCTTAACCATGCCAGCTGATTATCATAGCCTAAATATTAAATAACACAGCAACACACCAAATGAAGAATCATGTGCAACAGCATCACCAGAAAATACAACTGTACCAACAGAGACACATTTATAATATTTAACAGCAATCATACAAAATTAGCAATAATGTCCCTTTGCTTCTACACTAACAGATAATGGGAAGACATGTTAACGTGTTAAGTCATTATTTTGTACATCAGATATTCTTTCCTTGTCTTCACTTCTTAGAAAGGTGCCTGTGGCACACATTTGTAGCACCCATTCTTTCTATGGAGAGAGTTTATTGCTTCTGTGTTCCTCCACTTCTCCTTCACTCAAAATATTTTAATTGCTGCTATCATTTAATATTTGTATTGCTACCAAAAGCTGCCATTTCAGGTGTTAGTTTGATCCACAATTATCATTCCTGTCTGTTTCATTATTGCTACACTATGGCTTCTTCTATGGTTTTTTATTTTTGCCACCAGTACAGCAATGGCATTCTCTGATGTGCCTTGTTTTTGTTTCTGCCACCTTTACAGCTATGAGTCTGTTCTGTTATTATCAGTTTGTCTTTTTATTACACATTACACATATTATAATATAACATGACTATATGATTGTGTTTTACATATCTTGTCATTTGTTCAGTTGTTTTTATCTAACCCCATATTTTATGGAGAACCATAACATATTACTGTATTCACATGTACATTTGCTTCTGTAAAATATACTTTGATTTTCCTAGTGATGTTGTATGGAAATTCATATCATTTATGTAGATTTTTTTGACGTAAACACAATTTTGCTTACTGCTGGCTCTGCACTAGCTCTCATCTGGAGTTGGTTTTTGCCTTGCACCCAGTTCTGTTGGCATAAGCTCTGTCCCCTAAAACACTAAACTGGATCGTTGGATTGGGGCTTAGTGAGAAATCAAGCAAAATGACACCTTTTATTGGCTAACTAAAAAGATTACAATATGCAAGCTTTCGAGGCAACTCAGGCCCCTTCTTCAGGCAAGATGTAATTGGGACGTGAAATGTTAACACTTTCTTGTGCATTGCCCCATATTAGTTCTTGCCATCTTGTAATTTTTCAGTTCTTTAAAACTGGTATGGTTATTCATGACCCTTAGAGTGAAGTGTGCTTTCTCTCCATCATTGTCAACTACTCAGTTTTCATGCACTTTTTCTGAAGAAGAGCATGCAGAAAGACTAAACAGAAACTTCAGGGAAGAGCTTCCTTATCTCTCATGCTGTATGTTGTTACTACCATCTAATATATTTGGAGAAAGTATTGAAAAAAAACTGAGTTTTCAATGTAAAAACACATTTCGATCTTTTTAACATTTTTGGAAAGACGTGTCCCCATTTGTCCATGTGTCTTGGTGTCTTTAAATTTGTACAGCTGATTTTGGAATATTGTAAGTTGAGAGCAAATGGATCGATTCTTATGACATTTTTTGTGGACAACTTGTACTTTTTAGATTTAAGAGCTGGCTTTTGGTGAATTCCAACCATTAAGATTTGAGCTATTAAAGTTCAAAACTTTTAAAGCCATTCCTAAGAACACTGATGATAAGTTCACAGAATCTGGCATTTACCTTTAGTACCTTGTAAGAAAGACTCAAACCCAAAGCTTGAGATTTGATCTTTTAAAGTTTACCTTTTTAAATGCAGTAGTCACTGCAGCTAAACACTAGATGCAAAAAATATTGGTAATATTGTATGCCTTTATTAATTACAAAGATTTCTACTCCTTCTCCTCTGATTCTTTCCATCTTAAATGAAGTAAACCATCAGTACAAAAATTAATACAAAATACATAGAGTTGCATGAAAATCGATTCATTAATTAAATGTTCAGATTTAGGCCAACAAAATTTAAGTACAACTATTTCATATTTTTAGTTACATAAAAATAACTTCTTTAAATTGGTCTAAAATATGAAAAATATGATAAAAGTCAGTTACATATATTTTGTTAAATTAACATTTTGTACTTTTTTTGTAAATATGAAGAACGTCATGTGTTTTTATATGAAAGTCCATGCATACTCTTTTAAATAGAAAGCCATAAAATACCATTGATTTTATTTAAAAAAAATGTAAAATGACATTTTTGGTATAAAAACAAAAAGTTTATTATTAGAAGACTAAGGGAGGGCTAACATTAATAAAGAAGAACCGATTAAAAGACATTAATACTATATCCTATGCAGCATTTAGAAGTTAGCCATAAGAAAATGACTCTGCTTTTACAGACCCAATGATTTTTCTTCCTAACATTCTATCACCTAATTTCTCTCAGCCTCTATCTTCCCCACAAGGAAACTCTTGTATCTTCTTCCTGCTGTTAAGTTTGTCTCTTTCTTACTGAAAGAGGCCATTTATATGCCTGTCTAGGTGTAACGTTTGTGTAAGCTGGAATTTCTTCTATGGTCAGAGATCAAATTAAAGCTACGTTAGCCATCAAGCAACATTGTTATGTTTCATCCAGAACTCCCCCCAACTGGTGTACAACTTCTACTTATATGTTAACTTTGTTCATAGTTTTTTGTTGCCAGTGTTGATTATTTAGTTTCTTCATGGTCAATGTGTATTATACTGGGCTTCTTGTATTTTCTGGGTGGTTCCCCAAGAGGCGGGCCACCTGTCCATCACTGCAAGGTACTGCCTTCAGTCCTATAAAGGCAGAGGGCATCGCACGGTATCTTGCGGTTCATTCGAATGTGCTTGGGTGTCGATGAGTGTTCTTTGTGATTTTTCTGTGCTTAGTGATTTATTGGATTTTTCAACCTCATACTCTGTTTTTTTGACTTTTCCATCATGATATTGTGCATTGGGGCTTTGTTTGCCTTGGATTGCCTTTTTTGGAAACTCTTTATTTTCCTTTTTTTGTGCTCCATGGAGCTTCTTGTAATTACAGAACATTTTAGTAAATTAGACCTTTTTATTTTACTAAGATCCTGTGTCCGCCCATGTTACTAGCTGGGGTTTTGACATTCTTTTCTCAGCCTCATAAGCACTTTGAAAATATTTTGTGACTTTGGGTGCATTCCTACAAGGCCCACACCATTTTGGTGCTTCTGAAGCCTAATAAATATTGCTTCCCAGTTAGGTGATTAACCCCGAGCCTGGCAACGGGCAGCTCCTCACAAAGGCCAAACATCGTTAAGTGACACCTTTTCCTTCCCTGTACATATTCTTCACTTTCAGTCTGTAAACCTTCTTGCCACTGAAAGATGCACTGTTTGTAAGAGTTACACAATGTGGGTAGAGCATGCTATACTGTGATTTAATTTTTATTGTACAGAAACATAATGTATGATGTCTTAAAAACAGGAAGAGACCCTTCTATCCTTCAAGCTGATGTGTTTATATAATAGGTGAGTTGCCCCACTATCTTGTTCAGATCCAGTTGAAAAGTGTCCATGTTTTTTTTTTTTCTTTTTATCTACTTGTCTCTCTAGTTTGTTCCTAATTCCTAGACCATTTTGTTGAGAAGGAGTGTTTGCTGGCTTCAGTCTTAAATACACATCCTTTTAATTTCCACTAATGTCCTAAATTTTTTTTCACATGTAACTAAACAAATTCTAGTAGATCAACTTTAGTGATGCCATTGGAGAATTTTGTAAGCCTGAATTAACATTTCCCACACAGTCGTCTCCATTCAGTATTGAACAGGTTTATTTCCCATAGCTGGTTAGTGTAGTCCAGGGATGCGCTTATTCATTCTGCTCTACATACTTGAAAATGTCGACTCTTTTTTGGAGTAGAATGACAAAACTGCTCACCACACTCAAACAACAAACGTAGGAGCATGTTATAAGATCAGGCTTTTTTGAAAATAACCAGACACATTATACTGCAATGACATAAGAAGAAACACTGACCTAAAGCAGGCAGAAGGGTACTATCATCTAGCAAACAGCCTGGAGGTGCAAGATAGTCTGCCTTGAAACACGTTAAACTGCATAATGCTTGTTATCAAAAATAATGATGTACTCTTTGCCATATCTGTCCTACAGAACATTCATAATAGTGTGATTCAAGGTAAGAATACTGGCTTATAGACAAATAATGGATAACAATGATTATTGTTCAATTTTATTTTATTTATTGAATAATTGATTCTTTATGAGAATTTTGAAAGGGGAATAAATATTAAGGAATAGAATAATTATACAACTTTTTAAATGTATTGGAGGTTTACATTGCCTGTTTAAAATACCTGACATTCACATTTTTTTAAGTTAATATTTTAAGTAAAATAAGTATTTTTCCATCATACTCCAGCAAAAATAAATGCAAACATGTTACTTTGATCCCTATGGAGACATGTGGCTTGTAAGGACTTCTATTGAAAAGTAATGCCTTGGTCAGGTTACCCGTTGCTTTCGAGAAGCCTGTATTTATCTTCTGCACAGCCTAATGATATAGAAGCATAACCAGTAAAAGGTCCATTAGACAATCAGGAGCCACATGGGGAGTTTCTTGATGAGGGAGCTAAATAATCTGGCCAATCAAATAAAAGATGCCCACCTTAATGAGAGATTGATCTGGATGAGGCAGCAGTCTTCAAGGCCACTACATGCCCAGCATTTTAAAGAGGTTTACAGCTCCTGCACTTTAGTGCAAGCTTTTCTGGCACTGAAGAAAAGCATTTCATTAACATAATTTCAAGATAATATTATTGCAGAATCAAGGTGCTATGAACTAAGTAATGAATTGTGACTCCGTTACCAGAATCGCACAGCGGTGTTTCCCAGGAATAGTCCTCTCTTATCCTTTGCCTTCCTTTTTTTCCATACACAATAGAGCAGCACAGCTAAGGACACACACCACTGCTGATCTCATTAATTTGTAGAGTGTGATATACAAAAATAACTCTTAACTAATATTAGTAATTCACTCTCAAAGTTTAATATTTAAAGTAGTGCATGATTATATAAAGCAGTTGTGTAGTGGTTATTCATTTAGTTATACGACAGTTTGTTTGTGTTGCTTTGCTGTTGTTGTGTGATTTAAATGGCAAACAAGTCCCAAAAACACAACAATAATCTCATTAAACTCTGTGTTCCGTCTGGCTCAGAATAGGTGGCTTGCTCATGAAAAGAAAGCACATTTTATTGCATATTTTATTTTGTTGGATTTTTTTCTACTTTTTACTAAGCACAAGACAAGACATTTTGCAGGATGAAATGATTCAGGCTTACTGTTTGAATCTCATTAAGGCGCAGTGGACTCTCATCAGCCTGTTATGCATTTTTTTTAAACTGGATAGAATTTTTAAAAAATCTTTTACATGTTTATTCAAAAGATAAGGTGTCCATTTTTCTACAATTACCTTTTATTATACAAGTTTAAAGCTTCATTTTGGCAAGCAAATTCAGCTCATTTTCATTATAAATGCATACTTTTAAATTAAATCGTTTTTTTCCTAAATACGATTCCATTCATGCGCACCAGCTAAGAAAAAATGCATAGGTTCTGTGAAGAATATAAATAAAATAAAATGCTTTCAGCTGCCCATTTTGATTTTTGCCAGTTGGTGTACAATTTGATAGAATAGAGCATGCAGTATTTTTCCAGGTTATTTTCTCCTGCTGTGCTTTCTGTCTCATTGCTTCTCTCTCTCTCTGCAGCAGTTTGAACTGGTAAAGGCAAAGCTTGAGCAGCCACAAGGTCCCCTTGGTCCAGCGTCTGCCAAAGCCAGCTCCTGCTCAGCAGGCAACCCTTGTAGAGCTGGCAGCAAAGTCGCTGCAGCATCTCCATGGTTATTGATTCCCCAGAGGCCAAGCGCTCACCTCACTGGGAGGGGGCAGTTATCTGTCTTAACCATAATGAATTTTAAAGAGCTCTACCTCCTTCTCATTTTAATTAATTTTTTTGTCATTCTTCACTATTATGAGGCTTGAATAATAACAACAGCTACTGTATGTTGACTGTTGCTGCTAAACTGTGTCTCCCTTGCTGGATATTGTACAGTACTCTCTAGCTTAATGAAATCTGTTTCTTTTGGATTGACCCACTTCTTAATGTTCACAAAAAAAAAGAAAAAGAAATGCAGAAAGAGAACGTGTGTTCTGTATTGCGTGGATGACATATGATACAGAATAAATGGCCAAATGATTTTTGCTGCTGCTTTTTTTAATGGCATGGTTTTTTACTCAATACAACAGAAACAGAATAACACAATGTAGCTTTGGCATCTTTAAAATGATAAAACGAAAAGATATACACCAGCTGTTTTTACTGATTCCATTAATCCTTTCACCTCCACCTGAGCATTTTAATCACCTCAGATGTTCATGATCATTAAACGTGAACACCTTCAGCTACTCTTTATTTTTCAGTAACTCCTCACTTTCACAGGTTTCTTTTCATAGAAATTCCCAAATACAGTACCCTCCATAATGTTTGGAACAAATACACACTTGATTTCTCCCTCTTCTCAACAGATTAAAATTGCAAATCAAACAATTCAGAGGTGATTAAAGTGCACATTGCAGATTTTCATTTAAGGAGATTTGCATACATTGCAGTCACAACCGTGTAGAAATACCACTTTTTCTACATGTTTCCCCCCATTTCAGTGCACCATAATATTTGGGACAATTCGCCTCACAGGTGTTTGTGATTACTCAGTTGTGTTTCATGGCTTCATTAGTGCAGGCATAAGATATCTCGGCTTACTTCTACCCTTTGGAGTCTGTAGTTGCTATTGTTCCACATTAGGACAAGTCAAAGAAGCCATTATGAGGCTGAAAAGCAAGACTAAAACCATTAGAGACATCAGCAAAAGCTTAGTATTATTCAAATCAACTATCTGGAATATCATTAAGAAGAAAGAACGCACCTGTGAGCTCAGTAATCACAGAGGGACTGGAAAGACAAGGCAGACATCCACTGTTGTTGACAGAAGTATCCTCACTATTGTAAATAAAAAGCCCCCAACAACTGTCTGGCAGACCAGAAACAATCTTCAGGAGGTAGATATGTATGTGTCTGAGATGACTATCTGCAGAAGACTTCATGAGTGGAAATACAGAGGCCAGGCTGCAAGATGCAACCTACCAGTTAGCCAAAAAAGCAGGACGGGCAGATCATAGTTTGTAAAAAAGCTCTTAAAAGAACCTGTAGAATTCTGGGAATTAGTCTTGTGAACAGATGACACAAAGATGAATATGTATCAGAGCGATAGTAACCGCAAAGTGTGGAGATGAAGAGTAATTGCCCAAGGTACAAAGCCTACCACCTCATCTGTTAAACATGGTGGTAGGGGTGTTATGGCATGGGCAAGTATGGCTGCCACAGGTAACTGGCACACTTACTGTATCTTCATTAATGGTTTAGCTGCTGACAGCAGTTGCTCAGTGAATTCTGAGGTGTACAGAAGTTCTTGTAAATGCCTCCAAACTCATTGAACAGCACTTAATCCTACAATAAGATAATGATCCAAAAATTACTGCTAAGATGACACAAGAGTTTTTCAAAGATAAAAAATGTAAAATTCTTGAATGGCCAAGCCAGTCACTGAGCATGTCTTCCATATGCTGAAGAGAAAACTTAAGAGGTCAAGCCCCCGAAACAAGCAGCAGCTGAAGATGGGTGCATTAGAGGCTTGGCAACCATCTTAGAGAAGACATTCAGCACCTGGTGATGTCTATGAATCACAGACTTCAAGCAGTCATTACATGCAAGGGATATGAAGCAAAGTCCTAAATATGACTGCTTTAATATACCTGCCATTGCCATGTCCCAAACATTATGGTGCCCTGAAATGGGGCCATGCAGAAAAAGTGATGTAATTTCTTCATGCTGTGACTAAAATATATGCAAATACCCTGAAAAGAACGTCTGCATTGTGCACTTTAATGACATCTGAATTGTTTGATTTGTAACTTTAAAGTGTCGACCAGAGGGGAGAATCATGGAAAAATGTGTTTTTGTCCCAAACATTATGGAGAGGACTGTATGATCTTTAGCATATGACCTTTGTATTACAGCAAGGACCCTTATCCTTTGGATGCATGCTAGTTACTTCTTTTCAATAGTAAGTATATTAAACTGCATTTATACATGTAGTAAACTCCTGTCTCTTACGACTCTTCACTTAAAATTTTCTCATTCCATCTACCCTGAAACCCGTGGCAGTGCTATATATAGGCAGCTTACAGACTCTTACTAGTAATCTGGGTTTGGCAGTGTGACCTACCGTCATCACCTTTCTTATCTTGGAATTCTGCTTGAAGAGCAATTTCTGTGTTTTCCAGAAATGCACATCACCAACAAGTTCATTTCAAATATTTGCATTTTTTATATTGTACTTCCTGAGTACTTCACACTATGGAGCGGACTGTGAACTCTTACTGTCACTTATGTACACTGTTGCCCTTTGAGACTTATGTATGTTCTGGATGTGTCCAGCAGTCCTCACCTTCTGGTTTGTCATTTCTAGTTTTCTGTCCTCCATACTGCTGACTAACCTTGCCCTTTTGCCACAAATCTTCTCATCCTAGACCAACTATATGTTCCGTTTCTCTTTTTCATTTACAACGGAGTCTATTCTCATAGACTTTGATAGCGCCACAGTGGAAATGTCTAGATTATCTTTCATTTAGTGTATGGAAATCCCTTCTCCTTAATTTAGCCATTCTTTAGCTATCTGTGTTGAGGATTAACAGGACATCCAGCTCAAACATTGCAAAATGACTCCCCATGATGAATCTGGTTTAGGGCTGGGAGGTAGTGACCCAACTTCCTAACTTCTGGTGTTTCTTCTTCCCCCAATACTGTGGGTGTCCCTCCTCTAGGCTCAAGCATCCTTTTATTACCACCCTTCAATTTCTGTTAGGTGCTTTTGGGACAGAGTGTTTGCTGTGGTTTGGATGGGCCGATGATTAATTTATATTAATTACGACAGATGAGTGAGAACACAGAGACACAGTTGGAAACTTGATATGGGTGAATTTCACACAAACATTTCACATAGAGAACCACAGACACTTAGAATGAGCTACCAATTAGTGTGGTAGACAGTAGGACTTCAGCACTAGACCTGATGAAATTTTGGAAGAAATAAGTGGAAAAGACTGGTGAACTTTGTTGGGCTGAATGACCTGTTCTCGTCCAACTTTTTCAAATGTTCTAACGTGCCCTACAATGGGCTTGCATCTCACAACTGTCACGATAGACTTCTGAAACTATTAAAGATGTTCACAATATCACAGGTCACAATGACCTTTTTTTCAAATGTATTACTGAAAGTGTTTTACCTTTACAGTTGTGTATGGTAGCCTCTCTGCCAAGGACATGATGCATCTAGAGAGGAGTGTTCAGTACACTTTCAACATCACTGGTTGCCAGCTTCCCTTTGTTCCTTGTCCTCCTGTCTTGGAAATGGCTTAGGTCAATGAAGACCAGGAGTATCAGATTTCATAACAGAACTTATTAGTTAACTGTGAGTAAAATGCATATATTTAATACCTTGACCTTTGAGGTCTTATTCACAAATTAGTGAATATATCTAAGTGCGTTATGTTGATTGACTATTTATGAGTTGTTAAGGAATGAAAAGTACTTTTGTCCTTAAGATGTTTGTCTATACAGATATTTTACTTGTATGAGCTTCACCAAATGAAATTTCATTCAATTGACTTTGTTATGTAAATAAATTAATGTATAATAACAAACTAAATAAATGTATGACTCAAGGTGTGCAGTTTATTTCCATCAGTATATTTCTTAGAACATATAACTTTCACACTCAACATAAAGTCTCGTACGTATGCTGCAGAAGTTTGTTTATTTCAGCGTGACTCTCACAAAGACATCTGCTTTTGATATACTCAAGAGAGTTCATGTTTTGAAAAGTCTGTAAATATAAAGAATGGACAAACCATAAACAAAGCAACATAGATTCTAGAGAGGAGATTTCCACCCAGTAACAATACAGCCCATCTAGGCAAGGAAAAAAACTTTCATTGCCCAAATATATTCAGCCATGTAGTGATTTCCTGGTCCTAGTATTTATAAAGTAGACAAAGTCTACAATGTTGTTTTTCCCCGAGGACAGCTGATGCGAAGGCTGCATAATCAATACCACATAAGCACAAGTTATATTTTGTTCATCTGAGGTTTACTCCACAAGCATCAGGGATGCATATATTTAATAATCTGCAGTAGGTCTACATTAAAGTCATCAACACAATCATACATCTTTCTAACTCCCCAAAGAGATGGCTGGGACTGTTTGGCAGACACCATTTTTGTGGATGTATGGATGCAATTGGAGATTTGGCATGCCATTAAGTTTATTCCTGTACTTTGGGAGCCAACTGGCGGGACATCTGCCCACAGGTTGAAAACCGCTTTTTCAGAGTTTAGATGCTTAGTTGTGTGTTCTACTGTAAATATTAAAGTTTATCGCACTACTTAAAGAATGGATGTTCCCTTATAGATTTACTGAACTACACTAATATGCTCAAATAGTACTGAATTAGAACAAATACTACTCAAAGTGCCTGACGTTACACACGGATAAATAAATGGGGAAAAACTGTATTTTGGAAATTCAAAATGAAACAAAAAGAAGTACTTTTAGGGAAAAACCCACAAAAGAATGAAATTCTTGATGAGAAGAACCTGTGGTCTTAAATTAGATCTTGCTTTGCCTGGTACAAAAGTTTGTGTGCGATGTCCCCCCAATTAGCTCCAGTGCAGTCCTGTTGCCTGATGGCAGCTGTACCTCCTATACAGGCGCTGCTTTTTTGGGTTGCCCCATCCCATTAAAACCCCTTTCCCCAATACGCCATATAGCCTATAATTTTATTTGGACCAACAGCAAGGCCCATGCAAAATCTGGTGAAAACTGGTTCAGCTGTTTTTTGGTTGATTTTCAAACAAACAAACAGACATACAAACAGCTTACGACTGTATTCATATAGGTTATAGAAGTCAGTCTAATTACTAAAGGGTTTCCAGTAAAAAGCACAATCATATGAGGCGAAGGGAGGTGCCTGGCAGCAAGTGTATAAAGGAGAAACACACACTCTGTTACCCTTTAAAAGCAAAAGCGTGAAAATAGGCCTTTCAGGTGATTTTGAGCCCAGTAAACATAGAGGGTATCCTGGAAAGAAAATCTATAGAGGCATCAAATAATGGCATATTCCATGTCAAAGTGTTAATCTCTCTTCTCCACAAATTACTCAAGAATGTCAAAGAACCTCCAGGGAAACATGTTGGGACTTTACAGTTTATGGTGGAAGCCGGACAACCCAACAGCTACTACATGTACCAGAAAATGTGATAAATGGAAGGACCAGCCACTTCACTATTAAGCAGAGCATCCCTAGAGATGAGAGAAGAGGATTAAATAGACAGGTTGTCTGTATACTGTACTTGGAGCATGAGAACATTTTTGCAGTGCCCCTCATCCCCTTTACTGCAGACTTACTTTTTTGAGAACTTTGGATAATATATGTCCTTCATTTTTTTAAGCTTTAGTGATCGCTGCATGCCATATTCATGACATTGTGTATGTTACACCAGCACAGGTATAGCAATGGGTGGGCGTACAGTGTGCATACAAAGGGGTCATCTGGCCACCCAATGAACAAAAAATAGTAAAAGTGAAGTTTTAGCTTATTTTGGCACTTTGGCGTTTTCCCTACATAACCAAATGCCAACCCAAAGGAGACATCCTAAGTAATACCACTGTACACAAGTATGAGGTGTCATGCTACTACCTTAGTTTTTATGCATTTCCAAGTGTGTATGTGTAAGACATCACTAGTACTCATAAAATTAAAGAAAACTGAAAAACAAATTGTTATTGCTGGGAGAAAAAGAAAAATGATTTTGTGATAATTTGAAAAAAATATATAAAAATGGGAAAACGCCTTCTGAGAGTCCAAGATAAAGAGATCAGAGCTTTTTGTTTTTTCTGTTGTTTCATTTTTTTCTCCATGTTCTGTTAGATGGAATATGCATCACATTAGCTGTGTGGTTCTTGTACGCCTCTCTCCTCTTGTGCTTGGTTCTTGCAGGTCCCTGCCTCACTAGGTGATGACTTTCTTTCTCCTAACACATTGTCTCTGCTGCACTAAGCTGCAGCTGCTCAGTCCCTTGAGCCAACAGAACAAGTTCCTTATGGCTGTTTTGTTTTTGTTCACCTGCTCACCCAACAAAAAAGGGTCAATATCCTGTGTCTGCTAAGCCCCTAGAAGATTGTGATTCCACTGCCAGCTGCCTTGCCTCTTGCTTGTCCCCATTTGCCTGAGCAGTTGGTCCTCACCTAAAAATCTGCTGCTCTGAGTCCATCCCCTGTGTGCAGAGGAACAATTCACCACCTAAGATGCAGCTTCTGGTTATACTTTGTATTCCTCTCTCTGACCTTGTTACATCTCATGATTGAAATTTTATTTTCCACCCTATATTACAAAGCCCTAATTTTGAAGGGTTTGATCTCTGCTTGCCACATTTCTGTCAACCACTCAGGCGCATCCCAGGTCAATCTATGTCACTCAGGTAACATCCGTAATCCAGCAGGCATAATGAAAATTATTATTCTCATTTGTATTTTTATTTACATGACTTGAATTCAGATACAAAGATATTAAGGTAGGCAATGGTCACAAACAGCCTTTTCAAACAGGAGGAAAACAGATTCCAGAATGGAAATTTTTAAGCAGGAAAAGGTCAGGAGCACACACAATAAAAATAGCCATAAGGGATATTCAAATGATGAAGCAAAGACAAAAGAAGGTAGTGACTATTTATAAAAAATCTTCAGAATTCATCATGCATTGAAGAAATTCCTGAAGCTGGGCAAACATCACCCTGTTGCATAAAAAAAGATGATTGGGGCAACCCTGGTTATTATGGGACCGTTATCCTAACATGAATTGAAGGCAAATTAATGCAAGCAAGTATAAAGGACACCTCTCCAGTACATGTGTTTTAGTGAACAGTCAAAATGGTTTTAGATAGGGAGCTAGTGTTTCACTAACATGTTGGAAATTTATGAGGAAGCAACAAACACATTTCAATACTGTGGAGCATACAGTTATATGAAGCTTGACTTTCAAACTTCTTTTGATGAAATGTATCATGAGTAAGCTACAAAAGGCAGGAATTCAAATAGCAGCATATAGATGAAAGTGGAATTAACAGTGGATATCAATGGATAAACATGTTATGGTGCAAAGGTTTTTGAAATCAGCTGAGACCTAAAATGTGGTCTTGCTAGAACAGTACTGGGGATTCTTCTCTTTAATTAACATTAATAACTGCCTCTAATTGTGCCTCCCCTATCATCTTCTCATCCTCCCTGTAATGGCAGAAGCAGGACTTAAACTCATGGCTGTGCTAAAGATGGACTCCCCTGAGATGATGGCAGAGAAGTCTCCTTTGTAATCTGTAATCTTTGGTTGGAAATCTGCTACTGCCATTTCAGGGAGGACAGACACATGATGTGCAGAGTGTTGCCCTAAGTGAATTTCTCAGCACAGACAATACCAAACCATACCACATTATATTCTGAATCTGTTTAATTCTGAGCAGAGTCACATGGGACTGGAGCATATCCCAAAAAGCATAGGGCACAAGGCAGGAACAGTCCCTGGACAGGGCTCCAATCCATCATAGGGTAAACACACTCACACAATAGGCCAATTTAGCATCACCACTCCACCTAACCTGCATGTCTCTGAAACTTGGGTCAGAAATTGGTTGCTTGAAAAAATGACACACAGTTTATTTTGTTTAATTCTGGATCACTAGACATATAGTAACATGGGATGTGATGTATAAAAATGGGACTGTTCCAGCCTAACCAGGATGCACAGCCTAAAATCGGGAGGTCTGGTCACCCTAACTTATAGAGTTTGTAATTAACAAATTGTTCAAAGTGGAAGCACCAGATAAAGAACAATTCATAAATAACCATCATGATACTTCAGATAAAATATAGAAAACCTAGCCTGGCACACTGATACTGGAACCCAATCCTAAGAACAGACCAGGTTTGTTCTGAAAACGCCTTGTGGAGTCATCATGTCTGCTTACCACATACAAGGTCATATGTAAGAGTCAGGTCTAATGTCAGTTCAGCAACAGACAAGAGTGGGATGGATTCGGGCATACCGGACGTTGGCAACAGATGTCTTCTTTCAGCAATTGGAATGTAATGTTTTTGGTACATAAGGAGCAAAAGATCACGCAGGATGTTCAAAAATACTGGCTAGATATAATCAGGTTTCTTCTACAAGCAGCATTGCCTCAAACTAACTATTAGTCCCTCTCTCTCCTACTCCACAATCTCACCATGTGAGAGAGACTGTGTGACAAACCCCCAAGTGTGTGTTGTATAGCCGGGGTTTACTTGGGTGGACAAAAACTTTCCCTCAATATGACTTCAAGTCACAGAGAGGAACATTTTGACTGTTGTTTGTGTGTATGTAATAAATAACTGCTCAAAATTTTTGAACACTGGGTTCATTGTTTGAAAGGATATTATATTTGGTATTTGCATGGTTCAATGATCAAATTTACTGCTGCATTATCTGATCTGAGTCCATATGTCCTGCCTGAGCTGTCAACTGATCACCAGTCATAAGTGGCTTTGCTCACACAAATGGAGTACACAATGGAACACCAGACATTGGAAAAAAGAAGAATGGAGGTTCATGGCTTTAAAGTGAAGGGCAGCTGAGTCATGCCACAAGATAATAATCTGAAACACACAAGCAAGTCTACATCTGCAGAGAAGAGAAGAGAAGAGTAGAGAAGAGAAGAGAAGAGAAGAGAAGAGAAGAGAAGAGAAGAGGAGAGGAGAGAAGAACAACCTTTATTTATAGAGCATGTTTCCATACAAATGATGTAGCTCAAAGTGCTTTACAAGATGAAGAAAGAAAAATGTAAAAATAAGATTAGGCAATACTAAGTAACAAAGAATAAAATAAGGTCTAATGGCCAGGAAGACACACACACAAAAAAAAAAACTCCAGAGGGCAGGAGAAAAAAAAATCTGCAGGGGTTCCCATTGGGCATTCTACCGAACATACAGTAAATGATCTGAATCAGTCCTCGTGGTTTTCAGGCTCCAGAAGAGAAGAGAGATTTGGAATGACCTAGTTACTGAAATCTAAATCTACCGAGTTGTCATGGAAGGACTGAAATGATCACTTTATCTTGACTAGTTGAAACAGATCCTGAGGAGTTGTTCGATGTTTCTCTACTCTGCTTTCAGAGAGAGACTAGTCAGTGATGACAGGAAACATGTTGTTTTTGTTGCCAAAGTTGGTGTGACCAATCCCAGGGTGTAATTACTTTTTCAATAAGGGAATTTGATGTTTTATAACTTTCTTGACTAAATAAGTTAATTCAGGATCAAACTCTTTTATTATTTGTATACTCAAGATTCTTTTAAGAAACAATAGGCTTTGCTTGAATATCTAATAGTACTCATTTTAAAAGTTTGCAATATTTCTGAAAATTAAACTTACCATTTTGCTAGTTAGTTTTTGGGACATTCATTTTTCATTAAATTGTTTATATTTTATTTTTAAACCCTCACTTTTGCTGTCACCAGTAACTTCTAATGTGTCACAGTTGACACCAAGTTCAAAGCTGCTGTTAGTGGGCCCAACAGTACATGTGTTGCCCCCTTACTTATATAAAGACTGGGGCTGGATCTGTCTCCTCTAAGCTTTAAACTATCTAAAATGTTTCTAGAATATTAAGTATCTGAACAAAGACTTTTGACAAAAGAATGTATTTCTTAAAAATAAATGACAAAATACACAAATAATGACATTTGAACATAGTCATTGTAACCTGACTGGGAAATATCCTTTTTTACAAAACAACACATTTTACAAAGTTATTTTTGCTTTAGGAGTACGGCTGGTTTATTTCTGGGTCCCAAAGAAGAGGAATAAATATAAAGTAGCAGTAACTTGATTTTAAAGATACTGTTCCAACAAGATCAGTCTAAATTGTGCATTATGATCATTGTTGTTTGGAAATAAAGAAATTGATCAATAAAATGTATGTATCAAGGTGTTTTGTAATGTAAATATTTAAATGTTGCTGGCATGTAGTACTAATGTTTAAGCTTGCTGAGTAAATGTCCCTAAGAAAGGGATTTGTATTAATATTTGCTTGGTGTAAAAATCCCAGAAAAAACAATTATCTTTTATCAATTACTAAATTTGAAATCAGCAATAAAATTCTTGTTCCAATGAAGTTTACAGACTGGAACAGTTTATAGCCTGTATCAAATATTAAACTGCTAATTTTCTTCAGTGAATTCTATTCACAAAATAAAGCATTGCCATTCATGTAGCTTAATTAAAAGGTTGTCTATGCCCTTTAAAGAAAGTTACATACATGACAAAATTACATGTTGTATTTTAGTTTTTATTTTTATTAGTTATGTATTGAGCTTATACAAGTTCAGACAATAATATTAATGTCTGTATTTATCTCATTCCTTTAACAGGAAAAAGAAACGTATTGTCTCTATGTTCCGTCTATTTGTGATACTTGTAAATCTGTCCTTCAGGATACTACTGACTAATCAAGTCAGTGACTGCAGCAATCCACATGCATTGACCCCAGCCTACCTCACACCATTTTGATACCAAAACTAGTGTTTGTTAGCATTATTTGGCCAGCGTCAGTCTGATATGTATCATTCCCTACACTACAACATTTACTTCTATAGCGCATTTTCTTATGAAAGATGTAACTCAAAGTACTTTACAAGATGTCAAAGAAATAGTTTCATGCAAATTAAAATGTGATAAGAAAAATAATGCAGAAATAGTATGCATGAAATAAATAATGCACGGTTGCATAAGATAGATATATAATTAAGAGAAATATGGTCCCTAAATAAAGAATATTTTAAGTTACTAAATTTAAGTCCAATTATAAGGCTAATTGGCCAGGATGAATAGAAAAAATGAGTAAAAACTCCAGTTAAGCTGGAGAAAAAAAAAAAATCCAGGCCAAAAGACCACTCAGCCCCACTGGACATTATGCCTAACATAAATGTTTTTAAGTAGGCCTAGTACTTTATTATTATTATTATTATTATTATTATTAGGCTTTGTCTTAGAGCATTTGATGTAGTGGATCTCGTGGTAGGTTGGGAGATTCCCTTTCATTCAAACATTCAAATATCACAGGTGGATACACAGGACTTTGATCAGGTGAATGTGGTACAGAACACCACCACAGAAGAAAACAGAAAAATAAAGATTAATAAAGATTGCAGATACATTAAAGGGTATGATAATCCTATGTATGTCTAATTTATTAATGACAGAACTAAATTGTAGTTATGAAAAGACCAATTTAAAAAAGTGAGCTTTTATGATCTACAAGTATTCTAGATTTTTGGTACATAACAGCAAAAGGCTGCCTCACCACTTCTTACTTGGAATAGTAAACAGACAGCTATCAGAAGACCTGAGGTTATGACTTGGGATGCAGCAGGACAGGTATTCCAAGATATTGGAGCAAGATTATTTAAAGCTTTATATACCATTAGTAGTATTTTAAAATTGATTCTAAAGGACACAGATAACCAATGTAATGTCACTAAAACTGGTGAGAACTATTTGCTTTGTAAAACTATTCTGTCATGTTTCACTAATGATGAGTAGAGGTTAATTTATGACTCTAAATAATGTGGAATGGATGTGGGTGGGTGACGATGTGTGAGCACTCAATGATTTATTAGTTTCTGTTCACGACTACTTCTTGCCTTGCACCCAGTGCTCTTAGAATATTCTCTGTCTCCTTAAACTCCAAATAAAAATTGTGGGATGGACAAATTATTGAAATTGCTGTACATATATACGAGGGTCGTTCAAAAAGTTTCCACACTCTATTTATTAAGAATTTCAAAAACAAATTACATCACCTTTCAACATAGTCACCAAATTGCAATGCAATTTTCCGAGCGTCATACCAACTTTTTAATTCTTAATTACTACTCCTCCCACCTTCACCGTTTCCAACAAAAATATAAAAGTGTGAAAACTTTTTGAACGTCCCTTGTAAAATTAACATTTGTGAAAGGAGTAAATTATTTTCTTTTTCTTTTTTTATATTTATAAATTACTTATTTATTAATTGAATGTAATTCTAAACTACTAATAAATGCAATCAATATAAAAGTTGCCATGCGTTACTGCTCATTGACTGCCGAAAATGTATAACTTCTTAATCTATCCGGTTTAAATATAATTATAATTAAAATAAAACATATATAAACAACAGAAAAGAAGAACAGAGGTAGTATTTGATAATATATTTTAGTATATAACAGGTTTTATTAGTCTTAGTTTCTCTAATGCATGTAGTGACTATTCAAAGACTAAAATCATACCTGCTCTAATTTATTTCCAGATTTAAGCAGAATGGCATCGATAAATAGTACCAAAGCAACATTATTTTCTATGTGGTATGTAAAATTAAATGCAAAAGAAAATTGTAAAATCAAAAAACATATCTGTCTTAATTGAGTAAATTATGTTTCACTTTCAACTATATAATACGCCAAGACTGAAAAACAATGTTGAAGATAATACTCTATTTCTATCTTTGACTGTCATTTTATGGTAGATTATAATGTATAGTTTGGCATCTAATGTTTAAATTAACTAAAAATAAATCACAAGGTTACTATGTCAGACTTATCAATGATGAACAAGCCATTCAATTCATTTGTGCTCAAACTTTAGGAACTGACATTTTAAGAAATGTTTTGTTGTGGTGAACATGTTCATCCATTTGAATCCACTCATCCAATTGACTGGTATGGAGGATCAAAGCCTATACAGGGATCATCAAGAACAGGTAGGAAATCATCTTTGCAAAGAGTGACACATCAGGAAATGCATTGCATAAAATAAAAAATATAAATATGGATTTTAATAAATACTTTTATGAATGTACTGGCACAAGGTGTCCTTGTGCATGTGTAAATTACAAATGAAAAAATAAAAGATGCATTTAAAAGAAATATATTCAAAACATTTTAAAACTTTTTGATGCTGAGTGAATGTGACATTAGTATTCAAAGACAGCGTAAACGCTAATAGCTGTGGATCATGGTTAAATGATTTTTTTGCTGGTAAATTAATTAAGAAATGCATACCTGAAAATATTTTCTGCCTGACATAGCATCCTATAACCTCATGTTTCATTCATGTACAGATGTTTTCATACCTTTATTTTTAAATCCCAGCTTGGTCGAATGAAAGAGCAGCTGATTTTCACAGTAGCATCCTAGTCACTAAGATAAAATGCTGTTTTTCGCAAAGGAAATTTTACACATCTTGACAGCTAATCTGCTTTACTGATAGGAAATCACTAATGTACACATAGCATTAAAATCAGTGTAGGTAATGAAAGGAGTAATGTCTTCTATTCAGAACTGTGTGGAGAATCGAAATCTCAAGGTAAGTTTATGTTTCAAAATATTAAATTATCACACACCTCTGTGACATATCACAAAAGAAGAGGGTGAATGGGTGTAAAATCCAATTCTTAGTCTAAACTTACTCTCCGGGCTTATTTGGCTAAAATATTTAGTTTAATTTCTTGGAGCTAAATATTGGCCATATTTAAATTTGTTCATCCTGTTTTATCTTTGACTTTTCAAATGTCAGTGCCTTTTTGAGTAAGCCTTTATTTTCTTTTCACATGGCTCATATATTCTGTTTCAGATAAACTATAGGTGACTCCATTGTGTATTGGACCGGACCTGTCTTAGAAACCATTGAAGTGTCTAACTTGCAACCCACAGTATATGTACAGTAGTAATCTTTTACAGTATCATAGTTTAAAAGCAGATATTTTCTTTTACTTTTCTTTTTTGATGGTCTAATTTAGATGGTCTGCTACTAGAAAGATGGATGTTTTAGTCTACATTTTGTCACTATATTTTGTCACTAATTAACCCAGTTGGAATCACCATTAGTTTTACTGAGTCAGCCTGAAATCTAGGTGCTACCTTTGACTACAGCACGTTGTCTAAAACACACATTACAAAACTACCCAAAACAGGTTTTTTCCATCTTAAAAATGTTGGATAATTAAGACGTTTTCTAAATTTGCAGGATACAAAGAAATTAATTCATACATTTATTTTTAGCAGGATTGACTACTGCAATGTGCTGTTCACTGGCTGCTCAAACCATTCTTTAAACAGCTTTCAGTTAATTCAAAATGCTGCTGCAAGACATTTTACAACAACGAGAAAGTAGGAACACATAACTCCAGTTCATATGTCCTTACACTAGCTCCCAGTTAAGTTTAGGGCAGATTTCAAAATCCTCCATTTAACATATAAAGCCTTAAATGGCCTTCGTTATTTGTCTGAATTTATCATTACTTACAAACCACACACATTAAGAGCACATTAAGATCTCAAGATGATGGTCTACTTATGATTCTAAGGATCAATAAAACAGTGGAACATACAGTGGAAGGTTGAGCTTTTAGTTACAGGGCCCCAAAGCTGTGGAATGGTCTGCCTGGTACTGTAAGAGATGCCCCTTCAGTCTCACCTTTTAAATTCTGATTGAAAACTCACTACTTCAGTTTAGTGTACTTTGACTAGAGCTTCTGATTAGCTGTACATAATGCTTCTCTGTGATTAGTCATTAGTCCTAAAATATAAGTAATAAAATATTTATAAACTCTTACTAATGCTCACCTATTCTATTTCTCTCACATGTGGCACTTGGTGCCATTGCTGTACTGCCAAGTTATTTGCCTGCCATGGAAAAGTCATCTCAGATAAAAGATCACTGGAATCATCAGGTAGAAGGGTCCATTCATCAGGCTCAGCAATAGAATAGGCAATAGTGGGGAGCCGGTTTGTTGGCCAAGGTCTCCAGGAGCCCGACTGTGTCTGACTCGTCTCTGACTCCATTTCTACAATCTGGCTGATGGACAGATATCATTGTTTTTCATTTAGTTAGTTTGTTCAAATAAATCAAAAACAAAGTAGAAACTAATTTGTATGTGATAGCTGTGTATTTAGTGAGGGGAATAATCTATTCTTGCATTTTGCCTCTGTGCCTGCACATGGTGAAGAACGCTGTGCAAGAACAAAGTATATTGTATTCCTGAAGTAGTAATCATAGACTGGCCATCTAGCACCAAGGGGAGGATTACTTGTATTCTATTCTGTGTATTGTATTTACAGTACATCAATTTTAACACCCATTGCATGTCTAACCTACCTGAGAGAGGATCTTTCTGAATTGCCTTTCCCATGATTTCTTCCATCTTATGTTTTCTTATGAGTTATTTTTGGTGTTTTTTCTTGTCTCTTTAGGCAGAAAGGCAAGATGAGGGGATTATGTCAAAAAACAGGGCCTGTTAAAGCATTCCTTATGTGATTCTGGGCTACACAAAATTTCAATTTCTATTGTTGTTGTTTGAGTTTTACACTGTCTACATAACGTCTTTTGAATGTATTAGCCTCCCCTAGAATCCATTTTTAATAAATTAGAAAGCAGAATAAAAAATGCAAGAGTTCTTCAGAATGTTTCCACGTGTTGTCTTATTTCTAAGCCATTTGTGAGGTAGCTTACTCAGACTATGCAACCCTTAGTCTGGTGGTTCAGTACCCTGCTACTGTCGTTGACCATGCTGTCATTATGTAACTTGCTATCAAGTCATGATTAATACTTCATGTCTATCAATTTGTACCACAAAAAAAGACATTTGTGTTATTTCTGTGACCAGAAAGACCTGAATTTCATGTGTACTTATGCACTTAATTTCAGCACAAAGCTTTAACTCAGCAAAAAGTACACAAGTAGACAGAAATCCTTAAAAAGAGGCCAGACAAGTGTGACTGAAGCACAGAGTATATGGGAAAACTAGGACAATCATTCCCATCGAAAAGAGAAAACAAATGCAGAAATCAAGAGGTCGCCAGTGTGCAGATTAAGCCATATTGAAAGATGCGGTGCATACCTGGCATCACAGACAATATAAAAAAAATACTTTTTTCTGAACATTTTAGTATTGTGAATCAGGCTGACTATTTTGAGAAGACTTTTGTATTTAATATGTTTTTTTTCTCATACTGATTGATATTTCAATCTTTGAAATCTATGCTTATCTGAAGTGATTCATTTGGACCATAAAGTGATATTACTAATCTGATATGTCTTTTACAGATTTAGTGTGGTAGTGCTGTTATTACTGATTCCTCACAATTCCAGTGTTCTTTATTTAAATCCTGTAATCAGTCATTGTTCATGTCAGGTTTGCACATTTTCCCCATATATGTGTGGGTTTTCCGCCCCCATTCCCAAAGAAGTGTGCAAGCTTAATGAAATGTCAGTTCAAAAGTGGCCCAAGCGTGCGTGGCTGGGCGTGGGGGCTCGAGTTCAAACATCTTGGTTTGTTTCCTGCTGTGGTGCCCAGTGCTACCAGGACAGGTTCCCCCAACACTGAATTAGATTAAGCAGATGTTAGAATGTCAATTTATTTTATTCATATTCAGAAAGGATAATTAGGCAAGTTCATTAAATGAAACTGAGAAATTCTAAATAGGAATATCTTTAATTTCTTAACATAATACAAAATGTAACAGCATCTTTAGTCAAACTGTACCCGTTATTCATACAAGAGGTTACCACCTTTCTACAGAAGCAGTAATGAGTGAAAGGGAGCATAATGTTCTTGAATTGTTTGCATTTTAACAGATCACACATATTCAACCACTATCTACAACGTCATGAGTAACTGCACACATTGTTGTGTATGTAGAAGACATATCTATCCATCGATATCTAGTATCTTATATTGACCAAACAAGATGGGAGAAGGACCCTATATTTTCAGAAGCAGGTGCAGAGCAGAAAGCGAGACCAAAAAAGGATAACAATGTGTTGTGGATTACATATGAAAACATAAACTCATTCACTTTTAGACACTTAAAAACTAAGAGCATATCTTTGAAACTTCAAATGAAACCAGAAGAGCCAGTGGAGGTCCAAGGAAACATTTTAGAAATATAAAAGCTTCACAGAAGCGATTTGCCTATCCACTGCGCCGCTGTGTTTGTTATCTAACACTAATTTAGTGAGGAAAAGTTTTGCCTCCAAATAAATATTTGAAATATTTTATTTAAAAATATGTAAAATATGTAAAATATGAAGTAGGATCTTTCAGGGGAACTTCCTTAAATTCCTGTGAAAGGACTGCAAGAGCTGGAGTGGAGTGAAATGAAATGTAGTGAATCAACAGAAAGTGAACAAAATGAAGGCACCACACTCATGTGTTTTGGTCCAAACCTGACAGTCAATACAAAAATGTATTGATGACGTGAATGTGGGCACATATTTTAAGAAAAAAAGTATAAATATATGATGAAGCTGCAGAAAAATAACAAATGCGGATGTTGTTTATTGTAAAATAAATAAACATTTTTTAAATGCAAGCAAGAGCATATTATCTTTGCAAGTTTTGCATATAAACCGAAAACAAATATTCTAACAATAAGGCACCATTCAGTTTCTGAAACTGACTTTTACATTGCAGGCTTGTCCAGGCTGCCCACCAGTAGCCAAGGATTTGATTGTGACAATGACAGTTCTTCTTCTGCAGTTCACTTCAACATTACATGTCAATGAATTGGCTTCTGTCCCGGTTTTAAATACCATCAGACTCTGCTTGCCTGCTCATTCACTTCCTCCTGTCCTTTGTTTGCACACCACATTCCAATCTTTTGCAATGGACACTCAACTATTTCTATGTTTTATATTGTGAAAAAACTCTGTACAACAGAGAAAATGTTTGCCAATTTAAGGTTAAAATGAATTGCATTTTTAGTAAATTGGCCATTTGACACTGAAGAAGTGCTATGTGTTATCATTTTAAAACAGGATTTTTATGAACTTGTTATATGGAAGTATTTTGATTTAGTAACAGACATTCCATAGGACTATAAATTATCAAGAAAAAGCCACAAAAGTCTTCATTTTCCAAATTACCCTTCAAATCAACAATCATTCAGACCAGCCAGGAAGCACATACAGTATGTTAAGAAGGCCTTTTTAAATATGATACATTGTATGCAGCACAAATGACATCCTCCTTGCATAAAATGTATTTTGCTTTAAATCACTGCTTCAGGGGTTAACTCATTCACATGTGCCTGCTGCAAAAGTTACGATGCAGTTAATAATGTCACTGTAGGCTTTGAAGCCCCGCTGTTAAGCAGTCCAGTAATGACCAATTATGGCTCTGTACAGCCAGGATTTTCATTCTTCCCACGGCTGCTAATTTTCAGGTAGCTGCTGCAGAATTAAGAGAAATAGCACAGTGTGAGAATGTATGAAATGGCTGCATGCATTCCCACATATAAATATAAGGAAAACGTTTTTAGATAGCAGTAGTTTTGTCTGCCAAAAAAAAAAGGAAAAAAAAATCACAGAGACAGCTGCTGACATGAAAAGGGGTGCAATGCAGCAAAGCGCTGCTGGAGCTGTGGTCTAATTAAGTATTCAGTTCCTCACACACTCTCGTGTAGGAGCCCTCAATAAAGAACACTACAGTGCATTTTAATCTCCTTTCACCGCATTTACCTTTCACTTGAGGTTCCTAATGCTGGTGATAAAAAGGCATCTGGACGCTAGTGACTGAGAGCTTCATCCTGTGACATAAATACAAATAAATCATCTTCTGCAGGCCTTAGATTTCCTGCTCAAATAGGGCAAAGAAGATCTGGCTTTGCTAGTATATTGTTCTCTAGAAACCTCAGGAATGAGTGACACCCTGCTGTGAATATTAAATTCCAGTTCTTACTCAAAAAACATTTAATTTCTGATGTGAATAGCTCAGATTGGCATAAACAGTGTTTGTGAGTGTATGCCTATATACATTATATATATATATATATATATATATATATATATATATATATATATATATATACACATATATATATGTGTGTGTGTGTATGTTTTCTATATACTATTGTGCATACAGTTTAGTATACTCAATTATATATATATATATATAAAATATGCACTATGTATTATGTATATATATACATACATATATATATATATAAAATATGCACTATATATATATATATATATATATATATATATATATATATATATATATATATATATATATATATATATATATATACACACACACACACACACACGCACACACATGCACACACAGTATATCTTGTGATATTGTTTATTATTTGCATGATTGTGTTCACATCACTTGCTACTCACTAGTCATGGAAATGGCATTTTTTCACCTTTCAGTTTCTTCAGTATTTCTTCACTTGTCAAATAACCACACATTCAAACCAAATAACGTCTCCCCACGTTAAACACATGCATTTTCCCTAGCAAACATTGAATGAGGTCCAGTTTGTGCTGGAGTTCAGGAAAAATTATCACAAGAACTAGAAGTCCAGCAGCTCCTGTAAAGTGTCGTCACATCAGTGACCTCTTCAAGCAAGACAATTAATTTTGAGGTTTTTATATATTATCTATAAAAAGACATCTTCACTTTGCTTCTATATTTAAATGGTAATTGCCTCATGACATCCTGATCATCTTTTCCATGTTTTCATTCTCTCTTTTCCTATGGTGCAGGGAGTCAGAGCATCTTTTGACAGCTTTAGGTGCACAGCAGTAAACAGCCCTAGACGATATGCCAGTCAATCAACACTCACACGTACACCCACTCTCACTCATGCATGTCTAGGTCAGAGTTGTTTCTGAAACGCTGCTTTCTATAGTCATCTCTGAACTATCAACAAAACATTCCCATCACTATCTGTCTCTTTTCTGCAAATGCACCTGTGCTCCAGCTCATCCCAGACTATAAGCACAGTAGTCTGTTGTAGTGATGCAGCTTTAAAATTTTTCCTGGAACAAGTACACCCAGAAACACTACTGAGGTTAAGACCAGGTCTAGAAGATCACACTACTATGCCATGGTGATTTCTGCTGCCCCCTATGAGATCATTGTACCCCTGTGTCCTCATTAGTGATGAAAGGTCCGGGCCTCATAAGCAGTTCCTGGGCTACCCTGTGTTACAGGGCTACATTGTCCCAGTTCTTGAAGCTTCTGGCCAGGGTTCCCAGTTGCCATCTTTAAAAAGTCAATATGTCCTCACATTTGAGTTTAGGTCATGTACTATCCACATCAGTGAGGAGGTATATTGCCCTGATGCCAATCCTTAGTGGATTATTTTTTTCCAAGGTCAGGCACCTGTGGCATTTTCATCCCCGGGGAACAGAACATGTTTCCTCCCAGGTCTTACTCTTTCCCTTTTCCTTCAATAATTATTGTTAGAGAATTAATTGAACCACCTGTATTCACTCAGACATAGTAGAATGACAATCGCTGTTTGAACCACACTGTTAATTTGCTTCTTTGAAAGTAAAATTGTTACTTTTTTTAGATCCTACCAACAAAATACAGAAAGAAGGAAATAAATTGCTTTAACTAGGCATTGAAATTTGATTAAGTAAAGTAAGTGAAAAGGCTTTTTATTAACAGACTAACTGGAATAGCCTTTTTTTAACAAAGGCTGTAGAACCAAAAGAGATGCTACAACAGGTCTGTGCAGCTGTGATTGTGGAGTCCAAGACAATGGAGCACAGAGCTGCCATGAAGGGACTTAGAAACGCAACCTACTCGTCACTATGAAAGACATGGACTGCCAGCAAAGACTACAATTGTTTTCAAGTTATGAGCAACCAAAGATGTACACAGATCAGCACCTCTAAATGAACACTGTATTAAATGTCTCTTTATTATAATAAAAAAATCCTGGGACAAGACGTGACTTTTTCAGAGAGATACTTTCATGTCCCACGAGACAAGACTTTGTGGCAAGAGATTTAATCACGCCCAGGGCCAGAAATAAAACACAAAGAGTAGATGACAAAGTAGAATGTTGTAAAGAATTCAAAAACGGCATGATACACATGCAGAGCAGGTTAGAGATAATGGAAGTACTAAAATTCGAAAGTCTCAAAAAAAGATTGCAAAGATTGCATTAACGCTAACTAACGTAAATTATTACTCGGTGAAATAATGGAACAACAAAAAGAGATTGAATATATTGTTCGGATTTAAACTTTAAGTCAAATCTACATATGTGAGTGGCAGAGACGCGAAGTGGCTGGTGCGTAGCCCCTAGTACTAAAGAGAAAAAATATTTTGTCTTTTTTCTTTCTTAACAGGAAGATTTGCAACTTTCTTTTAGAAATTACATGATAGACAATTGAGCAACACTTCAGGGTCAAAGAACATTTGTGGGGCAAATAAGCAGCCAGTTTGGCTTCTAGTTAGGTTCAAAGCATGCCATGTTTTTGTTTCAATGTGTTATTGCCCATCATGATTTTGACTGGAGGAATGCATTGATATTTACTTTTTTGATGTTTTCATTGTTTTGACAGGTTATTAATTTTTATTTCTGTTGTTTAGAGTTTCTATTGTTTGCTGTGTGTTTCAATGGATGCTTCCATTTTGTGGGCACAGATACAACCCATTGGGTGCGTACCTGTGTGGTATGTCATGTTGGCACAATTAAATATTAAAAGAAGGGAGTGCACAGAGTGAAGATTGTGAACGTCAACTCAAACAAAGGAAGGATCTTAGCGGCTGACTTAGTGAAAACCAACAAAAAAGAAAATGAACTAGGATAAAGAATTATTGGCTTTGATGGTTTTGGTTCTGGTGTAGTTCTTGCAGTTACGTTTAATGTATTCTGACTCAACACTCCAAATTATAATGCTGCTGACTCCTAAGAGAATGAACTTAGAATTTCTCTGCCACTTCCTACAGAATTTGTTCTCTGGGACCTTTTTTTGCTGTGCTCTACCAAATGAGTTAAAATAGAACTACAGTAGGGGGCAGCAATTAACTCAAGCCTGAAGATTCATTATTTTATCATTGCGCAATGTTTGTTAGAGCTGCTGCTGAGGCA
This sequence comes from Erpetoichthys calabaricus, assembly GCF_900747795.2. Taxonomy (NCBI): domain Eukaryota; kingdom Metazoa; phylum Chordata; class Cladistia; order Polypteriformes; family Polypteridae; genus Erpetoichthys; species Erpetoichthys calabaricus. The sequence continues at coordinate 72,769,617 of NC_041396.2, read as the reverse complement.
AGTACATATTTGCCTTTTAGTACTTTCTGCAAATGGCTTCCATTCTATTCCCTTTCTCCTCCATTTTCTCTGATTGAGTTATCTCTCCTAATTGTGAAAAGGGACTTTAGAGTGTCAGACCAATTGTATTCTACAAGAGATATTGATGTTTGCAGGCATCATGGTCCACTGCAAGGCTCCAGCAAAAAGCCTGGCCTAAGGCAGTCGGAAATACAGTTTGGCAATTTCCATTCTAGGTTGCCTAATTTGTATTTTAAAAAGATCAACACATTTGTGTAAATGGCACAGTAAATGATAGCTAAGTTAAAAAATAAATTAATGGATGCAGGTTCATTTATTTAAAAGTTATCATTTGGTGAATTATTTTCCAAACAGAAACATATTGTTATGCTCATCAGTCTGTTCTGAAGTTGAATTTCCACTCAAATACTTAAACTGAATTTCCATGCAGTTTATAGGACAGGTGGAGTGTTTCAATATTCATAGCCACAGTAAAAGAGACAACGCAGCAAACCAACCTGTGGCAGTGGAAAGCTAAATGTCCGTCCATACATGTTGGTTTTGTTCTACCAAACAAATTAAAAATAGAACTACAGTAGTTAGCTAGAAAAAAACCAAAAAGTCAGTTAATATCTAGGAGCATTTGTTCGGACAGTGAGAACAAACTGAAAATTACAAAGGATGCCCCTAATACACAAAGAGAAGGTGCAGATTTAACACAAAATGTTCTCCAACTAGGAACTGAACCAGCACACCGAGCACCACAAGGAAGCAAGAAACTGGATTATCAGCAAAAAGTCTACATTTTACTTAGAAATATGGAGTTGTTTAAAAATAAACACATTCACAATCCGTATTGAGCCAGCTCCAGTATGAGCACATATTAGTAGAACAATTTTTTAATTACTGTATATCAAATATATTATTTATTTATTGTGCTTTATTCCCTGGCGTTCTTTACAAAAGAAGAGCATCAGATTTGATGACAAAGGTGTTCGTTCCTTTGCACAGGCTAAAGGGTGGAGGTGTTGTGAGAGGCAGAATATGACCAGAGAAACAGCTAATATCCTATTTTGACACCAGCACATGTATAACAGTCTCTTCTGGAGAAATGCAACCTTTATGGCTGAAGTTAAACTGTCTGCCTATTTAATACAAAAAAATGAGCGAAATTAACTTGACAAGGCTTTTATTAAGTTAACAAATGTAGCAAGACTGAGGGAATCGGAGAGAAATATTGCAGATGTCTAATGTTAATGGTTTTAAGAGAAGTTAATGGAACTGAAATGTAACCTATGCGTGTGAAAAAGAAATATGTCACATGAAATGCCCTGAATGCATAATGGCTTTTTTTTATCTTTTCTCAAAAAAAATGCAAATCAAATGGGGCAGGATGCTGAACATGCCTGACTTCCAGCATTCTTGTCATGTTTATCTGTTTCCCTATTGTGTGGATTTTAGCTGTAAACAATGAGGTTAAATCTCTTTATCAAAGACTATAAATTAAAACTGAGTTTACGTCATTTTCTATGTGTTATTTTTAATGAGAGCGATAAAGCCATCCGTTAGGAAACTCTATGGCTCTTTAAGGAAAATCCACCTTTTGTCTTGTACTGAACAGAACGTTTGCAAGCACAAAGACCCATGTACTCCAGTTTCAAATATTTTATCAGTAAACTGGTACATGAAATTTACTTTTCAATGCATAAATATTCATGCATTTTTCATTTTACATTAAGGGGTCTTTTTCTAAGTGTAATCACTCTCTCATCAAACCTCTTGATGCTTTATCATGCTGTCATCTTACATTACTTTAAAATGATAATAGCATTAATCAGATCCATAGACTCTTCTTTGATGCCGCCTCTCCACTTGCTTTTTAACCACAATATGCACTCTTTCCTTCATTACCTTTGGGTCGCCAAAACGTTTTCTCTCTGCATTTCTAAGAAAAGCTGTTATCTGAATTGGCATCTCTTCTGAGTGATTATATTGTACGTCTGCAAGGGCTTGTGGGGACCCTGCCATGGACTGATGTCCCTGCATTGTGTGTTCACCACAAAATAATCAAAGTTGCCAAATATTAATTGTAGTGCACTACAGAATATGAAAGCTTTTGTAGACAGATGTGTGCTGCATTTGCCTCTGTCTGCCAGGAGGCTTCAGCATCATAGTGATCATAGTCAATAAACAGTGACTACTAATTGAAAAGATAATTTAAACTTATACATAATAATGTACAGTATACAGCATATACACTATATATATACACACACACACACATATATATTAGTTTACAGTATTGCAAGCAATAATTGTAATATATTGAATATAAGGTAGGCAACGGAGTACAAAAAAATGAAACTGATTAAAACTGTTATGATACCACGCTAAAAGTAATAAGGTTTGTCACACATAGCTGAAAATTCTCAGTTCCCTGGTATAAATTCTATTTCTAAACACAGTCAACAAGAAGCTGGAAATGCTAATTTTATATGCAAACGAATGCAAGAAATGTGATGTTAACAAATACTTATAAACTTAAGTTTCAGCAAAAATGATTTCAACCTTCCAGAAACAGGGGAAAATTCTGGAAGGTGTGCTATGTTAGAGCCCAGTTAAAAACTCAATCTCGCTGTGGTTTACACAGATCCCTGGATGAAGAAGATTTAATTTAATGATGGACTACTGTTTAAAGTTGGTGGGGGAACCTGAAGACATATTCACCTTAGCTTCATTCCTAATTGCTTACATTTCTGAAATTGGTACAGTTTGAGCAAACAAACGTCGTTCATCAGACCACGTTTGGACCTACTGTCTTTGAGGGAGGTGGAGAGCAATTTAGATAGATAGATAGATAGATAGATAGATAGATAGATAGATAGATAGATAGATAGATAGATAGATAGATAGATAGATAGATAGATAGATTCCAAAATTAGTTGCAGATGAAAGGAATTTTTATGCCATTTTCTAAGACCTTCTACCATCCATGGGTTTTCTGAAATACGTTTTTGCACAGTATAATCCTGTCAATCTGAACATAATATCAAATAAGATTTTTAAATTATTGATTCGTTTTAATTAAAAATGCTAAAAATTAAAGGTGACCCTCGAGTTCTATCTGAATGAAAAGAATTTTAAGTTCCACATTCTGACTCATTAAAGGTAATCATTATAAAATTGTGTCTTTGGAGCTACATAATACTCTCTGAAGACTCTGATAAATTGTTCCTCTTAAAACAATTAAAAATATAAAACATAAGCACAGTTCACTTAAAGATATATAACATATGTTACGGACATAATTCACAAACTATGCGCCGCACACATCCTCCCACATACTCATACTTGCACTGCCCTTCTGGCATCTCTCCACCCCTAAAATAATGGTATATTTATTTTCTAAATAATAAAGCATAAACGTGGGAGGAATAAACAAGGAAGGATGAAAACTTTAAAGAACAGACAAAAGGAGAAAACTACTGTCCCCCTGGGTCTTCCTCACCCTGGCCTGAACTCCAGTATGCCTTGTGGATTGGCCTACCCATCAGCCCACACCAGAGCACTCCCTTCTCACCCCTTGTCTCTCACTTTTTCACCTGCCTGTAATGTACCTCCTGCCAGTGAACACCCACTGTAACCTATCATTCTAAGTTCATAATAATTTTGTGCTTGACTTCTGGTGGCTTTCATTTTCTTCTCAGGATCTCTTCAAGGGTCAGGCGAGGGGTGGCATCTTTCTTTCACCGGATCACCAAGGTAAAGCTTCCACTTGAGTGGGAATGGCTCTAGCTGTTTTTTTTTTATTGCCCTAGGCAAAGGTGAAAGTGTCATACCCAAACCACATAGTCTGCCATACTGCCATGCATATAAATATATAGCACAGTTCACTATAAAGGGCCAATAGAACCATCTTAAAAAACACACTTACCTCGGCCAAAGGTCAGAAAATTAACTATTTTATTAAGTATTTTAACAGACTAATAGGTAATAAATTAAATCAAATCAAAAATGGCTTATGTTTCAACCTCCATAGTGAACATTTTACAATGTAGCTGTCATCATTGTTTTACTGTTTTAGACACCATTTAAAATTCAGCAAAGGGTTTGAGATACAGATATTTGTCAGTCATTCCTGAAACAGGAATGAAAAATAGATTAAAAAGATGTTTAAGTAACAGGAATGATAATAACTAGGAAGGGGAACCAGACTGCAAATAAAACAGAAAACAAAATACTGGATGTCCCACATGGCAGAGCAAACAAGATTTGCATCCCTGCCTGTCACCACATCAAAACAGTCCCATATAAATACTCATCTGCCATATATTCTGTACAATTTCTAAACATTCACACCTTTAAATCCGTGTCCTGCTTCACTACTGACTTTAAGCTCAATGGGTTTATGACCTGAGGGGACTTTTAAGCTTTACTCAGAAATTATGTCCTGACTTCCTGCTTCCATGGTCAAGAGAGGTCTTTGGAACTTCTGGACCTGTTCTCATAGAACTCCTCCTAGTGGACCCAGGCATTCCTGCATTCCCAGCTCCTAATATGCCTGCCCACTATAATTCCTGGCAGGGAGCTATATGTAAAAACAAATGGCTTCCCTTCTTTAACCTATTAGACTCTAACATAACTGCCACAGTACCCCACTATTCTTCCTGTATTCCTATGTCCTGGAATATTTAGGAGCAGGGCTCAAATAACCATACAATGGCAGCATCCTCAACAGAGAATCAACTTTATTATTGTTCTTTGTGGAACATACTATATAAATATGTCCCTTAGTGTGCCCTATGGTTGATATTTCATGTAATTTTTTTTTTTTATTGCCTGCAATGCTGATGTTTGACTTGTACCAGGAAAAGCTTTAGGAAGCACAAACCGGAGAGAAAATGTAAGGCAAGCAGAGAGTCAGAATCAAAAATCAGTCCTATCTTTCATCCATACACAAATTTAAACCCAAGTGTCATGACTCAGGAGTCCCAAAAGTACAGAAGTCCCCAAATTATTTGCAAAAATTGCCCGCTAGTCGGGAGATTACCATCCAAGTCTCGACTAGATACTAATGGGCCCAGAAGAATCTTTATAAAATAAAAGGTTTATTTAAACAAAAAGGCTCTGCAGTACAAAAAGCTCCTAAGAGCACAAAAGGAATTGCCTAAGCTTACAAAAGTAACCACAGCAAACACAGTCCAAATATAAAATCCCAAGGCAAGTCAAAAAGCAGAGCATAGGTTCAAAACCCCAGGAAAACACAATCACCAAAAAGGCACAGCAAAACACAAGGAAACACTCCACTTCCTACTGCTTCTGAAATGAACTGCGAGAAACTATGGAAGTGGAGGGCAGTTCCTGGTGGTGATTGGCAGGTCGTCCTGCCTCTTGGGGGACCACCCACAAAACACATGGGCATTTTTCAATTACAAACATACATGAAGAATAATACATATAATAAACAAATATAACATTCATATGAAGAAATGTCACAAAATTGGACAAAACAGACAAGAAACACAACTTTGTACCCCAGCTGGGGAAGAAATTCTGGCCGAAACATGACCCCAATAATCATGAAGAGGAAATCAAAAGCAAAAGCCAAGACTAAAATAGCAAACTAATGCAGTCTAAAGAGCCAACAAATACACACATGAAGGGTGTTTTTCTTTGAATTTGTGAAAACTCAGATAGTGACACATCTGACACACTCATTCTTATAGTAGCATTGCTAATGACATCCATCAAATAACTTCTGGATCCACATTCCATTCCAACCATTGTTGCATCATGACAAGGGAGACACAAAATGGTGGCACACAAAAAAAAAAAAACAGCACAAAATAATTTCTAATAACTGAAAACAAATTCCATTATAAAAATAAATGGAAAATTCATATTCAGAACATCAGAAACCCCATAATGGGAAATAACCAGAAAGGAAAGCAGGTTAATAAGTGAGCAGAAATTAAGCAACATACAAAATCATAACAGCTGGTCTCTGCCTGGCATCCCCTCATAATACCCAAGAATAAAATGAAAATATTTGAATTCACTTGCCTTGACGAAACTGAGCAATACGCAATGATTTAGTCACATTAATACAGATGGAAATTATTTTCCCTTCTCAGATATAAAATGTGGATAAAGAACATAAGACACTGAGCACAGTGTCATGCCAGCCTCTCGCACAAAGCAGGAAACATTCCCCGGGGGGCAGTGGCCCATCTCAAGGCACACTCATGCACACACCCACACTCACTCCTAATGGTCACTAATTAATCTGACAGGCACATTTTTAGAGAGAGGAAGGAATGTGCCTAGAAAAACCCATGCGTTCCCAGAGAGAATGTGTAAAATCCACAGAGACAAGGACTTGGCCAGAATTTGGACAGTAAAAAAAAACATTGCAAAATGCTGAACCACTGAACATAAGGGTATACTGTATGTCATATGCTATTTCTCAATAAGTAAAGGACATTCAGGATCTAAAATGTATTATTACCATTTTTTTCAGTTTAATATCTGCCAAAAGCTTAAAAGAGCTGTTCGTTTTTGCATGAGACAGTTCCCATCTAGCCTTCCACTTTTTAGGCTCTTCAGATGATGAGCTGGAGTCCATAGTAGATAAGATGCTAGTGAGACGCTGGGTCACATAATCACAGAGAGAGACTCATGGCGACATCAGGGCAATTTAGATGCACCGATCAGCTCAACTAACTTGCCTCATTATAAACACGGACTAATGAGCTTGTAAAGAGACTTGCCTTTATTGAGAGTCGACTGATGATAGAAAGTGCCCAGTCTTCCAAGAAGATGCACCTGACCGGAATTGAATCTGCGGCCCAAGTGCTATGAGGCAGCAACTCTGTATAGGCAATTAGCTCTGTATTAGCAATCCCCAAATTGCTAATTTAGTTTAAAACACAAAAATTAAACCTACGCGATTGGACTCTCATTCTGTACTATGCAAGTGTGCAGAGAATAAAGCCAGTGCTTGCTTAGACAGACGGTAAAGCTTGAAAAGCCTGTTCTGACCATGCAATTAAGCACAACCAAGATCTGGGATAGACCCACAGCAATGACATCTTAATTTACAACTACACCAATAAAGGATACAGGGACAGAACTCGTGTACCGAATACATTTAGCACACCAGACGGAGTAACATCTTACAAGCCTAGTCAAATAGTTGCTGCTAGCCACTGACTCTTTTCTTCAGTAATTAGGCAGAATAAAATCCAAATACACCTCACAGCTCCTACAAGCTGAGGTTATAAAGGAGATGGTAATATTATGTGTCACTTTCAATCATGACTTGAGGTCAACCTGATCTAGACATATTGTCATTACCAATACCAGTATCAGTGTCATTATTTCAGTATCCTTACAAATTATGTCGGCTTCAATTTCATTTAGGTGGAGATATGCAGCATTCTCATTGCCTTAAACTAATCACTGAGGGGGAGAAAAGGAAAAAAAAGAAACAACTAGGTATGTCTGCAGGTCCACCTATATGTGTTTTTTTATATGTTTGGTCACTTCTTTAATAAGCTAAAGATACTGATATATTTTCAAGCATTGCTGGGGCTGCAGAATGTCATACCTGCTAAAATTATGAACAACACGCAATGTCAAGTTGATCATGCAGCTGTTAGACCAGCGGTTTGGATCCCTGCAGCACAAGTTGTTGATTTCAGCCAGGAACCCCACAGGGAGTGCTGCTCTAGCACATCTCCGCAAGCTGTGCGGGAAAATAGGTTTTGCCTTGTCTGCTTCACTGCATCAGAGCCCACACTACCAATCAGACATCTAAGCGAGACAAAGCAAAATAAAATGCATGCACACTAAAATCATATCATTGCTGTTTGGTGCCACACTAGAATATAGTGATCAATTCCCAGAGAGACTAAATTCTAGTTCTTACTGGCAAGAGCAGAGACTTATGCTAGAAAAGACCATGCAAAACAAAGAAGTCAAAAGCATTTTGTGAATCAACAAGAAATGTTTTTCATTTTTATGAGAAATAAACAGAGGCTGTAATAGTTGACTAGAAACAGTGGCAGTAAAGGCAATAATGGCAGAATTACGAATGCTTGCCCTTCTTTTCTGTGATGCATTGCCCTGGAGCACAATTAGCCACCAGCTCATACCATCACAGTGTGGCAAGAGGCGCTACAGGGCTCTTTTTTGCCTACAGCCGTCAGAATGCATAATGCGTCCCCTTAGCGTGTCTGCATTTACCCTAGCAGTTACAACACACACGTTGTCATAAGAACAGTATTTCCTAAATGACACAATACATTAAATTTCCACTGGTATATTGTGTGTACAGTTCTGGGTTTTGCACTTATATAATAGGTTGCACTCTGTTTTTTATTGTTTTGCACTTTGACTTTTCTATGCTGCTTCGGGAGAAAGTGAATTTGCCATAGAAAGCACAATCTATTTATTATTAAGTGGCTTTCATATCTATCTATCATATTGTATAGTGTGCTTATCTATCTATCTATCTATCTATCTATCTATCTATCTATCTATCTATCTATCTATCTATCTATCTATCTATCTATCTATCTATCTATCTATCTATCTATCTATCTATCTATCATGACAGATGGGTGCATTACTGAGCTACAAAGCCTGGACACAACTGACTCAGACATAGTCACTGGTTCAAATATAATGATTTCATTCTATCCAGTACACTTACTGTACATGTTCTTCTAAAATCCTCTGTACAGCAGAAGAAGACGATCATCTTGCCGGAGAGATAAGACGTTCCATGTGCCCACCCGTATGGCTTGCTTCAAATTGGGACCTGAGTGCTGCTGTGCAACAGATGATGCCTCAGCACCACACTAGTTCCGATCTCCAACAGACCTGACCCTATTGACTCTCCAACGGTGACAGCACAATGCAACAATAAGGACTTTCCTCTTTCTCCATCTGACTCCTCTTCCCTGAAGAAAAGTGTCATCCTCTACCTCCAGAACGAGGTTGAGTGGCTTCTTTTATCTATGATCAGGCAGCACTTCCAGTGCTAGGGCATAGCACACTTGAAGCACTTCTGGGTCAAACGTAATTCCCTGAAAGTAGGGATTATTAATTCCAGCAGCTCCCCCTGGCAGCTTCCACGGGACCCTACAGGGCTGTCCCACGGGAATACAGATCCCAGCATGCCCTGCATGTAGGAATCTGAACCCAGAGATGCTGCCATCTAGCATATTGGGGGATAAAAGATCCAAACATTGCTGTCTCCCCTGGTCCTTCCATTATATCGGCCACCTGGCTGGGTAAGAGTTCCTGATTTCTTCCAGCTGGAAAGCCCATCCATCAGTTTCCCTTTATTATGGTATTCCATCCTGGCAAGGAATCATCCTCCATTTCTTTCAGGATGCCTGTCCATCCACTGTGGTACTCACATTATCTATCTATTTCCAGTGACAGTTTCAAAAATCCTATACATTATGGAGTGAAATTTAAAAAATAATGATTCCAGTAAAGAGACTATTATTTGATTAATGTAATAATTAGTTACAATACACAGGGTAAAGAATGGATTGAAAATGAATTATATATGTTAAATTGCAGAAATAACAGGCTTTATTGAATGCAGTTATGACTAAAACTCCAATAGAAATGCATGCCATTTCGTTCACTAGGAGATTTCTTTTTTTTCCAATGATTGTGGCTAGCTATACACTGAGAGCAAGTCACATCACAAATTCAGTTAGTCTCCTTCCATGGCATTGCTAATCAGCACAGTCATACTGAAAACATCACTGGGAGCCGGTAGACGTGATGGTAATAACCGATCTCCATCCCAAAAGGGTCAAGAAGTACAAAAATGTAATTATTTCAGCGGGAAATTGTCACATCGGGTTTTTTTCTATTAAAGTTGTTGAACCTCTGACTACCAGCCAGTATAAGTGATGTTTCATTGGTCCCAGGTTTTAAATTAAAGGAGAAGACTCACCATTTTATGATTGTATTCTCCTTTTAGTGCTGCATTTTAGGTAATTTATATTGCTTAATCATTACAGAAATAATTGTGATCATTAGTCTTTCCCATTTTCTGTCTTTTCAGGTCAGGCCGTGGCCATGCACATCAACGCTTTTTTGATCAAGTTATTCCTACAAGGGTCTTGTATTGGGGCACCAGTGTGAATGAGTTACATTAGCAGTATCAGCGCCCAGTGTCACATTTTTGTCATAGTCCCTCTAAATCCTGGATGCTAGCCTGTTTCTTTGTACTTTGTTCAATACGCAGGTCTCTGTCAGCTAAACCTTCTATTGCCTTTTATTTTATTTTCTCTTCGTAGACTCATGTTCTATTTTTGTCTCCTCTGATGGTAACTGGCCTATAATGTAATTCACATTACGAATCTCAGTGTTTGACTAAGCAAATGAAATGGGTGAGTAGATTGCTATTCATTTACATTGAAATTAATACAAATGCTAAGAACATACAGTATTTAACACATACTCCTCCATCAATATGAACCTGTTTCTTCCAATTTAAGGTCTCAGAAAACTCTGGTCAGAGTGTCAATCTATCGCAGAGCCCACGCACACATAAACTCACCCACACAGAACCAACTTAGTCACTACTTAACCTAATAAGCCTTGCATTGTTATTTGAGCGACAAACCGCTAGACTTATAGAGAAACCCACACGAATGTAAGAAGAATGTATTAATTACACATGGATATCAACATGGCGCTGGAGTCAGACTGGGTACGCTGGGTCCATATGTGTTATTGAGGTACTCAGAATGAATACCTGCAGTCAGCTGTGCTGAAGTGACAAAGGTTATATGACGTTAATGATTATAGATGTGCGCTAAAACTTATGTAGCCATGCTATAGTACTTCTTAGTATTAGAGGAGGTTAAAATTTCCTGCTGTCTTTGCACCTATGAGACATTTAATGATAATGCAAAATTTATCAGTTGTATATTTTATGACATTCCACCCTCCCCCATGCTCTGCCATCATACATATAACTGCGGTCTTGTGGTTCATAGGCCTACAGTGCTGGTCATTTCTTTGAATCAAGTTCCATAAGTCTGATCATAATACACTTGTTCTTGCATTTTTCATAAGTCCATTAATAGTATGTCTTTTACCACAAACAATCCTTATATCAACAGATCTTCCTTTTACAGCACCACCGCCAGAAAAGTAGATGTCAAGATGTCACTGCCAGGGCCTCTCCTCCCTGAACCATCATATTGTTTTGAAAACAAAATCTAATTGACCTTTAATGGTGTCCAATGTGTTGCTCCTTCTACACTATCATTTAGTTAATGCCACATATTCATCACTTTGTAAGTAAACAGAAATGATTACACTTGTTCATTTAAAGTGTCACCTTAACCCTCTTCTGGTGACTTGCCTGCATCTTCTTTGAAGACCCAGATCTTTACAAACAGCCAGCAAGAACTTCATTTATCCATCTTTTCCATTCATAATTTTTTAGAACTTGTTTTTTCAACAAAGGATAATGGTGGTTGGGCAACTTCTCCAAATCTTCTGGCATGGGCAGGAACCAGTGTTAAGTGTGACACCAGAAAATAGCAGTGCATGTTCCTGAAGACAAACACACACACTGTTTTGCTCAAGACCAGTCAACAATTAATTCATGTTATGTTCTGTTTGGTACAGAAACCAGAATAGCAAGTGAATGCCAATGCAGATGCAAAAGGAAAGGAACAGAATCTTTATACAGTGATCCCTCGCTATATCGCGCTTCGCCTTTCGCGGCTTCACTCCATCGCGGATTTTATATGTAAGCATATTTAAATATATATCACGGATTTTTTGCTGGTTTGCGGATTTCTGCGGACAATGGGTCTTTTAATTTCTGGTACATGCTTCCTCAGTTGGTTTGCCCAGTTGATTTCATACAAGGGACACTATTGGCAGATGGCTGAGAAGCTACCCAACTTACTTTTCTCTCTCTCTTGCGCTGACTTTCTCTGATCCTGACGTAGGGGGATTGAGCAGGGGGGCTGTTCGCACACCTAGACGATACGGACGCTCGTCTAAAAATGCTGAAAGATTATCTTCACATTGCTATCTTTTGTGCAGCTGCTTCCTGAAATGACATGCTGCACGGTGCTTCGCATACTTAAAAGCTCGAAGGGCAGGTATTGATTTTTGACTGAAAAACAAACTCTGTCTCTCTCTATCTCTCTCTCTCTCTCTTTCTCTGCTCCTGACGGAGGGGGTGTGAGCTGCCGCCTTCAACAGCTTTGTGCCGCGGTGCTTCGCATACTTAATAGCCAAACAGCCCTATTGATTTGTTTGCTAGAGATTGTTTTCTCTATCTGTGTGACATTCTGTGCTCCTGACACGCACTCCTTTGAAGAGGAAGATATGTTTGCATTCTTTTAATTGTGAGATGGAACTGTCATCTCTGTCTTGTCATGGAGCACAGTTTAAACTTTTGAAAAAGAGACAAATGTTTGTTTGCAGTGTTTGAATAACGTTCCTGTCTCTCTACAACCTCCTGTGTTTCTGCGCAAATCTGTGACCCAAGCATGACAAAATAAAAATAACCATATAAACATATGGTTTCTACTTCGCGGATTTTCTTATTTCGCGGGTGGCTCTGGAACGCAACCCCCGCGATGGAGGAGGGATTACTGTATATAATACGCTACCATGGCCGTTTGTTTGTTTGTCCAGGATTTTAAATCACCTGTAGCTCACAAACTGTTTGACCTAATGACGTAAAATTTGGTACATATATACTAGGTGACCACTACTTTCCGCTTTTAGGGTGATGATTGACCTCCAAAGTTATTCCTCTTTCTATTTTTATTTTACTGTAGAATCAACTCTCGGCAGCGGCCAGCATGGCGGCCATGTGGCACATGCATACTGGTGCCGTTCTCATCCCTACCACCTTCACCTCGTCATACCTTAAATCATTCTTGAGGATGATTGAAGCTATAGTGCCAACTTAAGTGAAAAATTTTAAGAAAAACGTACTAAGTAATTGCAACACAAAAACTGACTTAATCAGTTTTAACGCGAAAAGATGCTGATGAAAGAAGATAAGTGAGACCGCTAGGGTGGAGTAAAGAAGAGTTGCTCAGGAAGCCCAGAGTAGGCTCAAGTCAAGTGTATTCACTGCATGTTATCATGCAGTACGCCGTTACTGGTACGTAATAATAATAAGAATAAGAATACATTTTATAGACAAGGTGTCTGACCCAGATCCTTGATGCTATGACACCGTCACCCATTCTTCAAGCAATAGCTCAACATTACAACAGGTTCACAGAGCTAGCATGAATTAAGCTTTGCAGTCACCAGAGAGGGTTGTGAACCATTTAGTGAGGTTTCCATGCTGCACTTTTTATACATATACTGTAAGTGGCATATGAAAATGGATAGATGGATGAAAGAAGCCATGGATGAGCATGAAAGAAAAAGTTTTTTGTCCACTTGGGAAATAAATTAACTAGCCACTGAGATATATTACGCAGAATTCATCAAAGTGACCAATTTTAAGGCCAGGGCTGTAACAGAGAAGCCTCTTTAATGGCAAGTGTATTAATCAGACTCCAGTGGGTTCCTTGTAGTGCAGTAATAAAATAAACTACATACTCTCAGACATCTATCCATCTATTTCTACCTCCACTTCTATCTATCTATCTATCTATCTATCTATCTATCTATCTATCTATCTATCTATCTATCTATCTATCTATCTATCTATCTATCTATCTATCTATCTATCTATCTATCTATCTATCTATCTATCTATCTATCTATCTATCTATCTATCTATCTATCTATCTATCTATCTATCTATCTATCCAATAATACAAGTTTAGCTTGAATGAACATTGAACCTTTATGCTTTCATTTTAGAGCAGATGTAGATGGGAGAAAGTAGAACTAAAAACAATAGAATAATTCAAATGTTGTAATTTATTCTACAATTTGGCATGCCTTTTTATAATATATTTTATACACAGAAAAAATAAATGAATCATTTTACCACTGCTAAAAATGAAGAAAACAAAACCAAACAATATTTCTTTTACATGCATAAATCATTCAGTGTCAATTCATGGCTTCAGCTTAACTCTACCCTAGAAGGCTGGAGGCCAGCGTTTCCTCTCTGATTGCAGTAAGCTACTTGCCACTCAACATACATCAGCAGTGGATGTTGCTATGGAGACCGAAGCAGTACATGGCTTAGTTGTAGAAAATCTCTGCCTGAATTCCCTTATAGATTTTAGACTAACCGCAAATGTATCTTGTGAGACCACACTTCCCCAGGCACGTTCCTCCCTCTCTGGCCTCAGGCCCCAGAAAGGTGAATATAGCACTGCCCCATGAGTCCTCGGCAAAGACCTGAAAATTGTCATCACCAGGGCTTAAACCTGTTAGCCTGCAGTTGGATTACATGCTGTGCAGCCAATTCCCTCACAGAGAAGCGAATGGGCGCCACACACCTATAGCAGGTGTGAAAATGTAATGAATAGTACTCAACTAATTTCCCACCACCAATTAGTTTTAAACAGAAAAGAAAATCAACAGCAAAAAAATAAAATCTTAATAATAATAAAACATAATTTGCTCAATGTGCCTTGAATACCCCCAAATTATACTTTTGGAAATGTATCACTGTATATTTTTACAGTGCACACTAACCCAAATGCCCTTGAAGCAGAAGACAGAGGCCTTAAAATCTTAAATGTAAACAGGACATGGCAGATGACCAGTGGCATGGATTACATGAGGGTAGCTTGCTTATCATGATGCCAAACAGTGGATTCAGGAAGCATTCAGACCCCTTCACTTTCTGCACACTTTATAGTACTGTACATTTAATTTTAAATGAAAGAAAATGCCATTTTTGCTCATCAATCTATGCTCAATAACCCATTATAACAATATAAACAGCATATAACCCATATAAACAGTATATTTTTGGAAAGATTTGCAAATTTATTAAAAATCAAAAACTTAAATCTCTCATTTACATAAGTATTCAAACCCTCTGCTGTGGCACTCCAGATTGTGGTCAGGAGCATCCTGTTTGCTTTAATTATGTTTGAGATGTGTCGAGAACTTGATTGGAGTCCACCGCTGGCAAATTGAATCGATAAGACATTTTTTAGAAAGGCACACACCTGTGCACTGCATAGAAAGGACCCACAATTCACACTACATTTCAGGACACAAACCAAGTCATCAAGTCCAAGGAGCTCTCCATAGAACTCCATGATAAAGCTATAGTGAAGCATAGATCAGGGTAAGGGTATAAAAACTTTCTAAAGCTTGGAGTATTCCTAAGAGCACTGTGGCCTCAATAAGTGTGAAATGGAAGAGGTTTGGAACCACCAGGACTCTTCCTTGAGTCAGCCGTCTAGTCAAACTGAATAACCAGTCAAGAAGAGCCATGGCCAGGGAGGTAACCAAGAACCCAAAGCTCACTCTTACAGAGCTTCAGAAGTCTTCTGCTGTTGGAAGGGCGGTGCCATCTCAGCAGCAGTTCATTAATCAGGAGTTTATGGTTGAGTGGCTAGACAGAAACCACTGTTGGGTAAAAGACATGACAGTTTAAAGGACTCGGAGGAAGAGGTAAAACATTGTCTGGTTGGATGAGACAACATTTAAACTCTTTGGGCAGAACTCCATTCACTATATCTGTTGGAGGTCAGGCACAGATCATCACATGCCTAGTACCATTCCTACGGTGAAGCATGCTGTTGGAAATATCATGTTATGACGGTGCTTCTCAGCAGCAGGAAAATGAAGACTGGTTAGAATTGAGGGAAGGATGAATGCAGCCAAATACAGAGAGGTACATGAAGAAAACCTGCTCCAGAGTTCACATGACTTCAGATTGGGGCGACGTTTCACCCTTCAACACGACAATGACCTAAAGCATATAGCCAAGACAATGGTCTGACTTTGACCATGAGTGGCTAAGCAAAAGCCCTGACTTAAACCCCATAGAACATCTGTGGAGAACTGCAGATGGCAGTTTATGGATTCTTCCCATCCAATCTAACGGACTGTGAGAGGATCTACAAGAAAGAATGGGATAAATTGCTTAAATTCAGGTGGGCAAAGCTTGTAGCGACTTGCACAAGCAAACTCAAATTTGAAACTGCCACCAGAGTTTTTTTTTTCTAGATTTTTCTTTTTTTTTATAGTTAAGGGTGTGAATAATTATATGAATGCAAGATTCCAGTTTTTGATTTTTAATAAATAGGCAAACCTCTCTGAAAACATGCTTTCACTTCATGCTATGGAGCATAGACCAAGGAACAAAAATGACAAATGTATCCATTTTGATAAGTAAAAAAATGAAATAAATGCGCACTCAGACTTACAAATAGGTCACTGAAATAATAATGTTGATTGCAAAGAAACATTAAAAGTGCAGCATTTGTCTACAGTGAACAATGTCAAAGGGCAAGGATACTGCCTGTTCAATCAGAACACTTCACCTCCTTCCATATGAATTAACAGTATATTAAAAACAAAATTGGAAAATAAATCAGATCTATCATACAATAATTACAGTACATAAAAGCAACCAAAATTTTTATTTGCTTATTAAATATAAACGCAAACCACAAAAGTAAGCAAACACTACTGTTTTTCTGCTCTATTTATTACAACAGTAAGGGGGAGGAGGGTAGAATTCATACATATATTAGGAATATCGTTCATGTTTTAGGAAGCTTTTTAAAGTCAGCCATTAGCCGGGAACCGTATTGGTGAGCCATTCCAGTACCTCACAGAGGTGAACTGAGGAACTGCTTGTCCCTAAGAGTTGTTCGAATTCTGAGTTAGTCCATATGCCGCCATGTATCCGAATGACTGCTAAGCCAATGATCTTCAGCTGCCAGTGGATTCCCATTATTGCACTACAAGCAAAGCCCCTTGAGGCTGTCTGCTTAGTCTCCATAGTTACCTGTTTGTTGCAAGGCTGGATGAATTTTTCTCTAGGCCTGTCCTTCCTCCTGACACGTTTCAATGTACATTTTCTAAGCAACTCTAAATGCTTTCCATCTAACTGTGCTTGAGTATAAGATATATTTGAATAAAAACATGTATTATCTTTTTTTATTATGATCTGGTTGACACAAACAATTTAAAAGGTTTCAGCTTTCTCCTCATTATGTGAGTTGAAAGCTGATTTTTTTTTCAGAGGCTGTTAAAATATGTTGAATTAGATATGAACTGAATTTCTACACAAAATTAAAACAAACATAGTAAAGAAAGAATTTTAAGTCAATTCTGAATAACCCTACCTTTACTGCAGCTACTTATAAGTCATCCATCAGCAAGTTAAGGCTGGAGAACATTTAATCAAGAGTGTCAAAAAAGCTATTGATTATATACACAGATCCTTTTCAGAAAATACTGAGGAAATTCCTAAACATATTGCCATTGTAAACAAAAATTAGATTAAACTGACCATGGAAGAGACTTAACATGTACCCAAGACTGTACCAGTAACAGTAACTTTAAAAGACAATACAGAAAACCAGCCTATTATCTAGTAAAGCGGTGTTAGTAAACAGGTAGTCAGGTTAAGTCTAGACAGGCGTCACTGACGGAGATTTATAACAAAGCAAGAAAACCACTTGATTACATCACAGAGTACAGGATTATTTTTGTCTTCTTTTTTTTTTTGCTTTTGATAAGGTACCTCTGGGCAGACTAGTCACTGAAACAACAAAAGGACGAGATTCAGCATTCACTAAACAGACATACTGCATGTCGCTTTAGCTTAAGCATAGAAAACAATGGTCTGAGGTACAAGCAACATTTTCTGGGAATCGGTAAAGTCAAACTTGGTGACCCACTGGTGTAAATGTTTGGTCTGCTGCTCTTTTTATTTTATATAAATATGTATTTGAAAAGGTACAAACATTTGCAGATGGCATTAAATTGAATGATTAGTAGATGTCCTAAGAATAAGAAATATCAGTATAGATGGACCAAGACCACTTCAGTTTGGAAGGATAGTGGTGGATTAAGTGTAAATAAATATAAAATTTGGCATACAGGAGGTAAATGTATTAGATATAATTACAAAACGTGGGAGCATAGAGCTAAACAGTGCACTTTTACTAGCAGACTCGCTACTAACTATGATTAAAATGGCTATTAGGATGTGAGGTTTCATTACATGGGGTATAGTGAACAAGTCAAGAAAGGCTGTGCTTAAACTTTATCACAAATGAGACCATCTGGAATGTGATTCTCAATGTTGAGTTCTGATCTCAATATAATAAGAAGGTCACATGCACGAGGAGGCCTTGAATAGGGCCACAAAATTAATTCTGGACCTGTGCTTTTCCAGGTATGAACAATGAAGTACATTATATTGAAGCAGATGAGTTTACAAGGAGTTTACAGGTGTTATAATTATGACAGCAGTGAATAGTGTGGGGGCAAGCTGTTACTTTAAAATAACATATTTGGTATAATTTCAATGGAAGTAGAATTTCTTTACAAAGAGAACTGTGGATACAAGAAAAATGAAATTTCATCTTCATAGGAGTTCAGAAACTTTAGGTACTGTATATACTCATGTATAAGTTGGGTCTTGAAACCCGAAAAATGATCATAAAATCAGACCCCGACTTATACGCCCGTTCAGAAATGCGACACTTAAATTTTTTTTTTTTTACATCTTCTTGCCTCCTCCAATCTCGCATCAGTTTCTCAGACGCATCGAATTTTGTTGCAGAAGGGCAGTTACCAATTTCTTTCACTACTTCAACGACATTTAATTTAAAACCAGCTTCATATTTTCTTCTGTTCGAACGCTCCATAGTATATATTTCGATATTGTATATATACGATAAAGGTGTATGAGGCTGTGAGATACAAAAAACACAAATGAGTGCAAACGTTGCTTCAGAATAGTTTGGGTATTACCATGTAGTCATGTAGACACAATACATAGAAAAAAAAGACAGTATGCTCTGGGATTACTCTCTCTGGTGGGTGTTAGCATATCATAATCTCTTGGACCAAGAGCGTGAGTTTTCCGCATTCGACTTATATGACCGACATTATAAAATACCAGAAATTATATGGTAAAATCAAGTCCTGACTTATCCACGGGAGAACTTATCCACGAGTATATACAGTAAGTAAGGAAAGTGAACTACTGTATAGGAATTGAATTGTGTGCTCTTTTTTAAAAAGGGGGTAAAGATCAAATCATCTACATAAGCAGAGGGAATGAGCCAAAGCAAATCAATCCTATGCACTTGTGGAAGTTCAGATCACTAGACCACATACTTTTGGTTTTTGTGGATGGTCTGCATGGTTGAGTTTAGTCTGCTTTGCCTAAACAGTACTTTAGAGTTTTCTCTTATTTATGGTTGCTAAATTGCACAAGAAAAAGAAGTGGTTTGTTTTGTTGTGTACTGTAGTGATTGAATAGCAATGTATAACTTTGGAAGAGGAGCCTTGGTAACTATGCCTTTCATTAGCCACTGTGGTTTTGCCTAAATCATCGTTTGTCGATACTTTCATGGAAAAGACTTGCAGCACTTTTTCTCACAAAGAGAAGAGGAATTACATATACTACACCTTAAAGACTCTTATCTCAGCCTGGGTCATGTTTTCTAGAAAAAAATGGCAAACATGGAGAATATATAAGTTAGTTTCAGATCAATAACTGAGAATCACTACAAAACAGAATATGTATTGAAATATGTCATATAGTGTTGAGTATTGGAGCAGAGAATCCCTGTAAAGAATTCTCAGCTGGTGCAAAGTGCAAAATAGGCAGGGTGCAATGCCATTGTTCAATATAATTTGATATACAACATTTTTGACATTTTTAAATACGCTTGTAAGTTTAATGCTTGGCCCTTTGTCTTTCCTGCTTTGTAGGTGTTAGGGACCCTGTGGTTATTTTTATTCCATTTATTTATTTATTGTATGCATTTTGAACATGGCTCAGTGTGTGTCTGATACAGGAGGCTTGATGACACACAAAGTGATTCTTCTCACTAAAGCAAGGAAACTGTCTCTTAAGGTGAGTTGATTTCACGGTTTAATTTTGTTCCACAGAGAGAAATATAAACTTATAGGTGGCTCCAGACCTTTGAATCTGTTTACACTTTTAAATGTGACATATAACAAGACTAAATGATTTTGGCGTTAATGTACCGAATTAAAAGTTTAACTTATGCCAGCCTCAAATCAGGGTCATATCACAGTTTGCACACTTTACTGTCCTTTTAATGGTAACAAGCGGGTAAGGAAAAGTAAAGTGTCTGACAAAATTTCTTGGTTACACAAAACCTTCCACTTTACTCAAAGAAAACTATGCTCTGCTGCCGTCATCGGTCAAGCAGAAAGTTTTCCTTTCAGCATCTACACCTAAACAGATAAGAGTATTGTCAGCCTCTAAATATTGTGAAAGGCGTGGGTCACGTGCGTCTCCTTCAGAGGTTGAATTAAAAGGTATGCAAGAAAGTAGTTTGTGGTTGCACAGTTTACTAACCATTTTAAGTACTGATTCCGCCCCCCAACTACTCCCCTTCCAGCACCTTGACATAAAACCCTTGAAGGCAAAATGCCATTATTATCAACCAGATACATCACAACTCTGATCTTGTAATAATTCAAAGAAAGTTTACTTTTTTATTCAGCCTGCAAGCTATTAAACAGGGTTTGGGGTATGTAGAAGAAAAGCAAAATTAGATACCTAAATTATAAATGAATAAAACGGTGATGCAGTGGTAGCACTACTGCCTTGCAACAAGGAGACTGGGGTCCATGTTTTGGGTGCTACCTGCCTGGAGTTTGCATGTTCTCCCCATGTTTGTGTGGGTTTCCACCAGGTTTCCACTCACAGTACAAGGACATGCAGGTTAGGTGAACTGATGTTGTTAAATTGGCTCGTGTGTGTGTTCATCCTGTGATGGACTAGCGCCTTGTTTAGGTAATGTTCCTGCCTTGCACCTGATGCTTTCTGGGATAGGCTCCAGCTGCACCACAACCCCGCTCTGGAAAAGGGGAAATTAATAGCAATATGATAAAACAATACATTCACTTTGCTAGTACATTTATTCCCATTTAGAAAACAAATCTGGTCCAAACAAAACACTTGATTTGAAGCTATTTTAGAAAGAGAAAACCTTTTCCTCTTTGGCAGATATTCACTATCATGTAATTCCACACTGAAGTCCCGAATACACAGTATATGAATTTGATTCAAGCGGTTTACTTAGATATGTTTAATACCCCTGTGATATTTTGCTGCTTGTATTATTAATTGGTAAATAGGAGACCATTTCTGTGCAACTTCTTCAGAACAAAACTCCATACATATCAGATATACAAAATCCCTAGAGACATCAAATGGGATGACTGTAGATGAAATTTGCTTAATAAATAAATAAATAAGGTTCTCCCTCATTGACAGTCAAATTCTGAAGCACTGTTCACTGAGACATAATAATGAGGCATAAGAGGAGGTAATGGGCATTGCATTACTAGTACTACAACTACTACTAAAAATAATAATAATGAGAAGTTTTATTTTTAGATCTTAGGTTCAAATCTGAGACATTTTACTGGTTACCCAGCAGGTGAGGGGTTTTTAGGGGCAGAAATGGCCTAGGCCAGGCATATAATAGAAGAGGGCTTATGAAACTGACAGCAATACAGGTAATGAGGAGTTCATCCAACTGCCAAAGTGAGTAAGCAGTTGCCAATGGCAGTAAACTCTGTTTATGTTAAAAAAGGCTTGGAAATAATTATGCCATGGGCACTAGAGTGAAGGTGAAGTCATGAGGGACTGATGGAAATCCAAGACAATTAGCTCATGCTAACTGATGAAAGCCAGGAGGTTCTGTTTGGAACATATGGACTCCTGTTGAAAATGATAAAAAGCAAGGATCCTTGATGCCATTATGAGTTCTTGATTCTTTGTTTACCATTTCAAGCTCATAGATGCAGGGATAGCTGGAGCAGCCTGTGGGGAACTTCCAGGACTTTCAAAAAGTGTCCTACTCCAGGAATCGAATATTGCTTTAGATATGCTGTGAATGGAGTTTGATGGCCACTCCCTGCCATGGAACTGCCACCAATGACAGACAGTGCCCAAAATGCAACACAGAGAGAAAGAGAGAGAGACATGGGAACTAGAGGGAGGTGTGGTTGGATCCTGGAGAAGAGCAGCAAAGCCAGAAATCTAAAAATGGGGAGACTTTGATCCAATAGGGTGAACCACAATTCTAGACCTGTTCTCAGATTTCAGCATGAATGTGTAGGTGTAGTGGATCAAGCCCTTTCAGTTTCTCAACAGTGGAGAAAAATCCAATAGCGCTACCCTTTATTCTACCCTAATAAACATACTTGTATCTGATATGCGCTGGAAGTAATTCCTTTATTGACTTCTATTATTCATAATCTATACGGGCAAAATAAGTGCCAGTGGTTTCATTCAGTTTATCGTCTGTAACAGTAATGAGGCAGACAACCCCAGCAAATGATTCTACGTGTCAGAACTCACTGAAGTTGCATTACGTGGCACCTCTGTAACCTGTACCCTTATCTGGGGATCATACCTGGAAATGAATTGGATCAGTTCTAAAGCAATGCCTTTCCTCAAAGTATCATCATCACTCTCCATATGGTCACAAAGCGGTATGTCCTGTATGGAGCAAAACTACCCAATGTCCAGAACTACTTTTAGAGGTTGCCAGTTTCTCTGAATAAGCAATACGTCCATCATGGCATCACAACACAACACTGTCCCATGGCCGTTTGCTTCAGCTCATTAGTTCTTGTACTTATCAAGGGTGCTGAAGTGCTGCTTATAAGCTTGGTGTCTCCCACAGGCCTGCCTCAGGTGCACTCAGTCTCTTGCAAGGCACTACATCCTTGGGCATATTGTATTCTAGAAAATCTACCACTTGGCCGAAAAATATTGAGACTTGCCATTTTTTATGCTATGAAGAAGCTCACAGAATGTGGATGAAGTGACGAAAAATCAGCAGAAGGGCCAGCACTTTTTCCATCAAAAAGGAGTCGGCCGTTCAGAGGTGGGTGTACTCCTGCAGGTGATTTTAATCAATGCTCTTTTTGCTTGTATTTTGATGGAGCCATGAAGGTGAATTTTATTTTTTAATCGTTAAAGAGCTTCTGATGGCAATAATCGTGTATGGATATACTATAAATTATTTAGTATGTTAATGTGCTCTGGCGTGAGAGAAAAACAATGGAAGGAAGAAAGATTGATACTAGTAACTATAGCTGTGCAAGTAGTCCAAGCAATCATGCCCAAGTATTCCTAATTGAATTTATTTGGGTGACTAAGGATCTGCACTGGTGTCTGGAAGGTTGCTGGCTCAAATCCTGTTATTCGAGATTTAAGGCCCTTAAACTGAAAATTTTTCCATGGGCGCTGTGCAATGGCTGACCCAGTGCTCTGACCTCCAAAGCTCATGTGAAAAGACAATTTCCCCTTGGATTTAATACAATTTGCCAAAATACATATGGTTTATGCTTGATTTACAAGCAACAACACTCAGTTATTGTTTTTTTTTTCTCCTTGTCTATAAACTCCAAATATAAAATTCTCTCAGCTCTGATTGGGTGGGCCAGTTGTCTGTGTCAGTAAACCTGTGCCACCCTGGCCCTTATATGGCATTGTGCCAGCTGGAGTCTGATGTCTAAGGTGGCCAGGTGGGTGAGACAGTAAATCTGTTGGTGAGGGCCAAGAATTTCACAGCCAGGCCAATTGATGCAACTGTTTGTTCTTTGATTGTGTGGGTTCTCACTTGCATTTTGGGTACTAAACGCCGTTGTTTTCATAAATATTTTTGTACTTTGCTTTTGAAAAGTGTAGCACATAAAGTTTTTCCACATCCCAAGTCAAAAGACTTTTCCATGTTTTATTTAACGAAAATAAATTAACAAATGATGTGAAAACATAAAGTAAACACACAAAAGTAAAATCAGTTTTAGAATATGAAAAACATGACAAGGTTTTATTTAGCAAAGGCTTTAGCACTGCACATCTCTACTACTGTAATTTCTTTCTCTAATAAAAACTATACTTTTATAGATTTGGTGTGATTAGGCAGCCTTGTGTGCAGGGTAATGCACTCTTTTTTCTATGTATTCCTTTCCTTCTTTCCTTTTTTTATTTATTAAGTGCCTTCTTGACAAAACTCACTGAGTTTTAAGCCACCTTTTAAGCCAGATTGTTGCTCACTGAAATGGCCTCGATCACAGTGGAGACACATGCCCATACTGCAGCCCAAGTATCAGTGTATTTATTGATTATTCTGCCAATGACTTATGAATGAATGATTATGATTTTTTCTTTTTTGCTAGAATTCTTCTGAATGTTACAGTTATAGAAATCCAAAAGATGCATAATGTACAGGACTCATTTTTTTTAAAATTAATTAAAATATGCTATATGACAAAACAAATAGCAGCTATGGCACCCTGCTGCTGGCTGTGTGTTGTAATGGCTTACGTTTCCATCTACCTCCAGGAAATCTTTTCTGCAAACTAAGTCAGTTTGACATAGCTGAAGAGTCAGGAACTAAAAACAAGAGCCTCATTTTTGTTCTTCTTACCATTGTTGGAAAAAAAGAGTCTTGTCCTGATAAGGTGCTGCCTTTCTTTGCCTTAAAAGCTGTTTACTTCAAAGCACAATTTAAAGTTAAGCTAAGTGCTGTTTTTTAAATGTCTGATTATTTTGTCCTTCCATCATGTATTTTTAAGGTGTGTTTGAGTGTGTAGGAGGATTATGCAGTTCATCAGTAAAACGAGTATTTTAGAAGAGAGCAGGTACCCTGCACAAATTCCACCCCCATGTTTCAAGTGCAGTTGTTGCTGAGTGAATGTCGTATTGTCAAGTCTTTCTCACTGTTACACTATTTTTAGACTGTGAATGTTGCTTCAGGACATTAAGTGAACACTTCATGCAGTAGCACCATGTGGTTCTAGGTGTCAGCTTTCTGGAAGAAGAAAAACATCTGCCTCATTACACTTTCTTCTGCTTATGTGGTGGGTGGATCACAGTCTTGAAATTGAACATAAAGAATTGTAATTTATAAGATACTAGCTATTCTACCTGGCTTCACCCTGAAAAAGAATAAAATGTACATTACATGCGTAAAATAAATAAAAAGCAGATCTGACACTTATGACCCCATCATCGGAGCAGAAAGGCATCTATTCTTTTAGCATTATTTAGCACCTCGTGCTTCTAAGCTTATTAAGCCCTTGTGAAATTTTACTGTGAAGTTAAGTGCAAGGTACAGAGAAACAGAAGTCATTTTGCAGCAAAGTACAACTTGTAGTACAGTAATAATAATTATCTCAATAGTTCAGTAATAATATTGAAATTTTATAGAGTGTATAGAATGCACCACCATCGTAACATTCAACTTGATATCTGAGAGACAAATGAGGGTTGAGGGTTGTCCTCCTCCCTGCGCAGCACTCCTTGTGGACCCCTACAAAGAGTCAGCCATCCTGTCACTCCTAGGATCTCTAAAGACTTTTGTTACTCCATCTCAAGCACAGATCTCATCACAAATGGGTCATTTGCTCACTTACTGTTTCTCTAGACAAACGTTAAATAGGACCATAAAATGAGCAATCAGAAAAGAGAGAATGGATTTTTCATATCGTCATCCATTAAGAACTTATTGAGCACTAAATGTAAAAATCTTGTTCTTTTTGAAAAAGTTAAATATTTAAAAGCTCCCATTAATTATTGTGGTCAACACAAACACCTGAAACTGGAGACATTTTGTTACACAATCATTTTTGATTCTATTGAAGTGAAAATCATATGGATATCATGTTGCGTCAAGATAGTTGTACATAACAAATAACTTATTTTTTATTAGCCTATGTTAAAAGTTAGACTATACCAGAAATAACTGCAAATTTTGTAGAAAAAGGTGTACTGGTTTTAATTAATGCCTAGACAGACAATAATTCAATTTTATACATGTATTTTATATACATATACACAGTATACACTGTGTATATATATATATATATATATATATATATATATATATATATATATATATACTGTATACACTGTACACTTAGAGAGAGGCACACAGCTAGGAAATTATATATGTATAGATTAGTGAGTTGATACAATTTCTAGTCACGTCTAATTTAATGACTGCAGTTGCTGAACATCACTGCTTCTGGGGTTGTCAAATTATATATCACAGTGGGTGTCTGATTACAAAATTCTTCTGTAACGTTTCATTACAGATCCAAATCTTCTTTTGCCCTGCAAACATACTAAAAGGTTGCCTAATCTTGCCAAATAACCAACATGCAGCCCCCTGGAATAAGAAGAGCAGCATAATATATTGACCGTAACTGTTCATCGCAGTTGTATGCGCTGTACTTCTGATTGAGTGTTCATGGGCTACTCACTCTCACAGACACAATAATAACTGACCAAGTAGTGTGGGAGACAGTAGGACTTTAGGGACTTTCAAAACTAGACTTGATGTTATTTTAGAAGAATTAAGTGGATAGGAATGTTGGGCTGAATGGCCTGTTCTTGTCTAGATTGTTCTAATGTGCTGAAACAACAATTTTCAACCTGAAACCTGATTTTGTCATAGCAATGTGAAGAGAGTTGTAAAGACTATTGTGAGAGAAGTCACCAGGAGAGTCAGGCTATACAGTTGAGTGGTCAGGAGCGCTCTGTGATGATCTACAACTCAAAATGTTTTTCTTAAGATTATCTAAATGAAGGCTACAACTGACAACTATGCTGCAGGCATGCAAGAACTTGTACCAAAATACCATAATACAATGGGCAGAAGTTCTTCTATTTTACTTATAAATATTAGATTAACTTAATGAAATGAATAATCTAAGAAAAACATTGTCTAAATAAACAAGAAATGTAAACGACACATTTGTTTTGTTGTCAATTGAATGTAAAATGTTCTTATGGGTGAAAATACTTGGTTACTATTTGGCAATCTTCTATTTTAGAGGTAGAAGGTTCAGTTGAAGTTGTATCCACGTCAGCTCAACCCAAATGTTACATTTCCTAGATTTTAGCAGATAAATTATGGCCACGTTTTCAAGAATGGCCACTCCTCTGAGTGTGTATCATGCATGCTGAAACAAATAATGGCATGGTGATAGGTGAAAGTGGTTGCAGATTGCTATATTCTGTACATCAATAATTAATCTAACAACAGAATGACTAATTGATCTGCTCAGTACCAGCATTACTATGTTTCACCTTAACTATTTCATAAAAGAATGAATGATTAGCAATAATAGCAATATAGAATACAATTTAAACCAAATTCTGGGAAATTCTGACTATACATAAAGTAAAATATTTCTACATTGGAAGTCTACTAACTTCAACAAAATTTTATAATAATACAAGAGAAACAGCCATTCAACTGCCCTTGATGAAAAAAGTTAAAGCATCGTTACAGATTTGAACTGAATATATGCAGTAGCACACTGAATCAACTGCATTTGTAAATTAAGGTATTTACACCCCTGTTTAAGAGAGAGACTAAACCTTCCGTTAAACTAAAGCACATTGGTGTGAGCTAATGAAGTTCCTCATCTTGCTGGAAATGGCCTCTAATTACTGCAGTCCACAGGATTCTTTGTGGATACACTTCATTTCTTTATCACTGTTAAAAAAGGAAGACAACAGGATGATCTCCACACCTCAGTATCTTCAATTACAGCGTAGAAAGTGCTTTCCCTTTATCTTTAAGGCTTCCCATTTTCTTTATCTTCTCTCTGTGTGTGCAACACTGAAGGTGGCAACAGACACAATGTATTCATGGGCTTTTAGCATCTAGGCGATGGATAACAATGGGGATATTTAAACAGAAAAGTCAAATATGCAGATCTCAAAAAGAAGTTTGTGAAATGCAGAAATCATATTAATGACAGAACATATTTAATACTAAATGCTGCATAATAATACTAAAGCATATGATTTAAGTCAAGTATCTTTATAGTTTATAGTATCACTTATTACTACTATAAACAGAAAAGTATATTATACACATTTTTGGGCTTTTTGGGATTACAGAAACCTGCTTCTTATAAACGGGAAATTTCAGAAACCAAAGCTAATGTTCATCCTTTTTGGGGTTCTAATATAAGCTAAGTTTAACATTTATCAGAGTTTATTTTGATAACCCTGCACAAAAGTTTTATTTTATTAAGCTTAACCTACTTAAAACCTTCCCAATACCTTCCTTATAGGCAAACATTTAGCATAAAGTCTCTTTTCCCTTAAATAAACACACCTGACTCCTTCATATGGTTGCAATGTTCTTTGTGAATCAAACACTGGCACCAGATTTCACTCGATTTACTTCTATAGGTCTAAATTCACTCATATTTTATGTTGTTTACAGTAATAACACATCAATGTGTGACATTAATATGGGTGGGTCATCTGGTAGAAAAATGCAGAGCTGCACACTAATAATCTCTTTATTACACATCTTGAAGGTCAGCCAGAATGGATTTGATTCTTCCCTCTGTATGAACAAAATGGTCTAATATAATTAAAGGGTAAAAGCAGGGGTCTTTTTAAAATTTCATCTTTATAACCATTTATTGGAAATTCAATGTAATCCTGCAATAGAGTGATGAGGTTTTTACTGCATTTTGGTATATCAGCTCAGACTTTGACAATCATTAAAAAAAATGAACTGGAATGTAAAAGGGGTGAAGTCCCACTTAAGAAACAAAAAATCTACAATTTATGTTTATGATTCAGGATCAACACTGTATCCCAATTACAAGAGCTAAATAAGAAGAATAGCACATTCACATAAAGGGGAGAAGTCCAAATTGTAATGATGTGGCTAATTCTTCACATGTTGCCCTTGACCCTTCCTATTAGTGCTGTTGCCATGCAGCATTAACTAGGTAGTAGTCATGTGACTGAGGAGAGACTGGCAGTGGCACTTTGCTCAAGCACTGCGCTTAAGATCCAGTGTAAAAGCTTATAGTCAAAATTGTTGATTATGTGCTGTGCTTTTTATGGTGCCATTGCCTGTTCCTGTTTAAATATCTTTGCATTATTTAGATAGATAGATAGATAGATAGATAGATAGATAGATAGATAGATAGATAGATAGATAGATAGATAGATAGATAGATAGATAGATAGATAGATAGATAGATAGATAGATCTTTATTTGTCCCCACTTGCCTTCTTTGTAATTTGTCTTACTGAATTTTTGTATTTTCATTAGTCTTTTGGATTGCAGACTGTTTAAAAATCTGTTTTTGTCCACTTTCATGACTTCTGTCTTATCTGCTTTCCCTGGTATGT
The DNA here is from genome assembly GCF_900747795.2 of Erpetoichthys calabaricus. NCBI lineage: Eukaryota > Metazoa > Chordata > Cladistia > Polypteriformes > Polypteridae > Erpetoichthys > Erpetoichthys calabaricus. The sequence goes on along the minus strand of NC_041396.2, from coordinate 72,740,249 downwards.
ACCACAGCCTACACCTGTTTGGCATGCATTTGACAATAATATAAAGAGGTAAAGAGGTTTGAGTGGTGGCGGAGTGATGCATCTGAGGTAGGGATCTGCACTAGCAATCAGAAGGTTGCCAGTTCAATTCCCGTATATGCCCGAAATGACTCTACTCCGTTAGGCCCCTGAGCAAGGCCCTTAGTCTGCAATTGCTTCATCCTGGGTATGATGTTAATCTGCATCCAGCCTTGCAAACAGGCCCTCCAACCTGCAGGGAAAAACCTGGGGTTTGATGGCAGAATTGGCACTCCAGCCACCATAAAAAAACACACTGTTCCATTCTGTCTGAACTAGTATGGTGCTGAGTTGTCACCCATTGCATGGCTGCACTTGGGCCCTAATCTGGGTTGATTTGTCATGTAGTGGGTGCGGCAATGCGCTGTATCAGCACATGCTCCTAACCTAATAATATAAAGCTGAGCTGTGTCATGATCAGGTCTGAATCTTGGGGTCTTATCGCCTTTTCTATAATGGAAGCCATTTTGCATACCGTCGTTAGCGTTGCGGCTTATGTTTCTAGGGGTGTGGTTTCCTGGGTTGTGACTTCAAGTTCATCAGCAGACAGAATAAAAGGTCAGCATTCTGCAGGTAAATCCTTCAAAATCTTTATTGTATTCTCTTTGTGATTTTTGCCTTTCGTCTGGGTTTCAGTTGCTTCATTTTAATTTAATTTTTGTTTGTTTTGCCTTTTGCACATATCTCCCAATTAAAACTCTAGAAATGAGTTATCTGTTTTCCTGCCAAGTCAGGACAATTTGTTTCTTTGTTACTTCCATGTAAATGAAAGTTTGGTGATGGGTCAAAAATTCACTCTCAAGTTCCGATTCTGATACTATGATGTTCAAAACATCGAGAAAATGTAAGTGTGCCATGGGTTCTGTGGAAACATATGTATAATGATAATATTTGAGAAAATTGACCTCTCTTTTTCAAACAGATTACATAATATTTGTCTTATTAGAGGCTCCAGGTCTATGGATAATTTTGTTCCTGTAATTATCTCCAGATCCTTCAAAAACAGTTCAACGATAACTGCATAGAAATTGTTTATTTTAAGGGGGATTATTCAAGTCTGCTCTATTTAATTGTGGGACCAGGTTTACTGATTTACAAAATGTTTGCACAAGTAGTTTTTGAGATACATAATGTTTTAAATAAACATGTATGCACACACGGATGCACATGCACACACACATTCACACAATCAAAAAAAAAATATAAATGAAGATTACTAACAGTTTCTTTGTCATTCCAGAGCATATGCTTGATGATAAAGAGAAAGAAATAAACACACAATTTCAATTGTTTACTTGATTCAGTTTCCTGGTCATTTTACTCTAAATGTATTTATGTATGTAATAAATTATACAAGTTAATGTACTTGATTGTACAGTACAATAGGTTGTATTGCATTGTAAAACCATCTGTTGAGTGAATTCCCGTAGTATCGTCAAAGCAAAATTTACATGGAAGTACTGTATGGGCCATTTCATACAAATTTCAATTTTGAGCAGCAAGCACTACTGTCCTTTTGAGTCTCTAGCACAAATTGTCCTTTGAAATCTCAAGACAAGGAATTAACAGGATTAAAATTATATCAGCAACTGTAGAGTCCATTGCAATGACTTGAAAGAGACCGATTTGATATATACTACTAAGCCGGCATTTCTTCATGTAAATTTCAAAAGCCCTGTGTTCTTTTTTCTATGTAACAAACTTCCATGTCTATATAAATTAAACAAAAAACACAGCATAGCCTGGTTTCATAACTGTATGTCATTTACCATGGAACATGAAAAAACATATCCCATGTAAAAGAACAATATTTAAAAACCATGAAATTGACATTGTTTAATAATAATACATTTATTTATACAAGGCGCCTTTCAGGGAGCTCAAGGACACCGAACAACAATAAATAAATAAATAATTAAATAAAAGACACAATTATAAAAAACTTAAAACATCAGAAAATCTAGAAATTAAAACCAAACAAAACCATTATAATCAGGATGAAAAAGAAAAAGCCATTTTAAACAGATGCGTTTTAAGTTTACATTTGAAGGATGAATATGATTTGATATTTCGGAGATCCGCAGGCAATGAATTCCAGAGCTTGGGAGCAGAACGACTGAAAGCTCTGCTCCCCAAGGTGGTTAGACGGGCGGGAGGGACAGTCAGATGGGTGGAGGAAGAAGATCTAAGATTACGGGATGGAATGGCAACATGAAGAAGGTCAGACAGATATGGAGGGGCGAGGTTATGGATGGCCTTAAATGTTAATAGTAGAATCTTAAAATCAATACGAAACTTAATCGGGAGCCAATGAAGCTGCTGCAAGACCGGAGTAATATGGTGAATAGATGGGATTTGAGTGATGATACGTGCTGCAGAACTCTGGACTAACTGAAGCTTATGAAGAGATTTATTCGGGAGACCAAAGAGGAGTGAATTGCAGTAGTCCAGCCGGGAAGTGACAAGACTATGAACAAGAATGGCAGTAGTATGAGGAGTGAGGGAGGGGCGAATACGATTAATATTACGTAGGTGGAAGTAAGCAGACCGGGTGATGTTATTAATGTGACATTGGAAAGATAGAGTACTGTCGAGGATGACACCCAGACTCTTGACCTGAGATGATGGGGGAAACAACAGAGTTATCAATAATAAGAGAAAGATTATTGGTTTTGGATAATGATGATTTTGAACCAATGAGGAGAATCTCAGATTTGTCACTGTTGTAATCCATGATACTTGGTATAAAGTTGTTTTGAAATTAACCGTGAAATATCTCAGTGTAGAATATATTATGAAAAGAAGCATGGAAACACATGTGAATGGCCAGCATAATGTCACATCACAGCTGAAACAGCAGTCTGCCTAAAGTTTGATTACATGGTATAGTCCAATTTTGTTTAAATCCTATGACACACAAAAAGCTCAAAGCAAGTAATATCAAAACCATTTACATTTTTCACTTCTTCACACAATCTATAATTCTCTCCTATGTGACATTTACGCCAGCTCCATGCACTCAGCTTGCCTTTATCAGATGACAATAATTGTTAATCTATCAATTGTTTGAACTCAGTACAACACTGAATTGGATTAAGCAAATTTTATGTACAGAATAATCACCTTAATAAAAAGGATAATTGTCTGTGTGTCTGTATATCTTTGAGCCTGTCTGGTTAACATTGAAATGTATTCTGTAATGTCATATGATAAGACAATTTCCCCTCAGGGATTAACAAAGTAAATCAAAAAAACGCATGTAGTGATAAAATGTATTTGCATTCATCATTCCAACAGATGGCACATCTCAAAGATTTTACTGGAACACGTGATGCATCATCTGTTGGAATGACATTCTATTATGATGTGTATTACAGAATACATTCCAATAGATGGTGCATGGCAAATGTTAACTTTAAAGTCTATGTTGATTACTATAATTTTAACCTGCCTTATATGAGAAGCACAGCTAGAAAATATATATAGTCAAATTCATGAACATGTTTGGGTGGGACAGAGGGGAAAATGAGAGTGATACACCATGTTAAAATTCATTTCTATTTCTGTCTTTAGAGTGGTGGAGGAGGCCCAAGAGGATGTGTGGCATCAGTTTCACATCACAAGACTTGGTTCATTTGATACTAAATTCACACCACTGCCAGAAATTAACTTTCAATTCTGTCCCAGCTTTGAAGGAGGAGAGACCTGTCTGAGGAAACTTACTTACTTTCCTGATTTGTGTGCTTGATAAAATGGCATTTAGCCAAATATTGATTTTTTTGTATTTGTATTTATTGTTGTATTTTATTTCCTAACGTTAAACAGAACATCCCACTAAGACCCCAAATCTTTATCTGCTTTTTATCTTGCCTTTACTTGAATTCCCTGGAAACAGCAGAAATGATTATGGGTTTTAGGAGACACTCCTCAACTGCTTCACCCCTTGTTATAAATGATATGACTGCCAACAGAAGGATGGAATCATTCAAATTTCTTGGCACAACTGTCATTCACAATCTAAACTGGAATGAAAACATAACTGTTGCTAAGCTCAGCAGTGGATGTTTTAATCTCCGTCAACCTAAAAAGTTTAACCTGCCCCAGTAGGTGCTGGTACAGTTTCATAGAACGGTTATTAAAGGCGTCTTCACTTTCTCTGTAACAGTCTGGCATGGCAATGGATCTGCTCACTACAAACATAAACTGAAGTGTGTCTTTCGATCAGCAAGAAGGATTGTGGGCCTGAAACTGGACTCTACGGAGGACCTGTGTACATTCCAGGGGCCTCATGTATAAACAGTGCGTATGCACAAAAATGTTGCGTAAGCCTGTTTCCACACTCAAATCGCGATGTATAAAACCTAAACTTGGCATTTTCACGGTAGCTCAGTCCCTGGCGTACACAAGTTCTCCGCTCGGTTTTGCAAACTGATGGCACCCAGCATCAAAGCAGTGCTACTGTTCCAGTGTGGTTTCCCTTTCATTTTCAGATCCACATCCCTGATGCGGCTTTATAAATACACTGAAATTAACCGCATATTGTTAATTAGTTTAAAGCATCTGATTGTAATTAACCTGTAACAATATAAGGGTCCACGGAATGGTCAAACTATTCCAAATACCATATCTGCTTTAGTGTTGTTACTCTCACTGCACCACTCGGAGCAGCTGATCAGAAAGAGAATTATTGGTATACAGCATCAAGCACATGCTGCCATGTGCAAAGTCTATTGAACAGCTCTCATCCAACAAGCGCTTCAGAGCCTTTCCTGTAGGGACCTCGCGGTTCAGAAACAGTTTAATCCCAAGAACTATAAATGCACTCAATCAGTCCATCAAGTGCTCCTTGTAGAACTGTTTGTACTTATAAGTACAATTATAAGATTACAATTGTCAAGAGGCAGGGCCTGTTTAAGCTCATTCCAGCACTTCTTGTGTAGTTTTGGGCTACACAAAAATAAATTGTATTGTATTGTATTGTAATTACCTCACTGTAAACTTGCGATACAGTTATAATATTGCACAACCTGTGCCACTTTTTAAAGCACATATTTGATGATGATATCATTTTTAAGATGAAATGCAGCATAATATGTTTATTACATTAAACAGATAAAATGTTAATGTCATTTAAATAATCTATATTGTTAATAATTAAACATGTGATGACATGGTGTCGCAGCGCTAGCGACGAGCTTGTGCCCCGATTATTCCTACCTCGCGCTGTATTCCTGCTGGGGCTGGAGCGACACTGCGGAAAGACAGATGGATAGAATAATTAAACATGTACTATGAAGATATTTCAATGTTCCTTAAAAGTTTTGAAGAATCGCAGTTCTAAGCTTACAGATGGCTTAACATCTGTTACAGAGCTGATTGTGTGGCGATTGGTTACTTGGAGAAAGAAAAGGAAGGACAGGAATTGGTTAGTACGTTTGAAAGAGACAGTACTGCTGCAATAAATTATTTCATCAAAGGTCGTGCACGGCACAGCAAGCATCTTGCGGGAGGCAGGAACAATCTGTGGATGAGGCGCCTGCTCATCACTGTCACTGCGCCACCGTGTTCCCATGTTTAATAACATGCTTTAACTCCTATCGTCATGAAAATGATATCCCGTATACATCTCAGTATTTTAATTATTCTGAGAGCTGTAATACAGTAATCCCTCGCTATATCGCGCTTCGCCTTTCATGGCTTCACTCCATCGCGGATTTTATATGTAAGCATATTTAAATATATATCGCGGATTTTTCGCTGCTTCGCGGGTTTCTGCGGACAATGGATCTTTTAATTTCTGGTACATGCTTCCTCAGTTGGTTTGCCCAGTTGATTTCATACAAGGGACGCTATTGGCAGATGGCTGAGAAGCTACCCAGCTTACATTTCTCTTTCTCTTGCGCTAACTTTCTCTGATCCTGACGTAGGGGGATTGAGCAGGGGGGCTGTTCGCACACCTAGACGATACGGACGCTCGTCTAAAAATGCTGAAAGATTATCTTCACGTTGCTATCTTTTGTGCAGCTGCTTCCTGAAACGACATGCTGCACGGTGCTTCGCATACTTAAAAGCTCGAAGGGCACGTATTGATTTTTGCCTGCTTGTTTTTCTCTGTCTCTCTCTCTCTTTCTGTGCTCTTGAAGGAGGGGGTGTGAGCTGCCGCCTTCAACAGCTTTGTGCTGCGGTGCTTCGCATACTTAAAAGCCAAACAGCCCTATTGATTTTCCTCTGCCTTTATGACAGTCTCTGCTCCCGACTCCTTTGAAGAGGAAGATATGTTTGCATTCTTTTAATTGTGAGACGGAACTGTCATCTCTGTCTTGCCATGGAGCACAGTTTAAACTTTTGAAAAAGAGACAAATGTTTGTTTGCAGTGTTTGAATAACGTTCCTGTCTCTCTACAACCTCCTGTGTTTCTGCGCAAATCTGTGACCCAAGCATGACAATATAAAAATAACCATATAAACATATGGTTTCTACTTCGCGGATTTTCTTATTTCGCGGGTGGCTCTGGAACGCAACCCCCGCGATGGAGGAGGGATTACTGTATTACGAATGTAATGGATTCTGTGTCCTGTTGGAGGAAGAGAAAACCGGTTTAAGAAGCATGTAGTGATTCACACACATACAGCACATAGAAGCATTTAATGTGCTACTTTAGTTACGATGGGATTTGAGAAACTAGTAAATTAAACGATTTTAAGATGAAGTTTATGATGTTCTACTTTAATGACAAAATAAACTACGTGATTAAAGTGGAAATTTTGAGATTAAAGTTGACATTTTGTGCTTTTTTCCCACTGTGTGCATATTTTTTTTCTCTGTACCCTAATAAGCTTTCATATGACACTCAGACGGTGGGCTATGACTTGCCTATTCATGGCGACTTTGATATCTGACAACTTCTTTTTTATTTCGGGCACTGTGCGACTTTGTGAACTTGAACTTTCGAGTTTCTCCGACACTCTATGTCACCCAATCAAGTTCCTTTTGTTGTTTATACCACTGTTTAAACCAACAAATAGTAAGTTTTTCCTTGCCTCCACTTGGTATTCGCTGAAATTCTTCTATTTTCCCCCATGCTTTTGCTATTGTCTTTTACACAGAAGGCTGAGCTTAAGGGCTATTTATATTGATTTGCATATTCAAAGAGGTGTAATTCTGGGAGGAGATGGGGCGGGACGGCAGGCACATGCACGTGCATTACTTTTCACGCTGACCGGGATTTATGTAGTGGAAGAACATGGAAGTTGGTGTTTGCACAGATTTATGGATCTGGATTTTTTTGTGCATAAGCACATTTCCTCTTTTGTCCGTATGCCATGTTATAGTGTGAGTTCTACGCACGGCGTTATACATGAGGCCCCAGGTCAGGAACCGTAATCAAAGACCCTGCTCACCATTTCTTTCACTTATTTACACTAAGAAAATGTTACCAGTCAAGAACTACTCGACACATCAACAGTTTCTCTCCTACTGCAGTTACTTTTGTTAAACTCAGTCTTTGACTCATCTCTTCCTTTCCTGATTTCTAAAACTCTCCATCCAATTAAAATCATGTTTGTTTTCTGTTTAGTTTGCATTTATACTGTAAAGACTTACTTGATATATTATTGGGCAGGGGTGCAATTCTACGTAACCAGGTTATTTTATATATTTGTGTTACACGCAATATATTTTTCACTACTACTGTATATAATGTGATGGTGTCATGTATTGAATACTGTGTTGTTTAATTCTATGTATCTTGTTATGTTTATGGATGTAACACCAAGAGAAATTCCTAGCAGCTGTGGTTCCTGACAACAAAAGTTCAAATTCAAATTCAATATGCGCTATACATATGTATAAATTCTTTGACACCTTCATTAAGTTTAGGAAACAGGAGAGCTGTCCACTTAGATCTTTCAGAATTGGAGAACAGGCAAGTCAGGGGCTGGAGATGTTACAGCAACCTAGGGGTTAAACCACCTTAGCATTATATTTACCCCTGAAAAATAGTTCAAAAACATTTTTTTCAGCAAGAAAACATTATTACATGTAACAGAAACATGTAAACATCAAAACATCAACATAAATACAGTAGGAAAGGTATGTCCAGTGTATACTGTTGTACTGATGCAGATTTAGCACACATCCTTCATATGGAATGCTTTGAAACAGTCACCAATGCACAGCCCCATGTTTCTCTGTGCACTTTTCTTATAATATTTTTTTCTGTTGCTTTTGCATGAAAGAGTAGAATGTCAGACCCTGATCCTCCCAAATGATGCCGCCCATTGTGTTATTGCAGGCTACCACAGCGCAAGGCTTAGCGACTTCCACATTTCCCCTGACAAGAATGACAGTTGCTGCTTTGCTTAGTTCTCTAACGTCTTTCTTGCTCTTGCCCTTGATCAGAACTATGTTGACTTTTTGCGATGTGTCTACTTGCCCCACTCTGAAGATTCATGTGGCCGAATTCACCAGGCATATCACGGTAATTCTGTTGCAGGTCCACTGTCCACATTAATGTCTTCATCACTAATGGTTTGGTCAACTAGTTGTTCAGTTTCAGTTTGTTCTAAAACTTGATTTACATCTTTTCATTTACATTCCATTATGTTTTTTTGGTTGAAAGCTTTGCCCCACTCATGAATATTGATGATTAGCATTGAGTGACAGAACGAATATTAATATTCATGACTTTTTGCAGCTCTATATGCTATTTCATGCACTAGATGGCAGCGGAATACTGTCCTGAGCATTATTCGGGTTAACACTGTACATCGGATCATAACACACAGTCACATTCGAGTTTAGTCTTTTTATGTGGAATTCCATGCCAAGGAGTTTAATGCCCAATGCTCTTTGATCTTTTGTTTTTGCTTAGTTTTGTTAAACAGTAATCCCTCGCTACTTTGCAGTTCACTTTTCGCGGATTCACGACTTCGCGGATTTTATATGTAAACATATCTAAATATATAACGCGGATTTTTCACTGCTTCACAGGTTTCTGCGGACAATGGGTCTTTTTACTTCTGGTATTTGCTTCCTCAGTTGGTTTGCCCAGTTGATTTCATACAAGAGATGCTATTGGCGGATGGCTGAGAAGCTACCCAATCAGAGCACGCAGTTAAGTTCCTGTGTGCTGCTGATTGGCTCAGCAACAGAGTGCTGCATTAACCAGGAAGTCTCATCTCACATCTCACTCATTCAGCATTAACGTGCTCTTGCTACTGCATTCAGGGGATTATCACCTTCATCGCCATCATTTTTACTGCGCAGCATATTCATCACCATCATCGCGTCATATATAGCTACGTGTACTTCGCTATACAGTAAGTGTAAACTTATATACCGATTTCATATTGCTTAGCAGTTGTCCCTGTTATTAACAGAGTAAAGGGTGGGTTGTAAACAATACAGGGAGGGTTTAAAAACGTCCAAATACACGTTAAATAATTAAATAAATATGGTGTCCCCACTTCGCGGAAATTCAGTTATCGCAGTCGGCCTTGGAACCTATCTCTCGCGATAAGTGAGGGTTTACTGTACATGGTATTCACATGAAAAGTGTTTTAACTTCCTCTAAGTCTTCTAACAATTTTCCTATTTCCTGTTTTTGGCTGATTGATGTTTCACATTTTAGTGTGTATTTCTGTTAACCAACAATTTGACTACCTTTGTTTTTCTTTGAAAAAGTTCTTCCCTTATAGGCCTGACTAAAGGGTAAGGTAAGTCACTACATCCGAAGATCTAAAGATCCAACACAGGTTAATTAGTTAAAATACTACACAAATAACAATGTTGATATTGCATTTGGCTAGCTGCTAGGGCATTTGTGTATGCACTGTAACATAAATTCCAAGAAAGTATACACATTAATCGATCTGCAATGATCACATGTGGAAAAATAAAACAGCTAATTACATTTTAGAAAAGGCCAGAATGACACTGTTCAGACCAACCTGATTTTTAACAGAACTCTTCTTTAGTCTACGGCATCCTTAGAGCCTTCAGAGGTACAAAGTTATAGTACTCTTATTTAAATAAATGTTTACATTCAGAGGTCAGGTAGGGCAAGCAACTTGCACAGAGTTAAGTAGGCCGTCTTCTCTAAGTAACCTTCACAGGGTAACCATATTGAAAATGACTGAGTGACACAGCTCCAGAGCTACTGGGGTAATCTGCATGATTTTGTTAAGATTTTTAAAAGTTTCCCAAGAGCACTGTTTTATATAACTTTATTAAAAAGTAAATCTCCTTTGTTCACAAAACACCAATGATGTGTTATTGGTAACAACATATTTATTTTCATTTTTTTTTACAAATCTAAAAAATCTTTATTATCATATCTATTATATATTAGAATCCTTTCCAATTCTAGAAGTGAGGTCAAACCAATTCTGACAGTTTTCCAAATCTTCTGCTTCAAGCATATCAATCGACATTTACTTGGGTAGATTTGAGAATGTTAAATCCTGCAAGATTTGAGACCACTGGGATATTGGGCAACTAAGAAGTGGGATCGTTTGACCAGTTATTGCAAATTTTAAAATACCGAGTGCAAAAGTGCAAACAATCCCAAGAAAGCGGGAAACAATAAATACTTGAAAAGAGTAATTCTGGACATAACCATAAAGAAGTGGATTCAGTCAGTTATAATTCAAGAAAACATTGCACTTACCTTTGTTCATGGGAACAGACTGTAAAGAATCAACTGTGAAGAATACCAGATATTCGAAAATGTGAACTATGACCCTTAAACGTTTTCCAGGATCGCTATATAAAACATTTTTCCTACTGATGTCATTTTTAAAGCCTTTCCATTTCCAAGCACTGAACAGCAAATGATATAAGAATGGAAAAAAAATGTATATTCATTTTCAGTGTCAAGATGTTGTATAGTCTCGATTTAAGTTGCAACACAACAACAATAAGTAAACTTTTTTTAATTAAAAAATTAACTGTGCATGCCAATTATTCTTGAAAGATTCAACACTTTAAAATAGAAGGAACTGTTTGGTAAAATTATTTTTCCTCTATAAAATCAATCCCAGTTAAATCCAAGAAGAAACAGAGCTTACCCAATGAACACAAAGCAGAATTTACATCTTACTAATTCAAGTGTTGTTGCTGTTCTCAATGCACAAGTACAGTAAAATGTTACTCAATGAAATATCAATATACAAAAATGATAATGTGAAAAGTAAAGTCAGATCTAATGTTAAAAATTAATAAAGAAAATTGACAGTTTAAACATTAACTTTTAAATTGTAACAAATTAGAAATAAAAAAACACTCCCTGTCGGTCGCAGAAATGGCCAATTCTGTTTTATAACATTAAAATAAATGAAAACAAATTGATATAGTATAATACATTTAGAAAAGTAAGATGAAAATAGCATATAGTAGCATTTCACTCTTTGTTTGTTTATTATTAATTATAATGCATAAGAATATAATATTTAAAAACAAACCCATTTTTGAAAATCCCTTTTCATGAATGTCATGTTACTAAAACACACATATAGCATGGTAAGTAAAAATGTCATGAGAACGATGACACGTTCATTCATCCGTGTGTCGAAGGGTTGACCAACATGAAACAAATGAAGACATCAACATACAGTAAGCCTGATAAAAGTTTGTAGAAGAGTAAGTGATGATGAAGAATGAAAGCAGTCAGAGGTTTGACAAGTAAAGTATCAAACAATGACGTGCACATTAATCAAATGCACAACAAAGTTCCCACTGACAATCATTACAGATATAATTTTATGCATATAAATTCAGGTTGATGCACAAGTTATGGAAAGATAGCAATTAAACCAATCAAATCCTTTCTCTCATTCACTCATTTTGCAGAACTTCACTACATCACCTCAGCTTCCATTGCAATGCAGACCTCTCCTGATAGGTCTGATAAAGACAACTGAACCTCTTAGCTGGAGTGCCAGGTCATCAACAAGCACAAGCACTGGCACCACCACAGAAATGAGTAATTCACAATTACAAACCAGCCAAGTAGTGCGTGTATGAATTGGGAGAAAATTTGAGAAACTTGAAATTAATAAAAGCAAAAATACACAAAAAGAGCATAACCTGCATACTAAAGAAAGCTCAGCAAAGGTTCAAAGGCCAAACGCTGGCACTGTGATACAACATTATTTAATGTGTTTAGGCCATTTTGAGATTTGTTTTTTGTAACAAACAACTTTTAAATCATTATGGACAGCAAAACAAGTAACTAAATAAAGAAGATGTTGTATAGATCACATGTTCTATGGCCCTCCATTAACCATATTTAACATATTTCAATCCAAAGTATATAAAGAAAAATGTGAAGGTAAGAGCATTTAAAGATCACTACTATTACTACACATCACTGCTTCACTCCGCGCCATTGTACAGCATTAAGTACAAATCATGTATCTACACATGCATACATACAAACAATACATTTTAAATACGATAAAGAAAAAAAAAATTGACATAAATCCGCTGATGAATATGAGTTGACCTGCTATTTTATTTTAGAAAAGTGCAATGTCAGGCTAACTGATTTTTGAATCCACTGTTTCTGTTACAAAATGGTAAACACTATAGAAACCCTGCATGCCCAAGCAGGTAATGAAGTGCTTATAAAAAATATTCAAATGCTTGGAAGTTTCCATATTTTATTGTAATACAACACTGAATCACAGAGATTTAACTGAGCTTTGTTGATACTGATCAACAGAAAAGTTGTATTTAATGTCAAAGTGACAACTGGTTTCTGCAAAGTGGTTTAAATTAATTACAAATATAAAATACAAAATAAGTGATCACATAAAATTTCACTACCCTTGATATGACACACTAAAATCTTCACTGGTGCCAATTGGTTTTAGAAGCTCCACAATTAGATGGAGATCACCTTCATCATCTGGAACTTCATCATTAATTTGTGGTGGGTCAGTATGACTAACATACGCCATGAAGAGAAAAGAACACTACAAGCAACTTGGTGAAAAAGTAATTGAAAAGGGGATGGAAACAAGAAAATCTCCATGTCACTGAAAATCCCTTTGAGTCCAGTTACATCAATCATTGAGAAATGGAAAGAGTACGGCACAGCTGTAAATCTGCCTAGAGCAGGCCGGCCACAAAAATGGAGTGATCAGTCACGACGAGGACTAGTGAGGGAGGCCAGCAACAGACCTATGATAATTCTGAAGGATGTACACACCACAGTGGCTGAGATTGGAGAGACTGTGTAGGCAACAACTGTTTCTCCCATGCTTCACCAGTCTCAGCTTTAAGGAAGAGTGGTAAAGAGAGAGCCACTGTTAACAAATAACACATGACACCTCGGCCAGAGTTTGACATGGGAAACTCTGGAAGAAGGTTCTATGATTTGTGAAGACCAAAATTGAGCTTTGTGGCCCCCACACTAAATACCATGATTGGTGAAAGCCAGGCATTGCATATTATCAAAAACACACTAGCCCCACCATAAAGCGTGTTGATGACCAAATCATATTGTGGCAATACTCCTCTTCAGAAGGTCCCGGAAGGCTGAGGGTGGAGGGTAAAATGAAAGCAGCAAAAATAAATAAATAAATAAAACAGGAAATCCTGTAGGAAAACCTGATGTAGTCCAAAAGAAACCTGCACCTTGGGAGGAGATTTGTTTTTCAGCTACAGTTCAAGCTCCACAAGAATGGCTTAAAACAACAACGTTAATGTCCCGGAGTGGCCATGTCAGAGTCCAGATCTCAATCCAATTGAGAATTTGTGATTGTTCATTTATGATCTTCATGTAATCTGACAGAGCTTGAACAATTCTGCAAAGAATAATGTGGGAAAATGGCAGTATCCAGATGTGCTAAGCTGCTAAAGACCAGTCCAGACAAACTCAGTGGTGCATCTACTAAATACTAAACATGGACTTGAATGGGGGTGAACACTTACAGTATGTGATTAATCAGTGTTTGACATTTGTAACTAATTTAGACCATGTTGCAGAATTTCCTGTTGATCAATGACAACAAAGCCGAAATAAATCCAATGTGATTCAATGTTGTATAACAATAACATGTGAACACTTTCAAGGGGATGAATATATTCTTACAGTCACTGTGTATAATATGTTACAAAAACTTAACTAAGAGAGACGGATTTTTTCCCCATTCTTTTATATCAGTTATATTCTTTTATACAGTCAACTGCCCATCCATCAGATCATAATTAGCAAACGCCTTAAGCAAAAAAATTAAAACAACTTCTTGCAAAAACAAACAATGCAGGCAGCTTTGCAAAATAACACATTTAACATCCCAAACTACACACTGTATCTGGGCAGATGCAGGAGTGTGAAGAATTAAAGAAAGCATTTTCTTTAAAATTGGTTGTTAGTTTATTGTCAAGCCTCATTTCTTTGGACCAAAGCTTTGTTCAGCGTTTTGACAGTAGGTGGAAGGAGTCAGACAACGTTCTAGGCTAGTGCACTTAATATAATCCTGATTCAACAGAGTGAATGCAATTAGCTGAGACAAGAGAACTAATCCTGGCTGTGTTCTTGTAGAGAAAACCTCTGGGGAACCAGGCCTAATGGATTCTCTTGTATTCAATCTGGACATAAGGCAACTTCAAGTTTGAATTTGTGGTAAATCAGCATCATATTTAGAATGCAGTCTATATCAAGCTTTTTAAACGCTGATCTGTGCATTATAACCATAAGATAAAAATATACTTTGGGGAAGAAAAACATAAATGCTACCATGTGAAAACTCAATAAAGTGGCATTTTGGCGGGTTTGGCCTGACATAAAATAGACTTAGGAAAGCGTTTCATGTAATATTAAGTAGAGAAATATTATAATGAGAAATATGTAATGTCAGACAAGACTTAACTCAAAATACATACATCACTGGTGGCCAATGCAGTTGTGAATATATGCTGGTCAGTATCATAAAAATGTTAAGAAATGTTTTGATGAGAAATAGTTATATAGCCCACTTGTACTCCTCACTTTCTAGACTCCTAACAAGTCCCAAATATCATCAAGGGGACATTTTGGAGGTCCCCAAGGTGCTGCTCTCAACTACATTACTTAGTCATTTCTTCCATGTTTCTGAAGTCCTCTAAGTGAAGAACTACTTGCGGACATTTGTCTTAAATTTGCTTTTAATTAGCTTCCATCTGGGCCCCAGTTTTCCTAACGGATTTTAAAATTAGACGTGATTGTCTTATTAACTCTTTTTATAATTTTAAACACTGATCAAGATATCTCTTAATATCAGCTTTCTTAAGATGCATAAGAGGCAACTGCTTCAATCTTTCCTTGTTCCTTAAACGGCTTAATCCGGGATGCATCTAGTGGTTCTTTTTCAGTGATGTTGGCTCCTTCTGAAAATGTGTGGCTTGGCTTTCCAAGTGTGCTATACAGCTGAAGTACTGTATAACTTTTCTCTTCATTAGGCTTATGTCCACTGCACCATATAATTTGAGGTATAAAACACAGAGTCATTTTACCATCGAAATAAGAGTGATGTTAAATTCTCCGAGGAGTACCTGCTTTGTATCTCCTTAAAGCAGGTTTCACTTCCTCTGTAGGCATGACGAAGCAGTGCCATTCATCCATGCTTTATCATATTTGAACAGGCTCTCATACACTTCATACAAATTTTTATTTTTGACATTATTTGATTGCCACAATAAAAGCACAGGTGTACATTTCTTCATGATTAATGCTCTTCAGGTCTTGTTATGCCATAAGGTAAGAGTGTGCATTAATCACCTGGCTATACGCTCGCTGGATTTCTATTACAGTGCTGTTCAAAAGTTTAAATTGATTTTTAATTGGATACTTGTAAAGTCTGGGAATAGATAATACTTTTAGCTAGAACAGGATTCTACACTTTGATAGGAAAGCAAGCAACAAACATACGTTTTAGATAACAGGCACAACCTCATGCTGTTTTCTGTTATTTGACTAATCAGTTAATCGATGGTACAGCAAACCGACCACATGGACTTGTAAATGTCAGCTGCCCAAATAAATGAGGCAACCAAACAACTGTGATTATAAGATGCATCTAATCCTTTAATTTCAGTAGTTATACTGGAAAACAGAAAGTGTGCTTTACTGTAGAACAAAAGGCTGTTGTATAAAGGTGGAAATAAGAAAACACAGAAAGTAGACTTCTAGGATGTCTGAAATGATCTTAAAATCTTAAAATAGAAAGTCTGTTCCTGCTGGGTAGACAAGAAGGTCTACAAACAAAGGTAAATATAAAGACACGGTGCCATAAGCAGCTGGACAGTTTACCTTCGAACATCTTTATTTTTTAACGTCCAGTATTTTTAGATATAGAAGATGATCCTCATAGCCTTCATGCATAAAAAGAATTCATGAATGGAAACAAAGCACCCTCTCTGTATCATTAATGTCATATGACTGATAATTCCTAAGTATAAATGTCCTACTGAATGTGTTGCTCATAACATGCTTGGTCCCAAAAGTATTGCCATTATTTCTTTTTATTGAATACTTCACTTAGATAGCAATTATCCACATCCCGAGCTTTCCATAAAATATATGATAGCACTGTAGTAGACGCGACTCTGCTTGAATGTTAAAAGAAAACAACCAATCAGGGCAAAACAAAAGAAATACAGCAGGGGTAGGTGTCCATGTCAACTGACAAGAGACTGGAAGAATGGCTACTGCAGAGAATACTAACACCAAAATGAACATATAATACAAGACGACTTCTGCAAAATGCATAGATTAGCTCTTTTGTGTTCCATCGACATTCCTTTATTAGATGGGCAGTGTGGTCATGAATGACTTAGGACGAGTAGGGATTGTTCTTACAGTATTACATTCAAGGCTTCCAAGAGAGATGTGCTGATAAAGATATTAGAAAACGGCAGTAAAATATCATTACTTCCTTCGATTTTCCTAAATATACACAGCATGGACCCCTTTTTTTTCTGGTTTGTAAACACTGATTCATATCTGACCAGTTTCTCCAACTTTCAACAGAGACATTCTATTCCTGATGCTGGAGCATATTCTATGACAACCTTGAAGGTATGGATTGAGTTACCATTGGCACTGTTGTTTGTTCATAATATGTGCAGCTCAAAACTTACACAAATGAATAGACAAAAAAAAGATACACAAGGCAAAGACAACAAGAGTATTAGTTTAGGTATCTTACCCATATGGGGTGATAGACTACCTCTTTTTAAAGTGCTCAGTGTGCTTGCTCCACATCTAATCTGTCAAATTCTTTTTAACTCTTTTACAATCAACCTCAGGGACTTCCTCATATTTGTCTGCTCTCAATCCTCCCACAAACTCCTAGCATTTAGTATAAAGGAGGCTGTGATTAACCAACATCAGACACTCTGGAAAATCTGCTGACAACAGCCTTTGGCAAAGAGCTTGGTGAAAACATTGAGTAGCTTGCTGCTCCAAGCAGAATATAAGCCTTTAGCTTTTAGCAGACAATAGCAGCACCTAAGGTGGAAGCCCTGGGTAATTTTCTGTCAGGAATAATCAGAATATTGCAGGGAGGATCCTCAGGTCCTAAACATGGAGAATCTCACATTTGGACTATTGGGGAACAATTTGTATCTACTGACTATAGTAGCACATTCATAATGTAGGGTACATTTGGCTGCAGTTTGCAAAACCCCCTGATTCTACAACTAAGAGATGGAGATTCACTGTCAATCCACTGTCATTATTATTCATAGTGAATCTGTGTGCGCCACATACTTTTAAGATCAGAGTTTATCCCAATGTGTCATCTGTCCTCTTTCTGCTAGATCTCTTCTCTGCCTTTGATACAGTCAACCACCAGCTCCTCACTGCCACCCTCTCTGACCTTGGTATCACTGGGATCCTCAAGTGGTTTGAGTCCTACCTCTTGGGGAAATCCTACTGTGTGTCCTGGTGAAAAGAGATGTCAAGGGTGCACCTGGCAAAAACAGATGTGCCCCAAGGATCGATACTGGGCCCTCTCCTCTTCTCTTTATACACCTCCTCAATAGGCTCTATCAGCCAGTCCCATGGTTTCTGCTATCAGCACTATGCTGATGATAAACAACTGTACCTGTTGTTCACTCCAAAGGACCACGTGGTATCAGTTAGGATCTCTGCATTTCTCTACAACATTGTAACCTGGATGAAGGAGCTCCTTCTCCAGTTCAGCCTAGCAAAGACAGTTTGTTATCTCAGCCCATCCATCTATTCAGCACCCACCTCTGTTTGGCTCGGGTCATTATCACTAATACCTGCCAAGTCTGTTTGCAACCTTTGGGGGACTGCTCAATAACCAGCTCTCTTTTACTGACATCGGTCTTTTGGTCTTACAGATTCACACTGTACAATATCCACAAGATCCGACCTTATCAGACATAATTTACAGCACAGCTCCTAATCTAGGCTTTGGTCTTGTCACATCTAGATTACTACAACTCTCTGCTGGCAGGAGTACTAGAATGTGCCACCAAGCCTCTGCAGGTGATTCAAAATGAGGTGGCACATGTGATGTTCAACCAGTCGTAGCATACATATGTCACTACCCTTTTCAGATCACCATATTGGCTTCCTGAAGCAGCATGTATTAAGTTAAAATCATTGATGCTTGCCTATAAATAGTCAATGGATCAGTATTTATATATATGGAGACACCTCCGAGGTCATGTGCTCATTCTCTACCACTCAGGTCATCTACTGATGAATGACATTTGGTGTTGCCTCTTCTGCATGGAACCTCCATTTGAAACTCTCACTCCCTCAATGTGCTTAAGAAGCATTTGAAGACCTGTTTAATTGTTATAAGCTGTTAGGTTTTGTAATCTAAGAATCGTAACTAGCTTGTATTGTCCTCTGAGCTCTTCACTTGTGGCTATCAACTCTGTACCCTTGTCCTGCAACATTTATTCCCACACAGTTCCCAGACTTGATTATAATGACCTGTTTCATTGGTCATTTGGTATAAAAGAGTCTGCTAAGCAAATAAATGTAAATGAAAATCTGGAATTTTTAACTTAACCAAGTATTTCCTAATTCATAGTCTTCCAAAATCCTTTCGTATGCGAACATTGAGTCTGTTAAGCTTGTATAGGGAGTCTTAAGACAAATTAATTTTGATTACTTAGCCGTCTCAAAGAGTAATTGGCAGCTTGATGATAAACAGAAATTGCAGGCATTTTAGACAATCTATGTCCATCTCCTCTTCTCATCTTATCATCAGGTTTCCAATCCTAATCAAGACACCTGGGTAGAAGATGAATACATTAATGAGGTGCCTTAAATAGAACTGGACGTTGTAATGGCAATGTAATGTGAAGATAATGATAGCACTATTATTATAATAACCACCGCACAGTGGTACAGTGGTTAGTGCTGCTGCCTCTCTGGTGATAATTATATTTTCGGCAGTGACTGTATGGTTTTTATCTGGGTGTTAACATTAATTGGCATCTTTGCATTGGTCTGGTCTGATCGACTGCAGGCGTGTACGTGACTACAGCCTGTAATAAAGTAGTTGCCCACTGTTCCTTGCATCCTATGCTACCAGGATTGGCTCCAGCTCATATGATGATGATATACTGAAAACTGTGGCTTTGGAAAATTAATGAATGGATGGAATTTCACTCTACAGTACTTATTAAACTACTGCACCAAAAAAAGAAATGACCACATCATGTTCTAAGTACATGAAATATAAAATAACCAGGACCAATTGCAGCTACTTACAGCTGTAAGCCGATTCTCATTTGAATTCACATTAATAGTCATAACATACCTAGTGTAAATAATTACCAGTTTGTTATTTAATTTCAGATTTGAGAAGGGAGGCATGAATGAAGTAGCTGAAGTCGAACTTGTCACCTGGAACCACTTTATCAGTCAGCAAATGGAATAATTCATTCATTTTTGCCTTTCTCAATTCATGACCTCAGAAGCAGAGTGGCTCAACATGTTAAATATGCCTTCTTGAATAATGCAATTGGTTTTTGATCAATGTGAATGAATTCATGTGAAAACTGGACATGGAACTAGGTGACCAATGCTTCCATTTGGGATGTGTTTTTTTTTTCCCCAAAAAAGTTAAATTCATCCAATTGAGGGTTCCAGGGTCTATCTTAACAGCACTTGATTATGCAGGAAAAGATTTTTTAAGAGCACTGCGTATAAGTTTATGTTAAGCGTAACATTATGTTTTCTTGCTCATTTTTCTAGTTAGCTTTTAAACAAATTATAAGAATATATCTGCCAATGCTTTTGATAAAGAAGCGTTGGACGTAAATTATGGTGGTGGGCTGGTGCCCTGCCTGGAGTTTGTTCCTGCCTTGCGCCCTGTGTTGGCTAGGATTGGCTCCAGCAGAGCCCCATGACCCTGTGTTAGGATATAGCAGGTTGGACAATGACTGACTGGTTATCTACATTATTTAGGTGGATTCTCTGATTGTTTTTTTGCTTCTTGTAGATTCTACACTATATGATGGACTTTGGCAATGAAAAGCTATATCCTTCCAGGGCCTAGATATAACCAATTAGTTTCAAAGGAAGATCCACAAAACAGCTTCTTCACTGATCTTTTGCAAAAGCTGAGCACTTTTGCTTTTTTCATTTTGAGACCAGCGTAGAACTCATCCCTCAGTATGTAGCAAACATCCTATGTGTTGTCAAAAGTTATTTCCTGTCATCTAAAAATACTGTTTCTTAGAAGTAGAAGTCATTAGTCACTTGCCGAGATCAGTTTCCTTTTCCAGTGACAATACAACTGCTGCTACAGTTCTGACATACCTACAGAGTTCCCAGACTGGCTCCATTGCACTGGCTCCCAGGCTACTTCAGGATAATTGATAAGACTCTGCCACTCATGAATGAGGTTCTCAGAACACATTTAGCAAAATATTGTCTACACATAAATACACCTGATAGCTGCAATGCTTTGAAGTATCTTTCATTTCAGAAGTGTTCATGCATTACTCTTTGAAAGGTTCATTCATCTGTCTGAGATGATCTCCTTTTTCTCTGTCTGTGAGGCTGTTCTGATTTCAGCTTTCAAGTTTAAGATTGAGCTTTTCTGTACAGCAATTAAAATCACCTTGTTATTGTTTAAGTCATCTTTCAACTCCAGATAGAACATCTTATAATTTAAGTTCTTTATTACCATAAGATGTTTTTAATAATTAGTTATCTATAATTATTTACAGTTTTACCTTACTCTCTATCTCAGTTTATTGACCTTTTTCTTTGGACAGGACATGGCATTGTATTATTACTTCATGCAGCAGGACAGTTTAGGTGTGAACTCCTAAAGGTGCTATAAAGATGAAAACTGACAATAATGAAGCAGACTGCTTTGCAGTTTTCCTAGCCTAAATGTACATGACTCCATCTGCTATGGATCTTAATATATAGTAATCATGTTTGTATGTAAAAGTTAATGTTAGATAAGGAAAGACATGCAAAATGTGGCCTTTATGAATGTAGACCATAATTTCATGTCATAATGGTTCTGTACATTTATCTAGATGCCACTTAAAACAATAGCAGCAGAGTCCACAATTACCATACTTTTAATATATCACTTTTTCATCCATATTTAACTGTTGTCTGTTGTTTTGGCTATAAATTATTTTAATCTTGTTCAGGCATCTCTCTTTATGAAACAAGGATTATTTCAGCAAAGAGATACTGAAGACATCTCACTTGTGTCTGCAGCACCGGTGAATAATGCATTTCCCTACAGTGCTGGGAACACAGCAGCCCACAGCTGTCACTGTGACATTCTGCATGGTACCAAAAATAAGCAAAAACAGTATTAATCCTCCAAGATTCATCTTTCATTCATCCTACTAATTCTTTTCAATTCTGTCTAATCAAATTAAAATAGTACTGTCCTCAATTTTTAAGTCCACAACAAAAATGTGCTTTGCTGTTGAGTTGCTATGTCAAAGAAGTAGACATACTGGCTGAAACTCATCAAATCCAGCCAGCCAGCCAGCCAGCCAGCATGGCTGAAACATAACGCAAACTTCACACAATAAATTCTCCTTTGTGACTGTCACTTTCATTCCTTGTCTTAAAATGATTACACAGAGAAGAAAATATTGTATTCCCAAAAAAGTATGAATGGATTTGATAAATGTACAAATTAAGGCACACATTAAGGAAACATTGCAAAAAAGGCTTTATCAGATTACGCTTTTGTGAGATTCTGCCTGACCTATGCATAACTTGTAAAACAGGTAAGGAAAAATTAGATACAATCACTGATACTTGTCTCGAGAGAAATTCAGTTTAAACATTTACTGTAGATACTGCATAAAGCAAGGAATCCATTATAACGTAACACACTGTACAGTAAAAAAAGCACAAATGAAGTGATCATAAATGAATCAAATGTAAATGTGATGAATAATTCAAAACTCAGTCCTCACCCTGTATAAACTCACTACATATGCCACTTTGAACTATTTGAAGTAATGTTAAAAGCATCCTGTTTTTGCTGATAAAAAGCTCAACAAGTAAATGGCATAGCTATACAAATGTGTAATTCCGTAAAAAAAAAGTCCAAATGCATCACGCACAACTGGCTAAATAGCTGTGTTACCTGCAGGAATATCAATCATTCTGCTTAGTTTGTAATCACTCCAAAACTAATGACCATGAGGAGAGGAATGTTTGCCAAGTTTTATTGTTAATGGTTTTCCAATGCAGAATGGAATGCTAAACTGCAATAATAGCATTCTTTCTTTATTTAAAAGTGTTATAATCATGAATTAGAGAAAGTATATCACTTTTTCATGTGGAAGACAGGTAATCAGTTCAGTGCTGAATTATGCATGCGTGGGAAGTGACATTAGGTGGTAACAGCAATCATGCAAACTAGTTACCATTAGTTGTCCACTACTCGACTAATAAAACTGTTGGTATACTTTCTTTTCTTAAACAATGCCATTCACACACCCCGCTTCAGCCCCCTCCCAAGCTTTCATCATAAGACAATGAAGTTAATATGCGCCAAACAAAGGCTATTAAAAGCTGTGAAATTGCTTCAGTGCTGCTTTAAAAACTCATGGACATACAGCATGCTAGAAGTTTCCCTGCAACTAAACTGGAAAGATTTGACAAATGAAGAAACTGCCTGTTACTCTAAGATATATAGCAACCAATACTAAAAGCCAGGAAATACTTTTATCAGTAGTGCTGCAATGAAAGAGAAGCTCATTTGCAAACTTACCTCTTTAAATAAGAGCAGTAACAATAACAGTTGCAGGAGTCAACAAAATAGTTCCCTACCAGATGGTGAACTTCTGTTCAATTAGTTGGCAAAAAACTTCATCTGAATAATTAGTTGGAAATTAGATTGCATTTGAACATGTTACTTATATCCCTGTTCTGAAAATGCAGTGTATGTTGCACAATGAAGTTAAAAAAGGAAAATTATATTTACCTTGAGGATGTACTATGCCAAGGATATAAAAGCAAAATATTATATTGCTGGAATCTATGCTAGCATCCTCCGTTCTACACCTTCAGTTATGCCAGGGACTGCTAAGACTTAAGTCTGGTACCAATCTCTCTCTCTCTCTCTCTGTGAGTCTCTCTCTCTCTCTCTCTCTCTCTCTCTCTCCACTGTTCCTTTCTCTCTCTCTCTTGCTCCTCTCTCTCTCCCTCTGTCTGCCTGTCTCTCTCTCTCTCTCTTTCTCTTCTCTCTCATCGCTTTCTTTCTCTCGCTCACATTCCTCAGACTTCCATCTTAGAAGCATTTCCCCTAAAAGACCTACCAGAAAAATCCATTAAACAGAAAACAAATTAAAGGCTGAAGCCTCTTATAAAAACATAAATATAGACAAAAATGAACAAACCTACCAGCTTTAATTTCAGTCTTCAAATAAACTTTTCACCTGCGTCTTCTTTTCCTATCACTGCTCACAGTGAAGTTCACCTCTTGTCTGTATGCTAATTATTTTGCCACCCATGGTGGGGGTGAGGGGTGTGTTGTGGTGGATATGCAGGAAAAAAAAAAACAAAAAAAAAGTGATAATGGATCCAGACCGGCAACCAATCGGCCTGAAGTAGAAAGCAAAAATTAATAGGGTTGACACCAATAAAATCAGAGCTCAGACGAATACAAAAGACTGTGCCGCCGCTACTGAAGTGCAAAGCAGTGGCAGACAGAGAGACGAGCGGTCTGTGTTCGGAATGCATGAAGCTTGATCTCCCTCCGAGACCTGAGCACTGCAGCAGAACAAAATCAACCAGCTTACTGCTGACTTACCCTTTCTAAGCTCACATCCTCAACTGGCACCATAAACATCCATGAAGCAAGTCGAATGTAAATGTTAAAATTCTGCAAAACTGTGCCCTGTATTGTCAGGACAAAGAGGATCTAAACATGCATTTCATTCCAAGACTTGCTTGATATTAGAATTTTTTTTTTTAATTCTTTGCATTTCTGGCATATCCCTGGATTCAATATTTTAAGGGCTGTACTGTAACAGTTAATATGCAGCAGTTTCCCACAGAGCTGTGAATCTCTAGAGCAATGCACAGAGATCATGTGCAGTGCTGTATTTAATGTAATATCTGGGAATCTCAAAAACAAAGGCACACAGTGCAGACAGTTACTGGCCCTGGTGTATTCTCACAATCTGTTTTTAGCGATTCTGGAGCATGGCGTTCACTTTTTAAATGACACAGAGATCGAAGCACAGCTTAAGCTGAAATGTGAGCTGTTTTTTAATTAACAGGAGGCTTTGCTTTGAGCTCCAAAGATGCCGTAAGGATCTGGTAGGTGACACCTAAAGGCATACAAATCAACTGGCCGACTAACAGGAGAAATCTTAAGAGTGCAGAATGGCCAGACACATTTTATGCATTGTATTAATGGGGGGAGATGCTGGTGCTCTTGGTGGGTGTGGCATACGTCTGCCAATCACATACAGTATAGGGACGCATCCAGCACCTCAACTGTAGCAAAAAACACACTTGGAAATATGCAGCTGCACATTACTTGCTTGGCTATGTAGAGTATACATTTCAGTACTTGTTTAAAATGAAACACTAATTTTAAATTTAAAATAAAATGAAGTGAGTGAAATGTAATCTTTCAAAGTGCTAATTATGCCTTCATGCTTACCTTCTTAGACAGGTACTTCTGAAACAAAGTAAAAAAATTCAGATTGCTATTTTTTCTTCATTATTATTGAATATAACATTGTATTTATTAAGGTTAAGGACAATAGCAGTGAAAATATTTGTTAAAGCAAGTGCCATTTATCCAGTTCTTCTTTCAGAATGCTCACTAATAGACTCACCCTTACCCAACAGTTTGGCAACTGTCAATGATTTTGAGGTAATTTCTCCCATTTGATTTTTTCCACATTTAAATAGAGACTTGTAAGTGCAAAAATAATCTTGGATTAATTTTTCACTTGTTGCTTTTAATATAAGAGATTGACTTAAAGCAAAGTACCAAAAAAAGTGAGATTGAATAGTGCACCTATGTGGCTAGAGTTTAAATATATAATGTAGTTATTACTGCCAATCATAAAGATACAATCTGGCTATGAAATTTTCTCTCTTACCATTTAAAGCTGATGCACGTCAATTAAAGATATGTTTAATATAATATTAGCAATTTAACATCTCCGAGTGCTAATTGACAGTAAATATATTTTCAGTGTGACAAATAAATTAATATGCAATTTGTCTGTTCAATATAAAAGAATGCTTAAGTCCCAACACAGCCTAATTGACATAAAAGATATGCTCCTTGAGCTATATTCCTGATGTGGAGCTTCATTAAGTGCTGAAAGTAAGTCATTTTCACATTGCCTGTATGCTATCAGGAAGCCAGCCAGTTCTCAGTGTAATTGCTAGCAACATGGACAGCTCCCGGTGCTGAAAGGAAAAGCACAGCGCACATAGAACAGAATGTATTGGCGCCGTTTGAAACAAGGTTAGGGAATATTCTCACCAAATGGGCAAACCCGAGAAGCACACTGTCTGAACAGCACAAAGACAGCTGCCTAAAAATCCGCCTATAATCACATTAATGAGATTAATCAGCGAATTAGCAGCAGTCAAATGTCAAAGTTGTGAAGAGAAATCAGAGCTCGGTAATTAATGTTGGAAAATTGGGCTGAATCTTTTTTTGGTCTAAGAATTTCTGCATTCATGCAGTTCAGACATAGAAGGCAGAAACATAAAATCACAAAATGCCATTTAGGCCGATTTTCTGTATTTTTACTTCAACTATTGTAAATGAAATAAAACTAGAAAATAGGCAATGTGTATACATCTTTCAGTATCAGATTTTGGCACAAAAGTGCTTATAAAATGAGACACAATAATTTTACATATTTAGGTGACACTCTTGCTTATTTTCTGATACAATGTGGAAACCACTGTTACTGCTTACGATAGGTCAAACTTGTAGCTTCAATGCCTATCGTTACTGGAGTATAGTTTGTGTTAATGTTTTACCACATAAAGAACCATTCTGCAAAGGTGTATTTCCCTAGGGTAAACTACATTAACTATATGAATTTGTTCATTAATTTAAGCAGAAATATATTGTGATCGTTCACTTTTAATGCAATGTTACATCAGGAGAGGAGCAATAAGCACACAATTAATAAGCACATCTACCATGCAAACCATGTGGCAATATAATCAAAGAAACACGAAGCAGCTTCATTCCATGAATAAGCATGACAGTTAGGAGCTTGCCAGTCTAAAAGAGTTTTCATATCCAAACACACCTTAAACCACTCCTACAGAAAACTGGGGCCGTCGGTGTGGAAGATCAGCTTTAGAAGAAAATAAAACAAATGAAAACCAACAGTAAAAGCTAAAAAGGGCTTTGATGACAGGAGCTGAAATGATCAATGGCCTCAGACATCATTTGGCAGTTTTGCATTCACATTGCATTTAAGCTGCAAAATGAAATGCCATCACCAGCGTATGTTTTCTTTAACAATATATCTCCCAAGTTGAAAACAGCAAATAGCAGCAGTCACATCATAATGTAAAAACATTTCAGAAGGCAGTCTAGGAAAACAGAATTTGGAAGCAAATATTTGCAAGCTGGCTTAAATAAATAAATAAAAATGAAAAAAAAAAAGGTGACACCCACCACAAATGAGATCAAATTTAAGGACTTCAAGCAGACTACATAGGAAGCACTTTTCCCTTCGTTATGCAGAGGATGAAGGGAAAATGTCTCCCTGGCAGGAATGACAAATGCAGCACGATAGACTAGCAGGCCTAAGGGATCTGTTTTACTTCCTCATACATCCTCTAACACACGCACTCCCACTCATCCTCTCGATGGAGCCTTTTTTCCTCCACATCTCTTTTTTTACCAGCTCCAAATCCCTGGCATATGACCTTCTGTTAAACAGATAAAAAAAAAATTGCTTATCAGTCATGCAAATGAGGCTGAATTCATTTTCCACAACAGATGGCCTCATAGATAATGATGATGGAAGAGAGAAAATTAAATGTCTCCAACACGGTGGTCATGGCAACCGCGAGCAGAATAATATCAATAATAAGTGCACTGCATAATAAGGTTGTCAGTCCTGCAAATCAAAGTCGCCAGCTAAATCAGGTAAAGCTGTCTGGCTAATTTTTCCAGGTATATAATTATATGGAAAAAGAGTCCATACCTTAAAAAGGAGTGGAGATTTTTAAAGGTACCGGTTTTCTTTATCATTGTGCTCTAAATGGGTCGTCTGGATTGCCAGGGAATTTTTTGGGGGGTGGGGTGCGGGGATATGAGTACATAGGATCCCTATTTCGAACTTATAATTTAGTAATCTCTGTCTCTCTCTCTCTCTCTCTTCTTCTCCCTCCGTCACCCCCCCTTCTCTCTCTCTCCCTCTCTCTCCTTCTCTCTGTGTGATACTGAATACTGCATTGATGCAATCGCAGGCAGCCTCAGGCTTCCACTCTCCCTCCCAGGGGACCATCCTGCGAAATGAATCAGCAGCCATCCTGATCAGCCTGATTAAAATGAAAATGGCAAGGCATACGTCTGGGCGGAACTACAGCACTGCTTTCTCTGTCTGCCGTGTAGCAGCGCTCAATATAGCCCTACTAATAATGGCTTGGTGGAGTGTCTGTGCGTGTGAGAAAGAGAGAGAGAGAGAGAGAGAGGCTGCTAAGCTAACTGCTGTAATCTCCTGGCCAACAAGGAAAAAGCCTGCTGTATGGTTAATAATAAAAATAAAATAGCCAGTTCAAAGGCTAGAATGTAACTAATGTCATTCAAAAGTCATTATCAACTTCTATTATAATGTCTTATTTAAGTGTGGTTGTCTCCGTGTGTCTATTTTCCCATGCAGGATTAAAAATGACTTTATTAGTACATCATAGTAGGAATTAAATATGCATAAAAATATGAATAATGCAATTTCTTAAATATCAATACATTAACTGTAATCCAAACTTTTCTTGTAATTAAATTGTATTCACCAAAAAGGAATAGCTTTTTATAAGAAAGCAAGGATTTTTGTCAGTTTAACAGCTCAACTATTACATTAAATGTTGCTTTTCTAAACATATAGGATTCTGACAAGGCCTCACACACCAACATTTAGTAAATCTAGAACATTTTCACAAGCACACACATAGATAGATAGATAGATAGATAGATAGATAGATAGATAGATAGATAGATAGATATGATTGTGTACAGTGTGTTTTTTTGATTAACAATACCATGCATTCTTACAGTAAGCAAAGAAAGACAATTCACTGATACTGAAACATGAGATTTCTTTGAATTGTAATTTTTCAGTTTCATCTGATATCAGCTGTAGCACCCAGAAGGTCACTTTTGCACAGTCCTGTTTTTTAGTGCAATTTTAGACTGACAGCAGTTTGCATTCATTGTGTCATATTACTTCCCTCTCTGACAGAACACTTTCAAAGTGAAGAAAATTGACGTTAAAGGAGCGAGAGAGAGGGAAGGAAAAAGAGAAAAGCAGCTTTAATTTTGTCTCCAGTTAATTGCTATTTCGTAGGCTTGCTTTTCTTTTCAGAGGCTTCAGCCCTGCTGGCGCAGTGTGAATCAGAAATCAATAGAGCCACCTCTAATGGAGGTTCAGCTCGCTGAGCAGCTGCAGTCAGTCGTGCTCAAATAAAACCCATACAGCTAATGACGTCTGTGCAGCTTTTCAGCTGATTGGACACTGCATCGGATGTTCAGCAGACCAAGGAATAGGAAAGTGTTTACAGCATGTAAAGGAGAAAAAAATGGCAGCTTCTCTTTCTCATTCTTCAAGACAGGGAGTTGGAATCGCTGGAAACTGGACCTGTATCATTGCTACCGCAATTCTCCAAGGATGATCCATAACCATCAATAAGTGAAAGCCTTCCTTGACATTTGGACAGATGACCTACTTTCCACGTATGTGCACGTATAAACCTGTTATCTTTTTTTTCCACTACTCCTACAAATCTCTCTTTGTGGTTATATATGTTCACATATACACTTTCTCTGTCTCTCTCTATATATATACAGTATATATAAATAAATATATACACACAGAGTATATGAACACAGAAAAGCCCATTTTGGAATTACCTTTATCACCTTTTTACCCTTCTTTCCATTAATATATCATGCATATACAAGATGACATATATATATTAAACGGGTATACAGTAAGAATAGATAGATAGATAGATAGATAGATAGATAGATAGATAGATAGATAGATAGATAGATAGATAGATAGATAGATAGATAGATAGATAGATAGATAGCATATGTATTCAGGACTCTTCACATTTTACACATTGTTATGTTGCAGCCTTTGGTTTAAATGATTTAAGTTCAATTTTTCCCCCACATCAAGCAACTAACCAGAATGACAAAGCGAAAACAGGATTTTAGAAATGTTTGCAAATTTATTTTAAAAAAAAAACCTCAAATGGTACATTGACACAAATATTCAGACCATTTGCTATGACACTTGACAATTGTGCTCAGGTGCATCCCATTCAATTGATTATCACTGAGATGCTTCTACACCTGTATGGAGTTAACTTCTGGTCAACTTCAATTAATTGGACATAATTTAGGAAAGGTCCACACCTATCTATAGAAGGTCCCACATTTGACAATGTGGATCAGAGCAAAAAGCAAGCTAAGAAATACCTGCAGAGCTCAGAAACAAGATTGTGTCAAGATCCAATTCTGGAGGGGGCTAAGAAAAATGTCATGACTCTTCCCACAGCTAGCAACCTGGCCAAATTGAGCACTCATGGGAAAAGGGCCATGCTTTGAGAGATGACCAAGAACCTCATGGTTCACTCTGGCTGAGCCCCAGAGAGTCTGTATGGAGTGGGAGAGACCTCCAGTAGACAAACATTACTGCAACATTCATCTATATGGGGATTATGACAAAGGCCTCTTTTCAGTAAAGGAAAAATGGAGGCCCTGAATTTGTAAAAATGCACCTAACAAACTCTCAGGACTGTGAGAAACACGATTCTCTATTATGATTAGTGTAATGCTTGGAAGAAACCAGGCACCACTCATCACATGTGCAACATCATTCCAACTGCGTAAACATTGTGGTGGCAACACAATGGCTGTGGAACTGTTTATCAGTAGCAGGGACCAGTAGACCAGACAGGGTTGAGGGAATGCTGAACAGAGAAAAGTACATTGAAATTATTAATGAAAACCTTTTCCACAGAACTCTAGACCTCATACCGTCTCCAAGATTCAACTTTCAATATGGCAAAGACTCTAAATACAAAGCAAAAGTAACACATTAATGACTCTGAGAATGTCCTTGAGTTGTCCAGGCCAGAGCCCAAACTTGAACTGAACTTGAACACCTCTGGGCAGATACAAAACTAGCTGTCTCTGACAGCCCTCCATCTAACCTGACATCATGTGAGAGGATCTGCAGATAAGAATTGCAGAACATTCAAAAATCCAGGTGTGTGAAGCTTGTCACATTGAATCTAAGAAGACTCCAGACTGTAATCAGTCTGTAGGTACCAAGGAAAGGGTCTGAATACTTGTGACAATGTTTTTTTTTTTACTTTTAATGAATTTGGAAAAAATTTCTAACATCTTCTGTTTTCGCTTTCTCATTGTGGAGTGTTGCATGTTTTGGGGAAAAGATAAATTTTAATAACTTTAACAGAAGGCTGCAACATAACAAAATGCGTAAAAATTAAAGGGGCCTGAATGCATTCTGAATCCACTATAAATGGTCTCAACTTTTTTTATATTTTCTTAAAACTTCTGTTTTACTTGGTCT
Source organism: Erpetoichthys calabaricus (assembly GCF_900747795.2). Classification (NCBI taxonomy): domain Eukaryota; kingdom Metazoa; phylum Chordata; class Cladistia; order Polypteriformes; family Polypteridae; genus Erpetoichthys; species Erpetoichthys calabaricus. Next base: position 72,708,890 of record NC_041396.2, on the reverse strand, counting down.
TCAAATACATACATTCTACATATACTGTATGTAAAAACTCAATATTTTTATCTTTTAATCTCCAGTTTTGCCAGTTAGCTGCTCTTTTTTTCTCTCTTGGCTAGTCTCATAGATATATACAGCCTACAAGATGTCCTTAGACATTTTTGTGCACTATGGTGTGGGTGAATGCTATTCATATTGCATATCTTGTATACAATATGTACTGTATCTATATAACTAGATGTCCAAACAATAAAAAAGATTTGATCACAAAAGTAATGCAAAAGAGGCACAAATGATAGACAGACAGATTTGTCCCCGGGGGAAATCTGACAGTTTAGAAATTTGGGAGTAACACCAAATAATAAAGCAAAAATAACCAAACCTAAGCCACTCCGAGTCCACCAACATAAGTGAAGTGGCTTCCCCAATCATCTACCTGAATATCTATCTGCTCCAAGACTCCTTTCTCCTCCTGTCTCTTTTCTCTTTCTCTCTGTTGTTCAAACATTTGGGTTGTCTTCCTCTGATAAGCTGATCTCCTGCCAAACACTGTATTTCTTGAGACTTTTATAGACTTCAAAGAATCAGATTTCCACTGCTTTGGTTGCCTGCAATATTTGAAGGACAACATGTGGTGCTAGGGTTAGTTTTCACCCTAGGACAAGCTTATCAGTGCGCCAACCAACTGTTCAGTAGCTAACCCATGAGGCTGGGTTTTTACCCCCCTTATGATATACAGCCTAGACGAATGCCTAATTCTCCTTAATGGCGCTGGCCCCGATAGTTCTGTCTTGATCCTGTGGCCCTCTAGTATTCTTGGACAGCATTATAAACTAGATTTCTAATTTAATCCAGGGACCTTTCTGGGCATCATCCCTGGCAGTGTCTGACTCCATATACTGGTACGGTGACACAAGTTGCCAAAGGCAGAGTGCGCTCTCCTAATATTGGGGTCTTTTAGGGCTCTGTCTTCATCTCCAGATATCTGTTCTTGACTGCCGTTCCCATCCTGACTGGATGCACCTTAACATATCAGTATACTTAGCACCTATAAAAAGTATTCACCCCTTGCAAGTTATCACATTTTACTATTATACAACATTGCATTACAGTCGATTTATTTTGGATTTTTTGACATTGACCAGTTTTGAAGATTTGTTTTCACTTTGACTTTAAAGAGTCTTGTGTCTGAAAAAAATCACTGTGATTCAATGTTGTATATCACTAAAATGTGAAAACTTCCAAGGTTGAATAATTTTTATAGACATTGTATATGCATTATATAGTTAGAGGAACCAAAGGTTTTCATTTGTTGAGTAGATGGATGGTTATTGTAGCAAATAGACACCCTATTCTCCCTGGATGGTGTAAATGCAGCAGAATCAGTTTAATGAGTTGATTGTATGGATCTTCTTCATCTTCCTCTCTCTCTCTTTCTCATTTTCTCTGTGTGTGTCTCCTGGGTCTGATTTCTTCTTCTTAACCTCTCTCAATATTTGCAGTGCTAGAAGAAAATCCCTTTTGAAAGTTGCATGTGATGCTTGGCTAGACTCAAGTGTGCATGTGTGTGTGTTTATGTGTGTGTGTGTGTGTCCTACTGGGACAAGACAATAGGCACAGCAGTTCAACTTCAGGGTGGTAACCTGCTCTTATAATGTTCCTCTAATGAACAGTCCTATGACATTACATGGTAATTGTCATACTTAGTTTATTTTTGAATCAGCACCTCTTCAGGTATCATCCCTCACATGCATGTCATTTCTTTGTTGTGCTGCCACAGAGACAGTAATATGAAACACATCCATCCATTTATTCTATCTGTTGTTTTTTTAAATTCTAGTGTCATGGAGAGATTAAGCCTGTCCTGGCAGCTTACGGTTGAAGGTGAAGAAAATCCTACAGCATTCATTGGTGCTTTGCAGGATACATTAATGCACAAATATACAAATAGATAGATAGATAGATAGATAGATAGATAGATAGATTGATAGATAGATAGATAGATAGATAGATAGATAGATAGATAGATAGATAGATAGATAGATAGATAGATAGAACTTTATATGAGGCCAGTTTTGATTTGCCTCCATGTTTTTGGGTTGTTTTTAAATAACTGAAATACCCAACAAGACAGAAAATGCGACACACAGGGGGAGAGCTGCGAAAACAACACAGGCAGCGTCTGGGTTGGGATTCTTCTTGGATTTTCAATCAGTCAGTTTCAGCTCTGAGGGCAGCAGTGCTAACCACTGTGCGGCCACTTCATGGTATTTACACAAATCTATATAATACAGCATCACTACTTATCTGGTACTTTAGTTTTTGACCTTACATATCCTTCTCACACCTCCACAACTGGACTATACAAACCTAAGTCTATATTGCTAATTTTTCTGGAGATTAAAAAAATATCCCCAAAACAACCTGTAGCAAATGTGAAGGGAAACATTACAGAGAAATGAAAGACAAAAACAATCTGTATTCCCTGGCTTGTCACCACTGCTGTGAGGATAACCTCTGAGTCAAAGCCTACGTGAATAAACTAGGTTAATAAAAAAGGCAGATGGAGCAATGAACTTATTTAAAATTTTATACAAGTAAACAAGTCATCTCCATGTTCAATACCATGCCATGCTGACACTTCAATACGCGAGCAATAGTACTGAGAATGCAGTCAGATTCCTTTTTTTGGGCACATACACCATCATCATGGCACTGCCAGATCTAAACACTAGCCTGGAGAGTCGCTCACATACTGAAGTGTCTATAGCAGCAGGTGTAAGCTGCCGTCATGCCTTCTGAAAAACAAACAAAAAAAAATTTTCTGGGGTTCCAAGGCCAAAAGACCACCCAACCTCTACTGGACATTCTACCTAACATAGATGGTCTAAATCAGTCTTTATTGGTTTTCAGGCTTCACATGGATGAACTTGACAATGGTGGTCATATGAATATCTGGGACACCCACCATTCAATACATAAACGCAGGGTGCAGCATGGTACCTTGAACAGATGGTGGTGGCACAGATCACCACCACTGATGAACCAGAAAAGATAACATAGAATATTACAGATTAGCAGGGAATTGCAGAACCCAGAGGAAAGTGATAATTCAGTGCCCATATAGACTAAAAGGGATACAACTAAAATGTAGATATGAAAAAGCCATTATAAAATAATGGGTTTTTAGCAGTTTTTAAAATTGTTCTACAGTATTAGCCTGGCGAATTCGTTTTAGGTTGCATAACAGCAAAAGGCTGCCTCACCACTTCTGTTCAGGTTGGCTCTTAGAATTATAAGCAGACCTTAATTTGAAGATCTTAGGTTACGACTTGGAATGTAAAGGGACAGAAAATTCTAAAACTGGTGAAATTTGCTCAGATATTCTTTTACTAGGGGAGGCAGCATAAAGAAGAGGGACGCCTCACGCCTGGACAAACTGGTGAGGAAGGCAGGCTCTATTGTAGGCATAGAGCTGGACAGTTTGACATCTGTGGCAGAGTGACGGGCACTGAGCAGGCTCCTGTCATTCATGAAGAATCCACTGCATCCACTAAACAGTGTCATCTCCAGACAGAGGAGCAGCTTCAGCGACAGACTGCTATCACTGTCCTGCTCCACTGACAGACTGAGGAGATCGTTCCTCCCCCAAACTATGCGACTCTTCAATTCCACCCGGGGGGGTAAACGTTAACATTATACAAAGTTACTGTCTGTTATACCTTCATTTTTATCACTCTTTAATTTAATATTGTTTTTTATCAGTACGCTGCTGCTGGAGTATGAATTTCCCCTTTAATAATAATAATAATTAATAAAGTATCTATCTATCTATCTTTTACTAGTTAAGGTTCCTACAGTGAGCTGGCGCCCTGCCCGGGGTTTGTTTCCTTCCTTGCGCCCTTTGTTGGCTGGGATTGGCTCCATCAGACCCCCGTGACCCTGTAGTTAGGATATAGCGGGTTGGATAATGGATGGATGGAAGGATAGTTAAGATTCGGGCTGCTGCATTCTGCACTAACTATAACCGATCCAAGACTTTCTTAGGTAGTTGTGTAAGGAATGCATTACAGGAATCTAGTCGACTGAAAACTAAAGAGTGAATCATTTTTCAGCGTCTTGTACAGTTATAAGAGGTCTAACTTTTGCTATATTCCTTAAGTGAAAAGATGCAGTCCTAGTAGTCTGATTAATATGTGACTTAAAATTTAGGTCAGAGTCAACAGTTACCCCTAAATTCTTTACCTCAGACTTGACTTTTAAGCCTAAGAGATCAGGTTTATTTCTAATACCCTCACTACGTCCATTTTTATTGCACAATATCGCTCAATGTAGCAAAGCACCAGTTCCAGAAACACCATGAATTTCAAGTATGGCAAAATCTGAAGTTTTTAGGTGCATTTGTACACATTTTGTTTTACACATTCTTCATCATTGTTTTTATTATTTGGATTGGTATTTTTTGTTGTGTTTGAAATTTTGCTCATAGTGATATACATCAATGGAATTATTAAACACCACACACAGCATGTTACTATGTGCCAGGTGCTGGTTTAATGGGTCCTAATTTAAATTATACGTGTTTTGATTTTGAAATGAGTCCCAGAAATGCTAAGTGGCACAGCCTAAGAAGCAGGGTCAGTCGCCCCTTCCAGGTGCAATGCAAGAGGAAAGTCATAATGGCAAAACTGGGTTGAAAAATCCATACTGGATACGTGTAGGTCTTTAGTAAATAGTAGCTTGTGTAAACTATCCTGTCAGACAAGCTGGGAGATTATGGGGACTATGAGAACAATTTTAGAACCTTACCAAAGCAACCACATAAACCATAAATGGAGTGTTTGTGATATAGCGGGTCCACGGCTCTAAACAGATTGCCAGTTTTTAAATAAGTAATCGTCGTGGTTGTGTGGCAGGAGCGGTTCCCGGGCGTGATGCAGGTGTGGGCATTTCTGCACTGAAGTGCACAGGTGCGGGATTGCCTATGTCTGTAATTGATGCTAGGTCTTGCTAATTGCCACACCTGTGCCACGTCCCCATTATAAAAAGGAGAAGCACGAGTGCAGAGGGGGGAATAAAGAAAGGAAAGGAATAAGAAAGAAACGGATGGAGGTTAAGGGAAGTAGAAGGCAGAAAGCATTAAGAGCCAGTGCAGGAGCGAATGAGCGAGTGAGTGAGCAGGCTCGCTGCAGAGAAGCAGGCAGCTGGGAGTAGAGCCCCGGAAGGAGTGTGTGGCCGACACTCGAGGAGGCAGTTGGAATTGGTCGCTCCAGCTGAGTGATTTCAAGGAGCTGGAGTGACCAAGACCAACATGAGTGAGGGAGTGAGGGAACCAGAGGGGACGGAAGACTACCGAACCAGTATGGAAGGCAGCTGCACCTGCTGAAAGGAGCAACTCCCCTGTTGCAAGGCCTGTATGGGATTAGCAGGGGAGCCGCCAGTGAGAAGGAAGAAGGCACTGGGTGTTTGAAAAGAGACAGCTTCCAAGCCCATTGATTTTTAACCTTGTTTTAAAGGATTTATTTATAATGGATTTTAACCTCCACTTGTCACTTGTGGTTTTTATGGATTATTTATTTATGGAACTATGGAGAACTGCACTATTTATTTGGACACTGTTTTTGGTTTATTTTGTTAATAAAAGCACTTGCACACTTCACACCTTCCCCTTGCTCTAAGTGTGATATGTCCTCATCTGCCAGCTCATCCGGTTACATTACTGAAGGTGTTGGGTTCAAGATACTCTTTCTTGTGGGGTTTTGATATATGAGGATTCCATTTCTGACATTTTACAATTGGAAATGAAATACCGTAGTTGCATTATTGTGTTCTTTGTTTCCGCAACGCCATCTGGAATTCATCACATGATTTTTATTTGTGCTGATCAGCAACCATATAAATATGGCAGTGAAGGCACTGTACATTATCTCTTGATGGATATAAACTATGTCAAGAATCTTTATTGTTAGCTGATTTTTCAAATACGCCCTAGCCCTATTTTTTTTGGCATTTTTTGCCTTCTACTCCTGATCATCATTAGTTCTGGATGCCTTTTTATTTTTGATTTCTTGGTTTGGATCCTTTGCTTTACCCGACAACGTCTTTGTGATGTGATTCATCTCTCGGTCTTTCAACACTCACAATAATCCTTAGAGACATATTGTGTTGTATAACAATAAACATACACAATTATTTACTGTCTCTGAAACAAACCAACTTGCCCAATTTGACCATAAAATTCAATCAAATCAAAGTATAATACTCATCTTTAAACACTGCACAGAACATAGTATCACCAACCACACAATGCACAATATCAAAATGTTTTTCAAATGAGAAACCAACTATAGAAAACTTTCTTATGGGCCAAGAGAGAATGTGAAGAATGTTATCATCAATCACAGTGAACAATGAAGAATGACATTTGCGAAGTTTTGGCATACGTTTTAATGTAAGGCAGTTTGGGAGATGCTTATGTTTTGACTGTTTTGAATTGGATCAGTCATTAGCAATGCATTCAACACCGAGTGTTAGCTCATGTTGTTTGTTAACCATTTAATTTTATTTTGCCACCTCTATGTCTCCCGTGGCACTGTGTTTGGATTAGCATAATTTGATGTTGTATTTATTGTTGTTTTATGGAAAATAAAACACTGCAAATGAAAGTTTCATGCTAAGAATTTACTTCAATATTGCTGTTATTCCAAATAACATTAATGTCCTCAACAAATCAAAAATTAAAAGCAACAAGCAGTCTATAATTTCTTTCAAATAAAAATATCCAAAATGTCTTCTGCATATTGATGACCAGCCTCCTCAAACAAATTTGAGTTTTCAAAAACATTACTATGGTCCTCTGCTGCTGAATCTTTCATTACCAACAGAGGTAATAAAACTATTCATTAAATAAAAAATAAATTCACAAAGAGAGAAGTAAATACATGAAGTAGCTGCAGACGTCAATTAATTAAATAAATAAAGCCTGCCTAGGCCTACCTTACAAAACTAACATCCCTAAGTTCAGACCTGGTGTACCACTGTGACTACAGCCTTACACTCCGATCAGTTTCACAAATCAGTGGGTCACTCTTATGTCTCATCAATCTAAGTGTTTAGCTGACCTTTTTTCTTTTCTTATTCCGCATTCAGAAAAGCTGTAATATGATATTAGCATTTAGAAGAAATGTATTAAACACTTCTGCGGTGGGCTGGCGCCCTGCCCGGGGTTTGTTTCCTGCCTTGCGACCCTGTGTTGGCTGGGATTGGCTCCAGCAGACCCCCGTGACCCTGTAGTTAGGAAATAGCGGGTTGGATAATGGATGGATGGATGATGTATTAAACACTAATGAATATATGGGTGGTACCTAAAATAAACACCCACATGTGTTTACAGATACACACAGATATATAGTGTCATATTACTGCAGGTCACATATATAGTATTATTAAAAGCATGCTATTTCATCCTGGCTGGCGCTTTAGGCCCAGGCATCTTTTAATACTTCATACTTCAGTTTACTGATCCGTCACATCCAAATGGAGTTTACCATTCAACATGGTTGGGTTCTTCACTATATGAAACTTTTCTTGAAGGATCATGGAGTGTAATGAAAAACTTGGTTAGAAACGGGAAAAAAACGCTTTTTCACATGTCTGAAATTGAGGAGATGGACCCTCACCTTTCCATCACTGCTCTTCCTATTATTTTCCTTTATCCTACTTGCATGATCACACATACTTACACAACTCTAATACCATTTTTAGCACACTTCACCCATGAATTTTCAATTCTGCCAATTCTTTTATTGTTCTCATGCATACAGATTTCACTTTTTAGCTTGCATTTTCACTTTCTAAATGAATTGTTTTTCAATTTTTCTATTGGGTATTATAAAATAAAACCTGGCACTGCTTGCTTTTCTTAGTTCTTCTTGCTTGAAGCGGCAGTGTCAAAGGTTTTGGAAGGTACTTTATGCTGCATATTATGTGATGCTCCAGCTTTCACCTTGTGTTACGCTGCACATACATGGTTTTAAATGAAACCTTTGACTTAACAGGGCACAAAGTCTCTCAGACTAGTCACAATGAATATCACCTGAATTTTAAAATGAGTTTTTATTTCGGCTATGCAAGAATCCCACATTGGTACATAATTACATTTTGAACCTTGACATTTGCATAAAAAGCTTTGTTCAGAATTTACAAATACACTGTTTATTTAAGTTATATAACAACCTTTTAGTAATTTAGCTATATTTAGAATATTTTAAAATTTTAAATATTTTAATGGTTAGACACACTGAAAAAAGAAAAGGCATTTTACAGAAAGAAAGTTATGGCTGCACACCAGATAAAGAATATCACCACTAACAAATGCAAATGATTTTTTTCAGTATGGTAATAACCTTTTCTTATTCTTTCCTTATGCAGATGCAAACTGATGTAGCTATTCGCTTATTTGATCTTTAAAATATATTATGTTATAGCACCAAATGTTCTTGTGGCTTGTAAAGTCCGATTGATCACAATCAAAAGTAATATACTGTAAGCAATAAAAAGAGGGTTGCCAATAATTAATGTAAATCAAATCAGACGTAAGGGTCATCTCTTTGCAAGAGACTATCAATGAAGATATTGCTGTTTTTATATTGAAGTTAGAATTCGTGCAGATAAAGTGTGCGGCTCTGACTGAATGAAGTACAAAAGGAGGACATGTGTTTGTGAAAACCGGACTAATTGTAACTTACTGTCATGGCTCCAATGGAGCTCACAGCACCAGAGAAATAACCTCCTTTGGTTAATTTAAACCCACACGTTTCAGAGTTTTTATTTGTGGATCACAAAGTCACCAATACGTTTTCTTTATTCCTGATCTTGTAAATTGGGAAGCTCTTTAAAAAAACAATTAATGACCATAGACAACAAACTGTGACACTAAAGGTCCATAAAGTGACAGAAGTATGTCCGCTGTTAAGAGAGCAGAGTTTCTTTTGTCACCTATATAACAATGGATGCAGAAGTCTCACAGACAGAGTTTTACTTTCTTTGCCTGCCATAAGCCTTGTGCTCTTCCATGGTTTCCACTTCCTCTTAATTCCTCCAGGAACAATGTGACCATAACGGTTAGTTCTGCTTTGTACCTCTTGATCTGTTTTGGTTCATTGGCACATCCAATGACTATCAGGTTTATCTCAATTGAGGTGCACCTGGCCTCAAGAAAAAAACCAAAAATTATAAAGCAAAAAATCAACAGGCAAAATTAACCAGAGGGATAAGCAAAAATTGTGGTGAACAAGCAGCATTCAATAACCAAGTTAAACACTGGAAATAAATCAATCACCAAACAAAAAAAAACAACATTATAGCCAACAGAAAACCCCTAAAGTCACCTTTTCTCCTTACCCCTAAATGAGGCATGACAGAGCATTAACCAACAAAACGTTTTTTCCATCAATGATCGTATTAGTGATAGGAAAATTGATTTTATTACACTAAGTGAAATGTGGCTTAGCTCTGATGGTGCGGCTGTTCGAATCTGTGCCTCCGAATTACAGCTTTGCTCATGCGGATCACCAAGGTAAGAAAGGCGGCTGTTAAGCAAACATTTACTTGAGCCGGTTAAAGTGTAAAGTTGTCAATTTTGGTAAATTCAAGTCCTTTGAGTATCTTGCTGTTGTTATTCATGGAGTTTCTCAGTTTCTAGTATTATCCGTGTATAGACCTCATAAATACAATGCGTCTTTCTTTGAGGAATTCTCAGACTTGGTGCCAATTGTAATTACGAACTATGACACGTTCCTAATAGTCGGTGACTTTAACTTTCATATCGATAATCAGTGTGACCCGAAAGTAAAAGAATTCATGAACCTCCTGGACTCTTTTGATTTAAGCCAGCACATTAGTAAGCCTTCACACAAAGCAGGTCATACGTTAGACTTAGTAATTACAAAAGGACTAAAAGTTGATGTGAAGCAGATCATTGATATTGGTCTATCAGACCATTTTTTCTTACTATTTAATATAGAAATAATGATAGAAAATATTCATGAGAAGCATATTGTTAAAATACAGTAATCCCTCCTCCATCGCGGGGGTTGCGTTCCAGAACCCCCAGCGAAAGGTGAAAATCCGCGAAGTAGAAACCATATGTTTATATGGTTATTTTTATATTGTCATGCTTGGGTTACAGATTTGCACAGAAACACAGGAGGTTGTAGAGAGACAGGAGCTTTATTCAAACACTGCAAACAAACATTTGTCTCCTTTTCAAAAGTTTAAACTGTGCTCCATGACAAGACAGAGATGACAGTTCCGTCTCACAATTAAAAGAATGCAAACATATCTTCCTCTTCAAAGGAGTGCGCATCAGGAGCACAGAATGTCAGAGAGAGACAGAGAAAAGCAAACAAATCAATAAGGCTGTTTGGCTTTTAAGTATGCGAAGCACCGCGGCACAAAACTGTTGAAGGCGGCAGCTCACACCCCCTCCGTCAGGAGCAGAGAAAGAGAGAGAGAGAGAGAGACAGAGAAAAACAAACAATCAAAAATCAATACGTGCCCTTCGAGCTTTTAAGTATGCGAAGCACCGTGCAGCATGTCGCTTCACGAAGTAGCTGCATAGAAGGGAGCAACATGAAGATAAACTTGCAGCATTTTTAGACGAGCGTCCGTATCGTCTAGGTGTGCGAACAGCCCCCCTGCTCAATCCCCCTACGTCAGGATCAGAGAATGTCAGCGCAAGAGAGAGAGAGAGAGAAGTAAGTTGGGTAGCTTCTCAGCCATCTGCCAATAGCATCCCTTGTATGAAATCAACTGGGCAAACCAACTGAGGAAGCATGTACCAGAAATTAAAAGACCCATTGTCCGCAGAAATCCGCGAACCAGCAAAAAATCCTCGATATAAATTTAAATATGCTTACATATAAAATCCGCAATAGAGTGAAGCCGCTAAAGGCGAAGCGCGATATAGCGAGGGATTACTGTACGCTTCTTTGGTTCATCAGTAGCTTCAAAATTTATGAATATTCTAAGCAACCAGTCCGTTTGTAGTGCTTACTACAATAGTGAGAATAATGTAAATAGTAAGGTAGAAAATTTAATAATAATAATAATACTAAGGTGAGAGCTGCTGCTGACATAGTCGCACCTGAAAGGATAGTTAAAAAATCTTCTAGCACTGTTATACCATGGAAGACGCAAAGAGTGTCTGATCTAAAGAGAACATGCCTTAGAGCTGAGCGTAAATGGAGAAACACTAAACTGCCTTCCTCATTTCCTCTTCCCTGGCAGCTCTATCTTTAGCATCCTTCTCCCAGTATCTCTCCTCTGCACATGTCCAAACCAACGCAATCTCGCCTCTCTGACTTTGTCTCCCAAACGTCCAACTTGAGCTGACACTCTAAAGTCCTCATTTCTAATCCTATCCATCCTTGTCACACCCAATGCACATCTTAGCATCTTTAACTCTGCTACTTCCAGCTCTGTCCCCTGCTTTCTGGTCAGTGTCACCGTCTCCAACCCATATAACATAGCTGGTCTCACTACCGCCCTGTAGACCTTCTCTTTCACTCTTGCTGATACTCATTTGTCACAAATCACTCCTGACACTCTTCTCCACCCATTCCACCCTGCCTGCACTCTCTTTTTCACCTCTCTTCCACAATCCCCATTACTCTGTACTGTTGATCCCAAGTATTTAAACTCATCCACCTTCACCAACTCTACTCCTTGCATCCTCACCATTCCATTGACCTCCCTCTCATTTACACACATTTATTCTGTCTTGCTCCTACTGATATTCATTCCTCTCCTCTCTAGAGCATATCTCCACCTCTCCAGGGTCTCCTCAACCTGCTCCCTACTATCGCTACAGATCACAATGTAATCAGCAAACATCATAGTCCACGGGGACTTCTGTCTAATCTCATCTGTCAACCTGTTCATCACCATTGCAAATAAGAAAGGGCTCAGAGCCGATCCCTGATGTAATCCCACCTCCAACTGGAATGCATCTGTCACTCCTACCGCAGACCTCACCACTGTCACACTTCCCTCATACATATCCTGTACAACTCTTATGTACTTTTCTGCCACTCCTGATTTCCTCATACAATACCACAGCTCCTCTTGAGGCACCCTGTCATATGCTTTCTCCAGGTCCACAAAGACGCAACGCAACTCTTTCTGGCCTTCTCTAAACTTCTCCATCAACACCCTCAGAGCAAACATTGCATCTGTGGTGCTCTTTCTTGGCATGAAACCATACTGCTGCTCACTAATCATCACCTCACTTCTTAACCTAGCTTCCACGACTCTTTCCCATAACTTCATGCTGTGGCTCATCAATTTTATCCCCCTGTAGTTACTGCTATCCTGCACATCCCCCTTATTCTTAAATACTGGCACCAGTACACTTCTTCTCCACTCCTCAGGCATCCTCTCACTTTCCAAGACTCCATTAAACAATCTGGTTAAAAACTCCACTGCCATCTCTCCTAAACACCTCCATGCTTCCATAGGTATGTCATCTGGACCAACGACCTTTCCAGTTTTCATCCTCTTCATAGCTGTCCTTACTTCCTCCTTGCTAATCCGTTGCACTTCCTTATTCCACATCATCCAACCTCTTCTCTCTCTTGTTCTCTTCATTCATCAGCCTCTCAAAGTACTCCTTCCATCTGCTCAACACACTCTCCTCGCTTGTGAGTATGTTTCCATCTTTATTCTTTATCACCCTAACCTGCTGCACATTTTTCCCAGCTCGGTCCCTCTGTCTAGCCAATCGGTACAGGTACTTTTCTCCCTCCTTAGTGTCCAACCTCTCATACAACTCATCATATGCCTTTCTTTAGCCTTCGCCACCTCTCTCTTCACCTTGCGCCTTATCTTCTTGTACTCTTGTCTACTTTCTGCACCTCTCTGACTATCCCACTTCTTCTTTGTCATCCTCTTCCTCTGTATACTCTCCTGTATTTCCTCATTCCACCACCAGGTTTCCTTTTCCTCCTTCCTCTTTCCAGATGTCACACCAAGAACCCTTCTTGCTGTCACCATTACTACATCTGCTGTAGATTCCCAGCTGTCTGGTAATTCTTCACTGTCACCCAGTGCCTGTCTCACCTCCTCCCTAAGCTCAACCTTGCAGTCTTCCTTTTTCAACTTCCACCATTTGATCCTTGGCTCTGCCCTCACTCTCTTCCTCTTCTTGATCTCCAACGTCATCCTACAGACCACCATCCTATTCTGCTTAACTACACTTTCCCCTGCCACCACTTTGCAGTCTTCAATCTCCTTCAAATCATCTCTTCTGCATAGGATGTAATCTACCTGTATGCATCTTCCTCCACTCTTGTACGTAACTCTATGTTCCTCCCTTTTCTTAAAATACGTATTCACCACAGCCACGTCCATCATTTTGGCAAAATCCACTATCCTCTGACCTTCTTCATTCCTCTCCTTGACACCATACCTACCCATCACCTCCTCGTCTCCTCTGTCACCTTCACCAACATGCCCATTGAAATCCGCTCCAATCACCACTTTTTGTCCCTTGGGTACACTCTTCATCACTTCATCCAACTCACTCCAAAAATCTTTTTTCTCATCCACTGCACACCCAACTTGTGAGGCATATGCACTAACAACATTCATCATCACACCTCCAGTTTCCAGTTTCATAATCATTTCTATGTCTGACACTCTTTTCACTTCCAAAACACTCTTGACATACTGTTCCTTCAGAATAACTCCCACTCCATTTCTCCTCCTATCCACACCATGATAGAACAATTTGAATCCACCTCCGATCCACCTGGCCTTACTCCCCTTCCATTTAGTCTCTTACACGCACAATATATCAACCTTCCTTCTCTCCATCATATCTGCTAACTCTCTCCCCTTACCAGTCATACTGCCAACATTCAAAGTTCCTGCCCTCAGTTCCACTCTCTTTACCTTCCTCCTCTCCTCTTGCCTCCGGACACGTCTCCCCCCTCTTCTTCTCTTTATTCTTCTTTGGCCAGCAGTAGCCCAATTTCCGCCAGTACCCTGTTGGCTAACAGTACTGGTGGCGGTCGTTGTTAACCCGGGGCTCGACCGATCCGGTATGGAAATTTGTATTGTTGTCCGCATATTGATTTCGAAAATTTTACACCAGATGCCCTTCCTGACATAACCCTCCCCATTTATCCGGGCTTGGGACCGGCATGAAGAAACACACTGGTTTGTGCATCCCCTGTGGCTGGGTTATCCACTATGAGGTATTAAAGGTTAAAATAACAGAATACAACAACATAGTCCATCTTGAGAGACGGTGTTATTTCTCTAGAATTATAAATAACAATGCTAGTAATCCCAGAGTCTTATTCTCTACAATTGATCATCTGCTAATCTCAGGTCACTCAATGGAATGCCTCCAAAATACTTTCAGTGAAACCTGTGTCCTTGACCCAATATCAACAAGTTTTTTCAAAGAAGTATCGGGCGTGCTAATCGATAGTATTGTTGACATAGTAAACTCGTCATTAGATACGGGTGTCTTCCCAGACTGTCTTAAGACTGCTGTAGTTAAACCCCTGCTCAAGAAAAATAATCTTGACTCCTCTGCTTTTGAAAATTTTAGACCTATTTCTAACCTGCCTGTCTTAAGTAAAATTCTAGGGAAGGCAGTCATTATGCAGCTTAATGATTACCTCAATAAACATGCCATTCTTGATAAGTTTCAGTCGGTTTTCAGAACAAATCACAGTACAGAAACTGCACTCGTTAAAGTACTAAATGACTTGAGGGTAAATGCAGACAGAGGCCATTTATCTGTGCTTATCCTCTTAGATCTGAGTGCTGCATTTGATACCATTGATCACAATATTCTTAGAAATCGCCTTAGTCAATGGGTGAGCCTCTCTGGCAGTGTCTTAAATTGGTTTGAATCCTACCTGGCAGGCAGAAAATTCTTTGTTAGTTGTGGTAATATTGCTTCAAAGACACATGATATTCTATATGGTGTTCAACAAGGCTCTATCCTGGGTCCACTGCTCTTTTCGATTTGGCATGCTTCCGTTAGGTCAGATTATCTCGAGGCATAACATGAGCTACCACAGCTATGCTGATGACACACAGCTGTATTTACAGTATCAATAGCGCCTGACAACCCCGACACTCTTGATTCACTGACACAATGTCTCACTTGTGTTTCCGAATGGATGAACAGTAATTTTCTCAAACTAAATAAAGAGAATACAGAAAT
The DNA here is from genome assembly GCF_900747795.2 of Erpetoichthys calabaricus. NCBI lineage: Eukaryota > Metazoa > Chordata > Cladistia > Polypteriformes > Polypteridae > Erpetoichthys > Erpetoichthys calabaricus. The sequence continues at coordinate 72,693,661 of NC_041396.2, read as the reverse complement.
TTTAGTGATTGGCAATAATGGATATAATGAGATTATTAGAAATAAACTTGATGCATTAGGATTAAAAGTCAAGACGGAGGTAAAGAATTTAGGGGTAACTATTGACTCTGACCTGAATTTTAAATCACATATTAATCAGATTACTAGGACAGCATTTTTTCACTTAAGAAATATAGCAAACATTAGACCTCTTATAACATTGCAAGATGCTGAAAAATTAGTTCATGCTTTTGTTTCAGTCAGCTAGATTACTGTAGTGCACTCCTCTCAGGACTACCCAAAAAAGACATCAATCGATTGCAACGAGTGCAGAATACAGCTACTAGAATCTTAACTCAGAAAAGAAAATCCGAGCACATCACCCCAGTTTTGATGTCACTACACTGGTTACCTGTGTCATTTAGAACTGACTTTAAAATACTGCTTATGGTTTACAAAGCCTTAAATAATCTTGCTCCATCTTATATTTCGGAATGTCTTACACCTTACACTCCAAATCGTAAACTTAGATCTTCAAATGAGTGTCTACTTAGAATTCCAAGAGCTAAACTTAAAAGAAGTGGTGAGGCGGCCTTCTGCTGTTATGCACCTAAAATCTGGACTAGCTTGCTTAGGCTTGCCTGCCTCTTCTACACGGTGGTGTGCTGGGGAGGCAGCATTAAGAAGAAGGACGCCTCACGCCTGGACAAACTGGTGAGGAAGGGAGGCTCTATTGTAGGCATGGAGCTGGACAGTTTGACATCTGTAGCGGAGTGACGGGCGCTCAGCAGGCTCCTATCAATCATGGAGAATCCACTGCATCCACTAAACAGTATCATCTCCAGACAGAGGAGCAGCTTCAGCGACAGACTGCTGTCACTGTCCTGCTCCACTGACAGACTGAGGAGATCGTTCCTCCCCTAAACTATGCGACTCTTCAATTCAACCCGGAGCGGGTTTGCTTAACGTTTAATTCTTAGTTATTTTGTGTTTTTTCTCTGAGAAATCCAAAGGTAGGATGCCAGATGTGTTCCCCACCATCTTAAAAGGTAGGACCTGATGACATAATTCATTGCAAACTATGTGGCTACATCCATGAAAGATGAGCAATGCCTAAAAGAGAAAACAATGGTCCTAAAAAAGTGTTAAAATGATGTTATCTTAATGACTAAATATTTTAACCAAACAAAAAATAAATTACATAAACTCTAAATGGACAAAAAATAAGATCTAGTTGTTCAAAAAGCTCTTATTTTATTTATAATAAATCTATCTATTAATTTATATATATATATATATATATATATATATAATTTTTATTCTAGAATTTGCTTGAACATTCCAGTTGACTTTACGACTTCTCTCATTGCATTAAGTATCATAGTTCGCATATGGTACCAATTTATTTGCGTGAATCTGAGAGAGCAGCTGCGGGCCGTGAGAATGGAGGGCGGCACCCTCCTTGCTCACGCGCCAGCTTCCATTCAAGTCGCTCTACCTCTCGCCACGTGTTGGAGCGTACCTTGCCTCCGCTTAGCTAGCGATACCTATTTGTTCAACAGACATTTTCATCTACAGATTGTTAAGGAGTAACATTTGATGTTTTAGAGAGAGAAATAAGAGCTATGTGTGTTTTAGAAGGTAGCTGTTGATTGGCAGAGATATCACAGCCACGTGCTTTGCTCCCCACGTGGGGGATGCTCTCCCGTCACAGCCGGACACGATCGGATACAGTGCCAACGTTTGACGTTGGAGCATACCTACCTTCTGCTTGACCAGAATTAATTTTTTTGTATTAAATTTTTTATATTAATTTTATATTTTGTTTATTAAAAAACTAAAGTCAAAACTGAAACTATTATTAAAAAAGCATTTTCGTAAACTGAAATAAAATAATTAACAAAACCAAAATGAAAAATTAAAACTAAACGAAACTATTAAAGTAGGTGGAAAGACTAACTGAAATAAAATAATAATTTAATAAAATATTTTTAGTTTTTGTTTTTGAATGAATATTCTTGCCGTTAGTCTTAAACCCTTGTAACTTTTAACTCTAAAACAGAAAGTCATCCACCACAAGCTGCCCGCACATATTCATCCAGTGAACGGTGGTTGGTGACAAAGGGCGGGTGTTCACACAGCATTTGTGGTGACAGAGCGAGCTGAATGCAGGTGTGTAAAGCGTGTGGAATAGAAAGTGATTTACGTACTGCCTTTCTTTGCGCTTGTTGTATATCAAGATGTAATTTAAATGGCTGAAATCGGAATGTGCTGGTCAACAAAACCTTTACCATATGGACAGAAAAATCACGAGTGAGTAACGTTTCGGTTTATTTCTCAGGTGACTGTTTTTTGTTGACAGTAATTCACCTGCCACTTCGCACAGGAGAAATCATTTTTACTTTCTCGTGTACAAAGGTATAGAGAAGGTAATCATGAAAAAATTTGACCTCGAGATTTTGATGAATCTTGACATTATAGACCTCCCAGAGTCTAAAAATACCATGTTTTGGAACTATCTGTGTGTGTAAACATGATAACTCAAAAACGCAATGAGATAGATGGATGAAATTAGGCATATGGTTGTTACACCAAAATTTTAGATCTGTATTAACTTTTGGGCCAAATCCAACTGGAAGTGGTACTTTACCTGAACACATACTCGATTTCTTTTTTAATTCATGCAGCTGCAGAGTCCGATTTATTCAACTTTACTTTTATAATAATTGTTCAGTATATTATTAATTTGATTTGATTTGTTGTTGATGGTTCTTTAAGGGCGGCACGGTGGCGCAGTGGGTAGCGCTGCTGCCTCGCAGTTGGGAGATCTGGGGACCTGGGTTCGATTCCCGGGTCCTCCCTGCGTGGAGTTTGCATGTTCTCCCCGTGTCTGCGTGGGTTTCCTCCGGGCGCTCCGGTTTCCTCCCACAGTCCAAAGACATGCAGGTTAGGTGGATTGGCGATTCTAAATTGGCCCTAGTGTGTGCTTGGTGTGTGGGTGTGTTTGTGTGTGTCCTGTGGTGGGTTGGCACCCTGCCCAGGATTGTTTCCTGCCTTGTGCCCTGTGTTGGCTGGGATTGGCTCCAGCAGACCCCCGTGACCCTGTGTTCGGATTCAGCGGGTTGGAAAATGGATGGATGGATGGATGGTTCTTTAATGTACATAATATAAAAATATAATCATTGTCTTGTGGTTTTACTCCTCAAATATCCATCCCCTTATCTGAGTATACGAGAAAGTCTAGGGGGAAACCACTCATGATTTTTGTAAATAAAAGGACACTAATCGAGAGACTGACTAGGTTATCATACAAGATCAGCATATTGTTACTGACCAATCCCTTTTGCTTTAAAAACATCATTTAACAATGAAGCGATACAAGATATTGTGATAGTTATCCATAAGCAGAATTATATTTTAAAATATTTGTCTCCCTTTTTTCAATGTTTTTCTCTCTCTCAAAATAGATAGTTGAAATGTCATATTCGTTTTGTTCTTAATATCAGCCTTATCATACATAAAGCATACCAGGGACTTTTCTTGCCTTACATCCAAACCTGCTTGGGTAGGCTCCAGGTTTCCTGTGATCCTATTCTGGATAAACAGGTTTAGATAATGCATATATTGTTCTTAATCTTAGATGCTGTCTTTGTCATTTTATGCCCGTCTATACTCTTATTACCTGCTCTTACTCTGCTCATTAAGGGTTTACCATTCTTATACATTGGCTATTCAAGTCTCAGCACCCCTAACCTTCACACTATATGCTTGTTTTTCTTTATTTCCCTCAATACAGTAAGGTGGGGTCTACACACTAATTCAAGCCTAAAGAGTCCTGCTCTTCCTAAACCCCTGTGATTTTCATGATCACACCTGTCAGAACACAGTAGAATCTGTTTTCTGATTTTTTATATCTTTTCAGGCCTGCAGGTGGCAAAATTCTGTCTCTATATTGTATGTGTCCAAGATGGAATCAGAGATCAGTATGGCTGGTTGAAATATAACAAAGCCCAGTATGGGAGATTTTTGAATGAAATTTGAAGGCATTCATTTTAAGCACGTTGTCTTGGAGCGAGATATGTTGTGTGCTGTAGATATTTTGAGTAAAAAACCCTCAAACCTTAAAATTCTCCAAAATTTCATTACAAATTGGCCCATTTTGGACAATAAAAGAAAAAAGATAAAAGTGCCAATAGACAGCACAGATTTGTTCAACACAAATGACAAAAATTATAAAATTGTGTAAAATTGTTCATATTTAGTATCTGGTTTTGATTATGCTTGTTTTTATCAGACAAAAACAAAAACAGATAGTAAACAATGTAGTGTAGTAAGCTTCTACTAACATTAAACTCGTATCCAAATCCCTTAAGTGTACAGTTCTGTCTTATTGTGACACAAAACTAAACTCCATAGGAGCTCCATGCCATAATTACTAAAACTAAAACTGAAACTAATAGATATAAAAATAAAATAGAAATGTCTTTGTGAAATAAAAAAAAAAAAAAAAAACTAAAAATACACAATGAGGGAAAACTAAAACTAAACTGAATTTCCAAGTAAGGTCAGATAAAATTTAGAAATAAAAACTAATATAAAAAGGCAAAACTATAATAACCTTGATGTTGGTGCAGCCGCAGGGGACAGCTAGTCTAAAATAAACGTCTTTCATGTCAAACTGCAAATGCCAGTAATTTCTGGATTTTTTCCTTTCCTACTGTGATGGTGATGTTACCACTACTAGATTGGAAAAGTTATAAACAAAAATGACCAAGTCTGTCTAAATCAAATGGCTTACTCTAATCTATTTATTTTTTTCCAGATGGGAACAAAAAGAAGGAAGAAATATTTGAATGAGTGCATTTCATTTGACTTTTTCTGGAACGTGGGTAGTACACATATGATAACAATAAGAAGCAACACATTAGAAATAAAAAGAGATGTAAAATAAAGCATGGCCATCAACGTTATGAAAGTAGTCCTGTTATGAAAGTAGTCCACAAACAGGAAGCCACTTCACAGAGGTTTACACTCTTAAATTAACGACAGGACTCTTGACCAATGAAAAATTGGTTGGTCTTCAGTTCAAAATTATCACCCTGTATGAAGGGGCATCCTGTTTGTGGACTACTTTTATTTAAGTATTTATTTAATAATATCTCACCAAAACAAATGCAAAAGTGCGACCCTGTGTGAAGGGTCTTCCTGTTTCTGGACTACTTTTATTTTCCGGAAGTATTAATTTAACAGTATCTTACCAAATATTGCATGTGCTTTGCAGGTGCTGAGCATATGACTGAATGACTCAACATTTAAATTTGTTCACATAACAGGAGATTTTTTTAATCGAGGCATTTGATATTGTTTGCTGTTTTTCAGCACTGGTCACCAAAAGCTCTCATTCTATACGAAACAATGTTATCTCCATTCACCATTAAAAAATTATATTTTTTATCAGCCATTGATATGAACTACATTGGATTAATCTATGTTTTTTGTTTCAATTTTCTTTTACAGGAATGGCCTTTTTTGGAACCACAACTCAAAAAATAATGCAAGCAGACATCTAAGCAACATATGTGACAAGATGATTGACTCACACTCCTGAATGCAATATTAGTTGTGGGAATGGCTGACTTCATGACTGTGCATCACCAACCTCCAGCCCCACCTTTAATTTCCAGCTGTGCTAAGTACTGCAGGCTACAGCAAGGTGTACTGGGAATAACTGTGAGTACGTTTGGGTGTAAGCGCTAGTGGCACATGTTTGAAACCCATCCCAGGCTCATAAATGTACAACTTCATTTTATTTCATAAGACCAATTTTGTATCCACCAATTATAACACACTAGGAAAAAAATGGCCTGTTCTTTCCAAAATCCAGGGACATTTTCAATCTTAAGAGCAGTCCAAAGCTTTTTTAAACTTTGGACAGAATTAATCAAGTGTGTTGGGCCTTAATTCATCCTCTAGATACTTCTGTATCTTTAAACAACAACTACAATGTAGGATGGATTATACAATTTCATAGCTCTTGAGAAGGATTGGGGATGGTGATGAAGCTGAATTTGAATTCTATTTGGGACATTACCTATTGCATGCTCAATTGCATGAAAACATAATAATGTAAGAAGCCATGCAAATTTTAGTCCGTGTTCAAGTGCTATGACATGCTACTTCACCATGTCTTCATTTTTATAGATTTTTTTAACATATCACAGTGTTGTTCACAAAATAATAAAAAACACAGGCATCATTAAATCCAGGGATGCTTGTAATGTACATTTGGATGTGAAAGTTAAAATAAAGTGACCTTTTAAGTAAGACATACGTTCTAGCAGAGAGTAAAGCCATGCAATTTTTGTTTATTCACACTTGATTATGAAGAAGCCCTGATGCAGCTTCAAACACTTTGCGAGGCGATATCTATGCTAACCCTGTCAAATACAGCATTGAGGATTTTTTGCAAACACTGTTTCTATGCACACTTCTTTTTTGCTTTAATATTTTTGAGTCAAACATGGCAACTCCATTGTTCCTCTTTAATTATTCTGTTTTTCATCACAGTATAATAAAGGAAATACAATTGGTACAGGACATACAGTATATATGGTACAATACCTTGAGTCTTTTCATACATAACTATTCTTCATAGTTTGCAGTACATAAAAGGTTAGGCATGTAAATAAAAATGAAAATTGATAGACGAATTTTCTAATAGTCCAAATAGTTTACAAAATTGTCTTTATGTTACTCAACATTTTATTTTTAGTACATATAAAATATAACTTATTAAAAGTACAATGCTCATAGATGTACCCAGTTTTACTTTAAAGTTACAGTATTTTTAAAACTGATCAATCACTATATAGTTCTGTAGCAGGCTTTCAGTTATATGTTGTAGAGTGAGCAAAGACAAAATGTCCTTCAGGGTATGAACAACAAACCCTGTTATGTATACGTAGAGTTTTTTTTAAGGTGCATCATATCTCAAGATGCATGACAGATATGTCAGTCAAATGGTGCATGATTGATGAGCAAAGCCTACAAGATGCCGTTTAGCTGTTAACCAGTTCAGTCCACTTATCAAATCAGAGTTTACTTTATTTAATTTAAGAAACTTGAGATGAATCAAAAACAATTAGAGAACCAAGGGAGCTCACAGGTCAAACGTATGCAAACCGGTTTAACTGTTAATTACTGAAGTAATAAATTACTAATAATCACCGCATGATTATCACAAAATGAAAGACCACATTTAAACCTTTCTGCTACAATATGAACTATCCATTTTCTGAAAAAATCTTTCATTAGATTAGATGTTAAACCATTTTACATTTTTAAAAGGAAAACTTAGTTTTGTTATATTAAACTGTCTCATTCAGTTCAGGGTTGCAGTGGGCCAGAGCCTGTAATGATAGCATTTGGCTTAGGCTGGACTTGAGGTGGACCAGTACTCACCAGTTCGGATAACCAGCACATCTCAAATTTTTCGCTGTTGAGTACCAGCATTCTTACATGCATACCAGCAGTGTTTTCTAGCATACGGCTCTCATTACGGTTATCCATTCCACCCTGTGACCTCCAGCCTCTAGATATGGTGTTGGAAATTCTAAAGTGGAAAACCTCCATTTCCTGCTCTACAATCTTGGCTCTTAAATCACACCCTAATGTCTGTGTTAGATTGTGGTACTTCAATTCCTAATGGGGAAGCCACAGAAATTGCTGTCGGACGTTCAAAGCTACTGCTCTGCACTCCTCGCTCTTCACATTAATATCTCAGTGTAGCATATTGGGTACTTGCACTTATATATATATATATCTGCTTCAAGCATTGGGCTTAGGCCAGGAGACAGATATTTTAGTTTAGGGTTTCTTAATTATAGTGTAGGTATCTTCTATATGTAAGGAAGATATCATTAATAAATTTGTGTCATTTGCTTAGTGTTTTGACACATTATTAAATTTTGTCATTATTGCTATTGTTTTTCACTGTTTACCCAATGACATCATTATGCCTCCTTTTTCTGTCTGTGGCTTTCTATGAACTTTGCAATTTTGTGTAGTTGCTGTCATGGGCCTTGCAAAGCTATGGACATATCATGTTGTTTTTGTTTGTGTTTGTGTGACAAATTTGCATTTATAAGATGGAGGCACTCTTTTTGTGGTGTTCAAACTTCCATACAATTAAAGATGTAAGAAATTATTGTTGAAGCAAACATACTACTTTTGGGAGTGATTTATGTTTTGAATTTTGTTATGACTTAGATATTGATTTATTCATTTGAAAGATATAACAAGTTTCATGTTTCACTACTTGCTAACAACAATTAATATCTCTTTTACCCACAAAGAATGATCCATTTTAATCTCTGACAAGTAATTTTATCTATTTATTTCAATTGTTAATGATAAAATAGTACTATGTACATAGCATGCCTCGTGTCACACACATGCAGCTAGCAGACAATTTCAGGGCTTCTTGAATGGTCCTCTTCTACCTGCAGCTTTAAAGATCAACGGTACAATGAGATCTGGCATCATTTAAGGTTTCCAGGCACCGAAAACAGCCCATTCCGCCTCTTCTGCCTTACAACCAGCTCCACCACCATCTTTAGGCCGTCTCTGTTTGCACTCGTCCCTGGAAAGATGTTACCTTAATAAACTGGTAAACCATTTTTTTTTTGCATTTTTTCACAAGTTGTATGGGGATCTCCATCTGGTGCCCCAAACCTTTATTATGTTCTATGTTCTATAATTACACTGAAGGTAATCTTAGTTATAATGTACGGTGGCGTAGGTAAATATGTTGGCAAATATAAATAATGATGGCAAATGGAAACTTACCCCAATTTCCCTAGAAGTGTAGATGGATACAGTAGATAAAACTTTATTTGTCCCAAGGAGGAAAATTTGGCTTTTTACAGAAGCTCATGAAATACACACATATATATATATACATATATATATATATATATATATATATATATATATATATATATATATATATATATATATATATATATATATAATATATATATATATATATATATATATGTATATACACACTAGAGGGCTTTGCCCCCTGCTCGCTATGCTCACCAACACCCTCAGCCTGTGCTACGCGGCAGCCACTTCGTGTCTCAGCTGCTAGCATATGCAGATTGCACTTTCTCCATACAACAAATCTTTTAATTCTCACTGATATGCCTCTTCACTGGGAAGAAACACTACTTTTCCCTGATGGCAACATGTATTAGACGATCTACAAGTCTCCAACTTAAAGTTTAAATCCAAACAATATATTCGATCTGTTTTCGCTGTTCCGTCATTTCACCGAGTAATAATCTCCATTAGTTTGCACTAATGCGATCTTTACTATCATTTTCTGAGACTTTCAAACTTTAGTACTTTCATTATCTCTAACTTGCTCTGCATGTGTATCACGCCAACATCTTTCAATTCTTTACGAAGTTCTACCTTGTCATCTACTCTTTGTCTTTTATTTCCATCCCCGGGCATGGTTAATTAAATCTCTTGGCACAAAGTCTCATCTCGTGAGACGTGAAAGTGTATCTCTGAGAAAGTCGCGTCTCGTTCCAGGATTTTTTTATTATAATATACATATATATATATATATATATATATATATATATATATATATAAATTATATATATATATAAATTTATATATATATATATATATATATATATATATATATATATATATATATATATAAATTTTATATATATATATATATATATATAAATTTTTATATATATATATATATATATATATATATATATATATATATATATATATATAAATTTTATATATATATATATATATATATATATATATATATATATATATATATATATATATAAATTATATATATATATATATAAATTATATATATATATATATATCTATATATATATATATATATATATATATATATATATATATATATACAGTACACACAAAAAAGGTTTGGGGCAGCCACCCATATACTTGAAGCCTGGCTGCAAAAAAGGGAAATAAGTAGCACAGAGTTCAGTCCAAAACAGAACTGAAGTTACAGAGGAAGTGTCCTGTATTTAAGGCAGACAGATGGGTCACTGAGGCCTGGAACCGGAAGTGATGTTCTTGGGGTTTTGGGGGTGGAAATGATGTCCTCGGGGCCCCAGAACCAGATGTGATGTTCTTGGGGGAGAAACCAGAAGTGACGTCATCAGGACTGAATCAGGCAGAATTTACCGTGCCTGGTCTGCAGAGATAAAAGAGGAAGGTTTAATGCACCCCACCACCCCCTGGCCTGGCGTGGAATTACCTTCTTTTGGTCCATTTAGCACACACGTGTGACAATATTATATATATATACAGTATATATACAGTGCATCCAGAAAGTATTCACAGCGCATCACTTTTTCCACATTTTGTTATGTTACAGCTTTATTCCAAAATGGATTAAATTAATTTTTTTCCTCAGAATTCTACACACAACACCCCATAATGACAGCATGAAAAAAGTTTACTTGAGGTTTTTGCAAATTTATTAAAAATAAAAAAACTGAGAAATCCCATGTACATAAGTATTCACAGCCTTTGCTCAATACTTTGTCGTGCACCTTTGGCAGCAATTACAGCCTCAAGTCTTTTTGAATATGATGCCACAAGCTTGGCACACCTATCCTTGGCCAGTTTCGCCCATTCCTCTTTGCAGCACCTCTCAAGCTCCATCAGGTTGCATGGGAAGCGTCGGTGCACAGCCATTTTAAGATCTCTCCAGAGATGTTCAATCGGATTCAAGTCTGGGCTCTGGCTGGGCCACTCAAGGACATTCACAGAGTTGTCCTGAAGCCACTCCTTTGATATCTTGGCTGTTTGCTTAGAGTCGTTGTCCTCCTGAAAGATGAACCGTCGCCCCAGTCTGAGGTCAAGAGCGCTCTGGAGCAGGTTTTCATCCAGGATGTCTCTGTACATTGCTGCAGTCATCTTTCCCTTTATCCTGACTAGTCTCCCAGTTCCTGCCGCTGAAAAACATCCCCATGGCATGATGCTGCCACCACCATGCTTCACTGTAGGGATGGTGCCAGGTTTCCTCCAAACGTGACGCCTGGCATTCACACCAAAGAGTTCAATCTTTGTCTCATCAGACCAGAGAATTTTCTTTCTCATGGTCTGAGAGTCCTTCAGGTGCCTCTTGGCAAACTCCAGGCGGGCTGCCATGTGCCTTTTACTAAGGAGTGGCTTCCATCTGGCCACTCTACCATACAGGCCTGATTGGTGGATTGCTGCAGAGATGGTTGTCCTTCTGGAAGGTTCTCCTCTCTCCACAGAGGACCTCTGGAGCTCTGACAGAGTGACCATTGGGTTCTTGGTCACCTCCCTGACTAAGGCCCTTCTCCCCTGATCGCTCAGTTTAGATGGCCAGCCAGCTCTAGGAAGAGTCCTGGTGGTTTCGAACTTCTTCCACTTACGGATGATGGAGGCCATTGTGCTCATTGGGACCTTCAAAGCAGCAGAAATTTTTCTGTAACCTTCACCAGATTTGTGCCTCGAGACAATCCTGTCTCGGAGGTCTACAGACAATTCCTTTGACTTCATGCTTGGTTTGTGCTCTGACATGAACTGTCAACTGTGGGACCTTATATAGACAGGTGTGTGCCTTTCCAAATCATGTCCAGTCAACTGAATTTACCACAGGTGGACTCCAATTAAGCTGCAGAAACATCTCAAGGATGATCAGGGGAAACAGGATGCACCTGAGCTTAATTTTGAGCTTCATGGCAAAGGCTGTGAATACTTATGTACATGTGCTTTCTCAATTTTTTTATTTTTAATAAATTTGCAAAAACCTCAAGTAAACTTTTTTCACGTTGTCATTATGGGGTGTTGTGTGCAGAATTCTGAGGAAAAAAATGAATTTAATCCATTTTGGAATAAGGCTGTAACATAACAAAATGTGGAAAAAGTGATGCGCTGGGAATACTTTCCGGATGCACTGTATATATATATATATATATATATATATATATATATATATATATATATATATACACACACACACACACAGACACAGACACGCATATACATTCATGTGCACAGTATACACACACAAATACTGTGGTCTGAACACACACCGAAATGACTAAATAAAAAGAAAATTTAAAAGAAAGAAAACTTCTGACTTGGCTGTCACAGTCCCAGTGAGGCATTATGCAGGCGTATTGCTGTTGGTACTGTATATAACGTTTCTTGATATCTTGACTCACCTCTGCAGAATAATTTGTTGACTGACAGTACTCAGTGTTAGTGTGTCAAAGAGAGCATGTGTAGCATTGTCCTTAATGGCACTCTGTTTTGTTTTAATTCCCCCTTTGACACGACCTCAAGGGGGTGCAGAGTGCATCCCAAAACTGAGCCTGCCTTTTTAATTAGCTTGGTAATTTGGTGGGCCTCTTTCAAAGTGATGTTAACAGCTCAACACACCACATCATATAAAATCACACTGGCCATCACAGAGTTGTAGAAGATGTGAAGAATGTCACTTCCCACATTAGAGGAAAGCAGTCTAAGAAAAAAAAACAGGTCTGGCACCTTTCTTGTACAGTTCCTCAGTCCAACCTGTTTATCCCCAAGTACTTGTAGGAGTGCACTGCCTCTAAGTCCACTCCCTGAACAGTGACCAGATGCTGTGAAAGTTTATTTTTTTTTGCTGATTTTAAGAAGCAGACAATTCTCTTTGCACCAAAAACGTTTACCACCTAACTCCTATGCTCAGTCTCATCCCCTTTATCAATACCATAAGTACAGAATCATCTGAGAATTTCTGCAAGTGAAGTGCCATGGTGTAATATTTGTAGTTGGAGTATAGTCTTGTAACAAAGTTAACAAATTAATTTTATGACCACTACATTTTATACTGTATATACTTTTTATATATAAAATATATACAAATATAATATATAATGCACAAATGTTATATGCAGATTTAATAAGAAGGGCAAAGTCTGCTGATTGCACCATCATTGTTAATCAAGTCACATATTATTATGAGTCTGTGTACAGAAATTGGGTGACTGAACAACTCAAATGGTATTAAAGAATTAAAGATGAATTGATTGAGGACTTAGTGAGGTTAAAGATCGCGCTCTTCTAGGTTCATGAATGACTAGCTTGTATAAGCTAGAATTTAAAATTCCTGAACAGCGAGAGTTTCTCAGCTCAACAAAGACTTTAATTTTGTGACAATTAGACAAGTTTGGAGCTTCATAGGAAGAAATGATGATTTTCAAAACATCTATGATTGAAATCATTCTGCCCTTCTCCATTAATCTTTGGCTATGCAAACTGAGGACAGGAAGAAGCTGAAGAGAGGCATACTGTATGTACTGGTTTTCTTGAGTTACTGGTTGCCTTCTCCCACTGATGATTCACATCTATCTATGAAGACTTTTTCCAACCCAAAGCACCGTCCCCTTTCCCTGCTTGCTTTCTTTCTGTGTAAATGGCTTGAATTTAACATTGTTTCTTTATGGACTGTCTAAATGTGTTAGTTGATTGTGGTATGATTACAGTTATTCTGTTTTAATTTTATTATATTGATGCTTTATTTGTATGAGCTTCACCAAATCAAATTACATGCATGTTATGATTCAGTATTTAAGTAAGTCATCCAGCATTTCTTAACAGGTTGGACTGGTCTGGGAACACAGAAGAACTACATAAGAAGGGGCAGAGCAGGTTCTTTTTCCATTGGAGACTGTGCTCCTTTAATGTGAGAAGTGACATCTTTTATAATTTCTAGAACTCTATGATGACCAGTACGACTTAAACTATGTTGTGATTAACATCAGTAATAAAACAACATTTTACTGAGAGTAGTAAATAATTTCCATAATCATTATTACCTAGAAGTTTTAAAGTATGTATTCTAAATATCAGTATGCATATGGTGTGCAGTAATAAAAACTAAAAGCTTTACAAGATGGAATAATCCTAGACCTTTATGTGCAAGTAACTTAACTTTGGGGAAGCACACGGTATGACAGCAACAAACTCACACCTCACATGGTATGACAATAACAAACTGACACCTTTTAAATTTTAATTGACATCAAAGCTTGAATATCAGCTTGCATGATGTAATGACATGATGGCCACCTGATAGCACTGCTGCCTCACAGCACCACCGATGGATGGATGGTGTAATGAGTTCTCACTTAATCCTCAGGATTAATATTAAGAAAATCCAATTACTTTAATTTACACACTGTTAGAATGGATTTAAATTGGAAATATATATTTATTTATCTGGCAATGTATGTTGCCTATAAGTGTTAAGTATGACACTAAATTGGCTTGCTATCCTTGCTTAACAGTTCCATAGGAGTGGGACAATAACAATCTACTGTGCCTACTAGAAGGTTTAGGAAATGTATTATCAGCAATTTAATGAGTGTTAAATAGTGTTCATGCTCATTAACAACAAGAGCTTCGATTGTCGCAATGTTCACACTCTCACAACAAATTAATAGAAGTGATAATAAAGTGCAAAATGTGGAAACATTTATCCAGAACAGGTGTGTTAGTGGACAGGAAGCGTGGATATATCCAAGGAAAAATGAGTTTCATAAGCATGCAGGATTTCTCAAAAGGTGAAAGAAATATTTCCCTTTAGGGGAGAGTACTATGTTAAATATCGTAACTTTACAAAAGATTTTGGTAATGTCTACTATGAAAGGCCGATTGTCCAAGAAACAAAGATTTAGAGGCAGATTCATGCAGAACTGGCTTAAGCACATAAAAAGAGTGCATTATGAAGTACAGAATAATTTGAGGTAAAAAATGGGGGTACATAGGAGTTATTGTGATGGACACTGCTTTTATAATTTATATACTGCAAATGATATAAACGAAAGGGAATACACTGGCATTATCAGAGAGTATAAAAATAACATGAAACTTACGTTAGTGGATTTGAAGATACTCCACAATCAGCACAAGAACCTGGATATAACTAAGAAATACAACATTGAATTTTATACTTTTATTATAATTTCATTTTTAAAATAAACTAGTTGTACATTAATTTCACTTCTCGTCTAATTTTCTATCTGCCCTCCTGTTATGGGTAGCAGTAGTGTCTCAAAGAGTTGATCAGTCCAGACCTTCTTAACCCTAGAATGAATCTCCAGCTCTTTCTAGTGAATTCCAGGCTCTTTCAGGGCAGCTGAGACATGTAATGCCTCCATGTATCTTGGGTTGCTCATAGTGAGCTATGCATGATACACTTAGGAGAGAGGTACCCGAGAAGCCTCCTCTATAGATGTCCTGATCACTTCAGCTAGGTTCTCTAAGTTTGTCCTTATTCTACTATACTGCTTAAAAATATCTGGGTGAGATATTGGAATGACTTAGCCAACCCAATAAACGTGATGGACTGAATGGCCTCCTTCCTTTTTTTAATGTTTTTATGTTGAACTGCTCTACTTATGGTAGAAAGGGAGCTTACAAACCCTGTATAGGAGCCTGATTTCTGTCACTTGGAAGTGCTACTTGGTTCTTTGGTTGCTACCCAACACCTGCTAACGAAAGATAAATGAAGCAAATGACCGAGTGGCATTGATTAAAGTAAGCATATTGAAAAATGAGGAAATGATAATCAATGGACTGATGGGTTAGCCTGTTTTTATAAAAGCTGTTTCTAAGTTCTTGCAAAGTTCTACATATTCTATTCCTAAGTGCCAATGAATAACACATTCATTACCAAAAAGCATTAAAAATGACAAATCTACATTTTGAGTCTACAAAAATATGTTTTCATTAGGCTCTCCAAAAAACAGTCCGTTTTTCAAAAATAATTGAAAAGCAGATGCTTTCTGTGGCTTACTTCAGACTTCAATTTCCAAGCCATGAACTTTCTTAAATCTGTCAATTCCAGAATTTTCTATGGTGGCTCAGGTAGGGCAATAGGAACAGCTTAAGATTTGACCTTCATGAGGAGTCCAGAAGAATCAATAGATGGCAAGATGGCTGATCTTGGAGATTACAATCAAAGATGCAATATGATGTCTCACTGGACTGCCTGAGGGTGTGAAAGGCCCTGGATCTGTTGGATTCCTCACTTCCCAGGTTCAGGTTTGTTTTCTATCACCTCATAAATAATGTGGCATGGAAGTGATGAAGGCTTAGCACACATATTCACCATTAATGTTTGTAGATGAAGGATCATAAGAAAATACTCAACCAATCCACTGAGTTCATTTGGCACATAAAGCCATGCGTTTAGACTCCAAGGCAAAGGAAACGGTAAGGTTTCATTGTGTATGTGGCAAATCTTAAACAAAATATTGTGGCACGTTGCATTCCCTTTCAATGCATATCATCAGATAAGCAAGACACTACGAGAGATTACAGACACATGTCATGCACCATAATTTAAATAAAGCTTTAGCTAGAGTGTTAATTTTGTAATTGTGTTTTTAATATTGTAGTTATGTTTGTTGATATAGTAAATGAGTAGCAAAAGTATATGTTTATATACTGTATATTACATGTTCTTAAAAAATATAAATATGTTTGGGTAGATGAAGAATGTGGTAATTGTATCCAGATTTTTCATGTTTTTTGTTCTGTATTAGTTGGAAGATAATTTTTGTTGAGGAGTCTGATTGCTTGTGGAAAAAAACTATGTATCATCAGTGGACCGATTTCGGTGGTGAGCATACTGTAGGGGGTCGAGGGTTGCTGGAATTGACTTCTGAATGTGTGCCATGACTAGTCTCTCAAAGCATTTCATCACAATAGGGGTGAGTGCAATGGGACGATAGTCATTTAGCTGTGGTTGACTGTGTAACAAATGTTCATTTTCCTTTGCGGGTTGTCATGGGACAGATCAACTATACTATTTCAAAAGGCATTTGATAAGGTGCTACATGAGAAGTTGGGCATGAAACTAAATGAAATGGGAGTTTAGGGTGTTGTGTGTACATTGAACCATAATTGGCTCAGACACAGGAAGCAGAGGGTGATAGTGAGAGGAGCCCTATCAGAACTGGATAATGTTAAGAGTGGTGTCCCTCAGCAGTCAGTGCTAGGCCACTATTTTTAATATATATAAATGATCTGGATAGGAATATAAGTAACAAACTAGTAAAGTCTGTGGATGATACCAAGCTAGGTAGATTGGCAGATAATTTAGAATCTGTCGAATCATTACAGAAGAACTTGGACAGCATACAGACTTAGGTGGATTTGTAGCAGATGCAATTTAATGTCAGTAAATATAAAGTATTACACATAGGACGTAAAAATGGGGGGGTGTGCGTCTCAATACAAGAATTTTATTATCATATACACTGTAAAAACACATGTTAAAACCATGTAATGAAATTCTTACTTTGCTTGCTCACCTTCATATACAAAGACAGAAAGACAAAAGAACTATAAAAACAAATAGCAATTACAATTATAAGATTACAAAATAAGGTGCACAGTGCCTGATGACATACCACAGCAGTCACTACCATTTATGAGGCTATGAGTTGTGGTTTGGATTAACTTTAACTTTTAGCATTGTTGAGGAGTCTAATTGCTTGTGGAAAAAAACTATGTATCATCAGTGGACCGATTTCAGTGGTAAGCATACTGTAGGGGGTCGAGGGTTGCTGGAATTGACTTCTGAATGCGTGCCATGACTGGTCTCTCAAAGCATTTCATCACAATAGGTGTGAGTGCAATGGGACGATAGTCATTTAGACAGCTCACCTGGGATTTCTATGGAAGGGGCACGATGGTAGTGGTCTTGAAGCAGGAGGGCACGGATGCCTGTGCCAGAGACAGATTGAATATGTCTGTGAGGACCCCGGTCAACTCTGATGAGCAGGCCCTGAGTGTACGCCCTGGGATGGAGTCACGGACTGCTGCCTTACAGGGGTTGATTTGACTCAGGACCTGACGCAACTCCGCTGGTGTTACTGACAACGGTGCATCATACGTGCCTCAAGTGACTGGCAGCTCCCCATGGCAATGGGTATTAAGCTCCTTGAAACAAGCATAGAACTCATTAAGCTCATCTGGCAGTGTGGCCTGGCTTGCTGTAGCCCACAGTGTCCTCTGTTTATAATCAGTAATATGCTGCAATCCTTGCCACATGTGCCGGGAATCCGAAGTGATGTAATAATTCTCCAGCTTCGGTCTGTACTGTCTCTTGGCTTGTTTGATAGATTTACGCAAGTCATATCTGGTCCTTTTATAGTTATTTTCATCACCAGAGACAAATGCAGCAGAGCGGGCACGCAGCATAGACTGCACCTCCCCATTAATCCACGGCTTATTATAAGGATAGAGCCTACAGCGTTTTGTGGGAGCAATGATGTCAGTACATGTGCTGATCTACCCATTTACAGCAGCAGCATACTCCTCCAAGTCAACTGTGGAGTCTCCCATCACAGAGGCAGTTCTAAAAACACCCCAGTTAGTACTCTCAGAGCAGTCCTGAAGAGTTTGCTCAATATCTTCATTCCATATCCTGATTGTTTTACTTACTGGTGGAGCTCTCTTGAGGAGTTGTCTGTAGGATGGATACAGGAACACTGACAGATGGGCTGACTGACCGAAATGGGGGCGTGGCACTGCTCTGTAGGCATCCTACACGTTGCTGTAAACTTGGTTGAGAATGTTACACTCCCTTGTTGGAAAAGATACATACTGGTGATGTTTGGGTAGGACGTTCCCTCAGGTTGCAGTGATTGAAATCACCAGCCACAATGAAAACAGCATCAGGGTGGAGCGACTCATGTCTGCTGATGACATCATGCAGTGCCCCAAGTGCAGTTACACAGTCCGCCCGCGGTGTAATGTAAACAGTCAGCAGATACATAGTGCTGAACTCCCTCGGTAGGTAAAGAGGTCTTCATTTCGCCATTAACAGCTCAATATTGGCGAAACAGAATTTTTCTACTACCTGTACATCCACACACCATCTGTTGTTCACGTACAAGCAAACGCCTCCTCCTCTGTTCTTCCCTGAGTCTGATATACGGTCTCCGCGGTACAAGGAATATGTGTGCAGCTGCAATGCCGAGTCTGGTGTACAGTCCAAGAGCCAGGTTTCCGTGAACATAAGAGCACAACAATCCCTTATCTCACTCTGGGTGGTTACTCTGGTTCTCAGCTCACCCATCTTGTTTACAAGTGAGCGGATATTAGCTAGTAACGGGCTAGGCAGCAGTGGTTTTGTAGCCCTTGCCTTTAGCATGGCATGTAGCCTGCCTCTCTTTCCTTGCCTCTGCTTCGGGCGTACTGATTGTCAGCTATGCCGCTTACGTGAGGACGAAGCTACTGTCTCTTCTCAGCTGATGTTAGTTAAGTTCAGCCGCTGGGGGAATCCAAATCCAGCAAGTTGGTTATCGGCACAATGTGGGCTCTGCAAATGTCCAGAAGCTCCTCACGATTGTATCACAATAGATAGATAGATAGATAGACAGATAGACAGATAGACAGATAGATAGATAGATAGATAGATAGATAGATAGATAGATAGATAGATAGATAGATAGATAGATAGATAGATAGATAGATAGATAGATAGATACTGCACAAGCTAGTTGTAAGTTTAAAAGGCACGATATCATGAACACAAAAACACGTTGAAGTCGGGAGAGCAAAGCAAATACGTCAGCCACAGTGGGCGCCATACCAATGGTGATTCCCAAAATCAAGAGTACACCTTATGAGAAGGATTTAGGAGTTGTAGTGGACTCTATGTTATCAACTTCCTGAGAGTGTTCAGAAGTCATTAAGAAGGCAAACAGAATGTCAGGTTATATAGAACAATGTGTGAAGTACAAGTCCAAGGAGGTTATCCCCAAGCTTTATAATGCACTGGTGAGGCCTCATCTGGAGTCCTGTGTGATGCTTTGGTCTCCACGAAACATAAAGGACATAGCAGCACTAGAAACGGTTCAGAGAGGAGTGACTAAGCTCATTCCAGGGCCACATGGGATGAATTATGAAGAAAGATTAAAAGAGCTGAGCCTTTTCAGTTTAAGCAAAAGTAGATTAAGGGTGACATGACTGAAGGGTTTAAAATTATGAAGGGAATTAGTCCAGTGGATTGAGACTGTTATTTTAAAATGAGTTCATCAAGAACACAGTTGGAAACTTATTCAGGGTAAATTTTGCAAAAACATTAAGAAGTTTTTCTTTACACAGGGAACCATGGACACAAGGAATAAGCTAACAAGTAGCGTAGTATACAGTAAGACTTAAGGGACCTCTAAAGCTCAACTTGATATTATTTCAGAAGAATTAAGTGGATAGGATTGGCAAGCCTTTTTGGGCTGAATAGTCTGTTCTTGTCATTATTTTTCAAAACATCTAATGTTATAATACCCCTATGTTATTATTATTATTATTATGTCTTTTATTTGATTAATCACTATGGAGAATGAAAGTGTGTTTTAGTTGGGGTTTATGATAAGGTGGGGTGGTTTGCTCTTGGAGCTTTTCCTAATTAAGTTGTATATCTTTGTTACACTCCTTTCCCTATCTTGTACTCTTCATACTGTATCTATGGCTAATCGAATTATTAATATTTCCTACACTGTGCACGTTTTGACATGATTCTCTTGTAGAAATCACATTTTAAAACACAGAATGTGCTAATGCTTATTAATAAATCCTATCATTATGTAGCATTAACAAGTTTCACAAATACATACAATACTGTGCCAAGCTGCCAGTCAACATTAATGCCACAGTGGGTGATGACAGTGGCCCTGGCACTTATCTTCTTGCTGAAATGAGCGTAAAAAAAACAGCACCTGCTTTACCACCTTTGATCCTTCATTCCATGAAAACCTGATAAAGAACGGCTTCAGTCTCCCAATTACTCAATTATATGAAAGGCTCTCCTTGATCACTTGCTCTCAAATGATTTAAAATGTATTTCCGATCCTCTAAAATCCTCTGGGACGGTTAATTCTGAATTGACTCTCATCGTCTATTGTTGTGCTATCACCCTATTTGCAAAACAATAGTTATTTTTTTTAATCATTATACATCACAATCCAGAATGGGCTATGCTATCATTAACTAGTCTCTTACTGCAAATGTATCTCGTTCAAAATTACAGTATCTACAATGTCCATTTTGGATTACAAAAGCAATTTCACCAATTTATGTTTCTTCCATCTTTGCCTGGAGATTCAGATTTTTGAAGAGTTCATAACAAGCTTAGAAGAATGTATATCAATAAAAATCCCATCTCCAATTCCTATATTGTATGGGATGCTATCAAGAAATGTACCAAAAACCATATTGTTCCATATTGGTTCTCGTCATGGTTGTCCACTCCACCACAGATGAAACACACCTCTCTCATTTGTGCTAACGATACTGCCAGCCTCTCTCTCAATAACTTGGAAAGACTGACTTGTACACCTACCATTTTAGCAGTTTTTTCAATACTGGTATGTTTCTTTCTAGCATAATCATCCTGGTGCTAGTGACTGTCGCAAACTTTATTTTGTCGGCAGAGGGAAATTTGGCTTTTTACAGAAGCTCATTAAAAAAATAAATACACAAATAGGTAAATAAATAAATAAATATATACACACACTTTGGTCTGAACATACACTGGAATTACTATAAAGCAAGAAAAATCCAAAAGAAAGAAAAGTTCTGACTTGGCTCTCACAGTCACATTAAGGCATTATGCAGGTGTATTGCTTTTCGTATACAGCTGCCCCAGTAGTGTTTCCTGACGCTCATCTGCTGAATAATTCATTGGCTGAAAGTCCTCGGTATTATTGTGTTAGAGAGAGGATGTGCAGCATTGTTCATAATGGCACATAGTTTTCTTATAATTCTGTCCTTTGCTACTACCTCCAGGGGGTCTAGAGTGCATCTTATAACTGAATTTGTCCTTTTAATGAGCTTGTTGATTCAGTGGGTCTCTTTCAAGTGATGCTACCAGTCCAGCACACTACAGCATAGCACATCTCACTGACCATAACAGAGTTATGGAAGATGTGAAGGATGTCACTTCCCACATTAAAGGAACATAGTCTCCTAAGGAAAAAGAATCTCCTCTACCCATTCTTATACAGTTTCTCTGTGTTCCGAGACCAGTGCAACCTGTCATTAATGTGGACCTTCCAGGTACTCATACGAGTGGACCTCTACATCCATTTCTTAAATAGCGACCGGATATTGCGGCTCTTTGGTGTGGTGAAAGTCAATAACCAGTTCATTGGTTATGCGGATTTTAAGATGCTCACAATTCCCTTTGCACCAAGAAACAATGTTCTCCACCTGACTCGTATACCCTGTCTCATCCCCTTTGTCTATACACCCCCTAAGTGCAGAATCATCTGAGAATTTCTGCAAGAGAAATGACCTGGGGCCTCATGTATAAACGGTGCGTACGCACAGAAATGTTGAGTACGAACGTTTCCACGCTCAAATTGCGATGTATAAAACCTAAACTTGGCGTAAAGCCACGCACTTTTCCACGGTACCTCATGCCCTGGCGTACACAATTTCTCCGCTCAGTTTTGCAGACTGCCGGCACCCAGCGTCAAAGCAATGCTACTGTTCCTGTGTGGTCACCCTTTCTTTCTTAGATCCACATTCCTGGCGTGACTTTATAAATACACTGAAACTAACTGCATATTGTTTATTAGTGTAATGCATCTGATTGTAATTAACCCGCAGCGATATAATGGTCCAGGGAATAGCCATAGTATTCCAAATACCATAACTGCTTTAGCGTTGTTACTTTAAATGCATCTTGTTCTTCTTTCAGCTACTCCCGTTAAGGGTTGCCACAGCAGATCATCTTTTTCCATATTACTCTCACTGCACCACTCGGAGTATTTATATCACTGTATCTGAGTGGGGAATCACAGCAGCAGCTGATCGGAAAGAGAATTATCAGTATACAGCATGAAGCAGACGCTGCCTGAGCCACGGCAAAACGTTTCAGAGACTTCCCTGTACGAACTTCGCGGTTTAGAAAAAGTTTCATCCCAAGAACTATAAACGCACTAAATCAGTCCATCAAGTGCTCCTTGTAGAACTGTTTGGACTTATAAGTACAATCACCTCACTGTAAACTTGGGGTACAGTTATAATATTACACAACCTGCGCCACTTTATAAAGTGCGTATTTACATATTGATGACGATATCATTTTTAAGATGAAATGCAGCAAAATATGTTGATTATATTATACAGATAAAACTTTAACTTCATTTAAATAATCTGTATTGTTAATAATTAAACATGTGAGGACACGGTGCCGCGGCGCTAGCTAGTTCATGGATTGTTCCTGCATTGTGTTGTATTCTTGCTCGTGCTGACACGACACTGGAAGGATAGATGGATATAATAATTAAACATGTACTACGAAGATATTTCAATGTTCCTTAAAAGTTTTGAAAAATCGGCATTCTAAGCTTACAGATGGTTTCATGTCTATTACAGAGCTGATTGTGTGGCGATTGGGTATTTGGAGAAAGAAAAGTAAGGACAGGAATTGGAGGTTAGTACGTTTGAAAGAGACAGTACTTCTGTAATAAATTATTTCATCGAAGTTTGCGCATGGCGCAGCAAGCCTCTTGCGTGAGACATGAACAAGCACTGCGCCACCGTGTTCCCATGTTTAATAACATGCTTTTATTCCTATCATCATGAAAAAGATATCACGTATACATCTCAGTATTGTAATTATTCAGAGAGCTGTAATATCACAAATGTAATGGATTATGTGTCCTGTCGGAGAAAAAGAAAGCCCGTTTAAGAAGCAGGTAGTGATTCACACACATAGAAGATCAAATACAGAACAAAGCATTTAATGTGCTACTTTAGTTACAATGGGATTTGAGAAACTAGTAAATTAAACGATTTTAAGATGAAGTTTATGATGTTCTACTTTAATGGCAAAATAAACTACGTGATTAAAGTGGAAATTTCGAGATTAAAGTTGACATTTCGTGCTTTTTTCCCACTGTGTGCCTATTTTTTTTGTCTGTACCCTAATAAGCTTTCATATGACACTCAGACGGTGGGCTACAACTTGCCTTTTCACGGCGACTTTGATATGTGATTTCTTTTTTATTTCGGGCACTGTGCGACTTTGTGAACTTGAGCTTTCGATTTTCTCCGACACTCTGTCACTCGATCAACTTTCTTTTGTTGATTATACCACTGTTTAAACCAACAAATAGTACTTTTTTCCTTTGCCTCCACTTGGTATTCGCTGAAATTCTTATATTTTCCCCTGTGCTTTTCTCATTGTCTTTTCACAGAAGGCTATTTATATTGATTTGCATATTCAAAGAGGCGTAATTCTGGGAGGAGTTGAGGCAGGACAGCAGGCGCGTGCACGTGCGTTACTTTTCACGCTGATCGGGATTTATGTAGTGGAAGAACATGAAAGTTTGCATGCGCACAGATTCCTGCATCTGGATTTTTCTGTGCGTACGCACATTCCCGCTTTTGTGCGTACGCCATGTTATAGTGTGAGTTCTACGCATGGCGTTATACATGAGGCCCCTGGTGCTGTATTTACAGCTTGAGGTGTACAGAGTAAAGAGAAAAGGAGACAGGAGGTATGGAGACAAGGAAATCTTCAAGTAATTGAATATCCCTTGGCATTTAATTAAATCAATAATTAAGAAATAGAAATAGTACTGCACAGCTGTAAATCAGCTTAGAGCTGCCCATCCACAGAAACTGAGTGATCATACAAGAAGACGACTAGTGAGGCAGACCGTCAAGGGGCCTCTAATAATTCTGAAGGAGTTACTAGTTACAGTGGTTTATTTTAGGGAGACTGTGCAGACCACAACTATTGGCCGGGTGTTTCACAAGTTGCAGGATTAGGGGAGAGTGGCAAAGAGAAAGCCACTGTTCAAAAAAAAACCACACATGACATCCCGGCTAGAGTTTGTCAAAAGGCACGTGGGAGACTCTGATGTCAGTTGGAAAACGTTTCTATGGTCTGCTGAGACCAAAATGGAGCTGTGTGGTCATCAGACTAAACACCCTGTCTAAACACTACACTTTATCAAAAACACACCATCCCCATTGTGAAGCATGATGGTACCAGTATCATCTTGTGGGGCTGCTTCTCTTCAACATTGTGAGGGTTGAGGGTAAAATGAATGCAGTAAAATACAGAAAAATCTTGGAGGAAAATCTGATGCAGTCTGCAACAGACCTGCACTTTGGGAGAAAATGAGTTTTCCAGAAAGATAAGAACCCCAAACATAAAGCCAAAGCTATTCAGAAAGGGCTTAAAAATGTCAACGTTAATGTCCTACAATATCCAAGTCAGTGTCCACATCCACTTGAGAACTTATGGCTGGACTTAAAACAGGTAGTTTACCCACAATCCCCATGCAACTGGACAAAGCTTGAGCAGTATTGGTAAGGTGAATGAGAAAAAAATGGAAGTGTTCAGATGTGCAAAGTCCTGTCCACACAAACTCAAGGTCACCATGGCTGCCAATGGTGAATCTACTCAATACTGACCTGAGGGGGGTGAAAACGTATGTGACCAGTGATTTTGTGTTTGATATTTCTAATCAGTTTAGACCACTTTGCAGAGATCTGTTTTCACTCTGACATTTTGTTCATCAGTGTCAAAAAAACCAAATTAGATACGCCGTGATTTAATATTGTATAACAATAAAATGTGAAAACTTCCAAGGGGGTGAAAACTTTTTATAGTCACTCTATTTTCATATTAACATTGATAATTTAATAAGGTGATTAAAATGGCAGAATATGATTACTGTGTTTATGATTATGAGTTAGCCACCAGCAAGTTAAGCACAATGTGCACAGAACAGCCATGATATTAAAACAACTTACAAGTGAATTTAGTAACACTGCTTGTCTCATTGCAGTGGCACCTGACAAGGGGTGGAATAAATGAACAGTCAGTTCTTGAAGGTGTTAGAAGCAGGAAAAATAGGCAAAGATCTGAGCAACTTTGATAAGAGACAAATTGTGACGGCTTGATGGCCAGGGTCAAAGCATCTCCAAAATGGCAGGTCTTGTAGGGTGTTCTCACTATGTAGTGGATAGTACTGATCAAAAGTGGTCCAAGAAAGGACAACCAATAAACTGGTGACAGGGTGCCCAAAACTCATTGATGTGCATGGGGCAAGATGGCAAACCCTTCTTGTCTGTTCCCACAGATGTGCTGCTATAGCACAAATTGCTGATAAATGTAATGCTGTCAAGAGAGAAAGGTGTCAGAATGCACAGTGCATTACAATATGCTGCATATGGGGCTGCGTAGCCATAGATCGGTTAGAGTGCCCATGCTGACCCCTTTCTGAAATTGCCTATAATTGCTACAGAGTGACAGAACTGGACCATGGAGCAATGGAAGTAGGTAAGCTGGTCTGATAAATCATGTTTTCTTTTAGATCATGTGGGTGGCTGGGTGCGCAAGGGTCATATAACTAGGGAACAGATGGCAGCAGGATGCACTATGGGAAGAAGACAAGCCGGCAGAGGCAGTGTGATGCTCTGGGCAATGTTCTGCTGGGAAACCCTGGGTCCTGGCATTTATGTGGATGTTACTTTGATATGTGCCATCTACCTAAACACTGCTGCAGACCACATACACCCCTTCATGGCAATGATATTCCTTGAAGACAGTGGCCTCTTTCAGCAGGATAATGTGCCCTGCCACAGCTACACTACAAAAATTGTTCAGGAATGTTTTGAGGAACATGGCAAGGAGTTAAAGGTATTGATTTGGCCCCCAGATCGAGCGTCTGTTGGATGTGCTGGAAAAACAAGTCTGATCCCTGAGGCCCCACCTCTCAACTGACAGGACTTAAAGGATGTGCTGCTAACATCTTGGTGCAGATATCACAGAACACCTTAAGAGGTCTTCTGGAGTCGATACCTTGACATGTCAGAGTTATTTTGATTCCATGAGTGGGACCTACAGGTGATTTTAATGTTGTAGCTGATCACAGTATATTGAAATATTGAGAGACCATTGATAGGGAGCTGATTCAGCCTTTATTAATTATGGCGTATTTCAACAGGACCTACCATATAAGATCTATAAAATAAATCACTTTAAAGGATTGTTCCATAGAATGCATTTACAGAATTTACCTTTGAACTTGGTTTTGCATTCTACAACTGGAGAAAAAAAGAAAAAGTCCATCAATGTCTTTCTATGTAGAACTTAAGAGATGGACATTAATAACATGATTGGGGAAAGTGTCTCATGTGAAATTGGCCAAATGTGTATTTGTATGTGTTTGTGTATTATAGGTTCAAATGATGCCTACAGGATTACAAAATTGTTCAGATGAAGAAAGGAAAGAAAGCTGGGCCTACAGTTATGTTCAAATTTAGTTGATCTGCTCATGCCAGATTTTTTGTTTTTCTTTCATAAGTGGCCTGTCTTCAGTACGGATGCCTGGGAAATGTAGTCTAAGCCCTTCTGTTTATTATAAGCTTTGTCCGAATGGCTATCTTCATATTTCCCAGTTGTCATTAAAAAAAAATGCAATGTTGGCTCTAAGTCTCCCTTGGCTTTATTTTGTCACGAGGAGACAAAAAAAAGTGTGTCAATCATATTTATTTTATGTACTTACAAGAGGGAAAAAGACCCTTAGGTTTCTCCTCGGGATGTGTAAAATTCCATCTTTTTTTCTTCTTCCATGCTGGGGTCATTAGGGATTTGACCCCTGAGAAACTGGTGCTTGCAAAGTGGCTTTTTAGGTCAGGGGTGTGATTCCTGCTAGGTTAAACTCTGTGAAACAATATATAGCCGTCTCCAGTAATGAGCCACAGAGGATGTGAAAATGGGAAGGAACAACCGTTAAGGTCCATTGAGTCTGAGAAAATATAAAATAGACATATATTATACAAATATAATTTAAAGAATGAGGCTTACCACCCACTACTGTATTTATCTCTTTAAACTGATTATGTTGTAAGACGGCTAGAAGAATAACTGAAGATGAAGAAATATTGAGAAAGAATAACCAATTAGCACTAAAATACATATCAATTTTCTTTCTGAAAAGAATCCATTACAGGGTTATAGGAAAAAGGAGTCTAATCAGCAGAGTCTGGCACAAGGTAGCAGTGGACCTTGAAAGAAACCAATCAGACCAGCAACACACGCACACAGAGTGGCCAGTTTAGAGGGGTCATTGTCACTGAGGGCATTTGTGAAAATTGGGATAAGGTAAGTAAGCCGGTTAATGTACAAAAATGGTTTCTTAAAAAGTCCCGTTTACAAGTGCAAGTCCCCTTATGGAGATCTCCTTTGGGAAAATCTGAAATGTACAAAAAAAAAAGGACATTGTCAACAACCACCATGAATCTGCAAACAGGCAGGGTGCGCAGTGTGGACAGCGTTAATTTTAAAAGTAACGTACTTATGTTACTCATAACTTACAAAAAAAGCAACTGAATATGGTACATAGCTACTTATTATACAAAGCAATGCGTCATAAACAGTGTGTTACTTTTGCACTATCCTTTCTTTTGAAAGAAAAACTGCACATTTTTTATTAAATCCTATGGCCATATATGAACCTTCATGAAACTGACCAGAAACACAGCCAAATACGATCATTTTCCTGTGTTTTATAAATACGTGTTTAGTCCTTCATGTGCACCGAAGTAAATCAAACTGAGCCCCCTTTTTACATCCTCAACCTGAGCCACCGGTGATTCAAGGTATGAACACTGGCCTCTGTGTTACCCGATCACACTGTTTCAATATATTATAGCAAATAGCTGAATGAAAACTAAACTGACACCTTTACAAGCTTCTGTTATTGAACTGTACACAACAGACTCTTCACTCTTCATTGCTTGGCTGTGCAAATGAGCCCTGAAAAAGAGTACATTTGATTCCTGCCTTATGTCCAGTGCTGCTGGGATGATAATAACAGAATAAATAACGCACATTACTGTTAGCGTACTATATTACTCTGTTGCTCCCAAGATTGTGCTGCTGAGCTAAGCACTGTATGTTCAGCTCACCAACATAAAGTCAGCAATTTTGGAAATATTGAGATAGATTATTTCAGCCAGGAGAAGGAATAATGTAATTGTCTGTGTATTTGCCTTGTGGACGCTTCCACCGTCTTCTACCCATGGCTGCTGGAAGTGCGTGTGAAGCCAACACGTCCACGAGCTAACACTGTGCAACAGACATGTGGAGACTGTGAAATCTTTAACTTGAACCCAGTTAGTGCTCACATGACCACATAACCAGGTCACTGCAGGAGAAATCTACCTGCGTTAACATGGATCCTCAGAGATTAATATCCTGGTTTCTCTAACCAGATTAAGGGTTTACATGGCAGTTTAGTTTCTGTGAGTAACTGCATTATTACAGTGCATGTAAACACAATGAGTACTCAGAGAAAACCCACGTGAAAAAGGAAAAGAACAGCTAAATGGCACAAGGAAAGTCGCTGCTGTGGTGATATTATTAGGTTCATGGTTTAATTATTATACAGGATTGAAAGAGATTACCACTTTTTAATAAACATTGCCTGGAGGCATCACCTTTAATACAAGCTCTTAAGTTAAACTCTGCTGATCTCCCTTACATCAGCATCTGTACACCCACACACCTAGACATTACTAATCATATTCATCAATAGGCCTTACTAATCAACTATCATTACATCTTCCTCTCTTAAAGAAAAGTAAAGCATTACTTTTAAGCTTAGTAATGTTATATATTTCAAATGCTACTTTGATAAACTTAATTTCAAACAACTGAACTATCTGTAACATTTCAAGCATATATCAAACATTCAAACTATTAATAAATAGCACAGTTGTTTCAAGAATCCAGTATTTCTTAGTTATTAATATCAATTTAATCTTCAGCATGGCTCAATGAGTTGTTCTGGTGGTTTTACTTGATGTGTTGATCTTCTGGTTATTTGTGCTCTTTCCTGATTTAGGTTTGTCTTCACGTTAATATTTGTTTCGCTTGTGTTTGTGTTCTGATTAGAGGTTATTGGACCTTTAATATCTCAATGGTTTCTTTTTGGAACAGCTCCTTCATCTGTCTGTGTGTTGTATGATCTAGGCCATGTCTGCTCTAATAAAGTTCTTGTTTGTGTCCCTGTGCTGTATTTATCCCCGCACTTTACAATATCGTCTGGGCGGAGTTCAGGTAATTCACGTGTACCTCTGTCAAAGTAGAACTTTTGTTTATCTTTCTGTTGTTCCTTGTACTTCTTCACCTTCTCCTCCTCTTTTGTTCTTAGCAAGTTCACATTAATTGGTAAATTTGTTCTTAATCCTACCCATGAGTAGCTATGCTGGAGAAAAGCCACAATCTAGGGGCACGGTACAATATGTAACTCGACTCTTATAGAAATCACATCCATTATCTTTGGCCTTCTGCATTAGCCGCTTCACTATTTGTACTGACGTCTTAACCAGTCCATTTGACTGAGGGAAATGTGAGCTTGAAGTATTATGAATAATATCCCAGTCTTTGCAGAATGTTTTGAACCTCTCATCAGCAAACGGTAGTCCTTTATCACTGAACACCTCATCTGGCATGTCTTAAAAATATTGACTTCATGCATGTTATCACAGTATCTGCAGTGGTATTATTAAATTATTATATTACTAGTCATTTAGCCCGTTACAATAACGGGCGCTAGA
The DNA here is from genome assembly GCF_900747795.2 of Erpetoichthys calabaricus. NCBI lineage: Eukaryota > Metazoa > Chordata > Cladistia > Polypteriformes > Polypteridae > Erpetoichthys > Erpetoichthys calabaricus. Next base: position 72,662,974 of record NC_041396.2, on the reverse strand, counting down.
ACAGTAGTGCATAAACATTAGTAGGAACAGTCTATATTAAATGGCAAGGGACTTTGACCTCATTCTTTTTGTTGGTCGTAATTTTCTTTCTTTCAGTCTTTCTTTTGTTCATGCTTACTTGCTGAGCTGACTGTTCTTCGTGGGCTGCCGCCATGTATTGTGTGTTTTTAATTTTCTGTGACAGTAATACTGTCTTGTACGTCTGCTGGCTTATACATCCGTAATATACATTTCATTTTCTCTGACGGTAATACAGGCGTGCGCGTCGGTAATATGCCTTTAATCTCCTCTGACAGTAATACTGGCTTGTATGTGGCTGTAATATGCGTCACTGTATTGTATACCTTTAATTTCCTCTCGCAGTAATACTGGTTTGTATTTCCGTAAAACGCCTTTAACTTTCTCTGACAGTAATATCGCGCATAACACCGTGCTTCGCGCATGTGCACTTCACCAGAAGACACACACACACGGACACCTGGACGCATACTGAGATTTTATTAAAGAGGATTATAAGAGAGTATAATAGTCTGACACAATAGGATAATCAATCTTTTTACATGTAAAAAGAACAACTCCTACCTTCTGGTATGGTCTTGCTGGTGTACTGTGTGGTTTCAGTGATTCTGCTGGGTGACCCGCTTGATACTTTTGACAGTTGTGGCACAACTGGATACTTCTTCCGTGATATCATGATTAATTCCTGGCCAATAAATCACTTTGTGTGCTCTCTTTTTACATTTCTCAATCTTTTGGTGTCCTTTTGTGAATCTTTTTCAACATTTCTTTTCTCAGGCTCTTTGTTATAACTATTTTACTTCCTTTGAAGATTATGTCATCAACTATAGCTAATTCAGCTCTGTAGCTCCAATACTCTGTTAATACTTTGGTGAACAGTTGTGTTTCTCTTATGGCCATCCATTCAGTATTATTTGTTTCAATTTGTTTAGTGTTACATCTTTATCCCTCGTAGTTCGTATAATGTCCATCTTTGTATCTGAAACTGGTTATGATTCTGTTATTTTATCTATATGTACCGTAATATCTACTTCTGTTTTAGGGTTCATTGGCTCCTTTGGATCAACTGCTCAGGAAGGAGTGTCTGCTGTGTACATCATCACTTTCCGTGGTGTATATGTCACCTGCAGAGTGTAACGTTGCCGCTTAATCATCATTCTTTATATTCTCAGAGGACAGTCTTGGAGTGGCTTTTGGAATAATGCAATTAAAGGTTTATGATCTGTCTCTACAACATTTTCCTGTCCTGACACAAAATAATGAAATCTGTCACAAGCATAGATATGCTGAGCAACTCTTTTTCAATTTGTGCATAACGCATTTCAGGGTCTGTCATCAATCTAGATGTATATGCCACCGGTTGCCAATTATCGCCATGTTTTTGGAACAGAACTGCCCCAAGTCCACTCAGTAATGTATTTGATGAGATCTTAATCAGTCTTGAGGGATCATAAAACTTAAGTACTCATTTTTTTGTTAGCTGCTTTTTCAGTTGATTCCATGCATTCTCATGTTCGTGATTCCATTCCCATTCTGTGTTCTTTTCTATTAATCTTCAGAGTGTGGCTATCTTCTCAGACAGGTTAGGTGTGGACTTACCCATGTAATATGCCATACCATTAAACCTCTGAACATCTTTCTTACACTGTGGCCTTGGCTATTAAGTACTGTACAGATGAAATCTTTTTTGGGTCAGGCTTAATGCCTTCACTACTGATGAACAAATATCAGTTCACTTAATCCTATTTGGCATTTCTCTTTGTTTAATTTCACTTTTTTTTTTGTTGATTCCAATACCTTTCTCAGTTTGCCATAATGTTCTTTGTCAGTGTTTCTCCATGTAATTATGTCATCCATTGATGTGTTTGTGCTATCCAGGTGCTCATAAATCATGTGTATTGTTTTATGATACACTTCAAATGGTGAGGAATCTGTATCTGCCATTGGGGTGTTAAATGTTACAGCCAGAATCCAGAGTTTGCATCCAGCTTGCTGAAATATTTAGCATTTGTAAACGGTGACATTATTTCTTCTCGTGTTGGTAACTTGTGCTCTCTTTTTACTGCATGATTCAAGTCTCTTGGGTTTAGGCATATCTTCAGGTTTCCAATCTTTTGTCCAAAATAACTAAAGAATTCACCACCTCAGTTGGTTCATCTATCTTCTTTATTACATGCAGCTTTTCCTTTCTTTCAGCTCTGCTTTCAGTTGATTCTGGGGAGCAAACGATACTTTTCTACATGGATGAACTAGTAGCATACATTTATCAATCTGTATTGTGTGTTCTCCTGGCAAACAGCTTAGTCCTTGGAACAAGTACTATATTTTTGCATCAGCTTTTTATAGTTTGATTCTTTCTGGTCTTCTATAGCAAAAACACACTTTACTAGGTTCAGTCTTTCACATGATGACAAGCCTAAAATTGCCTTCAAATCTTTTTGCACCACCATAATGGATAGGGTATGTTCTCTGTTTTTGTATGACACTTTAGCAATGCACTTTACTTTCACTGGTATGCCTGCACCGCCATATGCTGTCACTTTCATTTTTGTTAGAAGCAGTTTTGGTCTGGGTTGCAAGCTTTTGAAATCTGACTCAGACATGGTATTTATCTGCGCACCTTTATCTACTTTAAATTTTATATCATTTATCATTCACTTTCAATCGGAGCATCCATTCATTTTTCTGTTCTGATTTCCCTGATCATGCATCTACATAAAATTCTGCCTCTTCATTTTCTTGGACTACATCTACTTTTCTGTGTAGATTGCTTTCGTTGCAATTGTTGCAAGACTTTCCATATGCTAGGCATTGTCTTGGCAGATGCTGCCTACTGCATTGTCTGCATGATTGCTTCTGATCACTTTCCGACTCATTTTCATTCTTAATTACCTCCTTGCCTTTTTGCACAAATGTGTTCTTTATCGTTGACTTGTGTGCATCTTGCTTTTTCAATGCATCCACGGAGCAGATATCATCACTTTACAAGTTCTGAAGCTTGTGTATTAACCATCTCTGCAGCCCTACACCACATTATCATCTCGTAACAGACTCTCTCTAAGCGCATTATATGGAATCCCACACACAATCCATCTGTCAGCCCTTCCTGTTGTGTAATTCCACTACATACTGGTCTATAGTTTTGCCGCTTTTCTAGAAGAATATAAAAAAACTTGTGACTCTCAAAAAGTTGCGTTGTGCTTTGGGTTGCAATACGATTGAAATTTTTTTTTATTATTTTGTTCAATTTCACATTGCCTCCATGTTCTTCATACTGTACAGTACCTCTAGTTCTTCTTCGCAGATTACATGTAGAAGCATAGACACTTTCATTTTATCTTCCAGTCTGCCCCTTCAGACCACCATGTAATGATATTATTGGGTTTGTTTAATTATTACATAGGATTGAAAGAGATAACTTTTTTAATAAACAGTGCTTGGAGGCATCATCTTTAATACAAGCTCTTAAGTCAAACACTACTGATCAGTGTCTGCACACCCACACACCTAGACTTTACTAATCATATTGCTAGACCTTACTAATCAACTATCATTACTGCTGCAGCTACTAATCAGTCTTTGCATGTAATATGTAAAGAGTATTTAATTTGCCATCCCAAATATAGCTGATAATTGTAGAGGGGAAGAAGCTTTAGGCACCATCCACACTAGTATGTCTTTCTTTAAAAATATAGACATTAGTCTCCATTTTTGCCTTTCATCCACACTATTCTGGCATTTTCAACTCTTGCAAACAAAGACTTTTGAAAATTCTTGAAAACACAGCCTCAGTGTTGTAAAGTGGACATGTGAAAACACAGATTTCGGAAAAATGCAGACACTAATCACAGGCTGGTTTGTGTTTATGATGTGGTCCTTCCCTGATTGGATGCTGCTCACCGTGGGCAGTGGTTGTTAAGATTTTGGACTTCAAACCTTGAAGCTATGAGTTCAAATCCTGCTGCTGACCCTGTGTCACCATGAGTAAGTCACATGACCTGCCTGTGCTCCAAATGGAAAACCAAAAGACGTGGAACCAATTGTATCATAAATGGTGTAAGGTGCCTTAGATAAAGTCGTCAGCCAAATAAGTAAATGTGTGAATGTCATTACATTGTCTCATTCTCTGACTGGTCACACTTCATGGAAGAAAACCATATAAGCAGGCATAGAGGAGTTGTCTTCCATGGCACTTGTGTCGCTTTCCTGTATGTATCTAAATTGCATTTTATACAGCGTGAATACACGTGCAAAAGACTACAGTTTTGTGATAAATCCCCTGGACAACAGCATTACCATTCCTTTAAAGGTGTTTTCGGTCACCAGACAGAAATACTTTTGTAAATGATGTGAAAACGCTAGTTATAGATGGAGATAGTTTTCATTTACAAATTCTGTTTTTACAAAGTAGTGCAGACTACCCTAAAATCAAGCAACATGCAATGTCGTCCTGGTGAAGTATCACAGAAACTTAGGATCTTGCCACACATAGTGCTATGATACGTTTTTCTGATAATAAAACACAAAGCTCTCCATTTTGTGGGAATTGCTCGAGTGCTGTACTTTGTCATCAGGGGTTTTTCATTATGGATTTAGCATTTGTGGTTTACTGTGTCGATGTTTTATTCAGATCATTTCTGACGGATGTTTATTTAAAATACACTCAGATACTCAACTCCTTTTCTTGGCTGAACCTCTTTAATTCCTACAAAGTTAAAATCTACACAAAAATAGGTAAAATCTGTACAAACTGCAAAGCTGATAACTTGACACATCAGGAACTGATTCCTTGTTGTAAACATTCATTTCTGCTAGATCACTAATTATAAAATTTGCAAGAAATAAAGGAATTACTCATATAAATATGCCTTATATTTCTTGTTAGCTGTTTCTTTTCTAAAGGTACACTTTGGAAATATTTTTAACGACAAATGTTGATAAGTTGTGCATCAAATAATGTAAGCTGCAAATTGTTCCAGTTTTAGAGCTTCTGTGAGAAAAGCTTATTATTGATAATGTCATGTACAGGTTTAGGCACATAAGATTAAAATGTTTTCTGTGCTCCACTAATGTAAAATTATTCATGGGTGCTTTCTAGATTTCTTTTTTACACAACAAAGCAAACAAAAATACAGAGGCATCCCGCTTTCTCATTTAGAATGCAGTTCTGCTATGTGGTTTGCCACCCCAGATAAAACAGAAATAAATTACAAAAATAAAAGAATGAACATACTTCATCAAAGCAGTTTATTACAATTGTTGACTTTGGCATCCATATATGTACTGGCCTGCTTTCAGTCTTCAGACCACAGAAAGGAGGCTGGCTGGTTACACAATAAAACCATAGTATAAATAAAAAATAACATTAAACAAAACCAAAAAACACATTACTAGAAAAACTGTAAAAATTAAATATAAAAGACAATAAGATGTGTGTATTTCCTGCAATTGGCTTAATATGTGTATGGCTATTACAAATTGCATATATACAATTATCATACAATTTAAATGCAAAAAAAAATATCATTTAGGTTTTCCTCTTAAAGTGAAAAGAGCTAATGCCAACAAATAACATCTTATTCTTATAGTTCTTATTGACTAGGATGAGACAAATAAATTGTAGCTGAAATCAGGGCGAGGACTCCATGACAATCCTGTCAAGGTTCACAGAGCAGTCCTTCTCTTTATTTTAGCCTGCTTCAGCCGTCAAGGTCAACTGTAACCATGAGCAATGGCAGCCAAAAGCGCTCCCTGTCTCACACGCACACACACACACACACACACACGCACACACACACACACTCTGTGTCTATTCAGTTCTGAAGCAGGAGCCTCAGTGCAGCTACCGTTAAAAACACAAGTCTCTCTCAGCCACTCTCTGGTTGACATGCTGACTTCTCAGTTCCCTGTGTGGGGTGTTGCCATGAATTATAATTTTCATATCAGACTAAGACAAGACACAAACATGGAGGGGTATTTTTCAATAAGGCAAAGGTTGGGCACGCAAGAATCTATACATTAGGAATACTGTACAGCATACAAAATATGACAGATATCTGCACATGGGGGCTGCACAGTGGTGCACTGGTTAGCCTGGCTGCATCACAGTTCCAGTAGACTGACCTTGAATCCAAGCCTTTCAAGCATGAAAACAGGTGTACACCAAATAACTGGAACACACGTATGCCAAAAAAGATGTGTCTTGTAAATATGCGTACATGAACATGCCTCAAACCCTGCCTGGCTGCCACCCTGAAGCAGCCAAATATGGAGCATGCTAGTCATCCTCATGCACATGCAGTCAGAATGCTGTGGACCTTAGTTAGCTCATTGATGCGTCAGTAGGGAGGCTGCTCAAGACTCCACCTCGTACATTCAAACGTACCTGGCTGTGCTCTGGAACTGAGCGAGGAAGGTCATGCACAGAATTATAGTGTCTCCCCTCTGCATTCTGGAGGTCAGGGAAAGGCGCATTGTGCCAGAGTCTTATTGGGCAGCCACTATTACCTGGCACATGTAATGACGTGATTGCTGTTACAATGAACAGTGCAAGCCATAGGAAAAACTACAAGTTCAGAAAGTTTGCTTACTAACAAGCCAGCTACTACATCCACTACAGCATCATCACGTCTTCCGAAGTTACACAGCGTTTGTCAGTCTTATCTTGGCATCACAGGTGACTTGTGCATTATTAGAATGTCACAGCTTACTATGAACAAAAGCAACTTCATTCAGGATTGGTGCCCTTATTGCAATATGAGTACAGTAAAGTGCTTCATTTACATTAGGAAAACAAGATACTGCTGCAAATCGCCTTTATGTTGGCAAAAACATGTTATGTTTTATATATGTGCACTCACTCCTTATGAAAACAGGATGTAATGCCTGAATGAACACTTAATAGCTTCTACCACAGCATGAATGATGGAGTAAAACTCGGCTGTGATATTCTTGACCTGTCGGTCAGTTCTTAAGTGAGAACAGGTAGCCAGTATAAACTGATCAAAAAAAACGAAAATGTTCTTCAGTGCAAACATGCAGCATTGTCCCCCTTCAAAGGGGTCTAAAATAGAATCTGTACATCATATTCATCACTTCTGAGGTGTGACATGTTTGTTACATCAATATACATTCTAATAATGGTTTAGTGATATGATGTAGCTGGATTTCTTCACTTGATCAACTTACTTGCTTGCTTGCTTAATCTTTCTTCACTTCTGTACGAGCATATGGCGATGACAAGTTCCCTCCAGGCTGCTTGATTTCTAAGCAATGGTTTTGGCTCTTTCCCATGTTGTCCCCATCTTGACCAGCTCATTTTCACATATTTGTCCCCATGATGTCTTTGTCTCAAAGATAGGGTGAGAAGCTCGGTCATCCGGGAGGAGCTCAGAGTAGAGCCACTGCTCTTCCGCATCGAGAGGAGTCAGATGAGGTGGCTCAGGTATCTGATCAGGATGCCGCCTGGACACCTTCCTGGTGAGGTGTTCCAGGCACATCTAACCAAGAGGAGGCCCCGGGGAAGACCCAGGACATGTGGGAGGGACTATGTCTCTCGGCTGGCATGGGAACACCTTGGGATTCCCCCGGAACAGCTAGTAGAAGTGGCAAAGGGAGAGGGAAGTCTGGGCATCTCTGCTCAAGCTGCTGCCCCTGTAACCCGATCTCAGATGAGCAGAAGAGGATGGATAGATGGATGGATGGATGCCTTTGATTTTTCTCGTTTTTGCATACCTTGCAGATTCTACTCAAGTGCTGTTCTTGTGCTATCATTGGCAGGTTACCAGAGTGTATGCCTGATCCATCTCCATTTTGATTGTTGTGATTGGTTCCTGCCCAGTTCTTCTTCTTATGTCTTTGTTACTAATCTGCTCCAGCCATAAAATGCCAAGTATATGCCATAGGCGTTTGTTGATATAAACCAGGAGTTTGTCTTCTAGTGTCTTGGTCATCCTATAAGTCTTACATTCATACAACAGTACTGATTTGATGTTCCAGTTAAATAGCCTTAGCCTAATCCTGAGGGAGAAATCCCTTGACTTCCAGATATGCTTCAGCATCACAAAAGATTGTTGTGTCTTCCTGCTGTTGGCTATGTCGCCTTCATTGCTTCCATCAGTTGTTGATATGATACTTCCCAGGTAAATACATTTTTCATCTTTGAAACCCTGAAAATTAGAATTTCTAATGTTCAAGTCTACGTATTTTGTATTCTCTTCCAGGGTTGTTACCTTTTGTTCATATATGGCTGATAGTCTGGCTAATCAAACCAATGTCGTCTGCAAACTTCAAATTGTATATTTTCTAGTGCAACCTCCGTAAGATATCTGCACTTCTCTCTCCATATGCTCATTGACACACTCAATGCAGTGCTAACAAAAACTTGATCAAGGTTGTCATCGTTTCCCAGTTTCTCTGAAATGTTGCATGTGGATGTGTCAGAGATGCCACAGATATAAACACATTCTACAATCACGTTTTCTTCGATAAACTTTTACTTTTGCATGGAAAGTTACATGCGCACAAATAAAGCTTCTTTTTTTTTTAACCTAAATACTTGTTTTTGGTAGTCAGGTTTTTCTTCCACAGCCTAAGGTCTACATGAATGTGTTAGGTGAATTGATGCCTATTAATTGGCCCACTATAATAATACATTTTATTTATATAGCGCCTTTCCCATGCTCAAGGCACTTACAGAATATAAGAAAGAATGGCAGGGTATACAGTAAAGAAGATTATGACAGTGAATCCAGAGAAATGGGTGAATTTAGCTATTTATACTGCAAATACCCGATGTGGAATGATCCATTGTTGATTCCTGCCAGGATAGGCTCTTGGTGGCTCTGTATTTGGATCAAGCACGTTTAGAAATAAATGTACAAATATGTGTGCGTCTTGGAAAAAAAATTTTGTAAAATAGAAACTTTTAGAAGGACTTTTATATTGTATTTAGCTGTACTTTTCGCAGTTATAAAGCTTCTAGTCTAAGCTTTGTAAAAATGCTTTGCCACGGTTTTCTACCTTTTGACTGAATTAGTGAAACATCCTCCACAATGATCTTCCCATGAAAGGTTTTAACCAACTCTGCTGCTCACAGAGCCTTGACACGTAGCCGACAGCAGGAGTACATAATCTCCCCGCTGGTCTGATCACATTGGCGCCCTGTCAGTTTCACAGTCGACTTCAAGACTCTCCTACTGTGAAGTAAAGCCCTAAAATGGAATCCCAAGAGCACCTAACAAAAATACTTAGCCACAAAGACACTACTCTCACTATTGACAAAAGCCTGTTCAGCACTGTGGCACCTAATGGGTGAACACTTCTTTTGACTTTAGTACTCAGCCTCCATCCTTTTTCTTTATGCCACTCAAACATTCAACAACATGTATAGACAAGGGATAAATACAGTAGTAGCAAAGGACATATGTATGCGTATAGATCATTTTTTCCCTCAGCTAGACATCTGGATGGAACATATGTTAATTACAGCAACACCTGCAACCCCATGAATGTTAGAACAATTTGTATTTAGTAAGGTAAACCATATGTATAATATTTTTAGTTTGGGAAAAAAAATTACAGTTTCAATGTAACATGGACTCTTTATCATATTACAGTGCATGAACAATAATGACACATTTCTACAACAGACAACTGAAACATGGGACAAAATTGGAGTTTACATATATTTTCACACTCAAATGCAACAAACACAGCTGGCTGTTTTTTTTTTTTAACTGCAGACATTATATTTTTCTTATTTCCTTAAAACTTTAAGTTTGCTGTTGTGGCCAAGGTCTTACCATAATACAGGAAAAAGCAACACTTGCAGACTTCTCAGTTTCCTTTTACTGTCAACTCACATAGACAACACCATCAGCAGGAGTACCCCTCTCTTCTATATTTTTAACGCAATCCATTTTATTAGAACATTAGAAATATTTTGACAAGAACAGGACATTCAGCCCAGCAAAGCTCCTATCCACTTAATTCCTCCAAGATAACATCATGTCGAGTTTTGAAGTCCCCCCTAAAGTCCTACTCTTTACCACAGGTCAGATCAGGTAAGGTTGGGGAGCATAAACTTGTACAGCGCATTGCTGCACCCAACACATGACAAAATAACTCGGGATCCTGGTTGGTAACCCTCCCCAGGCAGGCACATGATCCAGTCCCACCCTCCCCAGAAATGACCATCGACCATCTACCTGCCGCAGCCAGGTGATATGTGGGTGTCCCTTTGGTCTGGTCCAGCTGCTCAGGCCCTATTAGCCTCTGGGAATCACTCCACATGCTTGTAGTGCTGTAACTAACATTCCCTTACAATGCAGGTAATATGCCTCATTTGAGACTCTGTGAGCAACCACTCATTCTTCACCATTCTTCTCTACTCTTCTCTAAAGACACACAGTACCAAAGGAGTTCAATTTTCATCTTGGTTCACTGAATAGCGTCCATGTCTTGCAGCCATATAGCAAAACACGAAGCACCAGGACTCTAAAGACTTGGACCTTCGTCCTTTTCAAATATCTTGCATCTTTACAACACAACTCAGAAATTTCTTTCACACAGAGAACCACAGACAAATGAAAGAAATTACCAACATTTCTGCAAAATTTGCATTCAAGTTGTAAACTGTGTCCTTGTGTTCCTGTTGAACTCATTTTAAAGTAATAATCTAGATCCACTATACTAATTCCATTCAAAATCTTAAAACCTTCAATTATGTCACTTCTTAATTTTTGTTTACTTAAACTGAATTAGTTCAACTCCTTTCATCTTTCCTCACAACTCACCCACTGCAGTCCTGGAATCAGCTTAGTTGTTGTTCTCTGGTCATTTTCCAGTGTTGCTTTGTCTTTTTTGTAGCCTGGAGACCAAAACTACATGCAGTACACCAGATGAGTCCTCACCAATGCGTTATAAAGTTTGAAAATAACCTCCTTTGACATGTACTCTGCACATTGTGCTATATAACCTAATATTCTGTTGGCCTTACCTAAAGGCTTCTGAACACTGTCTGGATGTTTACTGTAATGGGTTCACTATGACTCCAAAGTCCTTCTCATTAGGGATGCTATCAAGTTTCAAACCTCCCATTGTGTAAATCTAATCTAACCTTTTTACTGCCTACAAGTAATACTTTACATTTACTTATACTAAATGCTATCTGCCACAAATCCTAAGTCTGTATTCTGTCCAAGTCCCTCAATAATGATTTGACAGTGTGGTACCAGCTGGGGTTCATGCCTGGCCGGGATGCCCAGGAGGACCGGAGGAGGGCTTGTGCCTCCTCCAGAACATGAGGGGGTGCCCGCCCTGGTTGCTTTGGGGGCCACGGGTACAGAGCATGGAAGCTCAACCCTGTAGGGGCCCGTGGTCACTGCCAGGGGGGCGCCCCGATGCCTTGGGGAGCCCTGGACCTCAGCACTTCCGTCACACCCGGAAGTGCTGGGAGGAAGAGGATTGGGGACACCCGGAGGACTTCCGGATACACCGTCAGAGCTTCCGCCACACAGGGGTGTGGCTACAGAAGCTCCTCAGGATGCACCTGGAGTCCATCCGGGGTGTATAAAAGGGGCTGCCTCCCTCCAGTCATTGGCAAGAGTTGGGTGGAAGTGGACGAAGCTTGGTGGAGAGGAGTGGAGGCGGACCAGAGACTGTGAGAAGGCATTGTGTTGTGGCCAAGGACTTGAGGGGTGATTGGTGCTGCGGCACTGGGTTTGATGCACGAACTGTAAATAGAAATGTATAATAAACATGTGTGTAGTGAAACCAACATGTCTACCTGTCTGTGTCTGGGCGGTTCCCCACAACGGATTACAGATTATCTGCCATCCTACTTAGTGTGATATCATCTGCAAATTTAATTATCTTATTGATTATATTCTTATCCAGACCATTTATACATATATTAAAAATATAAATTACCTAGGACTGTCCCTTGAGGGACACCACTTTTAACATCGCATAATTCTGATATGGCCTTACGCCATAACCCTCTGCTTCCTATGTCTTATCCAATTGTGCACCCATCTACACACAACAACTTGAATTCCCACTTTTAGTTTTATTGATAACCTCTCATATGGGACCTTATCAAATAGTTCTGAAAATCAAGATAAATAATATCATATGCACCTCTCTGACAGTATCCTTTTTTATTAGTTATTTCATGTTACTGTATGCTGCCATACTGTGTATGGATGGTATGACAATTAAGCCACTTGGCACTTTGTTGCTACCTCATGCAATCCAAGCATATTAGTAAAACATGACCTCCAATATCTGAACCCATGCTAACTGTTCAGTAAAAGCCCTGTTTTTGTCATGTGTTGCTCAATCTTCTTCGATTAATTTACCTGTATTGCACATTAAGCTTTGCTGACCTGTAGCTACTTGGATCTACTAAAATTACCTTTTTTATATAACTGGATAATATTTGCAATTTTCCAGTCCTTATGAATTTCCTCAGTGTGCTTTTGGAAAGTATGTGTCAGAGGTTTACATCTGCACTCACTAACCTCCTTGAGAACTCAAGGATAAATATTATCTGGTCCTAGTAATTTCTTTGATTTCAGCCTATTTAATCTAAGCAGTACTTCTCCCTCTACAATTTCTAAATCACTCTGTACCTCTTTAGTAGTCCTTGTTACCACTGGGAGGTTATCCACTTCTTCACATATGAAAACTTCAGAATAATGCAAGTTTAGAGCATTTGCTATTTCTCTGTCTGTGTATTTTAGTGCCTCCTTACTGTTCCTGGTGCACTTCACCTCCTCCTTGACTGCTCTTATTGCTATAATACTGAAAGAATCTCTTCAAGTCAACTTTTGCATTTTCTTCAATATTTCTCTCCAGTTGCCTTTTACCTTCCCTAATATCCTTCTTCATGATTTCATATGCCCTATGGTTAGCATTCGAGTTAGTCTTGTACACCTTATACAGATATTTTTTCTTTACCAGCTCCTTACTAGGTATGTTCCCTGTCAAAGACAGGTGATAGAATAATTTAAAAATGTTTGTTATGTTTTGCCCTATGTGTACCTTCAGTGCCTTTCCTATATACTTGTGCATGTGGATATCTCTCTCAAGTGCGTTCCCATACAACCTACTTCTCAGACTCTACTATTATTTTCCATTCACCCTTTCTTTCCGCTTTTATACATCGCCGTTTCTCCTGTTTGTGTGTCTAACCCTCGTAATTCTTCTTTCAATCATGTGACCAAAGCCATACTGACCAATGAAATTGCTCTAAAGGGTCAGAACACATACACAGACATTAGAGTTTTACTACATAGTTTATTTACCCAGTGTAGTGTTTTTTTTTTTATTTATTTTTTATTTGTTATGGTTTCTAAATTTTGGGATGAAATTTATCTTACATTGTATGTAAAACTTTTTTTAACCTGTTTCCCTGCTCCTCGATTGACTCCACAACTAGTAACTTATCCCAGTTTATGCCTTTTACTTTTTGCCTCATCTACTCAAAATTTGCCTTGTCCGCACATGTGTCTGGATTTTTCCCTTGGTAATGTAGATTTTCCTTAAACATCCCCGATAATGTGCTGGTTAGGTTTTTTGGTGATTGGCCCAAGTGTGTGTGTGTGCATGAATTGGCCTTGCATTGGATTGGCACTGTGTCCACAGCTGTTCCTCCTTTGTGCCCAGTGCTGTCAGGATAGACACAACCTAAAATGTTAGTGGGGCCACCAGGACCTGGGAGGGAGCGTGTGTGTGTAACGTGAATGATGCAGAGAGAGACAATCAAGCCCTTAAAAAGCAGCACTTACGAGACCCACTTCTCTGCATAATTCTATTGATTTGTCTATGATTAGCTGACAGAGTGAAAGAAAGTGAGAGCAGATGGTATTACCTCTGACCCCAAAGTAGCAGTGTGAGGCGGTGCCAGCAATGTGAATGCGCAGGCAGTGGATATTAATCAGATAAGATCATTGGAGCCACACGGAAGGGGTTGTGTCAGATGGGAATAATGGCAGTGGCTATGGAGGGTGGTTGTGGAAGACCTTGTGTGAAGGAAAAAAATGAAAGAAACTGTGTTTCACAATGCATTAGATTACTAGTGCCAGTGATGATAAAGTGTCAACAGAATAACCAAAAAACGATTCAAATTATATCGTTCACTTCGTCATGAGTTCAGCAAAATTACGTAAATGTTTGGGAACTTTGTCTAAGTTCACAGATGCTTTGAAGTTAATGGGGAAGGAGGAACTAAGGAACTAAACTCTTTTTGAGTGGCTTATAATGGTGGAATGGTGTTTCAATTGTCCCTGAGGGTTAGGGAAGCATCTGTCAACGATGCTGGACTGATTGCTGTGATCTAAGCTGTAAAGTAGTAGTACTAATCACTGAGCCACCCTGCCTCAAACACCACAAGAAGCAGTGGAAACATATTTTTTGTTTCCAATTTCTATGCAGATGCTTTGAACTTTTTTCTTATATGAAGAAAAAAGAAATGCCTTGCAAACAATAACAAATATTTCACTACTATTATTATTTTAAAGGGTTGCATGTGTCTCAGGGGGTCCCTTTAAGGGATGGCTTTTTATCGTAGCTTCAATTATATAGCTAACTATGTATGCGAATTAGCCATGAGGTGCTGCACTGCCAGCACACAGAGATCAATGTTATATATCTGGGTGCAGTACTCAAAAAATTGTCATCATGGTCTGCTAATGTACCCCTTTATTTAAAAGCATGCAGGGTGGAGGATGGAGTACTGATTGGGTTGTGACATCAGGCATGCCCAGAACAGTTTGGCAATGATCTTGCAGTAAGCATGCGTTAAAGTTCTGTGCATGGCTGCTACTGATCTGTAATGTCACACTGGCCTTGTCAAGCATCATGGGGCACTGGGAAAAATGTTTGTCTAAGCTGGCTGCATGGCAAATTTCCAGTAAAATATTTGTTAAAATAGGGCTTCAGGGAATATAGCATATTTGCTATGAAAAACATTTTGGGAAATTTCATTGATCAACACTAACTGTAAATTATTATTTTCATTGTTTTATATATTTTACATTATAACTAAGTACTGTCTTTTTAAATGTTCTAGCCCTAGGAGGCAAGGCCACCCTGACACCTCCATTCTTGAGCCCCCACTCTGTTTAAGATAGAACAGAGAAGGTTGAGATCAGGTGAACAGTGCGTTTATTGGGATTCTGCTAGTACTGGGGAATCCATTCCCAGACGGGTTTATCCATTCCCGGGAATTTGGGAATCCCGCATTTCATTCTTGGGAATCACGGGCTCCCGGGCATGATACAGTGCACGGGCATCTCACATGTGAACGGTTTTAGAACGGCCGGCACTTATTTTTAATAAAACCACTGCAATATGTTGACACAAATAAAAGACTAACCTTATCTACAAGCAGTTCATGCTGTCATTTAAGTACATGTATCTTTAGTTGTGGTAATAAGAGCGTAGAAAGCACAATGTCCTCACAGGTGGTGCAGTGATAGTGCTGCTGCTTTGCAGTAAGGAGACTGTGGAAGATTGTGGGTTTATTTCCCGGTTTCTCCCTGTGTGGATAGCGCTTTGAGTACTGAGAAAAGTGATATATAAATGTAATTTATTATTATTAATGTGTCCAGCGTGCGGTCGTCCAAGAACGCACCTTCGTGCAGAAGTACGCCAGCCGCTAAGAAAGCACGCTCTGCCTCCACTGAAGTAGGCGGCACAATCATCAGATACTGATACACTTGTTCTAAACAATGCCCGCGCTTGCAGTTGTTCTGAAACACCGCCATTTCAGCTTTTACTGATGCATCCAGTTTCTTGTCATCATTCTGTGATGGCAAGTTTCTTGGCACAGATAATGCGGATGCAACAGACTGCCACATTGCAATTTCAAGTTGCTGTTCAAAGCTGTTGTCTGATGAAGTGCAAGCTGCAGCAATGGCGCCACCTTAATTATTTTCAACTAATTTTCCCGGGAATTACAGCAGTTTCAGGAATGAAAAATGTCCGGGAATCCCGGACTCCCTAGCTAATATTGCTTTTTTTTATTTTTATGGTGTCCCTGACTTTTTTGCTTCTGTTACAAAGATTATGATTTTGCTTTGTCTATTTGAGCTTATTTGTTGTAGTACTGATTTTTAGGAAATTCCTTTTGCCTTTTTTTTTGAGCATTTTGCTGTATTTTATATATTTTTTACACCCCTTTGTGTACAAAGTGGGGATTTATAGTAATACTCCTCCTTTTCCTAGTTCTTTTGCCAACTTTCCTTGTTAGGGACTTGCTAGGCTTGAAGCCTACTGCTGTAGTTTGGAGTGAGTTTGAATGGGTGAGCCTCATTTGGCTGGCTGGTGAGAGTCATGGCCCAGTTTAGTCACTTCTTTTGGACACCTTTTATCTATGTAACAGACACGATTAAAAGATATGGCAACATCAATATCAAATACTCAACTCAAAAAACACAAATGAATTTTTAAAAAATTACCAATTTTTTAGCAACTGGAAAAGTGCTAAATTGTGCTATAATGTGGTAAGTAACCAATGTACAGTAGTTCATAATGATTGACTGACTACTTCAAAATGGTGAGATGTGTAGGATCACATAAGCTTAAATTTGCATTACAAAATATCAAGCAACAGGTCACTTCCAAGCTCTAAGGCAGAAATGTAGAGTTCAGGCGGCAAATTTGCACACATCAGCAAAAATATACTGAGAACACTGCTGGGTCAAAGGGCACAATTCATGGAAAATTTTGAAAAAATTTATTTTGATGACCTATGTTGAGTTTCCTATAAATATTTTAACAGTAATTTTAAACTATTGAGGTCAGTTCACTATTAATTTAGTTTTTGCACAACAGCACCATCTGCTGGGGGTAGGGGAGAATAGCGTCCCACCTGCCTTTAATGTAGGGACACAACTGGTTAGATTCAAAGCTAGTTGGGGTGGTTTATTTCTTTTATTTGTTGACTCAATTAAATAAAATAAATAAATTCCTTCTCATCAAAAAATGAACATATTGCAATTTAAGCCAAGCACATTGGATACTGTCATACTGTGGTGCAAGATGTCTGGAAGCAACTGTAAATTCAATGTGAAGCAAAAAAAGCATTTTGGGAGACAAATATAATGGTGGGAAGATTTTAATGTGTTACACCTTGGCAAATTATCTCGAAAAAGAAAAAGATTTTATCAAGGTGGAGGTGATTTCATGATTAAAAAACAATGGTTGCTGGGATAGTGTAATTGATGAACTACATCTGATGCAACACTGACATCTTCACATCACTTACAGCTAAACACATTTTACAGACAGTTTAAATACATAAAATGTTTACAATCACATATTTATTGAGACACTGCACAATATTACTTGAATTTTAAGAATGTACTCTTCTGTTTTCTCCCTTGTTTTAAAGGACCGGTATCTGCTCCTTTGGGCAAGGAGGAACAGGATGAGCACTGTCAGAGCCCTACAAAATGACCTCCAGCAGGCCACTGGTGTGAATGTCTCTTACCAAGCAATTAGAAACAGACTTCAAAGGTGGCCTGAGGGCCCAATGTCCTCTAGTGTGCCCTGTGTTCACTGCCTGACACTGTGGAGCTCGATTGGCATTTGCCATAGAATACCAGAATTGGCAGGTCCACCACTGGCAACCTGTGCTTTTCACAGATGAGAGCAGGTTCACCTTGAGCACATGTGACAGACATGAAAGGGTCTGGAAAAGCCATGGAGAACGTTATGCTGCCCGTAACATCGTTCAGCATGACCGGTTTGGTGGTGGGTCAGTGATGGTCTGGGAAGTTAAATCCATGGAGGGATGCACAGACCTCTACGGGCTAGACAATGGCACCTTGACTGCCATTAAGCATTGGGATGAAATCCTTGGACCCACTGTCAGACCTTATGCTGGTGCAGTGGGTCCTGGGTTCCTCCTGGTGCATGACAATGCTCAATCTCATGTGGCAAGAGTATGCAGGTAGTTCCAGGAGGATGGAGGAATTGATACCATTGACTGCCCCCCACACTCGCTTGAACTAAATCCAATAGAACACCGCTGGGACATTATGTTTCGGTCCATCTGACGCCATCAGGTTGCACCTCAGACTGTCCAGGAGCTCACTGATGCTCTGGTCCAGATCTGGGAGGAGATCCCCCAGGACACCATCCGTCGTCTCATTAGGACGTTGCCAGGCATGCATACAACCACGTGGGGGCCATACAAACTTCAAAGTATGATTTTGAGTTGCTGCAATGAAATTTCGGCAAAATGGACTGGCCTGCCACATCATTTTTTCACTTTGATTTTCAGGGTGTCTTTGAATTAGCCCTCTGTGGGTTGATAATTTTCATTTCAGTCAAATGATGTGGTATCCTTTCGTTCCTAACAGTCTAGATATAGATATCCAGCAGTTTTTTATACATATATATATAAAAAATACATATATACTGTATATATATTGTGGTATAGGGCCGGCAGTTTATTCCCGGCCAATACCCCCACGCTGCCAGATGGAGCCCTCCATGCAATATGGAGGTGCCCCAAATTCCAGCAGGGCATCATGGACATTGGAGTTTTAATTCACAGCCCTGCTGGATACCATGGGGAGGAAGAAATGACGTACTTCCGGGTTGAAGAAAAGAAGAGAATTTCATCTGACCCAGAAGTGAAGGGCAGAAACACTTCCAGGTCAAGGACTATATAAAGGACTGTGGGAAACCTCAGCAGAGGGAGCTGAGTTGGGAGGAAGGGTGACTGAGCTGCTGGGAGTGGAGGATTGTGTATTGATTGATTATTGTGTTTATTGAATTATTATTGGAGTATTGTGGAGTGGAGGGTGCTTTGTGCACTTTATTATTCTAATAAATAATTATTGGACTTTTAGCTGGTGTCTGACAAGTGGTCTGAGGGTTCAAGGGGACGACAGCACCCCCTATCTGTTACTATATATATATATATATATATATATATATATATATATATATATATATATATATTTGCAGCTGGAGATCCACAAAGGGAGAAAAAATGAATCATGGATCATAAAGTAGTTTTTATTCCTGAGCTTTCAACCCCTACCAGGGGTCTTCATCAGAGGATAATGCTTAGACTTACAAGAATCAAAGGCAATATATAGCAACACATTAAGTGGGGGGGGGGGGGTGGTCTAGGTCAGTGGTCCCCAACCTTTTTGACAGCAAGGACCACTTTATTAGATGCAAATTTTTCCACGGACCGGTCAGGTGGGGGGGTTAGGGGCGGGTTGGTTGTGGGGGTCAGTTTTATACACAATTCACATAACATTTCAATTATTATTAAGTTATTAAGCAGTTCGCAAACGTTTGCAATCTGAGATTTTTCTTCTTTTTTTGCATATAACAAAGACATATGCTTTACATTTGCCAATCCAACAGATTGCACATCACAAACATTAACACTGCTATCTTTTTTTCGTGTCTGCCATTTCTATAGGAGGGTGACAATGAGTTAAATTCCAATGGATGTTTTTCAAATGTTGACAAGCAATGAGCAAAAGGAATCAATGAAAACCACAGACAACAAAAACAGCAAAAAAAAAAAAAAAACAGTACGAGGAAAGTTTGAAGAAAGAGATTTTTTTACAATGTTTCTGTTTGGGGATCGTTGTGCAAACGTGCACATCTGAGCTGCGATCACAGATCTAACTGCTCTGTGGATGATTCTTTCAAGCATTTCAAGGTCACTTCGTTGTAATGAAAGCATCTGTTGAATGTACTTCGTAGTAACGTGATTTCTATAGACTCGTGTCATATGGAGAAACTGTCGGGACCATAAAAATACTTTGTTGTAATACTCTATCACCTCGGTCTCTCTCCTATCTCTGCGCAGCTGCAAAGCCCCGCCCGCCAAGCGTTCTGAAAAGTCTGAGTGAGTCGCTGTTGCCGGCAGTTCTCTCGCGGCCCGGCTGTCAGATGGCTGCGGACCGGTAGTGGGCCGCGGACCGGTGGTTGGGGACCCCTGGTCTAGGTGACTAAGTCAGTATGATCAAGGGGTGGGGGGGGGGGGGGTTTGTATAGTTTATTTATTATGTACATGTTCTTCTTAAGTTAGCATATGCTGGATTTATGTCCAAGTGTCTGTTGATGGCGTTTTCATTTGATAGCCATCAACAGACACTTGGACATAAATCCAGCATACGCTAACTTAAGAAGAACATGTACATAATAAATAAACTATAAACTATACAAACCCCCCCCCCCCCCTTGATCATACTGACTTAGTCACCCCCCCCCCCCACCCACTTAATGTGTTGCTATATATTGCCGTTGATTCTTGTAAGTCTAAGCATTATCCTCTGATGAAGACTCCTGGTAGGAGTTGAAAGCTCAGGAATAAAAACTACTTTATGATCCGTGATTCATTTTTTTCTCCCTTTGTGGATCTCCAGCTGCAAATATGCAAACCATATCACAGACCTTCTCTTCCATTCATATATATATATATATATATATATATATATATATATATATATATATATATATATATATATCCAATACCATGTGTGAATTTAGGTTCATAATCTTATGAACTTAACAAATAACATTTAATAAGTAACAAATAATACTTAAAAGTAGTAGCAATATGCTTATGACTGAAAAAGAAATCAAATATGACTACAAGAAGATAAAACAGATCAGTGCTGATCAGAAAGTGAATATGATAAGACATTCTATTTGTGTTTCTGACCTCGGCTTGAGTGTGCTGCTGTATGCATTCAGTTTCATCCCTGAATAGTGTGGCTGCCACTAAAAGATGATTTAAAGATTTCAGGATTCAACCAATAAATCCATCAAAATGTAACAATGGCATTATAAATATAACCTAATTATTTCATAAATCCACATTCAGGAAGGAATCAGAGCAGGAGTAGTCATATCTTTTAATGTTATTTGACTAGCAATTGTCCTACACAAATAAAAGTAGCAAAAATGTTTAGTTATACCACAATAAAACAAAAGAAAAATAAGAAATTAAGAAGTATGGTTAATATAAAGTGTGTATTACTGAATATTTTTCAAATATTAGACTCTAGACTCTTCCCTGCCTTTTTTTTTCTTTCAAGCAAATCTGTCATAGCCAGATTTTGCACTGAGATGAAGAGCAACTCTGGCATGTTTTTCAAATGTGTTGTCTGTCTTCCTGACAATGTAGAGACAGTTAAATCGCCTTGTGTTTTTTTTGGCAGACGAAAATGTGCTGCTTGTCAGTGCCGAGTTCTCTTTCTCAGCAATACATTACAAATTATTACTGAATACAAAATTTATAATTATATGCAGACTTTCAAATTAATAAATGAATATATTTTATAGAAGCCAACAGATCAGGCCAGGAGATGCAGGCTAAAAGGTAGGCTGTAGTACAAGGGTGCTGCCTTACAAGGCCCCCACAATAAAAATAATAAAAACCATAGAAAGAGCAACAACCCGCAGGTATGAGAGAAAAAAAACCAAAAAACAAATATTTACAGATAGTGTCCTGTGTCAGATATAGTCTTGATTTATTTCATATCATTTTTGCACACATTACTATTGTTATCTTTATTGTTTATTTTTATTTTGTAATTAAATGTCATACTATACCGTTTTGTTGAATGTTTCCTAACATGTCACACCATTTTATTTATAGTTACGACATTCACTGCTACCACATGAACAGACGATAAGGTGACAGTGATGTCACCAGCCCACGACTCGTCAATTTCTTTCAGTAGATTTTGTTAGTTAAATGGAATTATTCATGATTCAGTATTTCTCTGACACTGTCAATTACCTGCATAGCTTCAGACCTAGGGGTTAGCCCATGAAGCACACTTCCGGTTTCAGTTCCACCGAATAGGATTGCGACAAGTCACGCTTGTTAATCGAGGCTAAAACAAAAGATAAAAGCCAGAAAAATTGAATGTGCTCTAATACACATTTTATTGGGATAAAGACAAAATATTATAAACCAAAAAAATCTTCCATCATCTCCAACAGGTGCTTCACACATCCATACTGTTAAATACATAACCATGTACCATATTTGACTGAAGGTGTAGGTTCTTCCTCTTGGTTTTTACAGTTTTTCAATGCAGGTACTTGGCACCACTAAACAAGAAGTCACAGTATATAGGATCTGAAGTGCCAGGGTAAATAAAAGGGAAAATGCTTTGTTTATGAAATTCTACACGGCTAAACACAAGCCACTATAAGACAAAAAGATATAACCTTAGAGAAAAGCTGAAATGTTGTGAGATAATCAAACTGTTATCCACATTAGTTGAGACAAAAACAGTAAGTCTTTGAGATCACACTTCTGCGGGTAGAAAACTTGACGATTACCTCCATCAGCCATAGCGCACCTCTGCAGCCTCATCGGAATTGTGGTCCCCATGTTGCCACTTGCTGTTATGACCACTCTCCCTGATAGGACATATAGCCTATATTTTAAGTCAGACCAATGGCATGCTACATCCAAAGAAACAGAAAAGCAACTGGACAGCTTATGAATTTATTTATACAGATAGACTTACATTTTTATCTTTAGTAATATTAGGAAAGGGAAATAGATAATGCAAGGATAAGAAAGAGAGAGGAAAAACTCAACATCCTTGAATTTCCCTTTCCCACTGAAACCATCAAATGAATGAAAAGAAAGAGGAAATTCTTGGATTGCTGTCAGGAAGTCAGTTCCTTTACCTGTTGTGTTTTGTGCCATTTTTCATTTCTTAAAGTTTAACTTCCTAGTATTTAATTTTGTATTATTCGACAGGTGATTTTGGATCGTTTGGAAATTAAGACACCAGCTGATTGTATTCACTTGTGTTAGTGTGGGATGAAATTGTAACCATTTACAAGTATGCCTAGAACAACAGCAACCTTATCACCTATTCTTAGATCTGATGGACATCCTCTTCATGGCTCTGTTTTTGCTACTTGTTCACCCTTTTAATGGTTTTCATCTGGGTATATTGTACCTGCCACCTACAGTGTGAGCACATTTATTTTCTGTGTTTTTATTATTTTTTTAGCACTGTAATGATTTTTCCCACAGGATAATGTAAGTAATTAACTATATTTAGTAAATTATCACTTGTTTTTTAAAATTTTTTACATGCCACCAGCTCATGACATTGGACCTAAGTGTTTTTGGAGTTGTGTTTTCATCATTCCCAGAGAGTTTAAAAGATTTATTTGTATGCATTTGTAATTTCCAGTATTCTTTTTATATCCCAAGCGCTCACAGTGATGAATGCCCATATAATCTTATTTATAATAATAATAATAGGTTACATTTATTGAGCACCTTTCACAAACCCAAGGTCGCTTTACATACAGAGTAAAAAAAATAAAAAAAATAAAAAATTACACAGATGACAAAAGTTTGTAGAAGAGGAAAGTTTTCAGTTGAGATTTAAAAGTGCAGAAACAGGAGCAATCTCGGAGAGACTGAGGAAGAGAGTTCCAGAGTTGAGGTGCTATAGCACTGAAGGACCTGCCTCCCAAGGTGGAGAGTCTGGTGCGTGGGACAGTAAGGAGATTACTGCTCGAGGACCTGAGAGAGCAACAAGGAGTGTAAGGAGCTAGTAGCTGAGTGAGGTAGAGAGGGGCAAGGTTATGTAGGGCTTTGAAGGTGAGAAGCAGAATCTTGAATTTAATCCTTGATGGAACCGGTAACCAGTGAAGCTAGGAGAGAACATGGGAGATGTGAGCAAAGCGCTTTGTGTAGGTGAGGACTCTGGCTGTGGAGTTCTGAATATACTGTAGCTTCTGTATAGATTTTGCAGGGAGGCCAATGAAGTTGGAATTATAGT
Source organism: Erpetoichthys calabaricus (assembly GCF_900747795.2). Lineage (NCBI taxonomy): Eukaryota > Metazoa > Chordata > Cladistia > Polypteriformes > Polypteridae > Erpetoichthys > Erpetoichthys calabaricus. Next base: position 72,639,140 of record NC_041396.2, on the reverse strand, counting down.
AATCAATACGAGACATTATGAAACGATGAACCAGAGTTTGAGCATCAGACAAGGACAGAAATGGACGGAGACAGGCAATGTTACGGAGATGATAGAATGAAATTTTGGAAGGAGACCTAATGTGTAACTCAAAGTTAAGTAATGAATCAAACAAAACACCAAGATTTCTGACAGCAGGAGCAGGTTTGACAAGTGTACCATCAAGAGAAATAGAGAAATTGAATGCCTTAGAAAGTTGGGATTTTGGGCCTACCAGTAACACGTCCATTTTATTGGTATTAAGTTAAGTTATTTTCCATCCATAGCTTAAGATCAGTGATGCAGTCAGTGAGTGTGCTGGGAGGTGAATCTGTAGGGGAGTCCATACTAAAATATAACTGTATATCGTCTGCATAACAGTGGAAGTTAAGGCCATGTCTGCGAATAATCTGACCCAAAGGAAGGATATAAAGTAGAAAAATTAATGGCCCAAGGACTGAACCCTGAGGGACACCATGCGACACAGGTGAGTGAGGTGGAGGATTTATATCGGCCGAGTGTGACAAACTGTTGCCTATTAGAAGATATGATGTTAGCCATTGAAGGGCTAAGCCAGAGATGCCTACAGCAGAGAGACATGACAGGAGGATTTCATGGTTAACAGTGTCAAATGCTGCACTTAAGTCAAGAAGGAGGAGAATATTAAAGGAACTGCGAAGATCATTGACTACACGGAGAAGATCATTGACTACACGGAGAAGAGCCGTCTCAGTGCTGTGCTGTGTACGAAAGCCAGACCGAAAAGGCTCATAGAGTGTATTATCTAGAAGAAAAGCATGGAGTTGTGTAGCAACCATGCGTTCCATCACCTTAGCCAAAAAAGGGAGATTAGAGATAGGCCTGTAACTGGAGAGAAAGGAAAGATCCAGGTCAGGATTTTTAAGGATTGGGGTAACTGCAGCAGTTTTGAGGGCAGTAGGGACAGAACCTGAAATGAAACATGTATTTACAATGAGGCAACAGGAATACTAATTATGGATGAGCATGTCTTAAGCAGAGAAGTGGGGGTAGGATCAAGCAGACAGGAGGAGGCATTAGACTTTTTAATAAGTTCAGAGATGGCAAGAGAGTCAACAGGCGAGAAACAAGCGAGTCTTGATGATGGAGATGGCAGATCAGAATGACTGAGTGACTGTGGTGTGGAGGGGAAACTGTGATAGATTTGATCAATTTTGGTATTAAAGAAATGTAAGAAAGCCTGACACTGTTCAGCTGTATTGGGGCATGCTAGAGGAAGGGTTTGGAGGACTTTATTAACAGTCCGAAAAAAAAGTTCTAGGCCTAGTCTTAGCACCATTTAGGAACATTATTCCTAATAAAGGAAAATGACCAAACCCAGCCAGAAGTGTTCTACAAAAACTAAAACAAAGAATCCCACATAATATGTCTATATGGAAGCTGGGAATAGCAAGAAATCAATTTTGTAAGGAGAGAATTCACAGTTGAGCCTTCCTCTGGAACAAAAACATGAATGAAAAGAACACATTAACATGGTTGCATTGCATTGCAGAGCCACAGTGCTAAGAATCGTGCATACATTGTATGTCATGTTCTGCATCTCCATCCACTTGTATAAGAACAGGTGGAGTGGAAGGCCCACTATGGACTAAAAGAAATAAGCTACAGCATGGACACATGACAAACAGGATGAATATTCAAATGTGCTAATGCTAATTGTCAAAAGACCGATCCAACTTTTCTTGTGGTTAGCGAGCTGCTGAGCAGAGGTTTCCACCTTCTTTAGGTTCTTTGAAAAAGAATAAAAAATGTTGAGAAATTCTCATTCAGAAGAGGTATGTTTGAAGCAACTCTGGGGCAATCCAATAAAGCTGGTTTGTACCCATTTAAGCACACAAATGGGGACATCTCTATTGCAGAACAGAAACAGTACATTTCTTGCCAATTCAGGTAGAGGCTGAGTGGAACTCCAATCCTGAAGAGTACTACTTTAACACCTCAGAATATTTCCTAAATCTTTGTTGATCCAAATTATCACACCCAACCAGAAATGTTCTTCATGAACTAAAACTAAGATTTCCATGTAGTGTTTCTTCATGGAATGTTTCAAAAGCTAGAAATTAACACTATATGTGTCCCTATTTCCTTGTTGAACAAAGATTTTAATGTGAGAGCTAAGAACTACTATACTAATTCCCTTCACAATTTTAAAAACTTCAAATATGTCACTTTAGTCTTTCCTCATAGTTCATGCCACACAATCCTCGAGTCAGCTTAGTTGCTTTTCTCTGGAGTTTTCAGCCACTGCTGTCTTTTTTGTAATACTAGCTGAAATACCCAGCATTGCTTGGGAGGAAAATAAAGTGTTTTTTTTTTTAATTGTTTGAGAAAAATATAATTAAAAAAACACAACTTTTAAAATAAAAATAAATTAACAAACAATGAAGACTTCCTAATATGCTTGTCTTGCGGTCCTGTTATCATCTTGTTGACCCTCGGTACCTGTCAACTCTATTTAATTTCAAAAGCAACAGGGGTGCGGTGGGGCTCAAACATAAAGAATGCTGGCAGTCTCCTCCTGTTCGCCCTCTGGTGGTCATTTGGAGTGTCAACTGGATGCATTTAAGATTGCAAGATCACCCCCCACCCTACCCAGAAGGGGGTGGGTTAGGGTTGATTTCACCCTACAGTATTTTTAGTTGACCAATGAGAAACATTTGTACCAAGTTTCATGAAAATTGCTCCAGGTGTTTAGAAGTGATGCTGGAACATACATACTGTACATTGACTTATATATATACAGTATATAGATAGATAGATAGATAGATGAAACTCAAAACTGCAACCAGTATTTAAGGTGATTCCTCACTAGTGCATTATTGTAAAGAGCTAAAGCATAACCTCTCTTGTCTTGTGCTGCACACATTATCTTCTTATATAATATGCTACTGTGGCTGTCCGTTTGTCTGTACCTAGGATTTTAAAACACCTGTAGCTCACAAACCGTTTGACCTATTGACCTGAAATTTGGTACACATATACTCTGTGACATCTACTATACTACACTGAAACTCTGCACTACAGCTTTATATTAAAAGTGAAGAGGTTTTGAATTATTCCTCTTTTTATTTTTATTTTATTGTAGAATCAACTCTCCGCAGCAGCCAGCAGGGCGGCTGTGTGGCACATGCCTATGGGTGCCGTTTTTTTTCCCTACCACCTTTGCCGTCACTTACCCTTCTTATTATCTTAAATCATTCATGAGGCAGACTGAAGAAAACGTCCTAAGTAATTGCAGCACAAACACTGACTTAATCAGTTTTAATGCAAAAAGATGCAGACGAAAGCGGGCCGCTAGGGTGGAGAGAAGAACAACTGCTCAGGAAGCAGCAAGCGCATCAACCTCTGAGCAAACAAATGATAAATGTACAGAGAAAGAGTAAGAAAACTATGAATGCTCAAGTCATCATTATCATGCAATGTACCGTTACCGGTTCTATATAACCAAACATGCCATTAGTCTTTCCAGGTTTTCACCTAGGCCTGATTTTTTTTAGGACTATGACTGTGTCTCACATCTTCTGGTGCTTTTTTCATATGTTTTGTATGGTATCAGAGAAACATCTTAATCAAAAACATTGTACTGGAACAAAGGAAACTTCAGCTTATTGCTAATGAGTATGGCCATTGTGAACTTTTATATTTCTTTTCAAATTTCCCTTTTTTAAGTGATTTGAATGTAAAATGTGAAAGTCACCTACTGCAATCACCACCATCTTTATTCTCCACAAAATTTGCCAGGCAAGATAAATTTTCATTGAGAAATCTATAAAAACCACATGCACACAAATACACCATACAAAGCAATGAAATTTCAAAATCTCCCACTGAAAAATAATGGCAAATTTTGAAACTTTTCTGTCTTACAACAGGAAAACATTCCATGTGACTTCAGTTACGACTTAGTTTACCATTTGAAATTTACCTTGAGAGAGGTTCTTTCAACTTGTACATTTTGTATAGTTTCACAGCTCTTAATAGCAAAATGGATTGCCAGATCAAGTTAGTCAAACAATTGGGAAGAAACCAGCTTACTTCTCCTGGTTCTTTAAGTAACTTAAAAAGGAAAAATAAAATTAAAAAAAGGAAATGGTACTTATCTAGAAATAAATGTAAAAGGAAAGAGATGGTATTACATGAAGAGCACTTGGTAACTGAGGCAACTAAGGATCATATCTTAGCCTTCGCTTTACCAGTTAAAAATGAAGTATAGCATACTGTTATGGATTGAAAATTCATGAAACTCACATTCGATGAGAAACAGAACATGGAAGAAAAGTTCCAAGAATTTTATTTTTTTGCAGACCTAATGTTATTACATTCTCTTTTAAATTAGCCTTATATGTTCACTACAAAATGGCAAAACACTTATAAACAAAGCTATCTATTGAAAACAGTAAGAAATAATAATATACAACAATTAGATTATGTCTTTCATCATCACTGTGTTTATTTATTTTGATATTCTCAGGATTCTTAGCATATCTGATGTTTCTGAATTTACACCATCATTTAAACTAATCTTGCATGTCCACTGCAAAATAGTAAAACATTAAGATATGCTATCCTCTGAAAATGACAAGAATTATCATCACATGTAATTTTTAAGCCATTAGTTGCCATTGCTGTTTTTGTCAACAAGAAGGAAAAAGGATATGAAGGAGTGTTCCATTAATTAAAATCATTAATTATAAAAAGTAGCAATGTCAGTAAATGTCATGTACCACATAAAGCTTTAAAACCACCACACACATTAGAAAGAATGCCCATTGTCATTTGATACAAGTCATTATAATATTTGTAATTTACTGTATATTGTCTGGGGTGGGCTGGCGCCCTGCCTGAGGTTTGTTTCCTGCCTTGCGCCCTGTGTTAGCTGGGATTGGCTCCAGCAGACCCCCGTGACCCTGTAGTTAGGATATAGCGGGTTGGATAATGGATGGATGGATGAATGGATGTATATTGTATAATAATAAAGAGTAACATGTTAAATATATTCAATTCAACACCTCAGTAATAAAATAATAAATTAGACTAATAACCGAAGGGCATAACAGCAAAGGTTAAAAAGGATATTAGGAAGGCTAAAAGGCAGTTGAAGAGAAATGTTGCAGAAAAGGCAAAAGATGACCCAAACAGACTTTTTTCATTGTTTTAGTGGTTAAAGAAAAGTCAATGAGGAGGTGAGAAGAATTAGAAACGGTAAAGATGGGCTAGGATATACAATGAAATAGCAAATGACCTTAACTTGTATGTTATTGAAGTTTATCATGTCGATAGTCTCCCAAACGTAACAGGAAATATTAAGGAAGTACTCACCGATTTGAAAATTGTAGTGGTAGAAGTACTGCTTAGACTAAATAGGCAGAAATTCCTTAAGACTGGAACCTAAGACTGGAATCGAGCAAATATTATCCCGTTGTAATAAAAGAATAATTGGGCCGATCCCAGTAACTATAGTCCAGTAACCTTAACGTGCACCACAGGTAAATTAATTGAAATTATTATAAACAAAAAGTCCAAGCAGTACTTGTCTACATCAGGTGTGCTAACAAATAGCCAGCAGGGGTTCAGATGGTGAAGGTCGTGTTTCATTAATATGTTTAAATTCTATGAGGAAGCAACAAAAGCGTACACTAAGAGAGGAGCATATGATATTACTTACCTTGAGTTTAAAAAAGCTGTTGATAAAGGTTAGTGATCAAACTAAAAGAAGTGGAAATTCAAAGTCTGTGTTTAAAAAATGTTTTTTGGGTTTAAACAAGATTGAGTGAAAGTGCTTCATTGTATGTTATTCTTGTCATGGAAAATATTCACATAAAAAATACATATTCCTATAAAATGATCACATAAGTTCATCTTTAGTAACAAATATGATATATACATTGATATATGAAACATTTGCCATGTCATGAAATTATACCACATCAGCCATTGAAAACCTTATTTACAGGTTATTTTGAATCCCTTACTGCAGAAATACTAATTTACGCCTGTCTAAAACAGATATTGTCATTGAATTTCTCAGAAACAAGTAAGTTATCTAATTAGATAGATTTTTTTTTCAATTATTGACAATAATTGCCTTGTAATTTTTATTTAAAAGTGTTTGTTTATAATGTTTATTTTCTGACCACAGAACAAAATCAGAAACACCAAATTGAAACGGTGTAACCAGAGTGCTGCCAAAGCACTTCATCAGTGCAGGAATGGCAGCTGTCATGAAGATCACTCTTATCACATCCAGTAGTGTAATTGTTGTCTACAGTTGTTAACATCTATTCAAAAGGATTGTGTACTACGGTCAAGATGTTTATATTAACATAAATATGGATGCCACTGGCATTGCTCATCTAAGTGCTTGCTTCATTTTTCTGTGAAGAATAAAGATTCCCAGACATTTCATTTTCATTTCCTTGTTGGTGCAAAATTAACAGTATCAGTGACATGATTTGAGTAATTCTCACTGTGTAACTCATTTTAAAGAACCTAAATAGTCAGAAATGATGGTACCATGTGATTCTATGATTAAAAAATAAAGTTTTATAAATGATTTGATAGTGCAGGATTTGCCACTGAGTCATCTTGATGTTAAAGCAACAAACAGACTAAAAAACACAATAGCACATGGTTTAAACCACTAACAGAACCTAAACTTTGTTCGTAAAATAGGAGCTGCAGTTGTAGTGTCCACAAGGCTTGCTTAATTCACATGACATTAAAGTTATATGTAGAAATGAACAAAATAATTGGCACAAAACATATTGTTTTTTGCCACAAACAAAATTTATGCCATTGGCACAAATATTTTCATCTCATTTACAAAATTTTTCTCCAAAAGCATTTCATAATTTATTCTATTGCAGAATGTGGAATGGATGGTGCTTACCTGTAAGCACTTTTATATTTCTGAAATCCTTTGTCCTGAGTATGTCGTCACCAGTAAATCTCCAGAAGGCTTGGATCGACTTAAGGAGTTGGAGAAAATGAGCATAGATGGTGTTACCGCTGAGCACAAACCAGAGGTGTTGATGTGTAGGCAGGTAGTGAACATTGAGAGCAAGTGTAGCTGCTTAGAAGGAACTGTGAAAGACTGTGGCATTGGTGGTGAATAAAAGACAGTCTTTTCAGCTGTAGCATTACCCTTAGGGAGCCTTCTACCTGAAAATGACAAACAAAAAAAATTAAGTTTTAGTGAGTTTTGCATTTCATAAATGCAAAATTGCATGCAAAACTAACTTATGATTGTAATTTTACAAAAATTACAAAACTGTAAGCAAAACTAAACTGCCATCTGCTCATTTCTAGTTATATGTAACTGCCTGCCCTCCACCAACTAGCTCCTACAGAGCATATAGTTGTACCACACTGCTTAGAGGAGAAAGACAGTGAGTACACAAAGACAAAACAAAAGTAAAATGCCATGCATTTAAATTGGATAAGAACCAAGAGCCCAGACTTGTTAAAAGATGTGTTCTTTTTTAACAAACACATAAGAGAACAACAAATACAAGTAAAATTATCAAAGGAAACTGATAGACATAGTTTCTGTACAGTTTACTCACAGGTTTTGTGGATAGGTAGCTCTCCTACATGCCAACTTTCATGAAGAACACTCACAAATTAATTTGCCCACTAGTGCCCAGCAGCATTTAAAGATAACTGCATAATATCTTTAAGGTCAACAAAGTAGAGCATCCTGTATCAGTTTCTGGTGTACTTGTCTCTTTGATCATTGGTTAACCTTTAAAATACTAGTTTTTTGAGTCATATTCTAAGTTGCTAGCCTACTTAAGAGGACAGAATGGTCTTAGATAGGAACCATATACTGACATTTGTCAACTTGGATGAATTGAATGACTGTCTGGAAGTCCTCCACTGTCTCAAAGTAATACTGGCTCATTAAAGATTAATTATATGGTGTCACATACGTGCGAGTAGGACTCAACTAGAGGGCCTGAATAATGGCAATTGCACGTCCGACCAGGGAGTGGCAGGGTGCACTAACTGTCTTTCTTGTTCCCTTGCAGACCATTCTCGAGAAATTCTCTAGGTTTCCGGCACCTTTGATGACATCACTTCCGCTTCTGGCGCTGATGACATCACTTCCAACACTGGCCTTTAAAGCCTTTAAAGCCGGCATCTTGATTCAATACCGCAGTTTCAGTCTTGTAAACAACTCACTATCTTTAAATGCCTTTTTGCAGCCAAGGCACATTATACAGGTGGCTGCCCCAAACCTTTATGATGTCTATTTGTCGTTCTTGTGACAATGGGTAATAAAATTATTCTGACCTATACTGCAGTCACATATTTAGGTTTTATGCCATGCTACATAATTAATGACATTAGCCATTGACTGCTCTAACAGTTGTAGTAACTCCAAATAATGATAGTTAACAGTTTTAGTATATTCTGCAATTTTTCAAAACTCTCAACCTTTTTGTACGATTTATCATTTCCTAAATGATAGAACAAATCTGACTATAAAAGTACTAAAGGAATACACATATGCTTCACAAACACTTAAAAAATGGTCTTATCTCATCTAATCAACAACTGTCAAGCCATATCGCTAGGTAATAGACATAAAATGTAAACATTGTGCTTAACAATTCTTTGGACTTCAAACAGATTTGTCAATTAAAGCTCAAGTGATATCTCATTCATATGATGACAACTGGTGATTTACTTTGACAAAGAAAGTTCAAGTCGTACTTCAGATCCATCTTAACAATATACAGCATTGTAATTACAGACATGGAACCTATTGCTTTAATAAACATCTGATTTTGTCGTGATGATTCAACCTGTACCTCGCCTTTCTAAACAGCATTCAGTATCCCTCCATTTTGTTTGTGAAATTGGGCTCATACCTCTACATCAGGGTGAGGAACCTCTGGCCCATAGGCTCTTTATGGCTCCCTGGCCAACATGAAACAGTAAACTGGATGTTTCCTAGATTTGATGTAAAACCATTTCTTTGTTGTTTTCAGAAAGCTGTTTGTCAAAGCTTAACAACTTTTCTATAAACAGAGAAGCAAGCCATTTTGCTTACTTTACAGAGGAGCTCTTGTTGTTTTTAAAAAGAGCAATAATGACAGGCATTGCACCAGTAAACATTTAACTTATGACACCTTTCAGAGACAAATCAAGGCTCTGAGGAATAACCTGCCTGCTCAAGAAGCCACCATCCTGTAGTAATGTCATGGGTAGTGTCACTGAGGCCAGTTAGATTGGGAGAGAACTTATCCCTAAAAGACTGAAGTTTTACTCTAAAGGCAAAAGAACTTGTGGTTGCTACTGCTTAAATTCTTGACCAGAGAAAAAAAAAACTTTTTTCAGAGTATTACTTGGGCATGTTGTACTGTATCTGACCATGGTGGTTACATGCTGTGAAATACTGAGAAGTCACTATAAGATTCAGCGGCCAATTTTAGTTTCATTTACTTGCTTTTGACAAGACAACAGACATAACCAACACTAGCCAGCATACAGTTTTCATGTGCAGGATTATGAAGGGTTTTGAGACACAAGATTTACTTTCCTTGATTGCTTTGCCTGATACCACTAGAGGTGAGGACAATTTTGAAAGCACTGATAATGGTGATGTAGTCATTTGGTTTAACAATAAAATAATTTAGCATGGTCCTCATCTGATAGAAATGGCATGATAATCTGGATCAGATCCATTTACTTTAGTGACACGTCACAAATGTATCTGATTCACAATTACTATGTCTGAACTATCATTTCCTGCATTAAGTTGATCAAAAAACAGAAGGCCTGACAACTGCCAATTCAGGGAATTAATGATGGCTTAGATATAGACTATGGAGATTTGGTTTACTACTGTGTGGTGCAATGGCAATTAGGTCGCAAATGCTGACGAGATGTTACAAACTCAAGAGATGCTGTGAAGAGTTTCATGGAGATAAAAGGAAAGAGTGAATGAACTAAATGATAGCAAGTGGCACAGTGATCTGGAATTTATAGTGAACTTTGCAAGCTACCTGTCAATTATCAATGTTGGCCCCTTGCAGTTTAACACAACTCCTAATCTCATTCCTTTTGCAGATGAATGCATTGGACGTTAATTAAAGCTGTCGTAAAACTACCTTGAGAGGGATAATATGGGGAGATTCCCTAACTATTTGTAATCAAAATTCTGAAAGTGTGAGGACTAGAGAATACACAAGAAAAAGTTCTGATTTTTTGAAGTCTGTTGAAAGATTTCAAGATGTGAAAGCAAAAGAAGTAGTTCTTGACATCTTTGTCATGCCATTCACTGTCAATCCAGCTGATGTGCCGGAGTGAATGCAGCTGGAGATCATTGAACTGCAGAACAATTCTCAGTTAAAGGCCAGACACAACAGAGTTGATGTGCTTTTGTATGTTCATAAATTGCTGACCATAACATGCAAAAATAGTTTGTAAATGTGTCTTATTAACATGCTTATTTATAGTAGTCTATGGATTGCAAATGTTGTGCATTCACTGAGCAAATTATTATCTATGCAGTTATTTAAACAGCCAATCATATAGTGCATAAAATCCTGCAGATACAGGTCAGAACATCAAAAAACAAAATGGGAAAAAATGTGATTTTACTGATTTTGACCGATTGTTGGTTTTAGGCGGCCTGGTTTGAATATTTCTGTAACTGCTGATCTCCTGGGATTTTCAAACACAACCATCTCTAGAGTTTTCACGGGATGATGCAAAAAACATCAAGTGAGCAGCCATTCTGTGGGTGGAAACACCTGAGGCTACAGAAAGGCTACAGTAATTCAGATAAACACTCTGTAGAACTGTGGTGAGCAGAAAATCATCTCAGAATGCACAACATTTTGAAACTTGAAGTGGATGGGCTACAACAGTGGAAGACCGCATCAGGTTTCACTCCTGCCCATCAAGAAAAGTAAGCTGAGGCTCAACAAAACTGGACAGGTGAAGACTGGAAAATTGTTGCTTGGTCTGATGAACCTTAGAGTTGCTGAGGCACACAGATAGTAGAGACAGGATTTGGTGCCAACAGCATGAGTCCATGCACCCAACCTGCCTTGTGTCAACAGTCCAGGCTGCTGGTGGTGGTATAATGGTGTGGGAGATGTTTTCTGGATACACTTTGTGTCCATTAATACATTCATTGCTTGAATGTCGAGGCCTATTTAAGTATTGTTGCTTACCATGGCTCCACCCAGTATGACAATACACCATGTCATGAAGCAAAAGTCACCTCAAACTGGTTTCATGAGCCTGCATGAATGTGCAGCTGACAAATCTGCAAAAGCTGTGTGATACAATCAAGTCAACATGTACCAGAACCGCAAAGGAATGTTTCCAACATCTTGTGGAATCTGTGTCATGAAGAATAGCAGGTGTTATGAGTGCAAAAGGAGGCCCTACCCAGTATTAGTATACTGTTCCTAACGAATTACTCAGTGAACGTAAATATTAATCTGCTAAGACAAGAAAATGGTTTGACACCACCACTGTACATCATAATTTTTCACTGTGTTTGGTTTTGCGGTAGTCAGTGTAATACATGGGGGATAAAGTCATGTTGGGGCTATGTGATAGATACACTGTAAAACTAGGAGACTGAATGAAATTAAAATGCCATGTACTGCCTGCTGGAGAGTTTCATGGAGTACCCATACATCTTCAGTTCTGTGCCAGTCACCACACTGTTCCCATTGGGCTTTTCCATTCATATCCCCAAAGCAACAACATAATTGCCAGGAAATAACGTTGCTATTTAGCTGTGTTTAGTCAGATAATAAACATTCTGTATTTTTTTTTACCATGTTGAGGGATTCTTTTGGCATCATCTTCACATTTTGCGTATCCGTTCTCCATTTTGTGTATCCATTGTTCAGGCATGTGTGCATGATGCCAAGATGGCTAACTTCATAAGGCTGCAATGAGCATAGTTAACTGTCTACACTTTACTTTTCGAACAGAAGAAGATTTGTCATCATAAGAACATTATCTTCTTGAGCAGTTTCTTTTGTTATTAGTTTTTTTAGGCTTTAAAGATCTTGCCCATCTTTTGACTGCTTATTCTGCTTTGTCCTTTTTGCTATTGTTTTTACGTCAAGTAAGGGCTTTGGGACAATTCTGTCACAACACTTTTCAGACACAGGAATATTGCATCAATGTACCTTTTATTGTAGGTAACTCTCATTTGTTAAATAAAATTATGGTACAGAAAATCAGGAATTGTTAGGAATCAAGTTAGCATTTGAAAGTTAAGACCCTGGAATGAAGGAACAGAACTGCCATTCGTGATTCTCACTGAGCATGAAACTTCAGCCTGCCTCAGAGTATATAGATACGTGAATCCAAGACAAGCCAGATTGGGGTTATTTTTCAGGCAGTTTAATTTTATGCTTTCTTACACGATTGGGAAAAATTTAAAGAAGTTACACCATTTAGGATTTTTCTGTTAATTTAACTTTGTTTCAAATTAATTTATCCTCACATCAAGTTATCTGGCCTATCAATAGAGAATTTATTTTAGTTAATAAATTTAATTTAATATTCTGCCTGGGTCGGCACAGTGGCACAGTGGTTGCGCTGCTACCTTGCAGTTAGGAGAACTGGGTTCGCTTCCCAGGTCCTCCCTGCGTGGAGTTTGCCTGTTCTCCCTGTGTCTGCGTGGGTTTCCTCCCACAGTCCAAAGACATGCAGGTTAGGTGCATTTGCGATCCTAAATTGTCCTTCATGTGTGCTTGGTGTGTGTGTGTGTGTGCCCTGTTGTGGGATGGTGCCCTGCCCGGGGTTTGTTTCCTGCCTTGCGCCCTGTGTTGGCTGGGATTGGCTCCAGCAGACCCCCATGACCCTGTAGTTAGGATATAGCGTGTTGGATAATGGATGGATGGATGGATGGAATATTCTGCCTTCTCCCATTCACTGCATAGTAAATTAAAATCTTATAACATAGTACAAACAATTGCATAATCAAGACTCTTACTGTGGATGACACACTGGGACCAGTGGCCCAGCCGGAATTTGTCCGGAATCCTTATCTGACTGGGACGCTAATAACATGGAGAAACAGGGGCGAACATTATCTTCAGCCTATTGTTTCTCAGCATATGCTAGATGGAAGCATCCCTGGATCTCAATACACCCGCAGGGAATGCTGGGAATTGTAGTCCGGTAGTACAACCCTGCTGGCGTCCGTGGGTTCTGCCGGGGGTGCTGCGGGGAGATATGGAAGTCCCAAAGAACAGGAAGTGTATGACCCGGAAGTGCTTCAAACGGGCAAACATATGAGGTGTCAGAAACTCGACAACGTATTATTTCCTGGCCGCAAAATTGAATAAAGTGACAGCACTGATGTGGACAAATCAGAGTCCAAAACATAACTGAGGGAATAGGGGAAAGGTGGCGACTTTTAAAGGCCAGTATAGGAAGTGACCTCAAAGGGGTCGGAACCGGATGGGTCTTCATCCATAGACTTGGGCCTGGAAATGACATCAGAGGGGCTGGAAACGGAAGGGTCTTCATCCATAGACTTGGACCTGGAAAGTGACGTCTAAGGGGTCAGAACCATAATTGACTTCATCAGGGCCACACGGAATTTCCTGTGAATGGACTGCAGAAAAGCGAGAAGTAGAGTCAGTACCCTCATTCAAGCCCTTTAGCTGCCTCCTATGCGCACATGTGTGACAGAGGCTACAGAAAGGCGACACTCACCTCGGAAGAGTATCAGTGTTGAGCGAGAAAGAAGAAGACACAACTTGTCTGAGTTGTGTACAAAGTTATTTATGTAATAAACTACCCCTTTATTTGAAGTCAAGACTCTTATTTGTTCATGTTTGGGGCTCAGTGGCATCCCTAGCGTTCACAACATGAGCACCCCTTTGAGTACTTAAAGTGCTCGTTTGACTTCAGTTGCCAAGATTACTTTGGGTTGATACAGAAGTGAGGTCCCATGCAGTAACATTGTCTTCTTGGTGAACACACGTGCATCAAAGACTCATCACAATATCCCTTATATTGCAAAATCTTCATTTAATAAGAAAAAAAGAAAATGTGCCTGGCTATACTTTGGTGTGCATTGTTATTTATAAAAAATTATTTATATGCTGATAGAATATCTGCTGTATTTTGCTGCTGTGTCAACAAAGTATTGAACTCGCAGCAGAAAAATCTTTATCATCTGGACGAATATTTTCACACCCAAGTTCAACACAAATTAAATTAAATTTTTTTTTGCTTAATGCTAGCTGGGAGCTCATCTTGCTTCTCTTTTGAAGAACACTTTGGTTTGGCCAGGGAGCATTAAGCATTGCTCAGATGGTTCAAGTCCTTTCTTTCTGATTCTAAAAATCATTGAAAGCCTGCTATAAAATATTTGACTTCCCTATCTCTTTTACTGATACTGGTTGGTTTTTGATTGCCCTTTGCACATCTGCCTGTTCTGTTTTCTCAATGTGCCTCGATTATCTGGCACTCTGTAATAACATCATAAATATAAAGGGATTATGATTTGATATTTATTATGCAAACAAGACCTTCATAATGTAATGGTTTTTGTTGATGTTCAAAGTAATAACATTTTTACAGGAGTTTTATTTCTCATTATAGGTAATTTGTCATTCCATATTTTTCAGTGCTGACTGTCATTTTATTACATCATGAGTGTGAAGTGGTCCTCTGCCCACGACTTTTACGTCGAGTCCCTTGGTGCACACAGCCGATTCCACTGGCACCAATGTTCACCATATATACTATATGACATAAGACTGTGTATCAAGATTTCCATCCATCCATCCATCCATCCATTATCCAACCCGCTGAATCCGAACACAGGGCCACGGGGGTCCGCTGGAGCCAATCCCAGCCAACACAGGGCACAAGGCAGGAACCAATCCTGGGCAGGGTGCCAACCCACCGCAGTGTATCAAGATTTAGATTACTATAAATAATTACCAAACAATCAGAATGATAAGGACTCCTATAAAAGCTACAGTGATACATTTTAAGTTTTCAGTAATAAACATCAGAAAGTTTTTTATGACTTCACAATTCTGCATAGGCAGTGAACATACAGTACTGTGCAAAAGTTTTAGGCAGGTGTGAAAAAATGCTGTAAACAAAGAATGCTTTCAAAAATGGAAGTGTTAATCATTTATTTTCATCAATCAACAAAATGCAGTGAATGAACAAAAGAGAAATCTAAACCAAATCAATATTTGGTGTGATCACCCTTTGCCTTCAAAACAGCATCACTTCTTCTAGGTACACTTGCACACAGTTTTTGAAAGAACTTGGCTGGTAGATTGTTCCAAACATCTTGGAGAACTAACCACAGATCTTCTCTGGATGTAGGCTTCCTCACATCCTTCTGTCTCTTCATGTAATCCCAGACACACTCGATGATGTTGAGATCAGGGCTCTGTGGGGTCCATACCATCACTTCCAGGACGTCTTGTTCTTCTTTATGCTGAAGATAGTTCTTAATGACTTTAGCTGTATGTTTGGGGTCGTTGTCCTGCAGCAGAATAAATTTGGGGCCAATCATACGCCTCCCTGATGGTATTGCATGATGGTAAGTATCTGCCTGTATTTCTCAGCATTGAGAACACCATTAATCCTGACCAAATCTCCAACTCCATTTGCAGAAATGCAGCCCCAAACGTTCAAGGAACCTCCACCATGCTTCACTGTTGCCTGCAGACACTCATTATTGTACCGCTCTCCAGTCCTTCGACGAACAAACTGCCTTCTGCTACAGCCAAATATTTCAAATTTTGACTCATCAGTCCAGAGCACCTGCTGCCATTTTCTGCACCCCAGTTCCTATGTTTTCGTGCATACTTGAGTCTCTTGGCCTTGTTTCCACGTCGGAGGTATGGCTTTTTGGCTGCAACTCTTCCATGAAGACCACTTCTGGCCAGACTTCTCCGGACAGTAGATGGGTGTACCTGGGTCCCACTGGTTTCTGCCAGTTCTGAGCTGATGGCACTGCTGGACATCTTCCGATTTCGAAGGGTAATAAGCTTGATGTGTCTTTCATCTGCTGCACTAAGTTTCCTTGGCCGACCACTGCATCTACGATCCTCAATGTTGCCCGTTTCTTTGTGCTTCTTCAAAAGAGCTTGAACAGCACATCTTGAAAACCCAGTCTGCTTTGAAATCTTTGTCTGGGAGAGACCTTGCTGATGCAGTATAACTACCTTGTGTCTTGTTGCTGTGCTCAATCTTGCCATGACATGAAACTGTCTTCCACAACCTCACCTTGGTAGCAGAGTTTGGCTGTTCCTCACCCAGTTTTAAGCCTCCTACACAGCTGTCAGTTATGATATACAAGTCTCTCATGTATTGTTAGTTTAAAGTGAGTGAAAATATTGTTTTGTTTACTGGAAAATGGAAAGAAAATGCAAAGCCATGTAAACAAAAGGTTAACTGTACTGTGCAATTTATAAAGCCACATTATGCACTTTCCCTCAGAAAAAGTCTAAATCCGGCACTCATGCATATTTTGGTATTACATCATACAAGACATTTATTATATGTGTCCACTAAATTAAATACCACCAGCAACATGCATTTGTCACCATTCCATTGCAGTAGCACATATTCATCTGCACTCTTTTGTCCTGTGATCTTTTGTGAACTGTAGAGAACTACATAAAAACTTGGGAAGCCTGTTGTAAAGCAAACAGTTCCACCCTATACCATTCTTATACCATATTCAGAAGGGCTATTTGAAAATATAACAATGGATTTTATTGATGATTTACAATTATCACAAGGTTATATTAATGTTTCAGGTAAAAATAGAAAGATTCTTCCACATTTAATATTACCTAAAACACTACCATTAAGTCAGAAAAATCTTTTGGATACCTGAGATTTCCTAAAGAAATATTTTTGTTTATTTCATGTGTTTGTTTTATTTCTTTACTTTGATACTAATATACTAATCTTATATACTAAAATGCTGCACTAAATCTAGATTAAAAAAATTTGGCCAGTTTTGCTGCTTCTTAAATAAGTAGATAATATATACAAAAATGTTAAAAAAGCGGAAAGATACCATTGTATTTGAAGTTTAATGAAAGAATTTGTAATAAGGAGTTGAGATCTCAGTGTCAGTTTTAAGGTCTCATCTCAGAAGGAGATTATGTTTGAAAATAGACAAATTTCCAAGATATTTCTCCTTCAATGGCTGCAAACTGAACTCATTGCAACATTAAATAGTTCCCACACAGAGATGGAATCACATATAGCCTCTTGTTTATGGCTAAACAGAAAGTAATAGTTGATGGCCAATCATGTTTCTTTACCTCTTCCAAAGAAGAAAAAGATCTAAAAAAGCAGATTCTGATATCCTTAAAAACATGAACATATCATATCATATGTTTGCGTGCAAATAAGAATCTGCTTGCAACTTAATTTGTCTCTAGTGTACATATATAAAATCCAACGTTTGTCCGCTTTTCACGAGAGAACTACTTAATAGATTTAGATCGGCTTTTTTTCTATAATTTGCTTCAACATTCCAGTTGATTTTCCAGCCTCTCACATCACACTAAGTATCATAGTTTGCTTGTGGTACCGATTTATTTGTGTGAATCCGAGAGACACACAGTGGGGCTGTCCTCACTCATGAGCCAGCCTCAGGGCACATCTTACATCCGCAGAACTAGCGAATGAGAGAACTACTTAACGGATTTAGATTGGGGTTTTTTCTATGATTTGTTTGAACTTTCAGGTTGATGTTGCGACGTCTCTCATCATGCTATGAATCATAGTTCACTTGCAGGAGCGATATAGTTGTGCTAATCTGAGACAGAGGCTGCTGGCCAAGGAGATGGGGAGTCCGTGTTGGAGTGTAACATGCCTCTGCTTACCTAGCCTTACCTTTTTGTTTTTTGATTTTTAAAGTTTGGCCTGTTTCACTACTACACAGGCGAAGCTGCCAGGGACAGCTAGTCATTAATATAACACACTGGTTGCAGTTTCACCTTTTGGTTATATCTGTGCCCTGTGGTGGGCTGGCGCCCTGCCTGGGGTTTGTTTCCTGCCTTGCGGCCTGTGTTGGCTGGGATTGTCTCCAGCGGACCCCCGTGACCCTGTAGTTAGGATAAAGTGGGTTGGATGATGGATGGATGGTTATAGCTGTATACATATATATGCATAACCAATAAGTAATTGAAAGTGACACTAAATTTAACAGAAATGCATATGAGGGTTTGTATGTTTATATACACATGCATTTATTTACATGTGCACAAGCTTATATATAAGTGAATGAAACTAATTCCATTTATTTTGGAAACACTATAGAAAGGGAAAATTTGGAACAATTAGAATATAAAGTATATAAATAAACTACAAAAAGTATACAATACACATTAAATATGTCTCTTTTGGAATATCAATTCCACTAGAACAAAACAGCTTTTTTTTAAGGAGACATCTTACCCTAGGTTTATTGTATCCAAACTATCCAACTATATGATATCTCAACCTAATCCTTACTACACCACTGCTGGAGGGTCTCTTTTTAGTTTGGGTGTGCCCTGTCTCTGTAATCATTGTTAAAACACACGGCTTTTAATTAAGATTATACAATATTTTTAGTAGTTCAGATGCATTCTCTGACCAACAGTTGAACTTTGTAAGTTAGAATGTCAAAGGCTTCAATCATGATATAAAGAGAAAAAAAAGTAATCCCCCCTCCCACCCCGCCACCCTTACGGGCCTTAAATTAAGATAGTCTTTTTACAGGTGATTCATTTAATAAGTAAGGACCACTTTCAACTTCAAAGACTGGATTGCCCAAACTTTTCATTTTAGCTATTTAAAAAAATAGAGGTGTGGAAATTTTAATAAATAAGGCAATCCCATTTGTGACATTATCAAATCCTGTAAGTACGATGCTATTGTTATCTCTGATCACGCTCCCCTTATCTCGGAGCTTGAATCATTATGCCTACACACTGGTGTCTTAACCCTTTATCATTAGCAGATGTGAATTCATCTCCAAACAAATTGATACTAATGTATCCTTAGAGATTTCCATGGGAATACTTTGGGAAATTTTGAAGGTTAGTTTTTTTCTTTTTTTTAAGAGGATACATTATTTCATATCTTTTACATAAAAATAAAATTACAGACCAAAAAAGCATCAGAGTTAATTAATGAGATTTTCAGAACATATCACATCTCTACTTGAGGTACTTTACAGTAAAAGTCAGGCTCTATAATTAAAATTTAATTTCTCAATAACAAAAGAAACTGAACAACTCATCTTTAAATTGTGACATCATTATTATGAACCTAGACAGAAGGCTATGTAGATTTTAGCTCAAGAAATCCAGAAGCAGGAAGTTTGCAAGGCAATGTAAGAACTTACCAATGCAACTGGAGATAAAAATCACAGACTATAAAAATATAACTTAAACATTCAAGGAGTACAGTAACTTCTTATATTCCAATGAGTTTTAAGAAGGTGAGACACAAGCTAAGAAGTTTTTTGACACAAACAAATACCACAGCGCCATACTTTAGGGCAAAAGAACCTGACAAACCTTTGACTCTCAGAACTACTTTATGCTATAAACTCACTGCAAAGTGAGAAAGCAGAAGGCCCTGATGGCTACCCAGTGGAATTAAAAAAAAAATGTTCTTCTAAGTTAACCTCCTTATTATTAACAACATTCATAGATGCTAGAGAAAATAAAAATTACCTTAAATTATTTGACAAGCATTAATTACCATTTCTTTGTAAAAAATAAGGACTTGGTATAATGTGTATTATACAAACCAATTTTACTTCTGAAAAATGATGTTAAGATACTCTCCAAGGACAATTAGCCTAAACCTTTGGATTTTCTTTAATGTAAATGTTCATCATGAAATCTAACACACCAGAAATTTTAGTACCTTTAGATGCAAAAAAAAAAGCCTTTAATAAAAATGGAGTATCTGTTTACCACAATACACACATTTGGGTTTTTGTCCTAAATATCTCCACAAAGATAATTTAGAAGCCTTAGGTTGTATTAATAGCACAAACTCAGGCTACTTTAAACTAGAATATAGTTCTTGACAAGGGGTGCCCTCTCTCACCATTGCTTTTCTCAATAGACATTGAACCATTGGTTATTCATTTTCAAAATACAGAAATAAAGGGGTTTATTAGAGAAGGGCTAGTAAAGACAATATCAGGCATATGCAGATAATATAGTACTGTATATATCATACCCACAAATATATTTACCATTAGTCCTTAATGGATTAGCAAAATTTCAAAAGACATCTAATTTCAAATTTAATTTTAATAAAAGTGGGGCTTTTGTCCAGTGAACCCTGTAGCAAATCATACTAGACTGGACATTTATCTGTTCATTCTATGAAGAGAGCTTATATTACTAAGGATAAACATCACAAATAAATAACACAGTTCTGGTAACATTATGGAAAAAAAATTAAACAAGATTTTAACAGATGGTCTACCGTCCAGTTCACTTTAGCAGGGAGAGTCAATACTGTCAAGATGAACATCCTTCCTCAGCTCCTTTTTCAGAACATCCCTATATACATAAACAAATAATTTTTTCAGAAACTAGAAACAAGTTATAACCTTATTTATTTGAAATTCGAGATGTCCACAGATACAAAAGGTGACTCTTGAACGACCTAAAACAGAAGATGACTTGGCAGTATCTAACTTTCTATTATTGTCGACAAATATACACGCTATAAAGACTTGGAAATCAGCATTAATTAATTAATTTACATGAGCCTGGTGCCAATATACCAAAAACCCTGTTGTTCACCAATCACTTAGTATATGGAACCAAAGCAGGATGCACTTCAAGAAGATTTTATCTGTTGCTCTACTTCACAAAAATCACCTTTCTCAACCCTCTCAAACCTACGCAGTATTTAATCTTTGAAAAAAGTCTTTGATTAAGACACTTAAAGAATTATATATAGATAATGTATTTGCATCTTATGAACAATTATGCTATAAGTGTAACCTCACATCAACACAATTTTTCCACTACTTTACTTTCAAATTAGAAATTTCTATTACAGAGGCAACAGTGGTTTGTCTTGAAGACTCAGACACCATCTCAACAATATATATATATATATATATATATATATATATATATATATATATATATATATATATAAATGTCTTTCAGACAGCCTTGGTGTCACAATCCCTCCTAACCCATTAAGAGCTGTGTTTGGTGGACTCCCAGATGGGCTTAAAGTGGAAAAGGACAAATTGATTGTAATTGCCTCTACCACACTATTAGCATGTAGACTTATCTTGGTCACTATTTATGAGTCAGTGGGTATCCATACTATTTGCAATTGGGGGGAAAAAATAAAAATACTCAGTTAGTGGATCTGTCCAAAACTTTTTAAACACAAACTAAAACAATATATAGTAAGCATTCATACAGGGGGAAGTAAATGATTTTTCCTCTGTTCTTGGCTCTCCCCACTTTCTCTTTTTCTCAGTCTTGTTTTTTTAGTTTTTTTTCCCTCAGTTTTCTTACTTTTTTTTAATTCTCCAGTGTTTTTATCTAGTTTGATTTTGAAGTGTTTTGTTGTATACATTCTGAAAAATTTAATCTGCTTGATTGAAATACTATGTTACTTTATTAAAATGAAATTAATAACAAAATTGTCACTAAAGTGACAGTTTACTTCAGTTTGTTATAAATTTTTATAAATCTTATAAATTCTTATAAATCTTATAAATCTTATAAGATTTCTTATAAATTTCTGGATAGTTTAACCATAGCAAAGTGTCAGTTGTCTCAACCTTTATAATATTTTCTGGGCCCATGTTGGAACTCCACTCTTCCATTGTTTTTATAGATTTATTCATTTTAATATAACAAGGAATGATCCCTCAGACTCAATACACAGTGTATAGGAAAGAGAATGTGGCTACAACTGCAGTCGCCCAGTGAGACATTACAAGAGCAAGAACCCGCTAGAGGTGTCATAAAGCAAAAGAAGAGACCATGTAGGTCCATGCACTCAACTAAAATAATGACATTTGAATCAAAAAGCAGTAAGCAGAAACAAATTCCACTTACAAAAAATATGTTAATTACTAATTTTCATAATTACTTATTACTTACTTTAATACACAAAACAAACTCTCAGCTTCAATGCACAAGTATGCATTTTTGCATTTTGTTCTTTACTCAGTTTGGCAGACAAATAATGACACTTTTGATTTTAAAAACTAACATTCATAAAATCACTTTTCCAAATAATAAATATTATTTATTAACCAAATAACACCAAAAACTAAGGGCATCTGTCAAGGAATTGTCTTGAGTATGGGAAAGGTGCTATATAAATAAATTATTATTATTATTAGGTAAAGTACACTCTTGTGTCATAAAAACTGATTGTGATTTTTTGCACAGCGAGAGTGATGTCAGTGGCTTCGATTTGATATCAAGTATGCTATTACTACACATGCCCATGGCAAAATGTGCACTTTTTGATAGAGCCTTATATTTTGAGAATAAAAGGGGATTGTTATCCTCAAAACACTTACATTGGATTAGGCATGAATTCATTGAAAATAAGGAATGTTTGATTGTAGTTTGGCTTTAGTTTTGGGAACTTCTTTGTTTTTCCGTTTCTGTCAAGTTGACTGAACTGTGAGACTAAGACTGTCAAACCAGCCGACCATCACAACAGACAGTTTTGCTGTTTCTGCCTCTCCAGCCGACCTGCACTCTTTTCTTTTTGTCAAACCAATAGGCCAGTATTGGCTGATGCTGTCCTGACCATCTAGTGAGCTGACATGCATAGCTAGCCATTGTTGTGTTGTAAATAAGTAATTATCAGCTGTGACTCTCATTAGTCCATGAATCTGAAATCTGCGACCAGTCCTAATTAATATTTCTTTTTTATTAATTTACTGCAGTTTCAGCTGGTGCCTGCGGAACTCAACCGGTGTCAGCAAGCAAATAAATAAAAAGCACATTTTCCTTATTCACCTTATTCACCACCTGAGTTTTGATAGCTAACTAGCTATTTATAGCATCTCTTCGTTTTTTAACAAGATATAACTGATGAAGACTTAACAATCACAACTTTATTTCTAACTTCATTTTCCATTATGTATATATTTTACACTTTTTTTTTATTTAAACAGATGCATACTGATTTTAACTGTCTATATACTTTCACCAAAAAACATCATGTAGTGTTAGCTAATTTTTTTTTATCTTTTCATTAAAAAAAATCTCCTTAAAGTAAATTAATTCATTACTGTAATTAAGGTAAATTCATTTAGATAATGAACCATTTTGTGAAGAAATTTTATAATTATGATTAAAATGAACCTGTGCTTATGCAAAAATTGGGCTGTATAAAACACAAAAAATTGGCTTAACTTTACTCCAAATTACAGCCATCGGTAAGTTGTATACAGATGTGAATAAAAATCCTCATTTCATTGTGTGTCATATTGCAAGGATCTTGAACTAACTGTATCACATTTTATTAGCATGTTTTCTCAGTACTGCTGTCTTCAGTGTTAATAATGTTAACGTTAATTCTCTTGGTGTGTTGCTATCTATTTTGTCTATAAAAAGGGTGTGCTGTGTGTTGTACAACATAACTGGCAATGTCAGCTTTAGCTCCTTTGGGGGGTATTGCCAATGGCAGGGTACACAAGGACAACGTTTTCAGGGATGAGAGAGAACTATTTGATCAGACAGGATTCTCGCAGTCCTCCCTGAGGCCTGTCATGCCATCTGTATGGGATGGTAGAATCTGGATGCTACAATGAGATTTACTCCCACTTTTAGGATTTTTCTTTTATTTGTGATTCCTGGAAAGAGACCGACAAAAAGAATGTGGTTCTCCATTTCCATCATACCTAAAGCTCACCTTCACTGAAGTTTTATTTTCTATGTCCCCCATTGGATTGTAGTGAAGACGAAACTCAGGAGCATGACCCAATTTATATGGTGATTAGATCATGAATATTTAAAGAGGATGTTCGTACCCCATATATGGTCACCATGGTGGGGCGGGTTGCTGGGAGGTGATGGGGGTGGCTAAAAGCTTCTGCTTGAGATTTATAAAGGAACTTGGCATGGCATGTGGCATAATATATTTTTATAAATTGTATGTACATTTTTATGAATCTGATTTTAATTGTGTGTACAGTACATCATTTTCCCATTTCGAGCATGTGCAAAATTTTAATATGGAATCTAACAAGGGTTTATACGCGAGGGCCCAGGACTTCACTAAATCCGCTTAACTTTACTGATCTTAGTGTGACTTTAACACTAGAATTACCAGAGCCTACGAAAAACCTCGTAGATCCGGCCCACCTTAAATCCGTTCGCACCTCTCCCTCAGCGTCTTTTGTCCTCTAAATGTACCGATTAAGACAAGCAGCAAGCAGCCTGCTATTCCATCCCCTACCACCGCAGACCATACACAAACTTCTCCCAGCTCATGCCTTGATTGATTATCTGGGAGTGAAGTGCTGGAGTTTTAGAGTGGAAATAATAGATCGTTATTTGGAACACATGCATTTCATGTGTGTTCCGTTTCTACAGTAATCTGTGTAAACACATTATTAAAACAGAAATGTTTGTCATATTTTAGTAATAAATGACAAAATGTTGGCATAAACTATGTAATGTGTGATGCCTGAAGTCCAAAGATCAAATAAACACTTTCACAAAAGGTTCAAGGACGATACAACAGCTTCCGTGGCATAGCGGTAAGATTTGCTGACTTGTAATCAAGAGTCCCTGGTTCGATCCCGTCTGCCTCCTGTATTTGCTGTTTTCAGTAGTGAGCTGCTCTTATTGTTAATATTGTACAGTACACACATACATTTGGTTTGCGTCTGTAACAGACGGTGTACATTTATAGGACTTGTGAAAGTTAACGTTTTTTTTTTCACTTTTATTCTCTCAGTCATGATCGCGATACATACTTCCGCCCTAGGGATCTGACGCTGTTAGTTTTTATTTGAAGCTGGGAGTAGCTGTAGATGTGATTGGTGTTTTGAGGCAATGCAACTGGACATTCTCTGATCTGGAGGGATAAAAGCTGACACACAAACGCTGGTGAATCTGCCTTCTTCTTATCTCACCATCACTTGATTTTTTTTTATTCAGTTTTATTGAGTGTTCCTGCTCATACTGAATTAGTATGCACCTTATGGTCTATGGTGTCAAAAAAAACAAAAAAAAAAACAGAGACATAGGTATATATGATATTTGGAATTATTCATTTTATGACCTGTATAATACATTTCAGAAAACATTGTGGCACTAATGCAACAGTATTCATATTATTCATATTCATTCGCATAGCACCGCATATTTTTTTCCCCAATCTTGCCAGTCCCCACATGTTGCTGTTTCGTTTGTACTCCAGGACATGCAGAGGTAACAATAGTACAGAGAGGTCAGTTTGGCACTATATGCAATCATCACATTCAAACGTTAACAGTTCAAACACACGCAAGGACCCGTCCCTCCTACATTTACGACGTGTGTACCTGCGCACACTTCTCTCTATACTGTGGTTTCTATTAGGCTCTGGTAATTCTAGTGTTAAGTAACTTAAACAGTATAGAAAGTTTGTTTTCAGAATGGCCACTTTATTTTGAAAACTTCTCTAATCCACTGTATGTAATCATTAAAATCTGAGAAATATCTATAGTACAATGCTTTTTCAAAAATAAAATTCTGTCCATTTAACACTTGAACAAGCAAGTTTAGGAGAACTGACCTGATGTAATCCCTGGCCAGACAAAGACCCTTAACACTTCTTTATGTAAGATGATTTTCATTTCCAAATGAATAAATTGGTAGAAAAAAAAAGAAAGGACAGAAAAGTCAAGCAGCTGCTTCACTGATCCAGCCTGCTGAGATGGATTTTCATCCCTGAACTTTGTCCTTGTGAAGTTTGCATGTTTCTCCCTATGTCTGTGTAACATTTCACCTGGGCAGTTCGGTTTCCTTTTTACATCCACAAATACGTGCAGTTTAGATTACTGGCAATGCTAATTTGGCTGATGTGATTGGGTGTGTGTGTGTGTGAGTGTGAGTGGGCTCGGGTCCCCCAGGTTCCTGAACTGGAATAGGCAGATTTAAAAATATCCGTTATATTATGGCTATGAAATTGAAGAAAGCTTTGTAAATTTTCTTATTTTCGTCACTAGATAATAACTTCTCAGATCTTTACATATTTGAAATTTCATTTTTTTTCTTTAGAAACTGTTTATAGAAAACATCTGACTGTTGCAATGATAGATAACATACCAGAGGAAAAAACTTTTCTTAATTTTGAAACTTAGAAAAAATGTTTTAGAAACTGATATTCCTGAACTTTGACAGTCAAAATAAAACACTGTTTTTCACATTCTGTAGTTCCTGCTCCTTTAGGAATAAACAAAGCAGTATCCTGCAGTGAGCACAATCTCATTGGGAATTTATGTATTTTATATATATACTGTATATATATTTTAAGGTTATGATAGCAGCCTTTGTCCCTAGAATACCAGCAAGGAGGTCAGTGCATACAAAAACCTGAATGTTTCTAATAAATAAACACTGGCTAGTGATGCGTGCAGGAAAAGCACAAAATAACAACAAAATGTAAAGAAAAGAACAAATTCTACAGCCTCTGATATCCTAACTAAACTATTCCTGGTACAATGACTTAGCTATTCCACCGAAATACCCCAAAATATTTCTCCTTCCATCTCTCTCCCTCTCTGACTCCTTCTCTGTATAACTTGGTTTTTCTTTTCCTTTTGCCTGTCAAGTTCTTGCCCCGACTCAACTCTCATCTCCAAGCTCAGTGAGTCTGTGGGCTTAAGGTGGCTTAAAACTTCTGTCCTGGGGTCACTTTTAGTCAAGCATTGGAAATAAATTTTGGCATCATGGTAGCCATACTTTTTAAAAGGGGACAGGTTAAATACTGTTTTCCTAGTGTACCTACACTGCAGGACTGCTAGGTATGTTCAGAGGGCCATGGATTTAGGGAAGCTCTCTTACTGCCACACCACTCTAAAGGGTAACTCTTATCACAATAAGAGACAGGAAACATCAAAGGTTTGGGGCAGCTACCCGTATAATATCCCTGGCTGCAAAATGGGTATTTTTTCATGAGTTGTGAATGGTACAATGTCCAAAACAGATCTGACTTCAGTTTGGAAAAATGGCGGCTTTAAAGGCCGTGACTGGAAGTGATGTCATCTGGACCAGGACTGGAAGTCATGTCGCCGAGACTGGAAGTGACGACAGCTGAAATGCTGGTACCGGAAGTGGCGTCTTCGGGACCAGAAGTGCTGTCATCAATGGTGCCGACACCTAGTGGGATTTCCCGAGGACAGTCTGCAGAGGACTGGTCTGGCATGGTACTACTATTATTTAAGCCCTCTAGCTGCCTCCCATGCACACATGTGTGACACTCTGTTCCTGCTCTCTGAGCCTCTGTTGATCAAGAGGTTTTCTACTCTTTTCTCGACCAACACCTTGCTCTGCTCTTATAAGGAGGGTCCGGTGTTTCTGGCAACTGTAGTTTGCCTGCTCTTTAGTGTCCTAGGATAACATAACATGCTTCCATATGTCACTCTTGAGCATCTGTGTGCTCCATACTTAGCCCTTCTGGGACACATTCCCCCCCAAGGGCAGAGCATACTTCCCTCTGTTTTTTCCTTGTTTATGTTGTTTTATTTTATTCTAATTTAACTTATTTTGTGATGACCATTATGCCTACAGTATGCCCGTTGCAAAGTACAAACATGCATTCACTGATGTGTGACAGAACATTTGCCATTTTTCCTTCAAAGGAGACTGAAGAACACAAAGATTCTCATCTTTTCTGTTTGTGTTTACAGATATGGTCACCATTTTCTTTCTGTGTTTTCATTTCTTTAACATTTTTTATGTTTTAATTTGCTTTTCGTTTTTTGAGAATATTGTTGCTCTCAATAGGAACTTTCTGTTAAGGCAGGCATTCACATCTAAACACTAATAGTAAAGTATCCACATTAGCTCCTTTTTTAACGCAGTGTTAGGGACTGGATATCCACAAAATAAGACCATGTTTAATGTTAGTAAATGTAA
This sequence comes from Erpetoichthys calabaricus, assembly GCF_900747795.2. Classification (NCBI taxonomy): domain Eukaryota; kingdom Metazoa; phylum Chordata; class Cladistia; order Polypteriformes; family Polypteridae; genus Erpetoichthys; species Erpetoichthys calabaricus. Next base: position 72,610,953 of record NC_041396.2, on the reverse strand, counting down.
AGTAGGAAGTAACAATGTTAGACTTAAATACACAGTGGGAGGCCTGAAAATTTAAAGTACTGCTTATGAGAAGGTTTTAGAAGTCGTAGTGTACTTGATACTATCAACTTTCAGAAGACATTAAGAAGGCAAACAGAATGTTGGGTTATATAGCATGATGTGTGGAGTGCAAGTCCAAGGAGGTTATGCTCAAGCTTTATAACACACTGGTGAGGCCTCATCTGGAGTACTGTGTGCAGTTTTGGTTTCCAGGCTGCAAAAAAGATAGAGGTGCTACAGAAAATCCAGAGAAAGGCAACTAGGTTGATTCTAGGACTGCAGGTGATGAGTTATGAGGAAGGATTAAAGGAGCAGAGCCTTTTCAGTTTGCGCAAAAGAAGACTGAGAGGCAAAGGCAAGTTTTGTCCTTCTGCTCCAGGGTAGCTTTCTGGAATCCCTGAGCTCACCTTAGGACATCTGCATTACAGTATGTCAGGTGTACTACCCCATCAAACTCTCCACCTGCCATTGCACCCTGAACAAGTCACATTGTGGGTGAGGGAATTTGGTCACTTGACACCAAAAGTGAGCCCAGTGGGAAAGGGGAGACATGGGGCGATTGAGTGGAGGCTGGTGAAAATTATGAAGTATTCTTGTACATTGCTTTTTGCACTGAAAACTTTTTTGAAGCTCTTTACTCAAAGATGCAGTTTTGCCAGTACAAAATGATAAAAACTGCGAGACTGCAAGTCTATAGCTTGTTCTGTAGTATCAATCTGTTACAAAATTGTAGCTTATCACCATATTATAATCATATAATAATTTTATAAATCAGAATGTTTGTTTTTCAAGATTGTTGATAAGTGCCGGAGAGGGCAGGGTTCAAAGGGTAAAAGGATTCTGATTTCTGGGCTGTTTGCATCTGCATTTTAGGCAACTCCCTTGTGCATTTTGTTGAATTTGGAGCTTGTCCTAAATCTTTTTATAAGCATTCATTGTTTGCTTTGTTTATAAAAGCCACAAGTTAACTGTCATCCTTCCTTTTGGGATACATTTTGTATATATTTTACACCATTTAAGTTTATTTTTGAGCCTAGAATCACTTTTAAACCGGCAAAGCCTAAGGCATTCCACTGCAGTTAGGATTAAGTCCATCTGATTAAGGCTATTTCCGGACAGGCAAATGATGCTTGGCCTGACCAGTGAAGCCTTTTATGAAATGTACAGAGTTCTCACACTCTAATTTTCCATTCATGGAAATTCCAATCATAAATACTTTGGATAGCATTTTTGTATTAAGTGGAATATTTAAAAGTAAATTAAATTCCTTAAGGTCTGTGCCATATTTTGGGCCTGAGTAGGCCTGAGGGTTTTGGGGTCAGGCTGCTTGGAATAAGGCCTGTATCTAGGCAGACAGGTGAAGGTCCTGATTTTTTATTGCTTTTTCACCATCTCATGTTACTACCTCACAAACAGAGAAAACAGAGTCAAAATCCACTCTAACTAGAAAAATCAAAACTTCCTATTGTTATATTTCATCCAGGGAGGCCTGGGGTTCAAATGTCACAATTTTGTTTGTTTTCACTGTTTATGTTAACATTGTTGATTATTTAGTTTCTTCATGTTTAAGAATTTTTACCATGTGCCATGTGTTTTGTCAGGGCCACATGTTTATCCCCATCAAAGGACTGACCTTAGGCCCTTGCTTTTCATTGTGAATGAGCTTGTGGTGTTGGGAGTTCTTCTAGTGATTATTTTGATTTATTGTAATTTTTTTTTTGCATTTTGTGAGCTTTCACTCTGCTTTTTTGCCATTTTTTGGTTTTCCTATTGGGACATAGTTCATTTTTGATCTCAAGAGTTTTGTTTTTTTTTTTTGTTTAACAGAGTTTTTGTTAAAATAAATCTTTTTATTTTCATAGATTGTTTCCCTTTTTGATATTAAACAGGGTTTGACGGGCTACCCCCCTCTAGTTGTCAATTTGAGTATTTCGTGGGAATTGCATGAGAACTCTCTAGTTCATAACAACTATCGATCCAAACTGTGCTGCTCACAATAATTCTTTGTTGGCTGAAGGTGGTCCTGCAGGATAAGCCGGCCTGTTAGAGTTCCACCTACAGGACACAAGGGATATCAGGAAATACAAGTACACCTTATTGAACGAATAAGAAAAACATCCATCCATCCATTTTCCAACCCGCTGAATCCGAATACAGGGTCACGGGGGTCTGCTGGAGCCAATCCCAGCCAACACAGGGCACAAGGCAGGAACCAATCCTGGGCAGGGTGCCAACCCACCGCAGGACACACACAAACACACCCACACACCAAGCACACACTAGGGCCAATTTAGAATCACCAATGCACCTAACCTGCATGTCTTTGGCCCAGGGTGAGGAAACCGGAGCGCCCGGAGGAAACCCACGCAGACACGGGGAGAACATGCAAACTCCACGCAGGGAGGACCCGGGAAGCGAACCCGGGTCTCCTAACTGCGAGGCAGCAGCGCTACCACTGCCGCCCCATAAGAAAAACAATAACAATATTAACAAAAATCATAAAATGTTTTGTTTTACTTAAAATTATATACAGTCCAAAAACAGAGTTACTATCCAGAGAAAAATTAAACACAAAAATACAACAAAATCCTTAAAATAAAAGAAAACATACAGACACAAACTGGCATATAACATTATTATTTGGAATCCTGGCTTTCAACTTCTGTCTTTTGTTAAAGACACTGCATTTGTATTCTGTCTTGGTGTTCAGTTGTGGCAAATCTGTTACTTCTCTTTTTCTTGCCTGTGTTCTCCTTTATATTTTTCTGAATTTCTGAATAAATCTTAAAAAATATAAATAACCTTGTTTGTTTTGGGGCCAGAGGTTTCACACTTTCTTTTCTTCCTTTACATGTATTTTTCACTCCATTTTTGGTTGTTTAAGAGTTTGAGAAGTGGGAGAATAATGTGGTCAGAAAACAAACAGAGACCAAAACTGAAAGTCAGGTATCAGTTATCAAATTCTGTAACACAAAACCAAAAATATATGTCTTATTTTAAGCAGGGATCTAATACCAAAATAACAAAGAGAATTGTACGTGATTGCTAATTAGTTTGTCCAATTTCAGAAACTTTGGGGCTTGCGTGAAGCAACCATTATAAAACCATGCTGAAAAATGTCATCCATGCATACTGCCAGTGCTATCAAAGTAGAGGGCAACACAAAGCTGTTAAATATTGGCAGCACCATTAATTAAAATAAGACGCAGTCAAAAATAATATTAAAATTAACAACAAATGTTTGGATTGAAAACCTGAGAACAGGTATATATTAAGTTAAAAAAAAACTAAAATGTTACTCACAACACCAACACCAGAGATGATTGGATAGGGTAATCATTAACAATCCGTGTAAAATGACAATTATAATCAGCCACCATTGCACTTATTTAATCTCTGTTTAATCAATTAAAGACAGTAATGTTAAACATAGCTTGCCATAAAAGCAGTTAGCAAGAGTCAGCCTAAAAGAAAAAAATATTCTTAAGAACATCAAAGTATCATCTGCATAATTGTGATAGTTCAGACAGCATGCCTGTATAACGCTCCACCAAGGAATCTGATAAAGTGGAAGAATCCCAGGATCGACCACCGAGGCACACCTTTAGTAACAGGGACCCACAGGTGAGTTACCACTTCAATACATTCCAAAAAAAAAAAAACGAATTAAACTGAAACTAGAGTTTTAAGAATAATTGAATGATCCAGTGAGGTAATGCCAGTGAGCAGACTCAGGAATCTGTAGATTTAACCTGAAAAACATGGAAAATTTAAAACACAGTGAAGTACTGAAGAAAGAGCTACACTTATCATGGACTTTCACAGAAAATAAAGCCCATGGGGTTTCCAATTGCAGTTGTGATCATTTCACATATATTAGGATCTTGCAGAGATTAACACCTTTGTGCACCTTAGGGTCAGTTTTTTTTTTCTGTGTCTGTGAGACTTCGCCAAAGAAAAGAGTGAAAAATAATTTTGCTTGATGTATTACATGCCAAAATATCAAAGTAGTCTGTTATAAATGGCACACACCAAAAGTTGTCAGTGTAGAATAATCTAGAAGAAGACACCAAAGATCACATTACATCTACAGATTTGTTATTTCTTATTGTAATGGTACAATTTGCAGCGATATAAAGGCTAGGAAAGGCAGACGTCAAATAAAATGGCCTTGTCATCTGAACTTCTAAATTAATGGCCTGTATGCTCATGACACTCTGATCCATACCACAGACAAAATCTAAAATATTCCCATGAATATGAGTGTGGAAATTAACCTGCTGCAAGAGGTCAAAACACTCTAATAAGGACAGGAAATCAGCTCTAAAAATGCAGTGATATGAATCAATGTGAATATTTTAAATCAGCCATCATTATAGCATGAAGCATCATAAAAGAGCAGAGTTGTGAGCTGTTGTGCGAATGGAGACTAAGAAAAAATTTTTAAAAAGCATAATGTAGCCTATAATTTTAAAATCAGGATATATAAATGATATGAAAGCATGATCTGCAGATTCTTAATTGTTTATAAAAAGTTACAGTTAAACCTCCAACAAAACAAAATTCTATACAGGATTTACTAATAGTTTAAGTAAGGTAAATCCATTTGGCAGGAGTCCTGTCTGAATTACTAATGTTCATGCAAAATTAGAAATAAGAAAACAAAAAATATAAATTACCTTTACTCTGATAACGAACAGATTGGACTGGAATTCAAACCAATGCAGTCTAGAAACAATTACATATTTAATTTATATGCTTTTTAAGTTTTCTATTGCAGACTGATGGCAAGAATTAAACAGGCTGATGCTCTTTAATGTGACAACATTCTTAAACCCACCTAAACCAATTCAGGGTTACCATACCATACCATACCATTTTTATTTGTTGAGCGCTTAAAAACACAGCATTACAACTGACCGAAGCGCTGTACAGTTAAAACAAGCAAGACTAAAAGCAAAATATTAAAAACAAACATTAAGAGAGAATTAAAACAGAGACACTAAAAACAGGTCAGGGGACCCAATAAAACAGAAAAATAACAAAAAGCAAAAGGAAATAAGACAGGTTAAGAATTAAAAGCCAATGTGAAGAAGTGCGTTTTTAGGTGTGATTTGAATGTGGCGACTGAAGCGGCTTGCCTAACCACTAAAGGTAAGGAGTTCCAGAGCCTAGGTGCACAGACGGAAAAAGCCCTTTCACCACGAACTTTAAAACGTGCCTTGGGAACGGTTAGGAGCAGCTGATCTGCAGATCTAAGAACACGAGGGGGATTGTGACGATGGAGCAAGACACTCAAATAGGCAGGGGCTAGACCATTTAGTGCCTTATAGGTTAAGAGGAGTATCTTAAAATTGATTCTAAATCTAACCGGCAGCCAGTGTAGGGTTTTTAAAATCGGTGTAATGTGTTGGCTTCTCTGCTTCCAGTTAAAAGCCTTGCAGCCGCATTTTGAACCAATTGGAGTCTAGAAAGAGTGGCTTTACTAATACCATATAGGCAGGAATTAGAATAGTCGAGCCGGGACGTAATGAATGCATGGATTACTGATTCCAGGAGGTGGTAAGACAGAATTGGTTTGAGTTTGGCAATTCGCCTGAGATGGAAAAAGCAGGATTTTACTGTGCTGTTGACTTGAGCATCCATTTTCAGGACCATATCCATTTTGATTCCAAGATTGGAAACAGACGAAGTTACTGGAATGGGAAGAAAGTCGAGGCCAAAGGGTAGGGTCTGTTTGCAGTCAGGACTAAAAACAATGACCTCGGTTTTTGAATCGTTCAGATGAAGGAAGTTTACAGCCAGCCAGTCCTTAATGTCAGATAAGCAGTCGAGAAGAGGTTTAGTGGAGTCAGTTGACTTGAGGGAAAAATAAATTTGGTAGTCGTCAGCATATAGGTGGTATGAGATTGCATATTTTCTGAAAATTGCACCTAAAGTCCATTGGAGGGCTAAATGATGCACATATTGATACTCAAACTCCCCAGAGAGCCATTTTGGATTTGCTAATTAACCCATCTTGTACATCTCTGGGGATATGGATGGAGGAACACCTAAGCACACACGAGCACATTGTGCAAACTTCAATGGACAACAATCAGGACAACAAGATTCATGAGGCAGCAATGTAAATCAGTGGCCCACTGTGCCTCCAATCAGTACTCTACGTTATTACATTATAATGATAAAATTATAATTACATTTATATAGCACTTTTGTAACCTACTTGATATGCTTTACATAGACAATAAGGAGCCACTTCAACCACTACCAGTGTGTAGTGACCACCTGGATGATGTGGCAGCAGCCATTCTTGTGCCAGTACCCTCACCACACAGTAGCTATTAGTTGCTATGGGAATGAGAAAGATAGTTAGCCAATTAAGGAAAAGGGAATATTAGGGAGCGACAATGACTAAGCCATGATATGTAATTTAGCCAGAACATTAGGAAAAACCCTTTTTCAAAAGATGCTCAGGGATCTTTTGTAATCACAGAGAGTCAAGTACCACGGTTTTACATCTCATCTAAAAGAGAGTGCCAGTTTTTACAGAACGGTGTCCACATCACTGCACTGGGGCATTGGGATGCACACACGGACCACAGAGCATGCTACCCTTGATGGCCTCAACAACATCTCTTCTAGCAGCAACCCAAGCATTTCCTGGATGGTCTCCCATCCAAGTACTGGCCAGGTCCAAACATGCTTAGCTTCAGGTGGATGACCTGTTCTGAAGTACAGATGGTATGGCTGCTGGCCATGGTCTATAGCCTTCTTTTTTTTTTTTTTTTGTCACAAGTTTACTACAGGCAAATATAATTGTCATATCTAAGATTCACTTCTTCAGTTTGCAGAACACTATGTATCCTGTACTCATTTTGTCATTTTTAACATGTAAAGTAGCAGGAAACTTAAAAAACAACAACTGCCCGACTGTTTTAATGTTACTACTACTTTAAAGTTATTGAAGGTAATGCACCAATTTTATGTTGAAGTTTCATAAATCATTCAATGGAGACATGCATTGTTATAAAATATGCTTATAGACTTGTAGGAAAAAAGAAACATGAAATTAATTCAGATGCAGTCATTTTAGCTATACATGATGCAGAAACATAGCTCCCTTAATAGTCTTTACCCGTAACATCTTATTTTTTGTCATTCTTTTTCAAAAGCTAATATATCCAGGAGCAAACCCTAAGGGCCCAGTGTCACAGCTGCACATGTTCAGTATGGCAGCCTTCTCCTCAAAACCTTTTTTTAACCACCATCCAAAAGTAGACAATATTTAAATATTTAAACACTAAAGCCATAATTATTTTAGTCTAAGTAAACAATTTTCACACATAGAACTCTAAAACAATTCACCTTATATGTACTGTATATGTGTTTTAATGTTTTAATGATTACTTTACAAAGCACCAGATACACTTTAACAGACATTGCATTCTCCTGTAGCACTCTGTCTGTCAGTCTGTCTCACTTGGTGTGCCACCTGTCACAAATGTTTTAAAGGTTTAAACATAGTCTTTCAACACATCAGCTTATTCTCAAACATTTCATTTAATTACATCAGAGCATGCATAATCATACACAAATATAACACTAGGCCAGGAAGATTTAAAATGACTAATAAAGTACGGTGTTAGCATATTCCGTTGTATTGCTTTAAAGAAATTAATTTTCTGAGTCAATGTTATGTCTTCACCTACCCTTTGGTCATTGGACACTAGTTCATTACAGTCACTCAAAATGGGCTGATTTAGAGACACCAATCAACATACCCTGGACATCTCTAAGACACAGGAAAGAATCCACAGAGCCTGGAGAAGATGTTTGCCTGCCAAGAAAGTAACTCCACTCATAGTGCTTTGAATGTAAAACTGCTGTGATAGGAGGCTACAGTGTCAACTGCACCAGCATCTGTCCATCCATCCATCCATCCATTTTTCCCTTCATGATCCCCTTATCCAGTTTAGTATCACTGTGCACTAGAGCCTTCAAAGGGCACATTCAAAGCCATGCATTCACCTACACATGCAGGGCCAATTTAGAGTTGTCAAATAACATAATCGGATTGGAAATGAAATAAAAAAAAAACCAAACATGGAAAGAACATAAAAACCCCACATGGGCAGTACCCGGACCAGGATCTTAATCTCGGACTCTGGAGCTGTGTGGTACAGTAACATATGATCTAGAAATGTTATGTGTTTCTGTTTACTTCCATTTACAAACTGAGAATAGTGTATAATTCATGAAAGGAAGACGACCTTACGGTTACCCTCCATAGCCAGATATATACCAAAGAGCAGAAGGTTGTAGCGTGCGTCCTGGCTCCTTGGCCAGCTGGGACGCCTCCACACTGGGAGGACCGGGGGAGCATGCATGACCAGAGCGTTACCTCCCCTGGGACGCTAGATGGCAACCCCCTTGACTTTCAGTGGTCCCTTGGACTCCTGCAGGGCTTCATGTGAGTAGGAGTTTGGTGCAGCCCTGTTGGGATCTGCAGGGGGTGCTGCAGCAGGAGCTGCTGAGCCCTTATGGGCTGTTCTTCCACCACACCCGGAAGAGCTGCCGGAAATGAGTCATCAAGCACCTGGAGCACTTCCAGGTACCTTATAAAAGGAGCCTGCAGCTACTATTCGGGGAGCCAGAGTTGAGAGGAGGAAGACTAAGCTTGAGGAGTAAAGGAGAGAAAAAAAAGGAAGTACTGTGTTTGTGCTGTGCTTTGGACTGTTTTGTGCCTGTGGGAAACGGGGAAGGCGCTTCCCACGAGGAAAAAGAGAAAAATATAACGTGTGTGCCTTGAAAGCCTAGGTGGTCCACAAGGTAAATATAATCAGCATCTTTATTATCAAAAATGACTACAGGGAAGATTCAACATTGGGAGTAACACAATTAAAAAAAAACAACAACAATGAAACCTGTTGCCGTTCATGATGTAACATAAAGCTCTTACACACCGTCTGTCTGGTGAGGTGACTAACTCACCTGCTGTCCACATTGCCACAACAAACATTTCCTTTACTTCTCGTGCCCGTGATAGGTCCTCTGGCTACAACATTAAACTCTATCCCAGTGAAGGCTTTAAATCTGATGTTCTGTGCAAGAGAGGACAGAGCCGACTATACTTCCTTAGAAGGCTGACATCTTTCAACATCTGCAATAAGATGCTGCAGATGTTCTGTCAGACGGTTGTGGCGAGCGCCCTCTTCTATGCGGTGGTGTGCTGGGGAGGCAGCATAAAGAAGAGGGACGCACTCACGCCTGGACCAACAGGTGAGGAAGGCAGGCTCTATTGTAGGCATGGAGCTGGACAACTTGACATCCGTGGTAGAGCGACGGGCGCTCAGCAGGCTCCTGTCAATCATGGAGAATCCACTGCATCCACTTAATAGCATCATCTCCAGACAGAGCAGACTGCTGTCAATGTCCTGCTCCACTGAATGACTGAGGAGATCGTTCCTCCCCCACACTATGCGACTCTTCAATTCCACCCGGGGTTGGCTAGGTAAACGTTAACATTATACAATGTTATTGACTGTTAAACCTGCCTCGCACTCTCCACCTTGCATGTTTTAACTTGCACTGTGTTTTTATCACTCTTTAATTAATATCGTTTCTATTAGTATACTGCTGCTGAAGTATGAGAATTTTCCCTTGGGGATTAATAAAGTATCTATCTATCTAAATCTGACAGTGCCAGTCTGGAACTTCTTCACAATATTTGCTAATATTAGAGTAAGATAAAAGCCAGACTGTTATTTTGATTTTCATTACTCCTTTAACATTTTGCTGTTACAAATCTCTGCTTGTGTCTTGGAACATTGTGTTTTTGTTTTCCATTTTTTTTTTTTATTTACCCTGTTTGTGTCAGCACTGTCATGGTTAATGCTCACTAGGAGATAGTTGGTCAGGTCTGTTTTTTCTTCAGTATCTTTGTGACTGCTAAAATACAAGATGATTCTGCAGTACCCTTTTGTCCCTTCAGAGGACAAAATGATGTTTGTTTCAAATTAAGTTGACGTCACTCCAAGTGGAGTTCTGGTCTGGGCTTGAGGCTAGGGCTTTTGTTCCTTAACTCAAGTTTGATTTGACCTGCTTTTTGATTTGACTTAGATTTTCTTGATCAAACAGACTACTTAATCACTGGCAGTCAATTATTATTTATAAAACAAGTGACCAACAAGGCTTTATATTTTACTTTTGGAATATTTAATTGTGACATAGAAGTTGGTTTAATGGCTAAACATGTTTTTAATAACATGGGTATTCTAAGAAGGAGAATGTTTATGGATGATAAATGCCAATGAGGTGGATTTGTAGTGTATCTAGTTATGATAACAGACTGCAAAACAATAAAGTAAAGCAGCAATCTTAACTAAAACAGCATTAAAATCTTAACTTGTCTATAAAAAGTTTTGATTCATTTCAAATATGTCAATAAAAATAATACAATTTGATTAGACCTTTTTTCTCTACACTTTGTTTTGATAAAATCCATAGACATCTTCTGGGAAATGAAATATTTCAGTAAAGTTACTGAGGAAACATGGAATCCATCTCTTTGTAATTTAGCATACTGACTACTCTCTCTCAACCTTGAAATAATAACCTTATGCTCTTGAAGATTCTATGAAAACAACTGAGGCACTGTCAATATAAACAACTACAAAACCGGCAGCATAAAACTACCATTAACAAGTGGTAGGAATATTGCAAGGGCACTTTTTCTTGTATAGGACATGATGGGGTATGCAGAACTAACAGCATCTGTGTTAAATTTTGTCGCCCATTCAACCTTCACTGTGATACAAATTTAAATTCTTTAACTCCTTTAATCGAGTGCTACAAATATGAATTTATTGTTGTACATGTTCAAGAAGTAAGCATGCGAAAAAAAAGGGTGATTATTTTTCTGTCTTTTTATTCACGCTGTAAAGTCATCCATCTTTCTGTTAAAATAAGCAAAATCCTGGTCCTACTGGTGAAGCAGAAACCCTGACAAAATGAGGCTCTATATGAGCTTAACCTCTGACAGAGGCAAAACATAAGGATGTATTTAGGTAAATTGGCACTAGGCAATAAATCAGTGGTGCAATTATAAATTTATCTTTAAAAATCAAAGCTGATTATTAAAAGAATCAACAGAACAGGAATACTTTCAGTATTACTTGGAGTATTATTAATCGTGCATTTTTTTTACCAGTTTGCAGATTAATTTTGGGATTATATTTGTTTACACAGACATCAATGGCTATATAGGAAAATCTACAAAGATTTTTTCTGGAGAGTACCATAACCTCTTTAAGTTTACCAAAATAATATGCTTATCATTTAAATGTTGAGCTCAAGTTGAAATTTTAATTTCTGCTTCACTTGAATCAACAGGAATAGTTCTTCAATTTATAATCATTGGCTAAAGCCAATGAAGTAGCAACCAATGTAGTTGCTTGTGTTCCACACGGGGACTAACCTTGAAGACCACATAGGTCATGACCGATGAAAGGTCAGTGACAAAAGACTCTTTTGCTTCTAAGAATTAAATAATCCATTTTTCATTAAAAGCATGAGATGTGAAATCTAAAAAAGTCATTATCTAAAAATTCAAAAGCTTCAAAATAAAATATAAAACCAAGCATAATTTTCTTTAGCTAAATATACAAAGTCTATCCACAAAGAAACTAAACTTCTTAAAGTGGGTGCCATCCAGCCACTTACAAACTTGTGATAGTGGTTATGTGTAGCAATGACCTTGAGCTTTAAAATAATTACTTGTTCAAAATGGCCACGTCAATTAGTCATCGACTACATGCAGTAGATTGAATTTGTCACCTGTGTGTTTTGTGATATTTTAAAACTGGAGCAGAAAGTGTGTGCTTTGATTCGTGAAAATTGTCGCCTGTCTACAAAGTTGCTGAAGTGGTAGGCATCAGTAAAAGTTTGTCTCGCCCAGTTTTGACTGAACAACTGCAGATGCATCGTGTTGCTGCAAAAAGACTAAAGAGTGAACTGTATCACAGTCAGTCAGTAGTTGTTAGATCATTCAAATGCTAATGAAAAATTTATGAAATAAGTAGCACAACATGAAATATTGTTGTATGGCTCCTGCAGACCTTTTTTTGGTTTCCAAAATTGAAATCCAAAGTGAAATATCATTGATTTCAAATGACAGAAAATTCGCTGTGGGACCTGAGTGATATTCCACAAAATGAGTTACGGGATATATGGAAAAACCATTGAAAGCAGTGTATAAATAGAGGAGGGGAGTGCTTCGAAGGAGACAAGTCAAATTAAGTTGTAAGCATATTAATTATATATATACAGTATATATATATATATATATATATATATATATATATATATAATATATATAATATATATTGCGGAAAGCAGCCCGGACACAGACAGGTAGACATAGAATAAATAAATGTGTTGTGGTGCCTAAACTAACTACTATTTAAGTCCAGGCCTTTCTCCAAGGCCTTCCTCTCAGGTCCGCCTCCACTCTGCTCCTCCCGAGCTCCGTCTCTCTTCCTCCCGACTCAAGCCAACAAATGGAGGGAAGCGGCCCCTTTTATCTTCACCCGGAAGTGCTCCAGGTGCCTCCCGATAATCTTCCACCGGCACTCCCAAGTGTGGTGGAAGTACCGGCTGCGCACCTGGAAGCACTCCGGATGTCCCTGGTCTTCTTCCCCCCAGCACTTCCGGGTGTGGCGGAAGTGCTGAGACCCAGAGCTGCACAGGCATTGGGGTGCCCCCTGGTGGTGACCACGGGCCCCTATAGGGTTGAGCTTCTAAGCTCTGTTCTCGTGGTTCCCAAAGCCACCAGGACAGTTGCACCCTCATGGTCTGGAGGAGGCGTAATCACTCCTCTGGTCCTTCCGGGCATCCCGGTTGGGTGCCACCCCCAGCCGCTTGCCACAATATGTTGTGATATAAACACAGACCAGACATCATGAAAAGGTTTGGGGCAGCCACCAAGTATAATATATCCCTGGCTGCAAAAGGCTTTTGAAAATAACAGAGTTGTTCACAAGACTGAGTCCAAACCAGAACTGATTCCTTGATGGTAAGATTTAAAGGCCCATATAGGAAGTGATGTCATCGAAGGGGCTGGAACTGGAGGTGGCATCTTCTTGACCGGAAGTGACATCATCTAAGGCCCCAGAAGTGGAAGTGTCATCATCTGAGGCCCTGAAAAACTGGAAATGACATTGTCTGGACTGGAAGTGACATCATCGAAGGGCCCGAAACCGGAAGTGAGGTCTTTGGAGGTGCAGGAACCTGGCAGGATTTCTCAGGAAAGGTCTGCAGGGAACTGAGAAAGACTGTCAGTGCACTCCGCCGCCCCCTGGTCAGATGTGGTATTACCATTACTTAAGCCCTTTAGCTGCCTCCTACTCGCACGTGTGTGACAACATATACTGGGGTCTTCACTCGCCAACCCCCCGGCCTGTGGTACGCACCAGCCACTTCACGTCTCTGCCACTCACATATGTGGATTTCACTTTCACCAAACAAATCTTTTAATTCTTGCGGATGCGCCTCTTCATTGGGAAGAAACACTACTTTTCCCTGATGGCAACATGAATTAGACGATCTACAAGTCTCCGACTTAAAGTTTACATCCGAACAATATATTTGATTTCTTTTTGCTGTTCCGTTATTTCACCGAGTACTAATTTCTGTTTGTTTTTGCTAATACGGTCTTTACCATCATTTTTTTGAGACTCGCACCAACGTTTTTGAATTCTTTACGGCGTTCTACTTTGTTATCTACTCTTTGTCTTTTATTTCCGGCCCCGGGCATGGTTAAATCTCATGGCACAAAGTCTTGTGGGACTTGAAAGGATCTCTCTGAAAAAGCCTCATCTCATCCCAGGATTTTTTTATATAATAGAGAGATATTTAACTTCAATTTCTTTTCAGACAGACCTTGTATATACCCTGTATTTAAATATCTGTCCAACAAATAAGGCCACTGGGCAACTAAAAGTCAAGCATAAGTGATTGTGGCTCCAGACATTGAAACAATGGCCAGAGCTGAAGAAAACAGTGCAGCCCAAGGAAATATCATATCACTTCTTTAAAGGTAACGCTGCCACAGTAACAAAGGTAAACTTTTCCTTTTTACTTTGAGTTAAATCTTGTGATATGTTTCAAATTAAAATAATACAACCCAATGCAAAAACATAAACTATATGAGTAAATGATTCACAGTCACATTTCTTATTAAATACTATGCACAACATCATACAGTGCATCCGCAAAGTATTCACAGCACATCACTGTTTCCACATTTTGTTATGTTACAGCCTTATTCCAAAATGGATTAAATTCATTTTTTTCCTCAGAATTCTACACACAACACCCCATAATGACAATGTGAAAAAAGTTTACTTGAGGTTTTTGCAAATTTATTTAAAAAAAAAAATTGAGATAGCACATGTACATAAGTATTCACAGCCTTTGCTGTGAAGCTCGAAATTGAGCTCAGGTGCATCCTGTTTCCCCTGATCATCCTTGAGATGTTTCTGCAGCTTAATTGGAGTCCACCTGTGGTAAATTCAGTTGACTGGACATGATTTGGAAAGGCACACACCTGTCTATATAAGGTCCCACAGTTGACAGTTCATGTCAGAGCACACACCAAGCATGAAGTCAAAGGAATTGTCTGTAGACATCCGAGACAGGATTGTCTCGTGGCACAAATCTGGGGAAGGTTACAGAAACATTTCTGCTGTTTTGAAGGTCCCAATGAGCACAGTGGCCTCCATCATCCATAAGCTGAAGAAGTTCGAAACCACCAGGACTCTTCCTAGAGCTGCCTGGCCATCTAAACTGAGCGATTGGGGGAGAAGGGCCGTAATCAGGGAGGTGACCAAGAACCCGATGGTCACTCTGTCAGAGCTCCAGAACCTTCCAGAGAACCTTCCAGAAGGACAACCATCTCTGCAGCAATCCACCAATCAGGCCTGTATGATAGAGTGGCCAGACGGAAGCCACTCCTTAGTAAAAGGCACATGGCAGCCCGCCTGGAGTTTGCCAAAAGGCACCCGAAGGACTCTCAGACCATGAGAAAGAAAATTCTCTGGTCTGATGAGACAAAGATTTAACTCTTTGGTGTGAATGCCAGGCATCACG
Source organism: Erpetoichthys calabaricus (assembly GCF_900747795.2). Classification (NCBI taxonomy): domain Eukaryota; kingdom Metazoa; phylum Chordata; class Cladistia; order Polypteriformes; family Polypteridae; genus Erpetoichthys; species Erpetoichthys calabaricus. The sequence continues at coordinate 72,595,764 of NC_041396.2, read as the reverse complement.
TTTGGAGGAAGCCTGGCACCATCCCTACAGTGAAGCATGGTGGTGGCAGCATCATGCTGTGGGGATGTTTTTCAGCGGCAGGAACTGGGAGACTAGTCAGGATAAAGAGAAAGATGACTGCAGCAATGTACAGAGACATCCTGGATGAAAACCTGCTCCAGAGCGCTCTTGACCTCAGACTGGGGTGACGGTTCATCTTTCAGCAGGACAACGACCCTAAGCACACAGCCAAGATATCAAAGGAGTGGCTTCAGGACAACTCTGTGAATGTCCCTGAGTGGCCCAGCCAGAGCCCAGACTTGAATCCGATTGAACATCTCTGGAGAGATCTTAAAATGGCTGTGCACCGACGCTTCCCATCCAACCTGATGGAGCTTGAGAGGTGCTGCAAAGAGGAATGGGCGAAACTGGCCAAGGATAGGTGTGCCAAGCTTGTGGCATCATATTCAAAAAGACTTGAGGCTGTAATTGCTGCCAAAGGTACATCGACAAAGTATTGAGCAAAGGCTGTGAATACTTATGTACATGGGATTTCTCAGTTTTTTTATTTTTAATAAATTTGCAAAACCTCAAGTAAACTTTTTTCACGTTGTCATTATGGGGTGTTGTATGTAGAATTCTGAGGAAAAAAATGAATTTAATCCATTTTGGAATAAGGCTGTAACTTAACAAAATGTGGAGAAAGTGATGCGCTGTGAATACTTTCCGGATGCACTGTAAATGCACACACACTGACCACCACTTTCTTCTGCTTCCTTAGTCAAAACCGAAATTGTTATGTCTAGTTCTTGCTGTAGATCTGAAAATGTCTCACAGATTCTACCAATTAAACTACAGATTTTAAAAAAAAGTATTCTTCTGTTGATTAACTACTTTGCCCATTGCCCCTGGCAGCAGGGTATTTGAGTTTTCTGACATTATATAAAGGTATACTTTTTCTATTACTACCCTTTAGCTTTGGTCTAGTGGTTTCCATGGAATCCCATAATATTGTCTTACTCAGAGGCAATAATGAGTACAATTCAGTATTTCACACCATTTTGCTGCAATAAGTGTGGTTTTCACACTTTTAGTGGTATTTGTTGAAAACTAATGTCTGTGCCAATAAAGGCAACTTCATAAATTGTAAATTGTCTTTGATCCCCAAAGAATTAGGTGACACAGCTGGTGGAGACGGTTCACTGCTCTTCACCTTGAGCTGACTGCTCCTCAGGGAAGGGAGATAAATGTTCTCTCTGGCTTTGATAAAGGTCACAGGAGAAAGAAAGTTCTTTATGTCTCAACCTGGCCAACAGAGGACAGAATGTGCATTTATATGCTGAACATCTGGCTTCCATTTCTTAAGCATTTCTGTGGCTTATAAAATGTGTCAAGTGACAAACAATCACTGGCACTAGTGATGGCATAATCAGATTGCATGGCTTGTGAGGTCATTTCTTTATTAGCCTTAGAAATTAAGAGCACAAAATGTTCATGATGTGCACTAAAATCTGTCTAAATAAACGTCAAAAACTAAATATAGTACTGAATATCAAATGCCTTTATCAAAAGGTTTAGGCAAGTAACGTATATAAGCAATGTATTTGTTTAATGTGAAGTAAAATGTATTAATATCAGAATTCAGCAACTAATAACTAGACGACCTCTAATTTCTGTAAAAGGCACAGATGTCAATTAAATTTCATTGTACCAGAAGTATAATGACAATAAAGCTCTTTCTGTCTCACTAAACATCCATCCATTATCCAACCCGCTATATCCTAACCACAGGGTCACAGGGGTCTGCTGTAGCCAATCCTAACCAACACAGGGTACAAGGCAAGAAACAAACCCCAGGTAGGGCGCCAGCCCACTGCAGGGCACACACACACACAAACCAGGGACAATTTAGAATCACCAATCCACCTAACCTGCATGTCTGCTGGACTGTGGGAGGAAACCGGAGCACCCGGAGAACATGACACAGACACGGGGAGAACATGCAAACTCCACGCAGGGAGGACCCGGGAAGTGAACTCAGGTCTCCTTATTGCAAGACAGCAGCACTACCACTGCGCCACCGTGCCGCCCGTCTCACTAAACATTTCTTATGTAAATGTGTGCATACTCCACTTACTTTGAATAGTGTTTCTGGTACCATAGAAAAGCCATGTCATTGATGTAAATGTTCAAGTATGGGGAAGAACTGAATGAACCTTTATACTTGTCTGTTATTCCGCTTTCTTTCTAATTTCTACCCAACCGTACATTTTCCATAAGATGCAGTAGTTCAGAGTTTTAAGGAGAAGGAGTTCCTGAAGCAACATCAGGCAAGAAAGATAGCAAACTGTTACAGATTTTCTCAGTGCCACCATCCTATATCAAACATGACTGAAATCGCCAGACACGTCACATTCAGCAACTGTATGCCGATGTTCCAGCACAGTCTTACTTGTTCCTTTTTCTAACAGCCACTTGCATGCTGCCTGACAGAGCTGCTGCTGTACGAAGGGTGAATAGCTGTGGCGAGTTGTTTTTTTTTTTTTTCCCAATCTGACATCTTACGTAAAACACAAGTAATCGGTCAAATGAGCTTCTAAAATGTTTATGAATTCCAAATCCCTGTGTTCCTTATTCCTCATTGCTGCATTATTGCATTGTGCTTCCAATTGATCATTCATTGGTTGCCAGTTCTCATACATGCAGAGCCCATCCCCTACAATTAAAGGTAAAAATCAAACTTGCATGATTTTGTCATGGACTAGTTGGTATGTCACAGCAGAGAACTGACATTCATGGCAATGCTCTGCAACTACCTCCAACTCGCTAAGATGTAAACTTGTGTACATAAATATCATCCCAAAAAGTATCACTTTGCTCTTTACCAGTATTAATGCTTCTACAGTGGGTGTATTTTGAGTTTTTTCTTTTCTCAGACATAATGCAAACCACGACACAACCTAAAGTAATATTTGCAAAAGGTTATTTCAACTTGAAACTTGTGATTTTCACCTTAAGAATAAATTCTGAATACCAGTTTACTGTCTAAAATATATGCATACTGTATATGCAAACACACATGAGCCTGAAGCGCTATTTTGTAACCCCAAGTCTTATTGGCCAAAAGCAAAGAGTAGAGTGGTGCATATTATTTTCACCCTCAAACTCTACTCCACTGGCGGTGATAATCTCTATGACTCAGAGTCCCTTACTTCCTGATTTTCCATCACCATTCGCCCTTCCAGACTTTCTCATGGAAGTTATTTGTTAAGCCTTGGTCTTCCTTTTCTGCATCTGCTTTGCCGTTATTATTATTAAATCTCATCTCTATAAGTGTCTCTCCACTCTATTGCTCTGTTCAACTTGAAAATTGATTGAGTTTTTTGATTAGGAATGGCACGCTGTATTCCATTTAAGTCATTATCAGGTGTAAGAACCATAAAAAGTCTTTTTTTCTTTGGCCAACTGGTTTAGAACTATCTAGATATGTAAACCTGCAGTGGGTTGGCACCCTGCCCAGGATTGGTTCCTGCCTTGTGCCCTGTGTTGGCTGGGATTGGCTCCAGCAGACCCCCGTGACCCTGTGTTCGGATTCAGCGGGTTGGAAAATGGATGGATGGATGGATAGATATGTAAACCACGTTTGTTACAATATATATTAAATACAATTACTAGAAACATGTAATTAACATATTTTATTATGTGGGAGCTAAACTTACAAAATCACCAGCATAGAACACACCATTGAATTTTAGACTCAAACTTTTAGATCACCCGTTTTGTGTGTGTGTACTAAAACTTTATATACTAAAGTTGTTGACCACAATAGACCATTGTTATGAATTATAACACCCTTGCCTGAGTTTCTACAGTTCATAATTTAATTATATGTTCATTTTTTTTCCCTGTGTACATCTACTCACCATTTTGTATTCTCAGCATTGTGACTATGGAAAGCCTCCCAGAAGGCACTACATATTGCAAATAGCCAGAGAGAAATGTTCAAAGGTTCATAAAACCAGCTCTTGTTTATTATAATTGGCCATTTTTGCACATATTGCACATGCAATTTTGTCCTGCTGTGGACTGCTGTGTGTGGTTTTGCATGACATATACAGTTATCCTTAAATCTTGATCCATGGCAATGTGTTCCATTGACCGGTCACCATGGATGGCTAGATCTATAAATGATTTGTCTCAAGCAGCCCTTATGACAGTGGGCTTATATTCTTTGGCAAGTCCAATGCCGTAATTAGAACTGATCGCCATAAGATTAGAGCATGGACATGATGTGGAAGTTGGTGTGGTGTAATCTAAGAAATAATCACGAGCAGCACTGCATCAGGCCAGTTAGTATCAAGATGTTACTTTATGTCAATGTAACACATCATATAAACCTTTCATAGTGGGCCTTCCATGTTCCATTTTATCCTAGGAGTGTACCCACTTGTCACTTCTAAGGGAAGATTACATGGACAGTACGGGACAGGATTATGGAGCATCCAGTAGTGCTGGGTGTTTGAAAACACCATCTGCAGTCTGCACTGCAACCTACAAGAACTACAAATTCCACAAAGAAGCAGCTGCAGAATGCTTAGTTGATGTTCTACAGGTCAGTATTCTGCCCCTTTATGACGGTTTTGCCAAATGTCATATTTTAACCCAGCTATAATGGTCCCCATGTGATGTTATGTTTTGAACTAAAACTGATCCATTGCTCTGATTTTAGAATCGTCACTTAATAACATATTTCATCTTCTACATGTTAGATTTCATGCAAATAGAACTACAGCTGATGTGACCAACTATTGTCACCAAAAATACTAACAGAGACAGACCATATTGATTGAGACAGTCCTTTACTCTTCAACAGGAAGAGAAGTGAATCGACTCAAGCAGGAAGATTTTGGCTTTTAAATTGAAATTTATTGGCTATACCAAACACAAAAAAACAAATACTGATGAAACCGTTAATAATGCTTGAGCAGACAAATTAAAGAACAATAATTTGAGATCAACAAATTATGAGAGAAATAAATGGCCACTCTCTGTGTGCTTAAGTTGTAAGTCTGACATCTCTTCCTTCATTATTATCCCAAAAAATCTCACCCACAAATGAAAAAACTCACTGTGACCTCGACAAGTTCTATGACTGACAGAGCAGAGATTGAAGGAACTATCTCAAGCAGAAAGTTTATTACAAGAGAATAGAAAAATGAATTCTCTTTTAAATTTCACAATATTGTCATTACATTGAAAACACCAATGTTCAGATCTGCATATTACATATTGTGCTTGAGGCATGTAAAGCATACAGTTTTTCAGTGTTTCTTTTTTTGGTGATTTGTTTAGTTTTAATTCACTTACAAGTATGTAAACAGTCACAATTTCTGTTTTTAAAATATCAGCCGTAACCTTTCTTTTTAAATAAAAATATCCACCTTCATAAAGAATATAAATTAGAATTGACATATTTTCATTTTTATACTTTTACATTTTTATATCTTGCTTCTCATAGTTTATAACATCATTTCATTATGTCTGCAGTGCTTGGGATACCAATGCAATCACTTAATTATTACAAAATATTGCCAGACTAAAGTCTGATTTCTCCTTCATTGGCATAAGCTTCCTAGAGTGAGAGAAGACCATTAAATCCATCAAGCGGTAGTGGTAGCAATGAGCGGACGACCCTGCAGAGTTAACCAATTATTCTGGCCAAAAATGTGATCCGAGCTATAAGGCACTAACCACAGTTCCACCACACCTCAAGCAATAAAAGATGCAGATGGAATGATAACCACAAAGTAGCAATAAGAAAAAATATCTCATGGTACTCACAAAGTTCCAGTCTTGGGGCACAAATTAGCTGAGGCATGGAACTGGCTTGTTCCATTGTCTGAAGTCACAACAACGGTTACAGCTGGAACTTTTTTTTTGTTTGTGATCACTGTGCTATATTTTTCAGTTTTTTCAATGAAAAAAAGATAGAAATGCCTTGTAAAAAGTAATAAATCTTTCATTATAATTATTATTATCTCACAGGGTCACATGTGTTTTCTTTCCCAGGGAGTGGAAGCGAGAGATCTCCTTTAACTCCAGCAAATGACATTATGTGTGCAAATTAGCCATGCAGCACTGTGCTGCCAGTGCACAGGGACCAGTGTTATATATCTGGGTGCAATATTTTTTTATATTCTCATTATGGCCAGCTAATGAAAATACTGCAAGGGTTTGATTTTTTTTTTAAAATGCATGCAAGGTGGAACATGCCCTAAACAGCTCAACAATGATCATGCAGTATGCATGCATGAATGTTCTGTGCGTAGCTGCTACAGTTCTGTGATATCATGTGGCCTCACAAAGCATCATGAGGAGCTGGGAAAAAATGTTCATCTAAGCCTGCCTGAAGGTGAATTTACATTAAAATATTCTGCAAAAAAGGTCAACAGCAAGTGCAACTTTGACGAATATGCTTTGGCAAATTTCGCTGATCAACTCTATTGTTTGTTTAGGTATAGGTATGTTGTCCCAATACCTAATCCAGATGCTAATAAAAAACTAACGCCTATGTGTGTCTGATTCCTCTGGTCTGATTGGCCAGTTAGGATTTGCTTTGGTTGCTCAGTTAAACTTGATTAAGACAGGAAATGCTGGGCAAGGGAGGTTTACACACACAAAGACACAGAAGAAAGGTGCAGAAGTATTCACAAAAACATTAATGTTAGTCAAAGGATATCAATTAGCAACATTTTTTAAATTATTCTATGACCTGTCATCAACAGATACCATAGCTAGTTTATAATTTGTCAGTGAAAAATGTGAGGAAATTTCAAAGAAATAGCATGAAAGGTTCAATTGTGTACTTCTGTTAATTATTCATGTCACTTTTTCTGTGTCGAGTGTAATGTATGTTTATTTTTGATACAATTTTTAGAAGTAGTTTTAAAAACTCTGTTATAACACTTGTTTTCAACAATGTCACATGAAAGATTAAGTGCATGTCAGAGTTCATGGAGCACAAACAAAGCTATGAGGCTCACCTAGTTAGGCTGATGACCTGAATGAGCAGAGGCAAAGCCTCTATAATAAATACAGTATGTAATACACATTACCAAATAAAGACTGTGCTTTTAGCATATTTAGTAAAGAATGGAATGCTACCGTCTGCAATATACTGTAGAAGTACAATGCAAATTTTAAGAGGTCCTTAAGGGTGACTGAGAATTATGCAGAGCTGTTTCGAGCTGTGTGCCACAAATCCATTTAAAATGGGAAGACACATCATTCAAAGCCATTAAGCTGCAGTATCACTGTCTGCTCCATTTATGAATTAAAAATGTGGCATGTCCTTAATGTCGTGAACAATATATGGAGTGTGATCACCTCAATTAAAAATTCAGTATCTTCAGAATTTTTTCAAAAAATGTTTATTTAGGCTATGTTTGCATGCCATATCTAAATTTCCCAGACAATATGATCTAAATCTTTGTCACAAGCATTAAACCCAATCCATCTAATGGGATGGTCCTACATGTTCCACCACTTGAGAAATTTTCTCATGAGTTATAAATAATATAATACTATGTTTATAAACTTAAAAAAAAACAATTCTTAAGCCTCAAAATTCCTCCCACAGGTTATGTCGCATCAGCAAGAAAATATGTAATAAGTAATATAACTTATTAAAAGTATTGGTCTGTAAGTTGCAAGCTGACCTTATCTACATTCCTGGAGACAGACAGCAATTCCATCGGCACTCTAAAGCTTCAGAAAAATGACAAAACCTCCAGAAGACATTAAAATAAACTGCATTGAATTACTGTTAAAATCACGCACTTACCATTTATTACCAGCCAGCAATGAGCACTGGTTGCTTTCAGGGAAGTTAAGGATCTTTTCTGGTATACGACAGTAACAAGCGCATGCAGCCTACCAGGTCATAAATAGGTGAGCTAGGCTTGTCTAGCATCCCTCCAGTGTTTTTTTTTTATGTACATTCTACCAATTATCTTTTAGTATATCATTTTGATTGGTAAATACGTTTACTTTCTGACTTCCTGTCGGTACAGTGTATGGGTTTTATTATACTTCCTATATCAGCCCTCATGCAGTCTGGCTTGGTTGACATTGTGCCAAATCAGAAGATGAAACACAGACACTCAGGCGGTCAGCACAAGACACATCACTGCAAACTTCACCATCTATTAAACCCTTTTTGGAGCCAATATATTCAGTGCAAGACGGCAGAAAACCACAGCTGAGCCTGACAGCCATGGGCACAACAGGGTGCCTGTCCATCACAGGGCACACATAAGTACCTACTCATATGTCTTGCAAGGCCAATATAGAGTTCACTTCAAGTTCACTTCCATCCATTGTCATTATACCTTACAGTACAATGAAAAATATGTATAGCTCACGCTTTGGCAAGCGTACGCTACTTGGTTGAAGAACACAGCAGACTAATAAGAAGGTGAATATAAAGAAATATAAACTCATTTATTAAAACAATTACAAAAATAAATGTTAGACATATTACACTGACCAAATAAAACTGAATTACTAGTGTAAACTGACTGGTAGTGCTGCTGCTTTCATAATGAAGTCTTGGTTACAAGTAAATCTGGTGACTGTATGAGTTAAGAGCTTATTGATACAAGACAAAAGAAGATCAAAAATATGGTGGCATGGTATTGAATCCTACTGTATCTATTGTAAGATGGCAGGAGTAGGGTGCACTGTGTAGTGCTGGGGTTTTGTGGGTTCACAATGAAAATGGCTACTTTGTCATTATGAGCTATAAATATCCTGTATGAATGGGAGCATGGCTCCAAATTGTCTCATTCTATCCACCCATTGTGGGGCTTTGTGTCCATTCTAGACTGAGCTACAATTAACCAGTCCACACTCTGCTGTACATCTCTAGAAGTTAGTGAGGTTCTGAACAAGCAAGACTGACTTTCTACAGTGTTCATAAAAGTGCTGCTTGAATTTTTCGTTCGGAATCCAAGATGTTCGAGTTCTGGGGGCATTCGGATTCCAGGGGCAATACTGTACATTCAAAAAACAAGGTTTTTAACCTCAGTCCACACACAGTACTGTGAACATGGACATTTTTTAGGCATTCAGAGTAAAATGTCATAAACACTCAACAGTTCAAGCTGTATATTTTAAATAAAGATATCATGTGGATTGTACACAGTAGTACTTAACATTGTCACGTCAAATGTAAAAGGGTAAATTAGTTACACTGAATTTTCTTATTCTACGCGTATTTCGGGTCAGTGTTTTCTTCTTTAGTATAGTTTAAGATAATACTTTTCTTGATACATATCTGCATGCAATCTATAATAATAAAAGGCAAAGCCCTCACTGACTCACTCACTCACTCACTGACTGACTGACTCACTCATCACTAATTCTCCAACTTCCCGTGTAGGTGGAAGGCTGAAATTTGGCAGGCTCATTCCTTACAGCTTACTTACAAAAGTTAGGCAGGTTTCATTTCGAAATTCAAAGCGTAATGGTCATAACTGGAACATATTTTTTGTCCATACACTGTAATGGAGGAGGCGGAGTCACGTATCGCGTCATCACGCCTCCTACGTAATCACGTGAACTAAAAACAAGGAAGACATTTACAGCACGAGTCACACGCGGGAACGAAGGTAAATGACATTAATTTTTGACTGTCTTTTAATACTGTGTGAGCATACATATTAACACATGTGCAATTAAACGTGTGCATTTACGGGGTGATTTCTGAGGCTTAAAAGCTCACCTTTTATCAAACGCGGGAAGAAAGGTAACTGACGTTGTTCACTGTCTTTTAATACTGTGTAACCATACATATTAACACATGTCCAATTAAACGTGTGCATTTACGGGGTGATTTCTCAGGCTTAAAAGCTCGCCTTTTACTAAAAAGGTAAATGCAAAACTATTTTCAATCAGTTTATTGAAACGCTCCCGTTAAGGATTGCAATAACATATTCGCGAGATAAAAGAACGAAGTAGGGGGAAATGGAGGAACAGCCGCAAACAGCGAAGAGGAAAAAATTAATTAAACAATTGAGAACGGAGCGAGTTAAGCATACAAGCATATTCATAAGGGAAACAAAGCACGGTGTAAAACGTAAGTTTAAATTAAGTTTATAGAAACGCTCCCGCTGCGGATTGCAATAACATATTCGCGAGATAAAACTTTAATGAGAAGACACGAGGTATAAACGAAGCACACGCCGTGGCGCAACGTTAGGGGCAACAGTTTCAACCATTCTATGATCTGCTTCTCGCAACTGAAAGACGGCACATGGCGGATGTTAGCCGACTTGCTGACCGCAACGTTAGGGGCTTCAACTATGGCGCTGACGCAACATCTCAGTGCCAACACTTTGCAGACTGTACTTAAAAGACACGCCCTCCTCACTGGACAGTTAAAAACACCAATCAAACTAACGATGACATCAAGTATTACCCAATCAAAAGTAGGAAAGGAGGCATCTTCATAAAATGCGTGTGGGATGATTTGCATGAGACGCTGCTTTAAAAAAAAAATGATAAAAAAAATACGGGATAAATCCCGTCCAGTATTGATTCAAAACGGGACGCGCAATTTCATTCTCAAACGCGGCACGATTCCGTATTTTAAAGGACGGGTGGCAACCCTACAGTGCCAGGTAACCACCCATACAATCACATTGTGATTCAGACTAGGAATGCAATGAATGTAATTACCCCGATCTACATACAAGGCGAAAGTCTTGCAACATTCAAAGATGATGGTTTGGGATAATTAGTACTTATTAAGTACAACATTGAACATAAAAGAGCTTATGAAGCCTTGAACCGAAAAAAGCAAGATCTCAGAGATCGTAAAAAAAAAAAAGGAGGTAATGTCGTTTTACTTGCTGTAGATTTTAGTCAAACATTACCAGTTATTCCACGAGGGAGACCAGCAGATGAACTCAACGCGTGTTTAAAATCCATGCTTCTCCCACGGTCGGTTATATGTCGCGTGTTCTCGGGTAGGTACACCAAAAAATGTATACATTTAAGCATGTAATGGGCAAAGAAAAAATGAGGTATACCCGAAGGCACTGCAGTAGTACTCAATGTAACTTTACTTCTTAAATGTTAATGTTTTACTGTTTCATAATTTATACGCTTCTTATATATTGTTCAAATTCTTTTATCAAAATACCAGTGACAGCGCAATGCACGATAACATGGAGTGAATACACCATACGCATCTGCCCACGGCCGCCCTGGTGTGCGCAGATAGGAGTTGATTCTAAAATAAAATAAACATAAAAAGAGTAATACATTCATCACCCATAAAGCGGATAGCAGACGTGACGTATTATGTGTACCACATTTCAAGTGAATACGTGAAACGGTTTGCAAGGTACATGTGATTTAAAATACTGGACAGACCAACGAAAAGCCACGGTAGCAAATTATAGAAGAAGATTTTACTGTTTAATAATTTATATTTATATGAAATGTGCTTCTTATATATTACTTCATATTCTCATATGATAATGATGTTAATGTTGTTTATATTGATTTCTATGTTATTGTAAGTGCATCTATGTGTGTATATGTATGCATGTATGTGTATATATATATATAAAAAATATATATATAAAAAATATATGTGTATATGTATATATAATATATCTGTATATGTGTGTATATGTGTGTGTATATGTGTATATGTATATATATATGACAGCAACACTCATAACAATGACAACACAATTACATTGACAATCATGTTACGTTATTTTTAAAATGTTTCCTTTACTTTTTCATAACCTCTTTAACACACTACTTCTCCGCTGCGAAGCGCGGGTATTTTGCTAGTACATAATAAACTAAATGTTCATGAGCAGGCTACATTATTTGTAGGTTTACTGCAAATTGCTTCTGGATTTAAGGATTAAAGGAAGAATTAAATGGCAAAACTGAACAGACTATGAAAAATACGAGGTTGTCTGGGTTCTGCGCAGAACTTTATCGTTTGTCAAGTGTCAGCCTGTCGAAACCTGTTCTGCTGTGTAGAGGGATTATTCAAGTGGTTGCATATTTTTGTTCAGATGTTTTGCTCCCTCTCTTCCTTCAGAATGAACACGAGAAGCAAACGAACTGAGAGTGCGCAGCCGGCGCTAGCGGCGAAGCTCCCGACTCCGTGCGTGCGTGACTTTCGAGTGATGATTTTTTACGACTTTTCTAATGGTTTAATCCGCTCGGTGGAACGCACCATGTTTGCCATCTTTTTCAACATCGATGGCATTGTTAACGTCAATTCCGCTGATGGAGAGGAAAAGTGTGACCTCTGAGTGGTACAGTAATCCCTTGCTATATCGCGCTTCGCCTTTCGCGGCTTCACTCCATCGCGGATTTTATATGTAAGCATATTTAAATATATATCGCGGATTTTTTGCTGGTTCGTGGATTTCTGCGAACAATGGGTCTTTTAATTTCTGGCACATGCTTCCTCAGTTGGTTTGCCCAGTTGATTTCATACAAGGGACGCTATTGGCAGATGGCTGAGAAGCTACCCAACTTACTTTTCTCTCACTCTTGCGCTGACTTTCTTTGATCCTGACGTAGGGGGATTGAGCAGGGGGGCTGTTTGCACACCTAGACGATAAGGACGCTCGTCTAAAAATGCTGAAAGATTATCTTCACATTGCTACCTTCTGTTCAGGTGCTTCCTGAAACGACATGCTGCACGGTGCTTCGCATACTTAAAAGCTCGAAGGGCACGTATTGATTTTTGCTTGTTTGTTTTTCTCTGTCTCTCTTTTTCTGTGCTCTTGACAGAGGGGGTGTGAGCTGCCGCCTTCAACAGCTTTGTGCCGCGGTGCTTCGCATACTTAAAAGCCAAACAGCCCTATTGAATTGTTTGCTTTCCTCTGTCTTTATGACAGTCTCTGCTCCTGACGCGCACTCCTTTGAAGAGGAAGATATGTTTGCATTCTTACAATTGTGAGACGGAACTGTCATCTCTGTCTTGTCATGGAGCACAGTTTAAACTTTTGAAAAAGAGACAAATGTTTGTTTGCAGTGTTTGAATAACGTTCCTGTCTCTCTACAACCTCCTGTGTTTCTGCGCAAATCTGTGACCCAAGCATGACAATATAAAAATAACCATATAAACATTTGGTTTCTACTTTGCGGATTTTCTTATTTCGCGGGTGCCTCTGGAACGCAACCCCCGCGATGGAGGAGGGATTACTGTACACCACTCAGTGCCTGCCTGACGTTTTTTCTTTGATGGCTAGAGGCCGGTCCAAGAACTTGCGAAGGCACTTTTTGCATCATGACAATGCGCCAGCCCACACGGCTAATGCGACGAAGCATTTCATTGAAGACAGTGGTGTCAACGTTTTGAACCCGCCACCCTACTCGCCTGATCTTGCACCATGTGACTTTTGGCTCTTCCCGAAGGTGACAGAACCCCTGCGAGGCCACAACTTCGAAACTCGAGAGGAACTGATTGCAGCTGTCAAAGAACAGCTGGACAACCTCCCAAAGACAGCCTTTCGCGAGTGTCAGAAGAGCCCAAAAGTGCATTGATGTTGGCAGTGAATACTTGGAAAAAGTTTTAAAAGGATCGAAGTACATGAGAAAAATAGAAAAAAAAATCCTTGGCTACATATTTCGAGTGATTCCGCGCGGAACCCAGACAACCCTCGTATAAAGCAATGTTAGAATGAGAGAAAAAATAAGCAGACATGATAGCCAATTGGTGCAATTAAAGACAAGCATTTGTTTCTGATTAAAGTTTTGGTTTAAATTTAAACCACCCACCTTCTAGTCTTTGGGGGACAGATGCGAGAATGCCACATTAGTGAGGGGTTGCTTTTGTGTATTCTTGGATTCACAGACTTCCTTCAGTTCTTACTCTGCTTGGCCATTACCAGGAAAATTTGGTGTTCTAGCATGATTATACCTTGACATATAGCCATATTTGAGAAGTCAGTCAGTCATTTCCCAACCCGCTATATCCTAACACAGGGTCACGGGGGTCTGCTGGAGCCAATCCCAGCCAGCACAGGGTGCAAGGAGGGGAAAAATCCCGGGCAGGGCACCAACCCACCGCAGTATTTGAGAAGTTCTCCTTGAAAATATACATTTATTTTCTCATGCTTCCATCCAAATCCAAGGCATATAGACATACAGTGTTTGTATAAATGGAGCACTTTCATAAGGTAGGTGTACTGCATTTATTTTATTTTATGTGCTTACCATGAAGTTTTCTACTATTTATAAGATAAAAATGCTGTCTGTAATATTTTAAACTATTTAATATTGGAGTGTTCCTTTATCTTCAATAGCTTCAATAGCTCAATTCTGGCCCCAAAATACATATCAGATGGAAAAAAAGAAAAAAACTCAAATAAAACAGAATGCACAAAATTGTTTAACAGCCCTAGGAAAGTGTTTTTAGGTAACCTGCTGTGTTAGCTTTTCTTTTTTAGTTTTTGACAGAAGTACTTGTTTTTACCTCATTTCTTCAAATATAAACAAAGCTAGTTTAAATTTTGCCTATTTCTAGCTGTACTCAAATGCAGATTATCAGTTGTTGAAGGTTTTTAAGAAACACGGAGGGGTGGGACAGTGATGTTCATTTACAGTATGTCCAACAGAAAAAATGTATAATTGACTTTCATACTAATACATTTCTAGATTACATGCTGTGGATGTTATAGATACACTGTGCAAGTGGTTAAAAATGTCTTGCTGAGATATAAGAGCTCATCAGTTCCAAAACAAATCAGATGAGATGATCTTCCATGGCAAAAATGGCCACCATGACATGGCATGTCTAGTTATGGGGCAAATTCTGTTGTCATATAATTATGTTCCAGCATATTGTGGTCTTCTGGGTACTTCAAGAATGGAAGAACTCCAGCAGAAAAATCAAAGAAATGCTAAAAATCATGAAAGATGATTAAAACTCTAAGCCAGATACAGAACCTGGCAGTGTTAGGGTTGTCTTTCTGTTTTCTGTCCTTTTTCATTTTTGTTGTTTTTTTATCCTCATTGCATTGTGTTTGGTTTAAATTAGGTTTCTTTATCTCCTGTCCCTTAACCAATCCTAGTCAATGTGTTCTTTCAGATGGCTCACTAATCAGTTATCTGAGAGCTCTATATAAAGTACCTGCTGCCATAGCTATCTTGATGTGGCATTAGCTTGTTCGGGCAGCTTTTGTATTTTTTTTTTGGCTCTTCTTTGTGTTCTGTCACAGACTGGAAAAAGGCAAAGTGAAGAGATTTGTACAGGACTGAGGCCCTCATGTACTGTATAACACCTTGTCCTGAAAAAAATTTGGCTTACGCTCGAAAGGCAAAAACATTATACACACAAAAAAATGCATTTATTTACATAAGCCGTATGTCATGCCAAGTTCTTTTATAAATCTCATATCAACTTAAAATAATGTGCACATGTACACGCTTTAAGCCAGTCCCCATCACCTCCTGCCAGCAACCATGGATGGCTTAAAAAAAGTCTTTAATGAATATCTATGGCTTAATCACCTCCTCTACACTATAAACAAACAATGTAAGAAGAGTGAATGTAGACTTCAAGTATTACTGACCAAAGTGGAGAATTGTATAAACAATCTTTTTGCTGATGTCTCTGAGGGAAACTATAACAAACGAAAAAAATCAAAAGTGGCAGCAAATGACTGACTGCAGCAATAAACGCTATAACATCAGAACTGTGTCCTGTTGAAGAAACGACAAAAAACAAATGGTCTGAGACAAAGGTCAGAGTGAAAAGGGAAATACAGAACACTGCAGAGTATGCATGCTACTGTATGGAACACCAGTACAACTTACAGTACCACAATCTCTTTGACTTGCAAGTTGCAGCAGTCATAGGAGAAACAACCATCAGTCACCTTCTGCCATAATGTGATGGAGATTCTGATGTAATGCATCAAGATAGAGTGGATGTGTACATTCATTGTAAAATGTTCACCATCACAATTCTGTAGGCTATTACACTAATCATGACCAAATGGAGCACAGCACAGTTGTGCAGGTTTCCATTTAACACACAAGGCTGACATATGTATCGTGAGGGACAGCTGGTGTAGTTACCTGCTCGGGACACCCTTAGGATTGAAGTACAGGGGGAGGCAGCTTACACAGGGCTTTGTCTTCTCCAGAATGCTAGATGGCAGCAAGCCCAGGCTCTGATCCCCACATGGGTGCCTGCATGCTGAATATTGCAGTCCTTGGGGACAGTCCTGTTGGCTCCTGCGGGGGCCACCAAGTGGGGTTTTCACATCACCCAGAAGTGCTTACAGATCACATGTGTGAAAGATTGGGAGCACTTTTGGGGTTGCTAAAATAAAAGGACCTGCCTATGTTGCATCATAGAGCCAGCGTTGGGTGGAAGGTGGACAAAGCTTGCAAGGAGTGGAGGAGACAGTGAGAGGCCAAGAGAAGGGAGACAGTGTGGTTATTGCTTATACTTGTAGCTGTGGTTGTGGGAAACGCCTCTTGTTGAGAAGAGTTTTCCGCAATAAAAGACTCTTTGGGCTTTTACCTTGTGTCTGTGCCCATTTCTGTTGTGTGTTTGGTGAGCTGGAGCGTCCCCTGGTGTCCCCAGTATTCCCTTATGTATTTGTTTATTTTATAATTTATTAGACTGTAATAATGTATCACAATAGTTCCAAAAATAATATTCCTTCTGTTGCCATTTCCCTTGTTTTAGGTTTTGTAGCTTTTCATCTTTATTTTTATTATGTTATGACACTAGGACGTTATTATTTTTTATCTGATTATTAGAACTTTTTCGGAAAGGTCTGATTACTTTTATCAAGGTTTTGAAACATGAAGAATTCAAATATTTTTCTTTTAGCTCTGTTAAATTGTATCATCATTATGTTGTGAATTTACAGTGGCCCTATTTTGTCACCTCTGGGTATAGTCTTAGAAGCTGCACATTGTGATATTATTAGTGCAACACTGTAAAGGTCAGATTTTTTTCCTTTGATTTAGAATTTGGGATTAACTTCTGGGGTTGACTTTGTCATTTTGGTTTTTTTTCAATATATGTTTGTACCTTCCATCTCCTGGTCATTTTTCATTAAAAACTCTTCTTCCTCTTCTTCACAGAAGAACAGATTTGGTTACTTCTGATTTGGACCCAACCTATAGATTTTTTTGTAAGAATATTTTGGATTTGTGAATTTTAGCTTTGAGTTTGCCTGGTTGCTTTTTTTTTTTAAGTATTTTTTTTAGATTCGGTTCTTCATTATATACTAGTTTTGATATCATGTCTTTTTGTTTGGTTTTCTTTTTTTATAGATAGATAGATAGATAGATAGATAGATAGATAGATAGATAGATAGATAGATAGATAGATAGATAGATAGATAGATAGATAGATAGATACTTTATTAATCCCAAGGGGAAATTCACATACTCCAGCAGCAGCATACTGATAAAAAACAATATTAAATTAAAGAGTGATAAAAATGCAGGTATAACAGACAATAACTTTGTATAATGTTAACGTTTATCCCCCCAGGTGGAATTGAAGAGTCGCATAGTGTGGGGGAGGAACGATCTCCTCAGTCTGTTTGTGGAGCAGGACGGTGACAGCAGTTTGTCGCTGAAGCTGCTCCTCTGTCTGGAGATGACACTGTTTAGTGGATGCAGTGGATTCTCCATAATTGACAGGAGCCTGCTGAGTGCCCGTTGCTCTGCCACAGATGTCAAACTGTCCAGCTCTGTGCCTACAATAGAGCCTGCCTTCCTCACCAGTTTGTCCAGACGTGAGGTGTCCCTCTTCTTTATGCTGCCTCCCCAGCACACCACTGCATAGAAGAGGGTGCTCGCCACAACCATCTGATAGAACATCTGCAGCATCCTATTGCAGATGTTGAAGGACGCCAGCCTTCTAAGGAAGTATAGTCGGCTCTGTCCTTTCTTACACAGACCATCAGTATTGGCAGTCCAGTCCCAATTTATCATCCAGCTGCACTCCCAGGTATTTATAGGTCTGCACCCTCTGCACACAGTCACCTCAGATGATCACGGGGTCCATGAGGGGCCTGGTCCTCCTAAAATCCACCACCAGCTCCTTGGTTTTGCTGGTGTTCAGTTGTAGGTGGTTTGAGTCGCACCAGTTAACAAAGTCCTTGATTAGGTTCCTATACTCCTCCTCCTGCCCACTCCTGATGCAGCCCACGATTGCAGTGTCATCAGCGAACTTTTGCACGTGGCAGGACTCCGAGTTGTATTGGAAGTCCGATGTATTTAGGCTGAACAGGACCGGAGAAAGTACAGTCCCCTGCGGCACTCCTGTGTTGCTGACCACAATGTCAGACCTGCAGTTCCCGAGACGCACATACTGAGGTCTGTCTTGTAAGATAGTCCACAATCCATGCCACCAGGTATGAATCTACTCCCATCTCTGTCAGCTTGTCCCTAAGGAGCAGAGGTTGGATGGTGTTGAAGGCGCTAGAGAAGTCCAGAAACATAATTCTTACTGCACCACTGCCTCTGTCCAAGTGGGAGAGGGATCAGTGTAGCATATAGATGATGACATCCTCCACTCCCACCTTCTCCTGGTATGCAAACTGCAGAGGGTTGAGGGCGTTATGGATCTGTGGCCTCAGGTGGTGAAGCAGCAGCCGCTCCATGGTCTTCATCACATGTGACGTCAGAGCGACAGGCCGGAAGTCATTCAGCTTACTAGGGCGTGATACCTTTGGGACTGGGGTGATGCAAGATGTTTTCCAAAGCCTCGGGACTCTCCCCTGTTCCAGGCTCAGGTTGAAGTTGCGCTGTAGAGGACTCCCCAGCTCCAACGCACAGGCCTTCAGCAGTCATGGCGATACTCCATCTGGACCCACTGCTTTGCTGGCACGAAGTCTCCTCAACTCTCTGCTCACCTGGGCTGCTGTAATTGTGGGTGGGGAAAAACTCTCTCCTATGCTGGTATCAGTAGAAGGATGGGTGGAGGGAGCAGTACTCCGAGGTGAGAGTGGATTAGGGTGGTCAAACCTGTTAAAGAAGTTGTTCATCTAGTTTGCTCTCTCCACGTCTCTCTTGATGGTGGTACCCCGCTTCGAGCTGCAGCCAGTGATGATCTTCATCCTATCCCACACTTCCTTCATGCTGTTATTCTGCAACTTCTGCTCCAGCTTTCTCCTGTACTGCTCCTTCGCCGCCCTGAGCTGGACTTGGAGTTCCTTCTGGACGCGCTTGAGCTCATGCTGATCACCGCCTTTAAAAGCCCTTTTCTTCTGGTTCAAAAGGCCCTTGATGTCACTTGTAATCGATGGTTTGTTGTTAGCATAGCAGCATACTGTTCTTACTGGAACTACAATGTTCATACAGAAGTTGATGTAGTCAGTAGTGCAGTCAAAAACCTCCTCAATGTTCTCACTATGAGATCCCTGCAGGATATCCCAGTCCATAGTTCCAAAGCAGTCTCTCAGAGCCTTCTTTGCCTCAGGGGACCACTTCCTGATATAGCGTGTGGTTGTAGGTAGCTCCCTCACTCTTGGTTTGTAATGAGGCTGAAGCAGAACCAGGTTATGATCTGCTTTCCCAAGCACAGGCAGTGGGGTGGCGTTGTATGCGTCTTTAACGTTTGCATACAGTAGGTCAATAGTCCTATTTCCCCAGGTGTTACAATCCACATATTGGGAGAAGGCAGGTAATGTTTTGTCCAGCGTCACATGGTTAAAGTCTCCAGCGATTAGCACAAGCACCTTGGGGTGCTGCGTTTGTAGTTTAGCAACAGTGCAATGGATGATGTCACACATATTTAGATATCTGTATAGTTTTAAAATTAGTATCTTAGGGGCCTTCTCTTCATTTAAAATATGAATAGTTTTATTTTGGACAACTGTGGTGGGTTGGCACCCTGCCCGGGATTGGTTCCTGCCTTCTGCCCTGTGTTGGCTGGGATTGGCTCCAGCAGACCCCCGTGACCCTGTGTTCGGATTCAGCGGGTTGGAAAATGGATGGATGGATATTTTGGACAAGGTGTTTTTGGGGGGTTGAGACGTTCCCCCTTTAGGATGATCAGAACAAACAGTTTGTCGGGTTTATATATTGTCTTCCATGGACAAATTGCAAATTTCTGAGCTTGAGATAACCAAGCAGCTTTGTGGCACCTCTTGTATTTTTATGGCCACTCACCAGAGCGCTGAATGATAATTTCAATTTTTGCATCTCCTCCTGTTGTTTCTCGTGTTTAATTTACACAGCTGCTGAAAACAACCAAACAGCTACGGACACAACTTGTTTAATGTGGACAGCTGCTCAAACCCGGCCTTTGCGGCTAGCATACTTGAATCTTATCCCTTTGTTACTGTCCAGCTGGTCAGCTACCAGTCCCTTAGCAGATGTTCCAATTTGTGTTTGTCCACACAGTTAGCCCAACCCATCAAGTGTTAACACCTACTTGTTTGCACAATCCTTTGACTCAGTCCAGGAGTACATACATTTCTGCAAGCATTGGCTGCTGCTTAGGACAGACAGTATTCCGTTGTTGATCCTCTACTATCCTTGACTGTGATTTTTTGTTTCTACCTGGTGTAAACATTTTAACATTTTATAATTCTGGCCTTGTCTGGACACCTTGTTCTGGTTGCTCTCATAATAATGGTATTGTGATGCTTTTTTTGTAGCAACCACTTTTTAAAATCATGATGTACTGTACTGTGCATTAGCATTCTTGACCTCTGCTACTTAGATATAAATTACTGATCAGCAGACTTAAATACATTTTTAACTATAAGAAATGAATCAAACAGACACTTCTATATGATGAGAACATAAATGCAATGTGACATACTAAAGAAGAAGTTAGGATCCATTATTCACCAACTGATCTTGAAACCCTTATCAAGTGTGTACAGCCATTTAGTCTATCATATTAATTCGAGCATCAGAAGAGATAACATTTTTAAATGCTTGCTAAATTCTGCACTGTTCAATGCAAAGAAAATTATTTTTTCTAGTTTGGGATATTATAGTCTCATGTGGCTATGCATATATATTATACATGTAGAATCAAACATGAATGAATTTTGCTTAGATGTGGGTGGGAACAATTAGTTGATTCACCAAGTGTGAAATTTCTAAGTTATTCCAACACCTCATTAAGTCAGGGATCAACTTAGGGACAGTGATTTAAATGCCAAACATGAAAGGTGTTCTTGTTATTATGGTTCAAATGATAGCAATTGTGGTTACTGTGAATAAATACAATACAATTTATTTTTATATAGCCCAAAATCACACAAGAAGTGCCGCAATGGGTTTTAACAGGCCCTGCCTTTTGACAGCCCCCCCAGCCTTGACTCTCTAAGAACACAACGAAAAACTCCCAAAAAGACCCTTGTGGGGAAAAAAATGTTAGAAACCTTGGGAGAGGCAGTTCAAAGAGAGACCCCTTTCCAGGTAGGTTGGGCATCAAAACAAAGGGCGTCAATATAAAACAATTCACAGAACAAAACACAAGTAATCCTCAATGCAGTATAACAGTAAAATAAAAATATTACAAGTACAGAGAAGAATTTAACAGTAGATAATATCACATAAATGATTTATGGGTGAAAAACTCCTGAAATACCCCTGCTAAATATAAACACGAGTCATATGTGCAGAGAGCATGTTAAATGTGTTACTAATAAACATAATCAATTGCAAGGTTATGTTAACATCTTCTGTTAGAACAGATTTTATACGGCATTCAAAGACATCACTGGACTGATGGTAAAGTGAATAGCGATGCATTACTGGTGGTCTTTGTCATTCACAGCTACAGTGTCTGAATGACAGTCAGAGTAAATGTGAGGGTGAAATAATTGGCAGCTACATTTAAGAAAAATGAGCTAAATTGTGTGCAATCATGCCCAGTAAAAAAGGAGCTGAAAAGAACTATTAAGCAAGGTCTTTTTCCTGTTCATAACAAAGAGCTACAGACGATGTATGTTTCTGTAGACATTACACCCAAAACTGGCACGGATAGGACTCTAGCAGAACCACACACCGCATACACAGCAGCCAATCTGTGCCTGCATGTCTGAACGAAGAAATTTACTGTCTAGTTGTAAATGCCAAACATGCCATATCCAATTATATTGGCACCTGATTATAGAATTTTTAACACAATAAATATACAGTATATCCATCCATCCATCCATCCATTGTCTCCCGCTTATCTGAGGTCGGGTCGCGTGGGCAGCAGCTTGAGCAGAGATGCCCAGACTTCCCGGCCACTTCTTCTAGCTCTTCCGGGAGAATCCCAAGGCGTTCCCAGGCCAGTCGAGAGACATAGTCCCTCTAACGTGTCCTGGGTCTTCCCTGGGGCCTCCTCCCGGTTAGACGTGCCCGGAACACCTCACCAGGGAGGCGTCCAGGAGGCATCCTGATCAGATGCCCGAGCCACCTCATCTGACTCCTCTCGATGCGGAGGAGCAGCGGCTCTACTCTGAGCCCCTCCCGGATGACTGAGCTTCTCACCCTATCTTTAAGGGAAAGCCCAGACACCCTGCGGAGGAAACTCATTTCAGCCGCTTGTATTCGCGATCTTGTTCTTTCGGTCACTACCCATAGCTCATGACCATAGGTGAGGGTAGGAACATAGATCGACTGGTAAATTGAGAGCTTCGCCTTGCGGCTCAGCTCCTTTTTCACCACGACAGACTGATGCAGAGCCCGCATTACTGCGGATGCTGCACCGATGCACCTGTCGATCTCACGCTCCATTCTTCCCTCACTCGTGAACAAGACCCCGAGATACTTGAACTCCTCCACTTGGGGCAGGATCTCGCTACCAACCCTGAGAGGGCACTCCACCCTTTTCCAGCTGAGGACCATGGTCTCGGATTTGGAGGTGCTGATTCTCATCCCAGCCGCTTCACACTCGGCTGTGAACCGATCCAGAGAGAGCTGAAGATCACGGCCTGATGAAGCAAACAGGACAACATCATCTGCAAAAAGCAGTGACCCAATCCTGAGCCCACCAAACCGGACCCCCTCAACGCCCTGGCTGTGCCTAGAAATTCTGTCCATAAAAGTTATGAACAGAATCGGTGACAAAGGGCAGCCCTGGCGGAGTCCAACTCTCACTGGAAACGGGTTCGACTTACTGCCGGCAATGCGGACCAAGCTCTGGCACCGATCGTACAGGGACCGAACAGCCCTTATCAGGGGGTCCGGTACCCCATACTCTCGGAGTACCCCCCACAGGATTCCCCGAGGGACACGGTCGAATGCCTTTTCCAAGTCCACAAAACACATGTAGACTGGTTGGGCAAACTCCCATGCACCCTCCAGGACCCTGCTAAGGGTATAGAGCTGGTCCACTGTTCCGCGACCAGGACGAAAACCACACTGTTCCTCCTGAATCCGAGGCTTGACTATCCGACGGACCCTCCTCTCCAGGACCCCTGAATAGACTTTTCCAGGGAGGCTGAGGAGTGTGATCCCTCTGTAGTTGGAACACACCCTCCGATCCCCCTTCTTAAAGAGGGGGACCACCACCCCGGTCTGCCAATCCAGAGGCACTGTCCCTGATGTCCATGCGATGTTGCAGAGGCGTGTCAACCAAGACAGTCCTACAACATCCAGAACCTTGAGGAACTCCGGGCGTATCTCATCCACCCCCGGGGCCCTGCCACCAAGGAGTTTTTTGACCACCTCGGTGACCTCAGTCCCAGAGATGGGGGAGCCCACCTCTGAGTCCCGAGGCTCTGCTTCGTCATTGGAAGGCATGTTAATGGGATTGAGGAGGTCTTCGAAGTACTCCCCCCACCGACCCACAACGTCCCGAGTCGAGGCCAGCAGCGCACCATCCCCACCATATACAGTGTCGACACTGCACTGCTTCCCCTTCCTGAGACGCCGGATGGTGGACCAGAATCTCCTCGAAGCCGTCCGAAAGTCGTTCTCCATGGCCTCCCCAAACTCCTCCCACGCCCGAGTTTTTGCCTCAGCAACCACCAAAGCCGCATTCCACTTGGCCTGCCGGTACCTATCAGCTGCCTCCAGAGTCCCACAGGACAAAAGGGTCCTGTAGGACTCCTTCTTCAGCTTGACGGCATCCTTCACCGCCGGTGTCCACAAACGGGTTCGGGGATTGCTGCCACGACAGGCACCGACCACCTTACGGCCACAGCTCCGGTCAGCTGCCTCAACAATAGAGGCACGGAACATGGCCCATTCGGACTCAATGTCCCCCACCTCCCTCGGGATGTTGTCGAAGTTCTGCCGGAGGTGGGAGTTGAAGCTACTTCTGACAGGGGGCTCTGCCAGACGTTCCCAGCAGACCCTCACAACACGTTTGGGCCTACCACGCCTGACCGGCATCCTCCCCCACCATCGAAGCCAACTCACCACCAGGTGGTGATCAGTTGACAGCTCCGCCCCTCTCTTCACCCGAGTGTCCAAGACATGTGGCCGCAAGTCCGACGACACGACCACAAAGTCGATCATCGAACTGAGGCCTAGGGTGTCCTGGTGCCAAGTGCACATATGAACACCCCTATGCTTGAACATGGTGTTCGTTATGGACAATCCGTGACGAGCACAGAAGTCCAATAACAAAAACACCGCTCAGGTTCAGATCGGGGGGGGCCATTCCTCCCAATCACGCCCTTCCAGGTCTCACTGTCATTGCCCATGTGAGCATTGAAGTCTCCCAGCAGAACGAGGGAGTCCCCAGAAGGTATGCCCTCTAGCACCCCTCCAGGGACTCCAAAAAGGGTGGGTATTCTGAACTGCTGTTCGGTGCATACGCACAAAAAACAGTTAGGACCCGTCCCCCCACCCGAAGGCGAAGGGAGGCTACCCTCTCGTCCACCGGGGTAAACCCCAATGTACAGGCTCCAAGTTGGGGGGCAATAAGTATACCCACACCCGCTCGGCGCCTCTCACCAGGGGCAACTCCAGAGTGGTACAGAGTCCAGCCCCTCTCAAGGAGCTTGGTTCCAGAGTCCAAGCTGTGCGTCGAGGTGAGTCCGACTATATCTAGCCGGAACCTCTCAACTTCGCGCACTAGCTCAGGCTCCTTCCCCTTCAGAGAGGTGACATTCCACGTCCCAAGAGCCAGCTTCTGTAGCCGAGGATCGGACCGCCAAGGTCCCCGCCTTCGGCCACCACCCAACTCACACTGCACCCGACCTCCTTGGCCCCTCCCATAGGTGGTGAGCCCATGGGAAGGGGGACCTACGTTGCCTCTTCGGGCTGTGCCCGGCCAAGCCCCATGGGTGCAGGCCCGGCCACCAGGCGCTCGCCATCGAGCCCCACCTCCAGGCCTGGCGTCCGGGCAAGGGAAAACGCCGTCCAAAATTGTTTTCCATCATAGGAGGTTTTGTTTAACCGCTCTTTGTCTCATCCCTCACCTAGGACCAGTTTGCCTTGGGTGGCCCTACCAGGGGCATAAAGCCCCGGACAACAGAGCTCCTAGGATCATTGGGACACGCAAACCCCTCCACCACGATAAGGTGGCGGTTAAAGGAGTATACAGTATATATATAAACCGAAATACTGAATCAAAGCCATCCATTAACGTTGTGTTAATAAAATTCAATACATTTTGCTAGCAGGCACACAGACTGGAGGAAATGATGGGTAAGTTTTTAGAAAGAAATCCTGGGGTTGTAGCATTTCAAGCAGCAGATTTCAGCCCTATGCGCTACCAACATTTTTGTGAGTCATCTTCAGATGTCTATTCTTGTCCCAAAAAAAAAAGAATTTAAAACAGATTTATGGAGGGTGCATTACAATTCTTCCAGGAAAAATGATTTGCCATTCTGACAGTGTAGTATTTGTAGTTTGTGGGTGAGCACCATTTGTTGTAAATCCAACACTATCTTAAAGAAAATAAGAAAAATTTCTTCCCCAAAATTGGTCTTAATTTATGAGAGCCCCAAAATACATGACCTAGCAAGGCCAGAGGTACATAGCGCCATTCACAGTTAGGCGCCAGTCACGGATATATTTTAGATAATCTTATTCTCTAAATATGTGTACAATGTAGCGTTTTAAGGTGAATTGCAACATGTTTTGCACAGAGTGGTGAAAAGTATATTCTAAATAACTGAATTCCACTTCTTGCCTGGGATATCTGAGATGTCTTTATTCCATCATTACCTAAGATCATCTAGTGGTGCACCATGTTTCGTTAATTAATAAAGTCTAGAAATACTAATACTACTAACATTCTGGATAGTGATGGAAGATCAGGAACCTGCCTAACTTTCCTATAGTCACAAAATATGTAACTTACACCATAGATAGAAAGAGAAGTTTGAAGGAACTCCATATTAAAGAGAGCTGATCGTGGCTGCAAACTCAGTGACTATGTAAAGCTGAGACACTTAATGACTTCTATAATTAAATACTGTGCAAATTAACAAGGACTGAAATATCAAATTACCTTGTAATGGAGCTGCAGTCAACAGTGTCTCCTTAAAGCATTTCTTGCATTGAACAGATTTTGATCTGATTTCTAGTAAACTATCAAATATTATTGATGACTGAAACACAAAGCAAGGCAACAAGGAATAGTTTGCAGATTTCCCAAAATCTTCTAAATCATTAAAATATTTTACACACCACTGGTCATCAACACAAGTCATTGGAATTCCACTTCATGTTTTGTTTTTAGCTTCTGCCTTTAACCATGTGCTTTACACACACATGAAGATATGGCAGATAATAATTAGAAATTATTAAAAATGTATGTTTTATTTCCACTAAAAAGCAGCTGCATTTACACATTTGACTGAACGTATATCACACACTAAACAGAAGTGTAGATTGGCCCTGGCGTTTCCAATGAAAACATTTTTCATTAGGAATGTATGGATGCAAACCAATGCATGGTGCTCTTATACGGTATACCAGCAACATGTCACATGTTGTGTCATTGACAGGTTAGGTGTGCAGTAAAGTACATCATGGCTGAAATGGCATTGCCCAGTAGAAACAACTCAAAATCTGTCAATCAAATAATTAAAGAACATTATGAAAACGACAACAAAGCACAAGATACTGTACTCTGATATGATGCATTTTAAGAAAGCATTCTTGTGTGTAAACATATTTGCTATGGACAATCCATGACTAGAATATTCATCAAATAACAACTGAGCACTCAGATTAACGACACAGGAAGAGTGGGCCTTAGTGGTGATGTGAAGGAGACCACTGAGCAGGACTGATTTTGGTAGCAATCTGCGGATTACTTATGTTACACAGCTGCAGAAATCATACACCGGTAAACACAATAACACAATGGTGAGCTCAAGGCTTTAGGGGGCAATATTTCTTTCTTTTATCTAAAAAAAAACGTTTTTTTAGTAAGTTGTGCATTCCATGATTGTGAGAGTACAAGAAAAACTAACTTTCATGTCGGTTACATGCAAAACAAAACCTGGCTGTTTCACTCATTATCAACCACTAACGGCTTTTTGGGTTTTATGCCTTACAAATGTTCTTATCAAGAGCTCAAAGATTTTAAGCTCAACTAGTGTACTTTTCAGATCACCTTAGTTATCAACGCCTTAGCTGAGTCACTTTGTGACAATACGCATGAAGAAAACGTCATGCAAACTCTAAAAGGCAAAGTGAAATTTTACATGTTTATTGCTGAATCAAACACAAGAAGTCAAATTCAGTAAAAATGTTAACAGAAAAATAATGTAAATACCACTTAAGACAATTGGTTGTAATCAAAACTCTGCAATAACAGGTTTGTTTCAGCATTAGTCTAGTAAATATTGTTCTGAGACAGTAAAGAGACACAGTACACTTTTAATATTTAGTCTTGCATGTTAATGGCCTGGAGGTTGTCAGTAGTAAAGACATGGAACACTTGATGTAATTAAATGCGAAATGAAACATTAAACATACGAAACATACGATCGGTGTCAGAGCTTGGTCCACATTGCCGGCAGTAAGTCGAACCCATTTCTAGTGAGAATTGGACTCCGCCAGGGCTGCCCTTTGTCACCGATTCTGTTCATAACTTTTATAGACAGAATTTCTAGCCGCAGCCAGGGCGTTGAGGGGGTCCGGTTTGGTGGACTCAGGATTGGGTTGCTGCTTTTTGCAGATGATGTTGTCCTGTTTTCTTCATCAGGCCATGATCTTCAGCTCTCTCTGGATCGGTTCGCAGCCGAGTGTGAGGCGGCTGGGATGGGAATCAGCACCTCCAAATCTGAGACCATGGTCCTCAGCCGGAAAAGGGTGGAGTGCCCTCTCAGGGTTGGTAGCGAGATCCTGCCTCAAGTGGAGGAGTTCAAGTATCTCGGGGTCTTGTTCACAAGTGAGGGAAGAATGGAGCGTGAGATCGACAGGCGGATCGGTGCGGCATCTGCAGTAATGCGGGCTCTGCATCGGTCTGTTGTGGTGAAAAAGGAGCTGAGCCGCAAGGCAAAGCTCTCAGTTTACCAGTCGATCTATGTTCCTACCCTCACCTATGGTCATGAGCTATGGGTAGTGACCAAAAGAACGAGATCGTGAATACAAGCGGCTGAAATGAGTTTCCTCCTCAGGGTGTCTGGGCTTTCCTTTAAAGATAGGGTGAGAAGCTCAGTCCTCCGGGAGGGGCTCAGAGTAGAGCCGCTGCTCCTCCGCATCGAGAGGACTCAGATGAGGTGGCTCGGGTATTTGATCAGGATGCCTCCTGGACGCCTCCCTGGTGAGGTGTTCCAGGCACATCCAACCGGGAGGAGGCCCCGGGGAAGACCCAGGACACGCTGGAGGGACTATGTCTCCTGGCTGGCCTGGGAATGCCTCGGGATTCCCCCGGAAGAGCTAGAAGAAGTGGCCGAGGGAGAGGGAAGTCTGGGCATCTCTGCTCAAGCTGCTGCCCCCGCGACCCGACCTTGGATAAGCAGAAGAGGATGGATGGATGGATGGATAGAAACATTTACCAATTCTAGAAGGCTTAGGAATGTCATTACAGAAAGGAAAGTAAGTCCTGTATGAACTTAATACTTGGAAGACATCTTGTTGTTAAAAGGTGCTTTTAGAACATATTACCATACAATACCATACCATATTTATTTGTTAAGCGCTTAAAAACACAGCATTACAACTGACCAAAGCGCTGTACAGTTAAGACAAGTGAGACTAAGAGCAAAAAGTTAAAAATAAACATTAAGAGCAAATTAGAACAGAGAATACTAAAAACAGGTCAGGGGACCCAATAAAATAAAGAAATAGTGAAAAGTAAGTGGAAAATGAAACAGATTAAGAATTAAAAGCCAATGTGAAGAAGTGCGTTTTTAGGCGTGATTTGAAAGTGGCGACTGAAGCGGCTTGCCTAACCACTAAGGGTAGGGAGTTCCAGAGCCTGAGTGCAACGACAGAAAAAGCCCTTTCACCACGAGCTTTAAAATGTACCTTGGGAACGGTTAGGAGCAGCTGATCTGTGGATCTAAGAACACGAGGGGGATTGTGACGATGGAGCAAGACACTCAAGTAGGCGGGGGGCTAGACCGTTTAATGCCTTATAGGTTAGGAGGAGTATCTTAAAATCGATTCTGAATCTAACCGGCAGCCAGTGTAGTTTTTAAAATCGGTGTAATGTGTTGGCTTCTGCTGCTTCCAGTTAGAAGCCTTGCAGCCACATTTTGAACCAGTTGGAGTCTAGAAAGAGTGGCTTGAGTGATACCATGAAGGCAGGAATTAGAGTAGTCAAGCCGGGACGTAATGAATGCATGGATTACTGATTCCAGGAGGTGGTTTGACAGAATAGGCTTGAGTTTGGCGATTCGCCTGAGATGGAAAAAGCAG
This sequence comes from Erpetoichthys calabaricus, assembly GCF_900747795.2. Taxonomy (NCBI): domain Eukaryota; kingdom Metazoa; phylum Chordata; class Cladistia; order Polypteriformes; family Polypteridae; genus Erpetoichthys; species Erpetoichthys calabaricus. The sequence continues at coordinate 72,565,974 of NC_041396.2, read as the reverse complement.
GATTTTACTGTGCTGTTGACTTGAGCATCCATTTTCAGGAACGAATCCATTTTAATTCCAAGATTGGAAACAGACAAAGTTACTGGAGTGGGAAGAGAATCGAGGCCAAAGGGTGGAATCTGTTTGCAGTCGGGACTAAAAACAATGACCTCGGTTTTTGAATCGTTCAGGTGAATGAAGTTTACAGCCAGCCAGTCCTTAATATCCGATAGGCAATCGAGGAGAGGTTTGGTGGAGTCAGTTGACTTGAGAGAGAAATAAATTTGGCAGTCGTCAGCATATAGGTGATATGAAATTGCATGTTTTCTAAAAATTGCACCTAAAGGCAGGATGTAGATTGAAAAAAGTAGTGGCGCTAAAATGGAACCCTGGGGGACCCCACATGGGAGTAGGACTGATTCAGATGAAAAATCGTCTAACATGACTCTGAGAGTCCTGTTGCAGAAATATGACCTGAACCAGTCAAGGGCTAAGCCAGATACACCAGCCCAGGATTCGAGTCGGGAGATCATGATGTCGTGGTCGATTGTGTCGAAAGCAGCAGGTAAGTCAAGAAGAACCATAATCACGTGGAGTCCCGAGTCCAGTGCCAAAAGGACGTCATTTAGGACACGTAAATGCGCGGTTTCTGTACTATGTTGGGGCCTAAAGCCTGACTGAAAAAGGCCCATTACCTGATGGTCCTGTAGGTGATGAGTTAATTGCTCATAAACTACTTTTTCTAATATTTTTGACAAGAAAGGTAGTTTGGAGATTGGACGAAGATTGGAAAGAACGGCAGGGTCAAGATCAGGTTTTTTCACAATTGGTTGTACAACTGCGTGTTTGAAAGCACGAGGAACTATAGCTGAGGAGAGTCTACTAGTTATGATCTTTAGAACATCGTATCGAATTGCAGGAAACACATCTTTCAGCAGTCTGGACGGCACCACATCGTCCGGAGAGCCCGAAGGCTTCATTGAGGCGACGATTTTTTCCAGATGGGGAAGCGAAATGGGTTCAAAGCTGGTAAGAGAGCCGTGCGCAGGAGCGGCTAAATCAACAGAGCCAGAAGAAGAAATGGAGATCTGGGATCTAATATTCGTGACCTTATCCAGAAAAAACGTGAGGATCCGATTACAAAGAGCAGTGGAAGCAGAAGAGAAAACAGTTACAGCTGGAAAGAGGACAGCATTTAGTGTTTTGTATAAGACATGTTGATTTCCGGAATTTTTTAAGATGATATCAGCGAAAAAACGGTTCCTTGCACCTCTGACTGCTCTCTGGTATTGGGACCACGCGTCTCTCGTGCAATCGAAGGTAACAGTGAGACCGTCTTTCCTCCATTTACGTTCTAGCCGCCTACAGTTTTGCCTGATGGAACGAGTTTGTTCATTTAGCCATGGGTCATACTTGACTTTGGATTGTCTCCATTTGAGTGGGGCTACGTCATCCATCACAGAACAACAGGAAGTGTGGAAGGTTTGCAATAAAACATCAACATCTGTGGATTCACATGACGTGGAAATTGGTAAAAAAGCAGCTGCAAAAACTTCAGCAGCAGAGGGAGAAATGACACGGGAGGGACGGGTGGTGGTGGATTTACCATGCTCAACAGAGACCAAATCCAGATTAAACAAAACAGGCGAGTGATCAGAAAAGCTGGGAGGCAGAATGTCCAAGTCACTGATTCTGAGACCACGAGAAAGAACCAGGTCCAATGCATGAACCTATCCATGTGTTGGTCCGTTCACCAATTGAGAGAGACCAAAGGAGTCAATAATGTCCAGAAAGTCTTTTGCTAGAGGTTTAACGGGACAGCAAACATGGATATTAAAATCACCCAAACAAAGAAAGCGATCATATCTGCAGGTAATATCAGCCAGGAAAGCTGCAAATTCATCTAAAAAGTCCTTATTATATTTTGGAGGGCGATAGATGAGTGTACACAGCAGCGGTGGTGAGCAAACTAGTTCAAACATACTGAACTCAAAAGTCGAAGGGGAAAAAGAAAGGGGAAGGGAAGGGCGGTTGCAGATAAAATCAGATTTAAATAAGGTCAACAGGCCCCCACCACGGCGCTGTGCTCTCGGTGTGTTAATAAAGGAACATCCCGGGGGAAAAACTTCAGTGAGTGGGAGCGTCTCGCCCGGTAAAATCCAGGTTTCAGCGGTACATAAAAAATCCAGACCATTGGAGAGAAAAAAGTCTTTCAGGATAAAAGTTTTGTTCACGACCGATCTGGCATTTATCAGTGCAAAACGAACCGGCTGGGACGACGTTAACAGAGATGCACCAGCCGTGGCGACTGACATTATTGTGATGCGACGTAGGTTGTTAAAGTTCACCCCCCGGCGACGATGATGGAGCGAGGCAGGGAGGTACACCGGAGCGTCCGAAGGCAAATGGCATTCTGGCAACATTACCTCATGTTGGGAGCCAGGAAAGTTGTTCCTAGAAAGAATCCGGGCAGCTCGGAGCCGAGCCCTGGTGCCTCCGCGCTTCCCCCGGCGGCGGCGTTTCCATCGGCGACCGGCCAGGCCGTGGGCAGTGATGAGGAAGGCTGGGACTTCCTCAAACAGTCGGCCAAAGGTTTGACTGAATTCAAGGGTCAAATGTTGAGAAACCCCCACACTCGTTCGAAGAGCCAGAAGGGTGAGGCGATCATAAGGACTCATTAAGTCAAGAAGAGCATCAACAGGAGCAGGTAAGCCGAGAAAAAAGCAAGACTAACGAGAAACAAAAGAAAGCCAAAACGGCTGACGACGTGCCTCAACAGTCGGCGCCATCTTCAACATGAACTGTGTATCTTATCTGAAAACAAGCAACATTTAAAAATGGTAAGTCGCCTATTCATCTACTCTCAGGACCTACTTCTTCCTTCAGAGGTTTGTTAGAGTAGATGCTTGTCCATTACAACTGACCTCCTCTCTGGGCAAATCTGGAGTTTACAGCTAACCCAATCTTTACATTTTTGAGGTCTATCAGTAGACTCAAGAATTTTGTAAAATGTGCAAACTCCATACAGACAGAGCACAGGCTCTACAATGAACCCTGGGCTTGCTGTCTAGAATTGTGAAGTGACAGTGTTAACCATGGTACCATCAGAGCCTTCCTTCTATTCAGTTTCAGAAAGAAACGTGCTAAATGCACCTATATGCATCTTAGTTTGGAGCCATGAGAATGTGTGACCATGACTTATGATTTGAAGTATAAATAAAAGTAGTACTATACAAAATACACGTATCTTATTTCACTGGAAAGGCCAGAAGCTGTAAATGAAAATCTCAGACGTGCAGATTTAAAACACATGAGTTAGCTGTGATATTGATGTAGGTGTAACCGTTTACTGTATTTTGGTAATATAAAAACTGATATTTGTTTGTAACCCATAGGAAATGATGGAAAAGTAAATATTGTTTGATAATACATATTTAAGAAAATATGACCAACTTTGTAGTATCAATCTATCCCTAAGGTTGAGAGGCTGGTCCTGGACTATAGGAGTCCTGTTGTGGTAGACCACTTGAACCCACAGCAGTTTGCGTTTCAGACAAACATTGGTGTGGAAGATGCAATTATCTGTCTGCTCCACTAGGCTCATTCTCACCTGGATAAAGCTGGCAGCACTGTAAGGATTATGTTTTTGTTTAATATCCAAAACAGTGTTCATCAAATGAAGTTAATTATTTATTTATGGTTCAACAAACCGGTGTGTGGGTGTGTTTGTGTGTGTCCTGCAGTGGGTTGGCACCCTGCCCGGGATTGGTTCCTGCCTTGTGCCCTGTGTTGGCTGGGATTGGCTCCAGCAGACCCCCGTGACCCTGTGTTCGGATTCAGCGGGTTGGAAAATGGATGGATGGATGGATGGTTCAACAAACCGATCATTTATACGTATTTCAGTTTGGTAGTTCCCATGATTTGCAACATGCTACTAAGTGCAATATTCCAGCCATGTTATCGAATTACAAAGACATTCTGGAACAATACTGTAATGGCTGGAGTCTAAAATAATTGTTTCTGCTTGAATATGTTTTCAGAGCTTTATTTATGGCTTATTCTTTGTTTGACTTATTTGGGAACATTCTGGGCTGTCTATTTTTATTTTGGAAAAGTTTTTTTTTATTAAAGTTATATTTGGAAAGTTGGCACAGCGCCATTTTGTTTTATCGTTTATGGTACCAGTTTAAACAACCGTTGCTATATCACAACTATGGGCTTCTGGGGCATATCTTTGAAAGTCGGGCAGCAGGACGCCATTCCTATGACACTTTATAAACTGGAACATCAGGCTTATTTTCTTGTCAATATCTGAGTTAGGGAAAAAACTTCTTAAAAATAAAAGCATTGCATGTTTTTCTGACTTCTTTTTGGATTAAAAATCTAGCTTACCTTTCTTTCACTTTATTTAATGTTTCGGTTTTTTACTTTGTTACTTTCCTTTTTGACCACGCACATTTCTGACCATGCATTTTGGCTCATCCCTGATCCTTAATCTTCCATTTGTCTTGGCTCAGCTCGGCATAACAGATACAGCAGTCTGATGATGGTGCAAGAAGAGAGTCTACATGCCAAAATTAATTATTCATCTAATCTGTTTGGCATCTCTTTGGCATAATTCCTGTAACAACAGTATGCTGGCGTAATAAACCATTTTATTTTCTGCTAAAATGGACTAACAATATAGCCAACGATAGTTATCTGGCTAGAAATGCACAGAAGTGAAAACTACTAAAAATGGTTTGCTAACAGAATTATTCTTAACAGAGTGAAAAAGGTCTTAAGATGAGACATTTCAGGAAGATTAGATGGCTTTCTTTCAAGATAAATCATCGAATCATCAATAGAATGGCTGTTCCATTTGTATATAATTTTCATTGATTCTGAAAAATCTTTTAACACTGTGAACCAGGTAGTCATCTGGAAGCTGCTGCACCAAAACGTTCAAGCTATAGATGTATGTAACAAGCCAAACACAATGGCAAGCTCACAGATCCATTTAGGGTATAGACTTTTATATTCTACAGATTGGATAATATGAGAAAGTCTACCCAGTCTACAGCACCCTTCCGTTCGACTTCATTTGACTGCTGAAGGCCTGTGCGTTGGAGCTGGGGAGTCCTCTACAGCGCATCTTCAACCTGAGCCTGGAACAGGGGAGAGTCCCGAGGCTTTGGAAAACATCTTGCATCACCCCAGTTCCAAAGGTATCACATCCTAGTGAGCTGAATGACTTCTGGCCTGTCGCTCTGATGTTACATGTGATGAAAACCATGGAGCAGCTGCTGCTTCACCACTTGAGGCCACAGGTCCGCCACGCCCTTGACCCTCTGCAGTTTGCCTACCAAGAGAAGGTGGGAGTGGAGGATGCCATCATCTACATGCTACACCAATCCCTCTCCCACTTGGACAGAGGCAGTGGTACTGTAAGAATTATATTTCTGGACTTCCCTAGCGCCTTCAACACCATCCAACCTCTGCTCCTTAGGGAAAAGCTGGCAGAGATGGGAGTAGATTCATACCTGGTAGCATGGATCGTGGACTATCTTAAAGACAGACCTCAGTATGTGCGTCTCGGGAACTGCAGGTCTGACATTGTGGTCAGCAACACAGGAGCGCCGCAGGGGACTGTACTTTCTCCGGTCCTGTTCAGCCTATATACATCAGACTTCCAATACAACTCGGAGTCCTGCCACATGCAAAAGTTCGCTGACGACACTGCTATCGTGGGCTGCATCAAGAGTGGGCAGGAGGAGGAGTATAGGGACCTAATCAAGGACTTTGTTAAATGGTGCGACTCAAACCACCTACACCTGAACACCAGCAAAACCAAGGAGCTGGTGGTGATTTTAGGAGGCCCAGGCCTCCTCATGGACCCCATGATCATCAGAGGTGACTGTGTGCAGATGGTGCAGACCTATAAATACCTGGGAGTACAGCTGGATGATAAATTGGACTGGACTGCCAATACTGATACTCTGTGTAAGAAAGGACAGAGCCGACTATACTTCCTTAGAAGGATGGCGTCCTTCAACATCTGCAATAAGATGCTGCAGATGTTCTATCAGACGGTTGTGGCGAGTGCCCTCTTCTACGTGGTGGTGTGCTGGGGAGGCAGCATAAAGAAGAAGGACGCCTCACGTCTGGATAAACTGGTGAGGAAGGCAGGCTCTATTGTAGGCACGGAGCTGGACAGTTTGACATCCACGGCAGAGCGACGGGTGCTGAGCAGGCTCCTGTCAATCATGGACAATCCACTGCATCCACTGAACAGTGTCATCTCCAGACAGAGGAGCAGCTTCAGCCACAGACTGCTGTCAGTTTCCTGCTCCACTGATAGACTGAGGTGATCGTTCCTCCCCCACACTATGCAACTCTTCAATTCCACCCGGGGGGGTAAACATTAACATTATACAAAGTTATTGTCTGTCTGTATACCTGCATTGTTATCACTTTAATATTGTTTTTTATTAGTATGCTGCTGCTGGAGTATTTGAATTTCCCCTTGGGATTAATAAAGTATCTATCTATCTGTCATCTCAACAAGATAACCAAAACACCAATGTTATGCCCTTCCTCCCCTATGGTTCAAAAACATGGTGTACTACAAAATGAAGTATCCACAAATCATTGGTCCTCATTAACTTCCTTGGCATTAACCCTGCTATGTGGGACTCGACTCGGAATTCTATGTAAATGCATTTATTCCCCGAGTCAGACTCTGAGTGAAATGTAATGATCAGCTTTAGAGTTTTAAGCTTGAATATCTATCAGGACACTATTCTTCTGCCATTTAGTGGATGAAATAATGTCATGTTGCAAAAAACTCATGAATATTTCTATGCATTTTGCCTTTCTAAAGTAACTCATCAATACTCATGAATGGGGCAGAGCCTTCAACCAAAACACAATGACGTGTAAATAACATTTTACCCTCTCATTCTCAAGCAACAGAAAAATAAATATAATAAAAGTATAGAAAGAATAATGCTTCTATCCTGAAAGCAACCCCAGGCTTTGCGCAGATGACTGTCTCAAACCACATCACATGAAGGACGTGTACAAAATCTACATCAGTACAGCACTGGACACTAGACATACCTTTACTACTATATTTATGTTGATGTTTTGGTAGTTACAGGTTTCTGTTACATGTAATAACATTTTAAATGTTTTAAGAAAAAGACATTTGTTTTTGATGAATTGTATTGGGGGTAAACATATCACTAAGGAGGCTACCAGATGTTAGCATTACATTCAGAAAAATCAGATGGCATAACATTATATCAAGCACCCACCCATGGGAGAGATCAAATCTGACACTTATTAGCAGAGAAATCATGAAAAGTAAAGACAAGTAAGTGCTGGAGTGGAACAAAAGGAAAAGGGAGAGTTGGGCAAACCGAAACAAACCTGGAGAAAACATATGGAGGATGAGAAGAAGGTAGTTGACTAGACATGGGCTAAGCTAAAGAGAAGGGCCTACAACTGACTCTGAATTAAGAGTGCTGTTGTGGTCCTGTGTTGTCTGGGGAGGAATAACTTACACAATAACTATCAGACGGAAGTTCCAGCCTCCATCCACCTGAACCTGTCTCTTTAGACTCCACCACCATCTTGGCTCTTATCTGCTTTTGGACATGTGTCTGAGAAAACGCACTCACGTTTCTTGCGATCAGTTCTTTGTTTTGACACAGGGGTCACCTAGGTACTCCAACCCTTTATGACCTTTTGTTGTATCTTTACACAGGCAATAAAAGGTAACTCATAATGCTGGTTATGGAATAGCCAGGTTGGATATAAACAAAATATTTTGGGTCTGTAAGAAACCAATGTGTCAACATGCCATCCCACGAAAAATCAGTAGCTGAAAAAAAAATATGTTCAAGTAAAAGATGATCTCAAATTTCAAATGTTTTATATTCAAACTGTTCAACCATAGTACCAATACTGTGCATAGAAATACATTCCAAGTCCTTATAAAATGAATAAGCCTGCATTGACTGTATTTTTATATATAAATTCAAGTAGGCAGAACAGAAAAAGCACAAGTATATAAATGTCTGAATGATCATCCTCTACAAATATGTATCAATGTGATAATTTTATTTCGCTTCAACGTGCATGCACATTTGTAAGCGCATTCTGAGTTTGTCCTTTGGAAGTCTGACCAGTCAATCATTATAGTAGTAGCACTGTCATATTTATAGAGAAAATTGAAACTCCTCCTTGCACATCCAACCAACATGAAACACATTGCCACTCTCCCATGCCATGGTAAGCAAGAATGTATTAAAATACCTAACTTTTATTTAATAGAAAATACCTAATAGTGGCAAGAAAAAGTAGGCAGACCCCTTGAAATTACCTGGTTAGTTGGTCATAAAACCTGATGGTTTCATCATATAAGTCACAAGTATAGACAAACAATATGCTTATGCAATAAAACACAAACATTTCTAATCTTTCAAGTCTTTTTTCAACACACTCATCCAATATTCACAATGTGCAGTGGAAACGTTAAATAAATCCTTGGATTTAATAACTGGTCAAACCTCCTTTGGCAGCAGTAACCTCTAACAAGCACTCCAGGACACATTTTGAACCATTCTTCTTTAAAGAACTGCTTCAGCTCGGCCATATTTTTAGACCATCTGGCGTGAATGGCTCTTATCTTATATGTAAACATCTATATATGTGTGTGTCTGTCTGTCTGTCTGGCCTGGAAGTGCTAGGCTACAGCATGAAGCTCAAAGCACCAGCAAGCCGGCCCAAAGTTAAACAGAAGAAAGTAGTACGAGGCTACAGCATGAAGCTGAAAGAAAGTGACTCCATCGCCAAAGTGAAACTACCAACGAAAGGCAAAGTCACTTAGCCGCTAATACACAAGCGAGGCGAGCACATCGGCAAAACAAAACCGCTGACTCTGCATTTCAGTTTGTTTTCCAACTATTTCAATAGTTTCTAGGAGCACGGGCTTACACAGCTAGTTACATATAATCTCTGTTGGGTTAAGGTCAGGGCTGTAACTGCTGTTCTGCAGTAGATTTACTTAGATGTTAGGGGTCATGGTCCTGCTGCATCACCCAACCTTTATTGAGCTCCACCGGGCACACAGCTACCCTGACATTATCCTGTAGAATACCTTGATAGACCTAGGAATTTATTTTTCTGTCAATGATGACAAGCTGTCCAGGTCACAAGGCAGCAATGCAGCCCAAAATCATGACACTCCCTCCACTGAACTTTGATGTTGGGATAATGTTTTCATGCTAGCATAGGGAGCTCTTTTTATGTACTGCTGCATATTCTTGCCAAATAATTCAGCCTTGATTTCAGCAGTACGCAAAACAATTTTCCCAGTAGCTTTGCACGGTGTGAAGGTGGTTTTTGGCAAACTTCAGGCATGTAACGATGTTTTATTTGGAGAGCAGTGGCTTCCACATTAGCACCCTAACATGGACACCAAGCTTTTTCAATGCCTGTTTGCATAGGTGACTCATGAACAGATATGCTAACCTCTTCCTTCAACTCTTTAGATGTTACTCTGTGGTTCTTTTTAACTTCATGGACCAATCAAGTCATCGTGGATGGGTGCCCACTTCTAGAGAGCATGGTGCTAAGTTATCACTATTTACACACAATTTGTTCAACTCTGGACTGGTGAATATGTAAACTCTTTGAAATGAGTTTATAAGCCTTACCAGCTTTAGGCATATCAACGATTCTCACTTGTAGATCTTCTGAGAACTCTTTTTAGGAAGGCATGCTTCACATCAATAGAAGCTTCTTGTGAATTGCAAACTCAAAGTGTTTGAGTGTTTTTTATTGGCCAGAGTAGCTCTAAACCACACCTCCAATCTCATTTCATTGATTGGACTCCAGGTTTGCAAACTCGTGATTCTAGTTAGCTTGTTTTGAAGTTGTTAGCTTTGCGGTTCACATACACATACGCATACACTGTAAATGTTTGAATAACGTATTCAATATGTATAAGAACAAAACAATAGTTTGAGTGTTATTAGTTAGAACAGATTGTTCATAATTGTAATTTAGATGATGACCAGACCATATTTTAAGACACATTTATATACTGTATAAAGGTTGTTATTTCTAATGGGACTGATACATTTTTGCCATTGTAATTCTTACAAAATGTTATCTCTTCTTGCTCAAAAACTGCTGTGTAGGGGTTAGTAAGGAATATTATATCTTTATAGAGATGAATGTGAAGATTTCGCACAGATTTCAGGAGTAGCAAGCTCTTTTGCAGGTTTCAAAATGGGTGTATGGAAGGAACAATTTAACAATCAAGCAATATTTATTAAATAATCTAATTTATCTTTATTACATTTTATATATTAGTAAAAATGAACATAGCACAACAGGAAGCAATAATACGCCCCCCCCCCCAATTTTAATTTTGGCATAATTGTTAATTGGTTTGGTAATGGCTTGAAAGTTACCAGCATCATTAATTATCACCTCCAGTATGTGTATAGATGGGGCGCAGGCTGCACTCGGTTTGTGTGACTTGTTTCTTTTGAACGAAGCCTTGCTGCTTCCTATGAAGAAAACTGACAGAACACTGTAAATATAAAAGAATCACGCTTCTCCATTTTACCTTAAATGACTGATGATTCCTTGTTTAAGAGCCCAAAGCAAAATGTTACACAGCTTTTACTTTACTGCTCTTTCTGAGGTAGACCAAAGCAATATAAACTGTAGATATCTGCTAATGTATTCCATCCATTGCATATCATTTTAGAGCTATAATTATTACATTCCAATTCCTATGGTGGAGCAGGGGTTTGGGGGGTTAATTTCAGCAGAGTAACTTGAAAATTCTACCAAAATCAAACAGATGAAAGCACTCCACACTTTTTAATGAATATACCAAGGTCAAGTGTGCCATTGTTTATTCAGTACATTTTTCCTGCTTACAAGAGTCCAGCCACATACTATGTAGATATTTATATTGGTTGTAAGTGAGATTTGGGTTAATTTATGAAATGCTAATCTTAAAAATATTGATCTTAATTAAATGGCTGTTTTTTATTTTTATTTTCAAAATGACATCTTTTTTTCTTATTACTTTATTAATGTGTCAGACAGGGCACTCAGTTACTGTCCTGAAGGTTTGCAGAGGCTGCAGCTTTTCACTTTAACCAGTTTTTAAATTATGTACAACTAAAGCAATACGTTTTAGGCATAGTTTTAGTTAACTCATTTGTTATGATTCAGAACCCTTAATTGCCTATTTTAGTTTAAAGTGGGTGCATTAAGTTATAATTGTTGCCTATTTTCTTATCCAGCCATCAGTTAATAATGAGGTGCAAGTGACAGGAAACAGCAGCTCTCCAACTAATGTGCTTCCATTTAAACCTGTGTGAATGCATCATGAAGTATCTGCATTAACAGAATGTTTTAAAATAAATAGGAGGAATAAAATATATGTATAAACAATTTTTGTTTTGGAAGAATTAAAGCATTAACAAATCATATAATTAAATACCAAATTTCATTATCTTCAAGGCCTGTCCCCTAATTATAAACCTGGTTGGAATGAAAACTTGCAACTACTGCGGACCTCCAGAACTGGAGTTGAGTTCCCCTGTAGACTGTGAGCTACATATACATTATATAATAAAAAATGTATCACAGTATGATAAAAACATATGGTAACTAACTTATTAATGTTTCTAGACAATTAATTAATGAGCACTCATTATGGGGGAAAAGTGATATATAACATAATATTTTAAAAAGAAGGAAATAGATTTAGTTAAGTATAATGAACTTAATCTAATTTTGTTAGTTTAAAGAAGTCTAATTTTCTTTTCCTTATGTTGTAAAAGTTAGTTGCCTTGTCTTAACCTGGTCAGATTATTTTACAATTTTATCATCCATCCAGAATAAACGGTTGTAAATTAAATTGGCACAAGTCAGATAAGGAAGGTGATGTGATTATATAAATGAAAGAGTTAGCAAATTTCATAACAGGAACTTCAGTTTATGCAAACTCTCCTCCCCTAAATCATAGAGGTAGCAGAACAACACCCAGATAATAATGCTACGAATGAATCTAAAGAAAGTGACGCACTAAAGAGGGGCTCTTAAACTTTTTAGAGAGAAAAATGAAAACATAATGCCACTAAACAATTATCATTCAAAACTGGGAATAGATTTCTGAGGCATATTACTGCCATTGTAAAAGCTTAGTGTAAGCTAAGCTATTCGTCTCCAGGCTACAAAAAGGAGATAGCAGCACTAGAAAAGGTCCAGAGAAGAGCGACTAGGCTGATTCCAGGGCTACAGGGGGTGAATTATAAAGAAAGATTAAAAGAGCCGAGCCTTTTCAGTTTAAGCAAAGGAAGATTAAGGGTGACATGATTGAAATGTTTCAAATTATGAAGGGAATTAGTACAGTGAATCGAGACTGATATTTTAAAATGACTTCATCAAGAACAAGGGGCCACAGCTGGAAACTTAAGAGTAAATTTCACACACACATTATCAAGTTTTTCTTTACACAGAGAACTCATAGACACTTGGAATAAGCTACCAAGTAGCGTGGTAGACAGTAAGACTTTAGGGACTTCTAAAACTAGACTTGGATTTTTTTTAGAAGAATTAAGTGGATAGGACTGGTGAGCTTTGTTGGGCTGAAAGGCCTGTTCTCATCTAGATTGTTCTAATGTTCTAAGATATAGTTAAACTGACATAAACTGATTTTTATTTATAGCAGGTGCAGCACAAAGTTATGCAGGTTGTTGAGAGGACAGTATTAATCGTCAGTTAAATTAGTCGCTTGACTTCATGGCACTAGATAAGGATTAAACTAGTGAAAAGGCAATTAATCAACATTTTTCATCTACATTGTCCTAAATAACATTTTTATAATGTTTTTCAGATGAACTCCACCATTAATACCTTCTTCTAAATCAGTTCACAAATCATTCAGTATATCTCAGTTTCATTTAACAATTCAATGAACTGAGTACAAAAGGTTGAGTTGCATAGCTACATTTTTTCCTAAAAAAAATGCATGTACTATTTGTATGTTATATGTGTGATGGGATACACCTTGATAAAAAATTTGGTGAATGGTCCAGATTGAAATATTTAATACTGCCAACTGGATGACAAAGCCCACTCTACAGCCTTTCCCACAGTTTTGATATGTCCTGATATTCTTGCAATTCCCAATGGTTCAATAAACTCATCCTTCAGACTATCAGTACTAGTAAATCATCGCTGAGGTACATTAAACTTAATACAAAGTCTTCTTTGTACAGTACCTCAGTTACAGATTTACTGTAGCTTCAACATATGACATAACAGTGACCATGCAACAAGCCACCGACCAGTTGAACAAGACCACTGAATCTGCATTTAGCATACAACACTGTCATGGCACTACACATAACCCCACCATACTGTGCCACCCCCAACAGAACCCTGAAAATCATCACATCTTTATAATCAGCAGTTCTTTTTATTTTGACATTTTAAGCTAGTGCCCTTCACCTATAATCTCACAAGTTTGTCTGTGTCATTCCCTCCTCCCTACTCCTTTCTTATAAAGTATGTGTCTGTGCTGTCAGTCATCTCAATTTGGTGTAATAAGGAATATTTATTATATTTTCACACTTACAGAAACAAAAGTTGCGTTTGAAGTGTTAATGGTGTCTTTAGGCTACATCTCAGACTGCACACTACCAGAATAAATAGTACGCTGGTGTACCACTCATGACAGAATTGATGCATTGGCTCAGCTAATTTTACTGCTACTAATATGCAAGTCCCACAGAGTTTGCTTTGCTGAGAGTTTGGTGAAATCACAGAAATATTCAGGAACTTCACCAAACTCCTTGAAATGCCAATGGAGAAGGAGGAATGGAACTAGTTTAGAGTGGATTATAATGGTGCAATGTTCTTTCAAGTGTCTCTAAAGACTAGAGAAGTGGCTGACAACTATGCTGGACCAATTACTGTGGCCACAAATGTGACCTGAGCTGTGCAGTTGCAGTACTAAATACTGTGCCACCGTGTCTTAAGCAACAAAAGACATATGTGGAATGAAAACCACAAACAAAATACACACAAATCACCACCAACTAGCAATAAGTAAATAAAATATAGATCATTGCGCTCACTGAGTTCCATTCTTGCGGTGCATATTGGCTTTGTCACGAGGTGGAGTCATAGGCCTGGTTTATTCCATTGTTTGAAGACTCGACTCCAAGCACACCTGGAACGTCTTTTTTGCTTCCCATGTATCTGTGCAGATGCTTTGCACTTTTTTCTCTCATCAAGAAGAAACACCTTGGAAACAGTAATGAATGTCTCATTATTATTATTATTTCACATGGTCTCCTATGTTTTCTGACAAAAGGAAGCCTCCGTTAAGGCTTGATTTGACTTCTAATTGCTGGCACATGGCTAATTATGCATGCAAATTAGGCCTGAGCTGTGCACACAGATCAGTGTTTTATATATATATATATATATATATATATATATATATATATATATATATATATATATATATATATATATATGTATCCAGTGGCAGTACTCATAATATTTTCATTATGGTCAACTAATGTACCTCTCAAATTAAAATACTGTAAGTTTTTTGTTTGCTTTTATTTAAATTCATGTGGGGTGGTAATCCAACAGGAGTACTGAACAGGACATAACATCACACATGCGTGATTCAGATTGGCAAAATCTTACTATAGGCATGCATAAATGTTTTGAGCATGACTGCTACAGTTCTGTGATGTCAAACTGGCCTCACAAAGCATCACAAGGTGCAGGGAAAAAAATGTTTGTGTAAGCTGGCCACTTGGTGTTTTTCTAGGAAAATATTTGATGAACAAGGTCACTGTTGAACACAGCATGTTCACTGCAAAAAAAAACCTTTGACAAATTTCTCCAATCAACATTGTTTACTACACAACCATGTAGCGACCCATCACATACTTTAAAAAAATGATGCATGAGAATAGGCTGATTAGATTCTCATGGTTGCATTAACCCAGCGAGTGTCCTAGATGAAAATAAAATTGAAGACCGGGGATATGTTCCCCCATGGAGTATCATGTGTCTTGTAAAAATGCACATGAAACTGAAGTCCGGGTCCCCCATTGAATATCATGTGCCTTGTAAATATACACCTAAAATTCATGTCAGGGTGGGTGAGGGGTGTGTCCCACTTTATGTTACAACTACCTAAAAATGGGACAAAACAGGACATTTTGTTCAGTTTCGGGATGCTAGGCATAAAATGGGCCATGATGCATAAAATCAGAAATGTTGCAGAAAAAAATGGGACACGTGGTCAGCCAAACTTGGATGCATAGATTGAAATCGGGACAGTCCGATCACTCTACATTAGAACCATGGCATGCTTTTTTCACGAAATGTACATGTCTGCATTCGAAAAGTATAATGCTGTCTGGTGTGATGAATCATACCTGAGAACTGTGATGGTGAGGGTCAGCTCCACACTCCTACTGCCTACTGACACAGCTACCACCGATAATGTATCCGAGGGATGAGCCTAGCAAATGAGGACACAACACACAAACATAGCAAAGGGTAGGTGCAAAGTGCTTTGGTGCTTTTATTAAAACAATCAACTAGCAAATTCTAGCCTTCTTGGATGCACTTTACAGAATTTGTTCACATATACATTGGACTGGATTCCTCAGCCAATAAACTGAAAAAATATGTCAGCTGGAGCTAGAAAAGACATAGGTGGAATGAAAACCGCGAACAAAATACAACTAATGGCCTCAAACTAGTAATAAGTAAATAACATATAGATCGTTGCACTTATAGAGTTCCAATCTTAGGGCACACATTGGCTGTGCCACAAAGCAGCGTCTTAGGACTGACTGAAGCCTTTGTTTTATAGCGGCTGCTCCAGGCAGAGCTGAAATGTCTTTTTAGTTTCCCATGTATCTGTGTAGATGACTGGCACTTTTTGAATGTCAATTTACAAATTGAATGTCTTATATTCAATTTAACCTTTGACTCTTTTTTTTTCTCTATCTTATTGTATTTCTGTGTAAACAGCCATCTCATGTGGGATGGGGAAGTTGGGCGCAGATGGGAGGGGTGTTTTGTTTTTGTTCTTACGTAGCCCAAAAATCAGTTATTATTTTTGGTTTCCTTTTACTGCATTCCTTTTTCATTTTATTAATAAAAGTGTTAAGTAATAAACTAAATATATTACCATAAATATTAACAGAGTATACATTTTCAAAAAAATTATTTTTTTTCATATATAAAACTGCCACAATTGCCAAAGTACATCTCTTGTCAAAAATGGTTTAAATGACTGTAATATTAAATTAGATTTTTGGAACCATTTCACATTGGAGCAGTACATTCAACTTTCTATAAATCTGCACTGTTATAAAATCAACAAAACATTTCAGTGGATTCATGTGGTTCAATGTTTTGTTGTTTGTTTATGGTGATGTATAAAATAACCATATATAGAAACATAGTTTGCACATTTTCTTTTTGATACAATGTCTAATCCATTTCCATCCATCCATCTTCCTAACTCACTTATCCAGGGCAAGGTCATGGGGCAGCTGCAGCCAATCCCAGCAAGCATTGGGCACAAGGCACGAACAGTCTCTGGACAGGGTCTCAGTACACACTTTTTCCTTTTTTGAACATCAGATTTATCATATTTTTTAAGTAATCTTGTTAATGTTTGATCCTTTGAATTCAATTTAAACCCTGTGAGAAGCACCAGAGAAACTGCATGTTTCCCAATAATAAAGCTGCTTCTGAGGTTTTGATATGCAAGATTATACAGAAATAACATTTTTATTAAGGTATAGGCTAAAAATCACCACATTTAAAGATAGCTTAGACAAAGTGGAAGGTGCCTGTCTGAAATGTTAATAGCTCACCAGCTACATGAGATGTTTAGCAAGACTGAATGATACATTTCTGAAAGTGATTTGGTGAACAACATTTTAATATTTTTGGTGACAGAAATAGCAGACTTTATTTTATTTTTAGCTCTACCATTCCCTATGGACCATCTGTGCTCATGCACCAATGTACCTCCAGAATGGAAGTGATAAAAGCAGCTCGAAGGAGGCTCTTTTATTCCTTTATGGGCTGTATCTTTTCACATCAAGTCTTTGTACAGTGCAGACTGCTTCTTCCAGCTTCTTTGTACAATCTGGCTAGGAGTGAAATGGAGGACTTGTCTCTCATGGGGAAGACAGACAAACAGTCCAACTGCCCCCTGAATAAAGGCCTGTGCTCCCTGAACATCTCTCTCTCTCTGTCTTACCCTTTCCATGTTTGCCACAGTCCATTTATTTCATGACTTCCAGGGCAGATCAGAAGAAGAACCATTGTTCTTGTTGGATAAAAGCATATGGAGTCCACTTTTTGATACGCAGAAATCAGTTTGGCAGCCCTGAGCTCAACGCCCTAGTACAGGTGTTCAGCCTGCACCATCCTAAATCTGGTACTGATCCTTGCAGCAGTGATGTGATATATCTTACAGTATATATCCAGCACCTATAACACATGAAATAAATTTAGCTCCTGTCATGATGTGCAAAACAGCAGGTGGGATATACAGAATACAAAGAGCCTCTACCCCCACTACACATGGACCTTTCATGAGTACTGATCAGAAACAAAACCACTAATGTGAGGTAATGGCTGTACTGTTGCCTGACTGTGGATCAGGTCCTTCTGATCTCTGAGTAAATGATGGTTCAGGTACACTCATTGCCTAGGCACAATAACCTCTTATCAATTCACATCATTACCCCATTTCTGATAAGTCCCTGATTCTGCTTATTTTTACCAGCTGGTCATCCAATTGCTCTCTTAGGATATTTTTAGTTTCTTTCCAATCTGCAGTCCTGTAGGGACTCACACTATAGCCATCAGCTCCAAACAAAAAACGTCTCTCGGAGATAACCTGCAAAATCTGTTAGCATTGTATCATGGTGGTCCCAGGGGTGTCTTATTTTGTCAGGTGTTTTATTTTCTGTTGTCACAAAATGAGGCCAGGCAGAAAGTAAAATAATTTATAACACTTATGCATAGTAAGCAAGTGCTGCACACAATGGAAACAATGCAGTAAAATGGTAAATACACAAAGAATGCTGTACCCGGCTGTCTTGGTCAGACAAAAACACACACTGGCAACCGAGGCTCATCCTTTAAGTAACAGAGGCAGCTTTCAATAAAAGAAAGTCTTTCACATAAATGATATTCAAAGGACTTGTTTAATTTCTTATGTTAAATGGCTTTGTGTGTCTTGTTCTTTAAAACCTGACTGTATCTGTAAAATTCCTCAGAATCTTTCTGTTCAGGTCCCAGAGGTTCACAAAGCACAAGGTTACACTGAAGGAAAAGAATGAGTCTTAGTTGTACCCTTACAAAGACGGCAGTGGGAACACTGTTTCTGGCTTTTGCACAAAAAAGCACAACATTTTATTGGATTATTCTTGAAATGCAGTTTTTGGTAAGTCACAGGACAGATTGTATTGTTGTATTGTCAGTAACACATACTTGTGAGGTGAGGTAAAATGGAGCACTGGAGCAGCAAGTGGAGATCATTAAGCAGATCAGAGTATGCTGTGGGATCTGCAGCACTTTGCTGATTGCATTAAATTAACTAAGTGTGCGGAATACAGTAAACTCCTTACATGCAACACATCACCTGAAGTATTGTATAAAACAGTTGAGAATAGCATATGTAACATAATATTTCATACCAAAGTCAAATTCAGCTTCAACACAATTTCCATCCCATGTGAAGAGCAAAGAAATCAGACAACACATCATGTTATTTTCACTTAATGACTTTGAGGTTGGGACTTAATAAAGGCTCGGTATATCTAGTTAAGGACAACATTAATGGATTCTTTTCAAATCATAAAGTAAATCTGGACAGTTCCTCAAAAGGAATCAATTTCTCACTTTGTTATAATACAGGAGGTTGATTGGCTTTTTCCTATTCAATATGATAAAGTAATAAGCTTGTATTGGATTGAATTGTGACGATGCAGGTTCGGCTCCATGCTTCCATCGGTTGTTAGGGAGCCCTTGAACCTAACACCGTCGGTAATGTCACCGATGAGCTAGACAGTGAGGCAATAACAATGAGCAAGGGGATGATGTATAAGTGCAAAGTGCTTTTATTAACAGACAGATCAAAACAGTGTTTATAATAAAGTGCTGTGCAGTTCATTCAAAGTCTTCTTCAAATAAATAAATAATCCAATAAAATGAAACGTGAAACGTGGAGGTTAAAACCAATAGAAAAACTTCTAAAAAACCACGAGGTAAAATAGCACAGGAAGCAATATGTTAAAATCACAAAGCCCGATGTCTTCCGTTTAGCCTGGCGGCTCCCCTGCTACACCCATCTGGGCTGTTCTACCAGAGAGTCGCCCTGCATGCAGCTGACCTTCTCTCTGCCTGCTTCAGCTGTTTGGATCGCCTCACAGACCCCTGGCTCCGGTAGGCTCTTCCAGACAGCGACTTGGGTTCCTCAGCGACCGGGGCACCCACGCTGGGGAATACACACCCCAAGTCTTAACTCCCGCTGCCATCCACGGCCTTATGCGGAGAGTCATCCATCTTCCAGTCACTCTTGCCCTTCAGAATACTCTGCGAGAGCGACCACTGCTGCTACTCCTCGGGTGTTGGCCATACACCCATGCTACCTGTAAAGCTGCCCACGAGCCTACACTCACTTGCTCTCCCGCACCGACTTTCTCCTCCTGCTACTTCCTGTCGTCTCCTGCAACCTCCGTTTCTTTCCCTTTTACTTCTTTCTTTTTTTTAACCTGCTCGCGCTTCTCTATATATACGGAGAGGACATGGCAGCTGCAGCCCATTAGCCACAGGAACGATCACGGATGTGGGCAGTCCCACACCTGTGCACTTAGGTGAGAAACGCCTACACCGCAGATCGCCCTGCGGCTCGCTACAGCTACCACGCCCCCTCGCTAATCCGCGAGCGCGGCGATTATTTATTTAAAACAAAACGGCCTTTGTTGGAAGAGCTGTGGACCCATAACACCACATGAATATCACAACAGTTTTTTAACTAAGTAATATTCTCCAGTCAGAGCAATACTCAGATTTGAACTGTTGTTGGTTCCAATGCTGACTGACTAGTAGACAGAATGGGGAGGACATTGTGGCCAGGTGTGGCAGGTACCTGATGACATTATTAGAGTCTTGGCTACATTTTTGATAAACAGGGATGAGTGTATATAATGTTAAAATTATAACTGAATTCCACCTTACTTTGTACAAATTGATCATTATTATAACTGAAATTATAATATTATACTTGAAAAGTCCCTTTTGTCAATGTTAACTCAAGTTATCAAAGAAGAAACTTTTCTTAAAGAGAGCAATACAGTGGACTAATACTTTTTATATCTGTTTTATTGCAAGTCAGTATAGTTTCTATCACCTATATGAAAGGAAGCCTGGCAAGTGTCTATCAGAAAAATTTCTGACTTGAATATGCCGTAATAGAAAAAAATAGTTGCTGAAAGATTAAATGAGGGATGTAGATGTATTAAAAATCTTGCGTACGAGGGACTTTCAAAACGTTTTGGCACTTTTATATTTTCGTTGGAAACGGTGAAGACGAGAGTAGTAATTGGGCATTAAAAAGTTGGTACGGCTCTGGGAAAGTTGCATCGCAAACAAAGGTGAATATGTAGAAAAGTGATGTAATTTTTTTTGAAATCCTTAATAAATAATAATAATAATAATAATTCTTTGCATTTATATAGCGCTTTTCTCACTACTCAAAGCGCTCAGCAATTGCAGGTTAAGGACCTTGCTGAAGGGCCCAACAGAGCAGAGTCCCTATTGGCATTTACGGGATTCGAACCGGCAACCTTCCGATTGCCAGTGCAGATCCCTAGCCTCAGAGCCACCACTCCAAAACAAAAGTGAACATCCCTCGTATATACAAGGGAGGACCCAAAATTTCCTGGAATCAGTCAATAGCAGGGGAGTAGGGTGAAGCACTAGATATCACACGCCTACATTCTTGTTAATCAGTCCACCAAGTTGCACCATGCTGAGTTGATCGAGATGCATGTTTCTGGCATTTATTCTCCAGTCGTATACGTGACTTTCGCAATTGTTTTTCTTTAAACCGAAAAAATGCATGTCAAGACTTACTAGACATGAAGACAATGATGATTACACTTTTCTGAATTAATGGACTTCTTAAGAGTTTCCCTGTGATCAGGCTGTTAATTAGTGACATTACACTTAAAGGAAAAGTTTAAGAGAAAAGCACCTCAAGCAGTGGTGCACACAAAGTGGTATTTTGCATCATGACAATGCAGATGCACACATCGTGTTGTCACTCAGAGTTTTCGACTGAAAACAATGTGGTTGTTGCTTTGCACAAACTGAATTCACCAAAACTCACCTCCTGTGACTTCTTTTTGTCCCTGATATTAAAATTAATGTTTTTAGGTAGAATGCTCCCTACTTTTAGTTCTTCCAACCTAACAAGCATTAACTGACTTAACTGACAAAATAGCATTTTATAAAATTCTGCTGGGTATTCATCTGGGTTTGTGTCTCATCCGCACTTCAAACAAGTAATCAAGAATCTCAAAAGGCTCAAAGGTCTATGCAGTTCCTCTGTGTGATTTTAAAGTTATCAAAAAGCAAAAAAAGAACTGTTAAGAGCCATACTTTCAATACAGTAGAAGGGAACAACTTTTTATAATATTGCTTAAATATATTACTTATTTCGCCATGTTCAGTGACTTTAAATCCCAGTCTATCATTGATTTCTGTGAGCCAGAATCTTTTTAGCCTTTACTTCGTGTATCAGAATCACTGAAGTATTAGATGTTCTATTTGTCTTGTGGTCATGAAGTTTAATTCTATTTGCAATTCTTATCCTTTTTTAATAAAGCCTGGTGATGTGAGATTTTGTGT
The DNA here is from genome assembly GCF_900747795.2 of Erpetoichthys calabaricus. Taxonomy (NCBI): domain Eukaryota; kingdom Metazoa; phylum Chordata; class Cladistia; order Polypteriformes; family Polypteridae; genus Erpetoichthys; species Erpetoichthys calabaricus. The sequence goes on along the minus strand of NC_041396.2, from coordinate 72,543,996 downwards.
ATTCATCATCAGTTTTAGAGGAATCTGCAGGTAATTGAGAATCCTTTTAGCTTGTAAATTTTTCTTCCATAAAGTGTAAGAAATTATTAGTTCCCATTGATCACCAACTATTACTAATCAAATGTGGATCTGTACCTTTAAACCTCTGGATTTTCCCAACAGTGAAAGTGATTTGTCTGAAAAGTAACCTGAAAATTTCAGATGTATAAGGCAATTATTATAATAACTACAGTACTAAAAATTAACCATAACTTGTTATGAGCTCAATGCAAAAAAGTGCAGAGCACAGCTACACATGGGGATCATTCATTTTTGGTAATCTCTTCTTGGTAAATGATGCACTGAAAGCAACTGAGTGTTTTTCTCCAAGTATATTTTGGCACATCCAATGATGTGTTGTCCATCTTGGAAAGTAGTGGGCTGCAAAGACTGTGGTGATGACAAAGTCTTGTGAGTATCTTGTGAACATTCCCATGTTTAGTTTAGCAATTCCCTTGTAAAAGAAAAAGGCATTAAGTAAACCTGTTACGAAAGGTCATACAATGAGTGACAGTGTAACATAACAGACATATTATGAAGTAATCATATTGACTTGAGCATGCATCAGAGATGAATGGCTGTTGAGAGAAAAATACACCCTTTCAAATGTGTGTCATTTAAGAATTTTACCCAGATGGAACCTTCATCCATATTATTACCATATGTGAATCTGGTGACTGTCAGTGCCTAAAGTGACTTTCATCATTTAAGATGACACAACACCATTCCTAGGAATTCAAGCTTCTTAACACCCCCACCAAACTTAATTGTTCATTGTGAGCAGTCAATGATGCACCTTGTAATGAATGCAATGAATTAAGTTTTGCCTTTGCAAGTTGTAATTCTGAGGCAATAATGGAGAATTCTGTCTCTTTAATGAGTGTATTTTGTCCTGACTTACACCTCTAGGGACACTTACTGTAGATAGATAGATAGATAGATAGATAGATAGATAGATAGATAGATAGATAGATAGATAGATAGATAGATAGATAGATAGATAGATAGATAGATAACTTTATTGATCCTGAGAGGAAGCTGAAGTACCAGTAGCCAAGGATTATACCAAGTTAGATAAAAGCATTTAAGTACACACTATATAAATAAAGTTGGTGTTGTAATCATACAGGTAATGTAGATGTTACATGCAATAGTGCCAGTGCAGTGGGAATTGTGCAAATAATATTATTACCAAAGTGACAGGTGGCATGTACTGTAATAATAAAGTGTCATAATATTAAAGTAAAAATAAAATGACATGGCTTAGGCTGATAGAATAGGATGTTTAAACTGACACATTATGAAAAAAGGTTATACAGTAGTGACCAAGTAGTGAGATATCAGAGGTAGTGCATAGCTAATATAGCTTACCAGTAACATACAGTGAATACACTTGACTTGAACATTCCTAGTTTTCATCCTCTTTTTCTGTATGTTTAGCATTCGTTTGCTCAGAGGTTGATGTGCTTGCTGCTTCCTGAGCAGCTCATCTTTTCTCCACCCTAGCAGCCCACTGCTTCTCTTCTTTCGTTGGCATCTTTTCACATTAAAACTGATCAAGTCAGTGTTTGTGTTGCAATTACTAAGTATGTTTTTTTTAAGTTTTCACTTAATCTGGCACTTAAGTCTTCAATCTGCCTCAAGAATGATTTAAGATATGAAGAGGAAGAGGAAGTGACGGCGAAGGTGGTAGGGATGAGAGTTGATTCTACAATAAAATAAAATAAAAATAAAAAAGGGAATAACCTTAGAGGTCCATCATCACCCCAAAAGCGGATAGTAGATGTCACATAGTATATGTATACCAAATGTCAGGTCAATAGTTCAAACAGATTGCAAGCTACAAGTGATTTAAAATCCTGGACAGACAAACGGACAGCCATGGTAGCATATTATACTGTATATAAAGATGAGCAGAGAAGGAGCATCAGGCCCAGAATTCAAACCACCCCATCTGGGAAGAGTCCATCCATCCATCCATTTTCCAACCCGCTGAATCCGAACACAGGGTCACGGGGGTCTGCTGGAGCCAATCCCAGCCAACACAGGGCACAAGGCAGGAAACAATCCTGGGCAGGGTGCCAACCCACCGCAGGACACACACAAACACACCCACACACCAAGCACACACTAGGGCCAATTTAGAATCGCCAATCCACCTAACCTGCATGTCTTTGGAATGTGGGAGGAAACCGGAGCGCCCGGAGGAAACCCACGCAGGCACGGGGAGAACATGCAAACTCCACGCAGGGAGGACCCGGGAAGCGAACCCAGGTCCCCAGATCTCCCAACTGCGAGGCAGCAGCGCTACCCACTGCGCCACCGTGCCGCCTCTGGGAAGAGTCAAAGAGTCTAATGACTCTGGGGACAAAAGATATTTTGTGTCTGTACTATCTACAAGCATAATGATTTGTATAGTAAGCTATTAATATAACATAACATTCCCAGATCTACTTAATTCAGTTCATGGTCACCAGAAGCCAAAGTCTATCCTAACAGCACAGGGTGGAAACAGGCGTGGACAGGGTCCCAGTCCAGCACAGAGCCCACTTATGCACATACCGACGCTCACACATAAAATACATTAGTGATTCTTAGTGTGTTAAGATTTACATGTAGACTTTTGCGCATTATACTCCAACACTTATGTGTCAAAGTGCTCATGATGAAGGAATGTATGGTGTTAAAGGAAAGGTTTGGTATTTTTCATTTTAAAGTTACTTCTTTACAAATATGGTGTGTATATGCATTTTAAATGCAAAATTGTGTCCTAAACTTAAGTATAAATTTAAAATAATATCTTGCCCATGCTGGCACTTTACAGTGTAAGGTATGGGGCATTGAGAAAAAGCTTAAAAACCTACTGAATACGTGTACTTCAGAACACGTGGCAAATGCATATAGCATATTCGTGAAGAAATAAGTTTGACTTGAAATATACTGAACATATCATTTAAATGGATGGTTCCTGTCTATTGCAGAATTTAAACACTCTCAAATGTAATTGTGTGGTGCTACCAAACTTCAGAATACTGTGTTATCACTGAAAATACCAAATTTATCAATCTAATATTTGTAAGATAGAAGGGTTCAGTCTGAATTGTTCATATGACAATTATATATAATTCTTGACTTAAATATCAGACAATGTTATCAGAAATGGCTGTTGAACTGCTAATCAGTGCAGTTCTATGTTAAAGCCCCACACAGAATCCACTGTACCATGTTTTACATTCCGGATACTATTAACTCATTAACTATATACAATCTTAAAAAAATATTTTCTACTTTGTTGTACACAAATCAAAACAGATTTTTTTTCCCTACATTTTTAGGAAATACTTGATTTTATCCTAAACTCATGTTGTTACCTGGGAACTTGCATTTCAAATATTCTGTTTATTTCCAAATGAACAAGGCCAAGTGGCATGCCATACCACAAGACTTAACAGTCAATTATGTATTAAATTATTGTGTGATTTTAAAAAAAGGTATATTCCAGATACTCACCTCTAACCAGTTAAATGAAGTAAAGCAGATGCAATTATAATATCTTCTCTGTATTTGATGGTTGCCTTGTTGAAATTTCTCTCTAAAGTTATCTGGTGCCAGCTTTTTGAGTAATCAGACGTCTGCTTTATTTGCAGTAATCAGATTTATTACAGGAGTTAACCAACCATCAATAAGTCCCACCAGACTCTCTGCTACTAATTGATTGCTTTTTGGAATAAACTCAGGCAACCGTGAAAAAAAAAAAAAAATCAGATTAGCTTAAACATTTTACAGTAAATTTAGCATTTTTATAATATTTAACAACTGGTCATTTCACTAACCAAATTCAAAAAGAATTTTTCAAAAAATTAAAAATAAATAGGTTTTTATTCTAAAATTAATTCTGTGTTGTTTACTTTCATACATAGAATATTTTGTCTAGTTTTAGATATGAAATATTAGTGACTGTTATAATAATAGATACTACTGTAATACTAAATTGGCAAGACAGCTTTTCACATCTGAAAGAATGAAATTAAAAGAAATGTGCTGAACTGAAATAGCAAGTTCTGAATATTAAAATGGTCCAATGCAAAGGTCCCTGCTCTTTTGATTTTGACGACATTCGACATTACTGTATCTGTTATTTTTACCACCCACTACTACTGAGTAAGATAGAACAGCATTTGAACTATAGCAAATACATTTGATTCATTTAAAATTATTAGCTATTTCAGACACAACATATGGGATGCTGCTTTATGTTTTTTTATATGTCATTATTTAACTCTTTTGTTTAAGAAGTGGAGGACAAAAGGCTTAATCAGCTTGCACTGGGTCACACAGTAAGTTGAAGGGAGGATATAAGCCTACAGTCTTGAGATTTAAATTTCAATGTCTTAGCCATTATAACATACTGCCTATATTTAAAATATAGCTGTCATAAAATTTTAAGACTGAAATATGAATTTATTATAATAAAAAGTAATGTAATTTACAGTTAGAAAGTGATTCTGCATCCTTCAGTGCCCAGAGAGTATTTTAGTATAACTGCAGTAATTGAGTTACAATCCTCCATTTCGATAGTTTGGGGTTGAAGTTTTGGAACTCTGTGCCATCCCAGAACAAGCTCACATAAAAACATTTACTCGTATCACAATTATTTAGAGTCAACAACTGATATAATGTAAAAGCATGTTTTAAATGTAGAATAGAAACAAAAGACCCTAAAGGATATTGACAGAAACAGAAGTAAACAGGCAGAAATTCACACAGATGGGCCTGTAGATGGAAATGAAACCCCAAACTGAACCATTGAAACTATCCACTTGCACAGGCCCACTGTGGGTCTCGGTCGGATTTCCACATTAGTTAAAGCTTTAAAGACAGTTAGTTCATGTGAGTGTTATAATTACTTAGACCTTAGTGAAGATTACGGAAATAAGAAAATGCATGGGTGTTTATTATTATGCATTAGAACCATTTTTATTTAGATTATTAGTGTATAGTATACTATGTGATTTTTATAAAGCATATTCTGTTTCTGATGATTGAGTCTTAAGTTCTATTTCTCATTTAATGCATCGTCTTCAATAGATCATTTAATAAGTAATAAAAACAATTAGGAAATGGTTAAAAATAAAGATTATTTTTTAAATTGTCCAACTAAAGCATTCCAAAAGCTATTTATTTTTTGCCTATATTTCTAAATTCTCTTTCTGCAAATTTCTGAGTGTTCTTAATGTTTCCATTAAAATGCAAGAATAATAAAAAGCATTCAACCCTTGCAGACTTTCCAAATCCGTAGGCAGACTAAAAAGTTGACAAATCCCTTCAGATGGTTCATGGCTGAGAAAAACTGTAGCATTCTGACACCAACTGGCCTGTCACTCATGTGCAAAACCTTGTTACTATGGAAAGTGGCACTGATTACGCTGTGTGTTGATCTGATTGGTTTGTACTGTAACTCAATAGGTCAAACGGTAAGGAAGATTCACTGTTTAAAACTGACTGTATACAAACTTCAGAGTAGATACCTTGAGCTCATTTTTAAGCTTCATCTTAGAACCCTGATGTTCAGTTCTAACTGAATGAATGGATGCTGTAATGATGAACTGCTTTGAAAGGATTTTTTAGGCAGAATGCATTTTTTAAATCTGTACAGCATTAAAAACTTTTCTGGTACATTAATATATAAAAACATCTTTGTTTTCATATCATTGTTGAACTGTAGTATGCCTTATCATAATAATAATTGCATCACAATTAATGGCAAATCGATCATAAACAGGCTGCCTAATAAAGCACAGAGTACTTTGCAAATTCTCATTTGGGACCCTACACCATAGAGTCAGTCTTCAGACTTATAAACCAAGTGTTTTTGCTTTGTATGTGTTTGGGTGTATGTTTAACACCTAGGTAGTATTCAGGGTTATTGGAAGACTTTTATCTCCTGGACAGAATTTAGGCACTGACAACAGTTTTAACAGCAGTTTCTTTGTTCAATTCTACACAACAGGAAAAAACTTTGTAATTACAGTATGCCACACGAGAAGACAACAACAAAGTCTCTGGAAATTAATGACTTTATCAGATCTTCTTCTAAGGTAAACAGAAGTGTGATATGGTAAGGTGATTTATCCTAATTAATCTTTACTTGGAATTAAAGGATTTTGCTCAGAATATTTAAAGCAGTTGAAGGAATACTTGCTTTAATGCAACCAAATTCAGATAGAACCATTACAGTTTTAACAGTTAATAATGCAATATATTAATTTGATATAGAAAACTGTGTTCTAAAGTACGGAAGCCGAGAGAGGACATATACCGTTATTTTTTAAATTGTCTCCTCGAGATAACAGACCAATTTTATCAAGATCTTGAGAAAACGAACTTCGTTTTCTCTAAATAGCGGAATAATTTTATCAAGATGTCGAGAAAATGAAAATTTGTTTTCTTGAGATAATGGAATACTTTTATCGTAATCTCGAGAAAACGAAACTTAACCTTTGCTCCTGGCATCAGGCTCACTTAGATTGCGACGCCTATACAGCTGAAGCCTTGTTAACCGTCTTCTTAAATGATGGACACTAACGTTATTATTTTCTAAACTAAGGCATAAACATATTTCAGCCTGCGTCAGCCCTTGATTGAACAAAAATGTGACGCACTGATCAATGCAGTTCTGCTCTTCTGCCATTTCAAACAGGACGTGGCTTATTTCATAATGTCGAGAAAACAAGATATTTTGTTTTATCAAGACCTTGATAAAATTATTCAGTTATCTTGAGGAAACAATTTTAAAAAATAACGATATTGCACGTCCTCTCTCGGCTTCCGTACTAAAGTTTAGAGATTTTTATAAATTTTAAAAATACATTGTCTGTTCTTGCAGTTTACAATGGGGCTGAAAGATATCAAGATCCAAACATAAAAAATTGCCTAAACTTACCAATATGTAATTTTTTTCAATGCCAGAGTGTTATTAGATATGTATTTGTAATGATAATTATAATTAATTACATTTATATAGCACTTTTCTCACTATTTAAAGTGCTTTGACAGAGGAAAACCACTTCAACCTTTACCAATTTGCAGCACCCACCTGGATGATGTGACGGCAGACATTTTTGTGCCAATACTGTCACCACGCATGAGCTATTAGGGGGTGAAATGGTGAGAGAGAGAGTGATAGCCAATTAGAGAAAGAGGGTGATAGGGGGCAAGAACGACTAGGCCGCAGTGGGCAATTTAGCCAGAACTTCAGGATACACCCTGCTCTTTACAAAGGATGCTCAGGGTTCTTTAATGAACACAGAGAGCCATTTTTATACCACAATGTCCTGTCACTCCACTGGAGCATTGGGATCCCCACACAGTCCACAGTGCCTCCTGCTGGTCTCACCAACACTTCTTCCAGCAGCAAACCAAGCTTTTCCTAGATGGTCTCCCTTCCAAGTACTGGCTGGGCCCGAATATGCTTTCTTTTTTCTTCAAGTGGATGACCTGTTCTGAAGCGCATGTGGCATGGCTGCCTGCTGTGTATTGTGACTGCAAAAATAATGTAAAATACTATATCCAAATCACTTTAGAAAGGAGTTAAAAAAATAAGTAAACTATTTGTGAGATTCAGCCATTCTAATAGGAATGCTCTACATCTCACCTTGTTGACTGTCTCTCCCTCCACAGCACTGGGTGAAATGCAAGAAACGGTCACCAGCCCATCACAGAAATAACTGACACACATGGATCCATGCACAATCCCATTTCATGCTCACCAGGAATCACCATCACATGGCTTTGTATTTGTGTTACAGAGAACACTACGCTTAGTCTGGTTGAACATGAAAACATCACATAGACAACAACCAGGCACACAATTCAATCCAATGAGAACAGATTTATGAAACAGCAGCACGATTCTCCTACCTTTCTGCCCCATGTAAGAACTACTCATCCATACAAGTGTTCAGTTTGCTAGTAAAGAGTATTTCCATTGTTATTATTCTACATCTCTTCATTTCAGCCCACTTCACTTGCAGCAGCAGTCAAATGGCTCCCCTTAAATGTGTTTGAAACTGTAGCTGGCTTCAATAATATGCAATCAGAAACATATTTTCTTTTCCTCTTTGGCTGCTAATAGTCAATCACAGAGAAATGAGCGCTACAGACACACAGATCAACTTCAGTAGGCCTTCATTTCGAGTGTTCACATCCAAATTAAGCTCTAGAAGTCATAACTTTAAGGTATCATAATTATCACAAGGAAGTTGATGAAAACTGTAAACCTCTCTTTTTTAAGTTTATTTCCACATCTTGGATTTGTGCATTTTTAACCATTTTCTTCAAAAACAAAGTTGCTGTAAACACATTCAAACATGTGTTTGGTTCATAATATTTAATTATTAATTAACTAATTTCTAGTTTCCTTTCATTATCACGAGGATACCTAGTGAAAGGAAGGCGTGTTTTCTTATATTGAAAATTTGAGCTATATTGTAAAGCTCAAAAGGGCCCATCTCTTTGTAGACCAGATTGAGGCACTGTCTAAATAAATTAGCTTTGGCTGAGCAGGCAAAACTGAAAAGGAAAAGAAAATGAACTTCAACAGAAACAAGAAAACAGGAGTGATGTGCTTCTAAATGGACATATTTAGTATGTTTTAAAGCTTTTTTATTCACCTATGGACCCTGGTACCCTTCAGCCCCATAGTACAGTAAGCAGCAAAAACAGAAAAGGTATTTGCAAAAATTATAAAAAACACTTCACTTTGGAAAACACTTTTACAGTATATGGCAATTTAACATATACTGTGATTGTGAAGAAATACACAAGGTGTCACACACGCGCACATTGGGGGCTAGCATAACGGCTCTGATGGTGGTAATTCCTCGTTGATCCCCTATCTATCTATCTATCTATCTATCTATCTATCTATCTATCTATCTATCTATCTATCTATCTATCTATCTATCTATCTATCTATCTATCTATCTATCTATCTATCTATCTATCTATCTAGGTGACATGGTATACTGACGCCTCTTCTCTTTCACTCTTTGCAGACCAGATGATTGACAATCGTACCACCTGTGATGTCACTTCAGGTGTCTGTCCACCTGGACCCACCTCTTCCTGCCTGGCCTATATTAGACCAGAAGTGTCGCCATCTTGGGCAGTCCATTCTCAGACGCATGTCTACAGAGACATTTTTTGATGAAAAACATTTATTATTTTTGTATTTACAATATATGGGGTCACGGTGTCATCACCACAACTTTATCTTGTCTTTGTCCTATTTTATAAATGTTATTTATTTAGAATTTAGCTTAGGAATATAACCATACAATAGCTTTTTTTGAGATTTGAAATTTTTATTTCATTTGTGTTTTTTAAAATCTACATTATGCTGATAGTTCAGATCATGGTTAACTGTTTCCAGCTTACAAGAAACAACCAGATGACGTGAAAGAAAAATTAACTCCTTGCAAGTTACTAAGGGTTAAAAAACTGACAAAGCTGTTTTGCTATAAGGGCAGGTTATTCATACAGGTGTCCATCATAAGACAGGGTGCAGTTAGCTGACCAAGGACAGTTTCCTTTTAGGAACTCGTCCGTTAGACAAAGAAAAGATTACTTTTTCTTCTTTAGGGCCCCATCTGCAATGTGCACAAAATAGAAATGGTTAGCTGATTTGGGCAATGTAAGATGAAATGCTTAGATAAACATATTAAGCTTATTGTAAAGTAAGGGGAAGGGGGAGAGAGAAAAGTTATTAAAAGCTGATTGAAAAAGGAGAACTTTACTGTTCTGCCTTGCAACGTACAATCTATTTACTAATCTTTGACTGAATAAAGACTGATTGATTGAACTATTCCTGTCTTCCTCGGGGGTTACTTCCACAATGACAATAGAAATTTAAGGGATTGTTCCTTAAATGTTGAAAACTTTTCAGTATATCACATACTGTACCACTTAAGCAGTACACTGACACAGACAGTTCTGAAGACTATATACTTTTTTTTTTTAAATAATATTTGGTAATGGGAATTCAGCAGGCTTTGTCATACTTGGTCAATCTAGTTGCATTGTATTAATAGCTTGAACATATATTTAAACTGTTTTCTTTCAATTACCCTTTTAATTTTTTAAATTCTAAGACAATTGAAATATAGTGACTTACGTTTTACTAGCAACATAGAACTCTTAATGCTACAACTGCACAGTCTGTGGAATTTAATTTGGTGACTTTAATAATTAAGACTACCCATTAATTATAAAGTGAAAAATTTATTGGGATTGAGGATGAAGGCATTGTACTCTTTCTGAAACAATCAATTAACATTTATAACATCTGTCAGGTCCTTAATTTGTTTCTTTGACTGCTCACACAAGTGCTTACAAGGCATGTTAAAGTGAGAAATTGAAGTCCAACCTCAAATTTGTCATGCTCTCTCTAGCAATGCATTGTAAAACCACCTCTGTTGGCTCTGGCGAATAAAACATAATAAAACGATAAACTTTTTTTTGCAATGCATTATTTTTTCCTATTCTTTCTAACAGCAAGTTTTAGTTTATGGAAGAGGAATAAGAGCACTGAGACTTGGCAATTTACCTCTCTTAGCATCATGGTTGAAACATAATACCTAATGCAATGAAGGCAAAATTAGCTACTGGGAATATCAACTATTTAATAATCTTTTTGAGACAAGTTGGATGTGTAAGTACATTGTCCACAGTAAAACACCACTTGTCACACTTGTTTGTAATAACCTCAAAGGTAATACACAACTAAAGTATTATTTAGTATCTGAAATACTATTTTTAAGTTACTGTTAATTGTAATTAACTTTTGAATATCTTTGTAGAACATTTACTGCTCCATTATGTCCCATGTTAGCCTAGTACACCCTTTTAAGAGAATGTTAGATGACTGCTGAAAACTCAGAATCATTGCAGCCATCAAACGCAATGTAGAATTTCACACTTAAAACAATCCAGTATATTTATATATAAAGTTTAGTAGTTTATTACATGGAGATGCAAAAAAAAAAACTTAAGAGAAATACCCAAGAAAGTGCCGACCAAACTGTTTGGAGGCACTGCTAAAGAAAGTAGTTCAAGAATAGTAAGAGGGCTAAATCACAGATAAACATCCCCCTTGCACGTTGTTATAATAAGCATCTAGTAAGCCTCTCTCACCTTTACAACATGTTATTTCCACAGTTCTCACAACTTGGCATCACAGATTCATCCACCATCACATCGGCTTGAGTTGTAACTGTCGTTGTCAATATCATCCTTGCGCTTTCCTCATCCATGTGCTTCAGAGAATTTTCTAAATCCTTGGAGCTGTCTACTCAGGTAAGCAAATTCTTTCCGAATCCTCAGTTGTACCTCTATGATCTGGCCCTATTGCTATCCTCCATTACTTTGATTTTTAGAGTTTCTGTCAAATACCTTGTTGTCATTTTTACTTGCATATTTTTTGGTATTTGCCATGCCAAAGTAAGTTTTGGTTAAGTTACTGTAAAATGTTTAAATGGTAATACAGTATTGAAGAGGTAAAATTATTCATGTATAATATATATGGAGTGTCTCGAAATTTACTGCTTATGGAGTTATAGAGTATATTTAGATAGTTCATGTAAGATTGTTAGGTATGGCCGAAATAAAATACTGTATGGTTTAAAGGGTACTGTATACATTTTTCAAGTAAAAGACTCAATGAATTTGGTAACTCACTTCTATTTCCATCTTAATACAGAGCCAGATGGAGAAGAATTTCTAACTTCAGCGTGTCTGTTGGCTCAGTTGAAATTCCACCGTACTCTTGCTTAATAATGAATGTGTGCAGGTTTAGTTCAGGTCACAGTTCTTAAATCAATGGCTTGACTTGGATAAATAAATAATTACCATTTAATTGCGGACAGTGATTCAAGTGCAGTCTTATTGTCGCTAGTGCTAGTATGAAGCTACTTTTGAAAGTGACACTTGTATTGAACTCTAATGTGTACTCTAAGCAACACACAGTTTTTGGAACGTATCCCTTAAATAAGTACACACTGCATAATAATGCCTCAGCAATCTTCTTCTCCCTTACCCTGCAAAGCTTTACTACCAGCTCTGCTTCACATGGCTTGCCTGGGATCAGTAGTAACTCAATTTGCAACAATTTTCTCCATCAGCCAGAAGCTCTGCCAGCATCCACGTACCCAGACCAATGGACCTTAGCAGATGGAGACATTGGAGGAGCTGCAGAGGTAGCCGTCTATCAGTCATCTTCCTCCCACCTCATACCAATTCTATAAAAAGCACTCCAGATCCAAGATCTCAGCCTCAAGAATTTCCAACAACACCTTTCAGAAGAACCAGGCAGGTCCATTGCAGTCTCCGTATCACTCAGCTCTTTGCTATGTTGAACTGTAGATCCTCTTTACATCCCACTTCTGACACCAATGTAATGCTGGCGCAGAGTGTCCATATGGATCCTTTGGCTCATTACATGGCTCTTTTAGGTGGATGGCTATCCCTAGAAGGACTGTTTCTGTTGCCGCACTACATGGATGGAATTCTCTTTGCAACATTACAGGTGTACTGTTTTTATAGGTGCCCCTGTTGCAAGTGATAGAATGTCAGCTCATACTATGGATGACTCATTCCTGACTGATGGCGCTTGTCAGCACCATTACATTTCTGATAAAAATATAATGGTTGTATGTGTAGATTGAATGTTCAAAGTGTGAATCAACCTAGTATGACTTAAACATGAAAAATACTAGATAGGTCTACATATTGTCAGAAACTCCACACAGAGCCATAGTAAGGTTTGGGGCAGCCACCTGTATAATTGGTATCCTGGCTGCAAAATCATGAATATATTACACAGCACTGATGTGCACAACACCGAGTCCAAAACAGAACTGAGAGAATAAGGAAAAGGTGGAGGCTTTTAAAGGGGAAGACAGGAAGTGAAGTCAGATGGGTTGGGCTCATAAGGGTCTTCAGCCATATGCTCGAGCTCGGACGTGACATCAAAGGGACCGGAGCCGACAAGATCTTCCTTCATAGGCTCGGACCCGGACGTGATGTCAACAGGGCCAGGTGGAATCTCCCATGGATGGACTGCAGGAAAGTGAGAAAAAGAATCAGTGCACTCTGCCACATCCCAGTCTGACTCGGAACTGCCCTTACTCAAGCCCTTTAGCTGCCTCCCATGCGCATGTGTGTGACAATATATAGAAATTTGTTTATTTGGCTTTTTACAAAAGATGGATAAATGAATAAATATACTGTATATACACACACACACTATGATCTGAATAAACACCTTAATGACTGAAAAGGAATGAAAATTTAAAAAGAAAGAAAAGTTCTGCCTTGGCTGTCATAGTCAAAGTGAGGCATTATGCAGACATATTGCTGTTGGTATAAAGGAGCCCCAGTAACGTTTCTTGACACACTTCTGCTGAATGATTAGTTGGCTGATTGTCCTAAGTGTTAGTCAGAGGGAGGATGTGTAGCATTGCTCATAATGACACACAGTTTTGTTTTCATTCTCTTCTTCGCTAAAACCTTCAGGGCATCCAAAGTGTGTGACATACCTGAGCCTGCCCTTTTAGCTTGTTAATTCAGTGGGCCTCTCCTGAAGTGATGTTACCAGCCCAACACAACACAGCGTAGATAAATCACACTCAAGATGTGAAGGATGTCACTTCCCACATTAAAGGAATGAATTGTCCTAAGAAAAAAGACCCTGCTCTGACCTTTCTTATATAGTTCCTCTGTATTCCAAGACCAGTCCAACCCCCAAGTACTTGTAGAAGAGCCCACCTAACCATCCACTCCCTGAATAGTGACCAGACATAGAGCCTCTTTGGTGCAGCAAAAGTCAATAACCAGTTACTTGGTTTTGTTGATGTTAAGATGCAGACAATTCTCTTTACACCAAAAAACAAAGTTCTCCACCTGACTTATATGCTCACCCACCTTATCAAAACACCCCATAAGTGCAGAAGCATCTGAGAATTTCTGCAAGTGACATGTAATTAAAAGTGATATGAAATTCTAAAGACTCCAAAATGTAGTAAAATTGCTGTTTAAAATCAAAGGGTTTCCATAATCTGAAACCAGAAAGAAGTGTCAACATTACTGACCTATAAAAGCTTTCAAGTGTTAAATAAGTTATAACAAAAATCAAGTAACACAGAAAAATCCAAAATAGAGGTCTGTATGAACAAATAAATACAATATTTCAGATATACCACATCTTATAGTATCCCTAAGGACTAGAAAGCAAGTCTTCAGAAATAGCAGCATCATATATAGCTACAAGGAAGAACACACAGGACACTCTTTTTAACCCAGTGATGCCTCACGCACACAGATTCACACATTGCCCAATGAAAATGTTCCAAGACATGACTTGTTGGTTAAAGGCACTGGAAACAACAGCAGAGCACGGGTGTCACCGTGTTATTAATGATTTTAATTCTTCCCATCAGGGAATGGTAAAGCTTCAACCAGTGCCAGTTTGAATGCTTTCCAACAGTTTCTCCCAATTTTCTGTAACTTGTCATTTTTGCACCAGACACATGCAGTAGATATTTAAACATTCATTATCTCCATTTTAGACATGCAGGAAGATCCACATGTTTAACTGCTTTCCAATCAGAGTTGCTCATTTTATCAAGTGAATAATCCTGTGAAAATCCCTGATAATCCAATAAACATTTAATAGTCAGAAAGTAGGAAAGAGTCATTTGTTGTAAATTCATGCTGAAAGGTACAAGGCTTCTGTTTTACTGCAAATCCTATCTGATGCTGACTGTTTTCAGTGATATTATTATGCAGTCATACATCCATTCATCCATTTTAATCTGCTTGAATGTGCCAGGATCTGAATTCAGGACCCTGAAACTATTAGTGAGCAGCACTAACCACTGACTGACTACCAGCGACTAAATCAACATCCCTCTTTATAAAGTGCATACGGCCGATGACATTTAGTCACTTAGGCTACCAAAAGGGAAGCTTTAGAGATACTGCAGCTGACCTCCTGTACTCCACTGCTTCATTTGTACATGCGTAGTGATTAAGCCCTTTACTAGATCCTTCAAATTATACTGTATATATATATATGTAAACACTGAATTTCATCCTGCTATCTTTATTGTAATAAAGAAAGTCATGCATTGCCTTAAAACATTATGTGGTGTAACAGATTGTAATTTTATTTCACAGTATTCAGATTAACATGAAAAAAATAAAAACATATAATGTCCTGTATGAGCTAACGATACTGACACTAGTGACTTATTCATACAGTGCTGTTAAGATGTGAAAAAAATCCAGTGTTTTTAAAAGTTTATATAAGCCCATTGCCTTTACCAAGCACCCCAGGCAACCTCAGGGTGGGCATAATAGTGAAAATCTAAAAACAATAACAACTAGTGCAAATGTCCTATGTGAGCAGCACAAGGCATGACGGACTTCCACAGGCTCATTGGGGTGTTTAAAGGGTTAAATTATATCAGAAAGCTTTTACTTATCGCATTGTTTAAGTGGCAGTCAATTAAGTCATTATTTGTTGTTAACTTCTAAGTGCTAATCAACAAACACATAATGAGCTGAAAGAAATAAGCTAACTGAACACAGCATAGGGGAAATAACATTTTTCAGTCAAAAACTGCATAATGCATTTTTTTCCAGCACAAAACAATGTTAGTCTGTAAATTAGTGTGGACATGTAGCGGAATCATGCCCTTCACCAGGGTTTAACTTCTGGTGCTATGATTCTCATTGTCACTTGTGTCATCCTGAATTGGATAAGTGGGTCAGAAATTGGATGGATGGACTGATGGATGGAGAAACAGTTTATTACAGAGATACTGCTTAAAAGAGATGCAGTAAAATGGCTGTTGGAAGAAGATGACTTAGCCATATATACCAAATATATACTAGCGGTGCTACCCATCTAAGATGGATTGAAATCTAAGTAATCAACTTAGACCTCAGCATTGATGCTCGCAGTGCACCATGCAATCCACATGTCTGTATTATATGACATTTGGTATGGGATTTGTAAAAGCAGTGTTAATGATTGTTATGTGCCATCTGTAGGAATGACAAATGCAATGCATTTTATTAATAAAAATGTTTGTGATGCACCATCATTTGGAGACATAGCAACTTAATGAACACACACACAGGCATACAGACCCTTATGCTTTTATTAAGGTGGATACATACATATACAGTATTTATTTATATATATTGTGATAGACGGCCAGGAACCCTGCCCCGCCGGAATGCCTGGAGGAAGAAGGAACCGGGAGAGCGGCACTTCTTTTCCCTGGGCACCCAGACAGTCCTTGATCCCTGGGGGATAGCGCTTCTGGGACACCAAGAAGTGCTGACAGACCAGGGATGGTTTATGCCCAGAGTGCTTCCGGGTGCAAAGGCAGCACTTCCACCACACTGGGGAGTGCTGCCGGAAGTTCATCATCAGGCACCTGGAGCACATCCGGAACAAGATAAAAGGGGCCACCTCGCTCCATTCGAAGAGCCGGAGTCAGGTGGAAGAAGGATGGAGCTTGCAAGACAGGAGTGGTGTAAATAAACATGTGTGTGGTGGACACTGCGTTGTCATGCCTGTCTATGGCCGGGCAACCTCTTACAATATATATATATATATATATATATATATATATATATATATATATATATATATATATATATATATATATATATATTTACACATATATATATATATATATATATAAACACAAGGAACATAGATAAAGGTTTGGGGTAGCAAATCCCTATACTTGTTCAAAATATAACTAAATACAATAAACAAGATGGTGGTTGGGCGGCACAGTGGCGCAGTGGTAGCGCTGCTGTCTCGCAGTTAGGAGACGTGGATTCACTTCCCGGGTCCTCCCTGCGTGGAGTTTGCATGTTCTCCCCGTGTCTATGTGGGTTTTCTCCGGGCGCTCCGGTTTCCTCCCACAGTCCAAAGACATGCAGGTTAGGTGGATTGGCGATTCTAAATTGGCCCTAGTGTGTGCTTGGTGTGTGGGTGTGTTTGTGTGTGTCCTGCAGTGGGTTGGCACCCTGCCCGGGATTGGTTCCCTGCCTTGTTGGCTGGGATTGGCTCCAGCAGACCCCCGTGACCCTGTGTTCAGATTCAGCGGGTTGGAAAATGGATGGATGGAAGATGGTGGTTATATGGTAAGCTGGCAGGAAGTGATGGGTCCAGAAGTGACGTCAACATAAACAGAAGTGTTGTCAGAAGACTCAAGTTCAGTCTGTTGGTTTACAGAGGAAAAAAAGAGAGAGGATTAGTAGACAGCACCAACCTCTGGTTCGACTGGTAACTACAGCACTGGGCACTAAGTGTCCCTGGGCAGAACACCAGTCATTTGCAGTTCATTTATAGTATACATGAGCAACAGAGCCTAAGCCTTAATAAGAATTGTATTTCCAATGTTTGTTTTTAGCTTTAATTTTGTGTAATGCTCAGTTTGGGCCATTTACTCTTATGAGTGGAGGTGAATGCAAACACAGGAGGTGTACTCTCTATTCACAAATAAGCGTGTGTTTCCTAAAATCTCATACTGACATTTCATTTGAGAACTCAATTTGATCATTTTGAAATATTTCAGAATGCTTCACATGCAGGGTTTTTTAATGTTTTAATTAGCAGGCAATAATGGAGTTCATTTTTGATTTTTGAGGGTCAGCCATTGTACAGCACCACTAGAGGAATTTTCAGGTTAGGTTTGCATACATTTTCTCTGGAATCCAGTGCGCACCTTGTGTCCTGGGACCCTTTTTAAAGAGTTAGGGTCAATCATGCTGCCTTTCAGACAGTTAGCTGACTGCAGTTTGCTGTACGCTTCAGAAGTGAGATAGTTCAACTGAGGTCAGTTTGCACAGCAATGGAAAGACCGAAGCTATTATTGTTTAATAGGTGTATTTATTTATTTATTTATTCTATATTGGTTTGAGCATTTCCTGTAATTATGATCATAAATTTTGTAATAATCTTCAATGAATTCTTAGTATTTTAGTGTCAGTTGTAAAGGTTAGAGCCATCCATCATGAAAGCTTCCAGTCAAAACCTATTTACACTTATTACCAATCAGTGTTTTTTGTGTACATTCAAGTAACACTCGTTTAATAATCTGACATATAACTGAATAAGTACATGCATGCCATGGGGTCTGAGTCATACTAATCAGCTTAGTTACTTTCACTATGTGCCTTATAGGGGAGGTCTCAGATCCCCAAAAACAGACATACTGGACACATGTCCCAAGTTCAAATATATATTTTTAAATTTTGGGTTTCTTCTAGTGATCCTTCCTCTTCTCCTCTGCAAGTGGGCTTTGTCTTCCTTCTCTCATGAGTCTGAGTCATCTCAACATTACCCTCTACTGGCATTTGTGGACTCAGCATGGATGTCCTGCAGAGCTAGAACTCCATGCAGCCCTGTTGGTGTCCAAAAGGCGGTGAAGTCTTCTTCTGTCCTTCTACTATACCAACCTCCCAAATGGGAAAAGAAACAGCCATCATGCCCACTCATCCGCACTGTCCATTCTTTAGTAGGACCTCCTGGGTGGGTAAAGGAACATCACCCATCCCAACTGCAATGCCAGCTAAACCATGCCCTTTACAAATGGTATCATCAGTATTTGTCTGTTTCCTTTTTAATATAAACTGATTTACGTTTCCAATCAATGATGTGTTATTTCTAGATTAGCTGAAGCAAAGAACAGGAGAGCGGAGAACGGAGGACAGTTAAGGTTAAACAGTTCTAGTAGTCCATCAGACTGCAACATTAATGAATAAATACAAAGCTGATATGTAAGGAAAATGAAAAATATAATACTAAAAATACCAAAGAGGGGAAAATGTAGTAACTACTATTACTACTACTACTTCTACTACAGCCACTACTATAGTTTAATTAAGAAAAAAATTGTTGAACTACATTAAATAGTCATACATACATATAAGAGAGTGTCACAGTAGTAGTTTTGCTGCCTCACAACAAAGAGACCAGGGTCTCCCTGCGTGAAGTTTGCATGTTCTCCTAGTGTACATGTGGAGTTCCTCTGGGGATTCTGGTATCCTTGCACAGTTTAAAGACATGCTGGTTAGGTGAATTGGAGATGCTAAATTGGCCTTAAATTATGTGTGTTTGTGTGTGTGCTCAACCTGTGATGGACTGCTGTCCTGTCCTGGTGATGTTCCTGCCTTGCATTCAATGATTGGTGGAATATGCCCCAACACCCCCCTTGACCTTGCTCATGTTAAGTAGATGGATGGACATAATGTACATATACAGCGCTTTCAGAAAGCATTCAGACCCCTTTACTTTTTATACATTTTCCAGTGTGGCAGCCTTATGCTAACATCATTTAAAAGTTATTTTTCCCTCATCAAACAACACTCAACACCCCAGAATAACAAATTGAAACTAGGATTTTTTAAATGTTTACAAATTTATTAAACACAAAAAAGTGAAATATGACATTACCACAAATATTTAGACCCTTTGCATTACAGTTGCAGTCTGGCACAGATGCATTCCATTCTACTGATCATAACCAGTGATATTTAAGTTCTGAAATTAACTGTAGTTTCAGTTTTTATTTTATTTTATAAAATTAATTTTTATTTAGTTCTGTGTTTAAAATTGTATTTTTTATTTTAATTAGTTCTGGCCTTATTACATAATATTTTTACAAGTTTAGTTTTTTTTCTGTGTAAGACCACAAATGCTGGCCTACACATATTTCAATGCAAGTGATGTTTCAGTCAGCAAAATACACTCCCAGTTCATAATGCCATTAAACACAGCTTGACTATCAATGAGCAAACAGATTAAGTAGCCTAATGAGTGTAGTCGGCAAGATCAAATGTTCAACCCAAGAAACCAGTCTGTGCAAGCACGTTGCTGTTAAGTTTTAAATAAGCACACATTTCGATAGATCTGTTTTTGATGCAATAACGTCCATTGCAAAGATAGCCACTCAGTGAAAATGTCTGCTCGATAAGCGCCTGTAATGCAGATTCACAGACAAGGTCCTCAGCCACAGGTGCCAGCAGACTGCATGTTGACAATTTCTGCTGCCAGTAATGAAGCAGTGACATGCAGTGAGGTTCATAGCTTGTGAAATCATAGTCAGATTTACAAATATATAAACCCAAAAGAGTAGCTTATTCACTATTCAATTGGCAGCATGCACATTGACTACTGCTTATGTTTCATATCTCATCAGCACTCTTTACACACACACATAGGTAAGGTACACATTTGGATAAGAAAGAGAATTACATTTATATCAGTGAGAGAGAGTGGAAAGAGCGCATTTGTTCTGCACCCTCCATGTGTTTTACATTTGCCATTGCAATTTCACAATTCATACTCATTCAATACAAATGAAAGTATTGAGTGGTGTACCAAAAAAAAACAGATTTCAATTTTGACCTTAATTGAAATATTTAGTTATTTTTAAAAGCTTTTAATTCTGATGCTTTATTCCATTTTATAAAAACCGTTTGGTCATTTGCAAATGAAGTCCATGCGCGCCTATCCTTCTCTATGAAAATCTCTGTCACTTTCTTGTAAAAGTCCTCCTTATTTTCCTTTCGTTTTAAAAATCTTAATCTTCCATTTTCGCAGTCAGTCAGAAAAAAAATAAAAATAAACAGACCGCTGCAGAGCACTTGACTTTCTGATATCGCTAACTTATTGGCGCCTCTGCGTAGAAGAACAGCAGCAACAAGCAGCTGTTGAGCTCACATCCGCCTTCTTCAGTGCAGAACTACTGTCTGCCTCACCTTGTGCGTTTTCACTGCGGTTTTATGTCCGATCAGTAAGACTAAATATGTCACACACATTCATCAAAGATATTAGCCAGACTGTGGAAAGTCAGGGTGTATAATAAACGTATCTGCAAACATTATATTGGCGACATACAGAGAGACAGCAACAGGCACGCACCAATTACATGCATTAACCCAGTGTGTGAGGAGGAGCGCAATCTGAGGTGAGGCTCAGCTCGTTGCTGCCGCACCTCGTGTTTCTCCCCGTATTTGAACAGGAAATGCACATATTCATCAATTTTGACTATAAAAATGATCACAATTATTGGAATCATACAGAAAACAAATTTATAGCACAGACCAGTGGACAAATTTATTTTATGTTAACATTATTAGTTTTGTGTTTACTTTTCATGATGACGCCTCCATTCCCTGTACTTGAATGGTGTTGTGATGCCAGAGAAGTGCTGGACTTCCACTAAGTACTGATCCAGCTGGTCCTGTGCTGAACCTCCAAAACTCTTTTCTTCTTTCAAATGCTAAATTAGCTTTTATTATCATCTGTGCTGTAATTAAAGTATTTCCACACGTTACCTTTTCGCTTTCTGCCCACAAACATCTGTGCAAAACTAGCCATCGTCAAGCACATGTGCTTACTGCTTCAACCCAACAAACCAAATGTGCTTAACAAACAAACAAACAACAGTCCCTTATGGAAGTTGCGCCACGTAACTATAGTAAGCCCAAGGTACAAGATCACCACATAGTGAACAGGCACAACTTAACTGAAGGCTCAGGGCGACCTAAAAACAACTCCTCTGCATGACTGAACCAGATTGAACGAAAATGCTATTGGTTTTTTTTCATTTTTACTCAATTTTTATTCTCATTTTAGTTCGTTCACATATCACTCATTTTTATTTTTATTTAGGTTTAGTTTCTCTGTTTGCCTTAATTTCGGTTCTCGTTCTTTTAAAATGAAAAACAATATTTTTAGTTCTAGTTCTCGTTTTCGTTATGAAAATATCACTGATCATAACTGAGTCCACCTGTGGTCAGTTTATTTGATGACATAATTAGGCAAGGTACATATCTGTCTATAGATAGTCCCAGAGTTGAGCCAAAACCAAGCCATGAGGTCAAAGGAATTGCCTACAGAGCACAGACACAGGATTGTGTTGAGGCACAGGTCAGGGAAAGGCCACAAAAGTGGTCTATATAAATCTTAAATGGAAGTAATTTGGAACAACCATGACTCCTCCTAGAGCTGGCTGTCTCGCCAAAGTGAGTAGTTGCAGGGAGAACAGCCTCAGTGAGAGACGTAACCAAAAACCCCAGCACTATAGAATCTGTGTGAGGATGGGAGAAACTTACAGAAGAACAACCAGCACTGCAACACTCCAGTAAGCAGGACTTAATGGCAAAGTGGAAAGACAACACCTGAAAGGCCACTTAGAAATTACGAAAGGGTACCTACAGGACTCTCAAACTATGAGAAACAAGATTCGTTAGTCTCATGAAACCAAGAATGAACTGTCTGGCTTCATTTCTAAGTATCATGTCTGGAGAAAACCAGGTACCACTCATCACCTGCACAATACTGTTCCAATGGTGAAGCACGGTGGTGCCAGTATCATGATGTAGGATTGTTTTTCAGCATCAAGAATTGGGAGGGTAGTTGGGGTTGAGGGAAAGCTGAATGGAGCAAAATACAAAGATATCCTTAACGAAACTTGCACCAGAGCACTCTGGGCCTCAGTCTGGGCCAAAGGTTTACCTTCCAAAAGGAGAATGACCCTAAACACAAAGCAAAGACAACACAAGTGTGGCTTAAGGACAACTCTGGGAATGTTCTTAAGTTACCCAGCCAGAGCCCAGACTTGAACCCAGTTGAACATCTCTGGAGAGACATGAAAATAGCTGTCCACCCACAGGCTCCATTCAACCAGACAGATCTTGAGAGGATCTGCAGAGAAGCATGGTAAAAAATCCCCAAATCCAGGAGTGTGACGCTTCTCGATCAGACCAAAGCTGTAATCACTGCCAAAGGGGCTTTAACTAATACTTAGTAATGGATCTGAATACTTATATCAATATGATAGTTCAGTTTTTTTGTTTTTAATAAATTAGCAAAGATTTCCAAAATCTTGTTATTGCTTTGTAGTTCTGGAGTATTGAGTGTCATTAGATGAAGGAAAAAATTAATTTAAATGGCTTTAGCACAAGGTTGCAGCATAAAACAAATGTGAGAATAGTGAAGGTTTTTTTTTTGAAAATTCCAACTTTTTTTTTTTTTTTTAAGAAAACCTGCCTGCTCTTTTCAATAAGCATCATGTGAGTAGCTAACTTACTTCAGGATTACTAAAACTCAGCATTTTATGAGCTAATTAAAACACCAAAATCTTTGTGCTGAAATAAAGTGTCAGTCCAGTTATAAATGACATTTTCCTTTTACTATTCTATCTACTGTATTTTGTCTTACCTGCTTAGCCCAATTTAAAATGCCAGAGCTAATCTTGACAGGATCGGCTGGAACACGAGAGCCTTTCCAAACACCAGCGCCAGTTGGTGCCACATGGCATCTAACACATGGGTGTTTGTTAAACTCCGGTCCTGGAGGGCCACAGTGGCTGCAGGTTTTCATTCTAACTATCGTCTTCATTAGTGACCAGTTTTTGCAGCTAATTAACTTCTTTGCCTTAGTTTTAATTAACTTGACTCAGGCCCCTTAGTTGTCTCTTTTTCCTTAATTAGCAGCCAAACAATAAGGAGACACAAAACGAGCCGCCGCATGATCAGCTCACCTGTGCCCATCACACAATATCTGAAAATAAAGAAAGGTGATGGTCTCGGTAAGGTTGATCTCTCAAGTCACCAAAACATTTTGATGGTGTTCTTAGAAAAAACAGAAAAATCAACAGTTTTGGAAATGTCTGCTATGGCAGAATGAGAGCAGCAACAAGCCATGGAATTAAATAACGGGTTTAATTAACAGCAAGAATCAGCTTCTCATTAAGAGATTGATTGCAGTTTGAAATCCCAGTTTATCTGGTGATAGGTTGGCTTGTTTCACATCTCATTTCTGTTTGGCTGTCATTTATTGAAGAAAGGAATAAATTCAGAGGACTGAATCCTTAAAAACAAGGCTATTAAAATGAAGGGAAAAGAAATTAAGTAGCAGTGAAAACTAGTCACTGATTAGGAAAAGGGTTAGAATGAAAACCTGCAGCCACTGCGGCCCTCCAGGCCTGGACTTCGACACTCCTGATGTAACACAAGGCTGTGGTGATCTTTCTTTAATTTGTCTCCACTCCCAGTTACAAATTTACTTTTTTGTTTTTGTACATAGAGCTGAAAGTTCCACAGACGACTAAATCCTGAAGTATGAAATAAATACACTTTCTTGAAAAATCCCATTATTAAATAAAAAGTCTTTAAAAATAAGACCATTCTGAAATAAAGCCTGCAATAACTAAATTTAAGATAGCTACATTGTTGAACCAAAATAAAAAGATGATGTTGTATTTCATAATAAACAGATGCTTTATATTTAATTGTTTTATTCACAACTTAATGATGCATTTCTATACTGTATATCCCTGTTTTATTTACTTAATGGCATTTTATATGCACAAATCGTATTCCATAGTGTTTCAGGCCAGTCAACTAATTTATAATTAACAACATTATAGCAATAACAGAAACCTAGCTGATTTCAAGAAGTGGGAGTGAATATAAGATAAACACAATTGAAACACTGAAGGATTGGTCATGACAGAAAAGAAGATTAAATCTTACACTCCCTCACATTGATGTCAGATACCTTCTGTGTTTCAAAGGTCACTTCAAACTAGGAAAAGTTCTACGAAATGGAAACTATCTAGCATTGTACTGTTATATAAAAGGGAAAAATAAGAGAAACCCTATAATATTATGGACCAATAGGCTTAACCAATTGTGATTATAAAAGATCAAGTTGGAAAAGTAATTTTCCTGTTCAGCTATGCACATTGATACTTATCATTTGCTCAACCTGAGATCAGAATACTTAAATGCTGGGATTTTTATAAGAAAGTAACAAGAAACAATATCAGTGTGGAGCATATAATTTACATACACTTGCAAAAAGCTTCCGGGTGAGAAGTTTATCAGGAAACCTCAGCATGCAAGCGTTCTTGCTTGAGGAGCCATTGGCCCCATGAGATCATGAACTGGATAAGTAACTAAAGCTCTCATGCTGCAGTACAACCAGTTCAATTTACATCCTAATTGTTCTTAAAGAAAGCTCAGTAATAAAAAGTATTGATACTACTATACAGTATCAATAATAGGTTGCTAACATATTTTAATTTCAATCAATTTTTGACAAATGAATTGATTAATCGTGTGAATTCCTTTGATCTTCCCTATAAGGCTGTATGTGTTCATTTTGGTTTATTGCAACTGGGAACATTCCTACCGCAAAGCTGGGGAGCAATTTCACTAAGTGAAATGAACAGGTGAATTAATAGTAGCTTCATTCAGTTTTTCAGTGCTCATTTGCAAAGTTAATCGTAAGGGTATCCCTTTGGCTTGTGTTGATGCAGCTGATCCTTTAAGTATGTGTTAACTAGCTTCTTATGAAATTAATTGTAATTTTTCAAATTTGTCAGTTGTCTCTTATGGGGCACTGTTTATCAGTGCATAAAATTATACGCTCATTTTCTTTTTAAATGAAGCTGTATTCTCTCATATGGCTTTTTTTAATGATGTTCTTGTTTATGCCAACTAATCAATAAGTGAAAGTAGAAGAAAGCTCTGACTCCAAAGGCTATCATAAGTTACACCCAAGACATCAGAACATTTACCTGAGTAAGACCAGCTTGTATTTTTGCATCCTGCTTTTTGCTGGAGAACTGGCATATATGAAACTTGTGGTCCATTCAAACGGGGCATCTGTTCTTTCCCAGTACTACTCAGAAATGATCAGAGTTTGGAGAAGTTTGTGTTTGTGTCTGCTTGTGTCTGTGGTGGAAGGGAAGCAAACTTCAGTTTGTATAGAACTTGCATTTTGTCTTGATCAATGTATTCCCATCAGATTTTGTTGGTGAGGCTCCAGCTTAAACTCATTTTTTATGTTTTCCATTTATATATCCAGTGGTGTTATCACAGAAGACAATAATATCAGGTAAGATGAAGAATTGTCATTAATATAAAGCTATCTTGTGATTTGTGCAGGCAAGGACTAATCGATGTGTGTTGTGTATACTATATGTTGTATTAGAAGTTTGCATTGAGAGATGGGAGTTTTAGAACTATTGAGTTTGTTCCATAAGTTAAATTTTTCCCAACCTCTCATACCTTCTTTTTTCATGTTGCTGACCTTCTGATTTATTCCAAGTCTACTCTCTGCACTATCAACAACCTACAACAACATTTATTTATATAGAACATATTCATACAAACGATGTTGCTGAAAGTACTTTACAAGATAATGAAAGAGAAAAAAGACAAAATATAAAAAATAAAATTAGGCAATACTACTTAACATAGAATAAAAGTGAGGTCAGATGGCCAGGGAGGACAGAAAAAAAAAATCTGCAGGGGTTCCGAGGCCTCAAGACCACCCAGCTCCCTCTAGGCATTCTACCCAACATAAATGACCTCAATCAGTCCTCATGGTATTCAGGGTTCACATGGAAGAACTTGATGATGATGGTCATGTGGACTTCTGGCCTTTAATCCATCAATGTAGGGACTTCACGGTGCTTTGATTGGGTGATGGTGGCACAGATCGCCACCACAGAAAACTGGAAAAAGAACAGCAGAGAAAGTAGGGGTTAGTACAGATTTCGGAGCCACCATGAATGATAATGATTATTAAAAGCATAAACAGAGTATCTGGATTAAGCTAAAATGAAGCTGTGAGAAAGCCATATTAAAATAATGGGTTTTCAGCAGTGTTTTAAAGTGCTCCACCGTATTAGCCTGGAGAATTTCTGTTGGTAAGCTATTCCAGATTTTAGGTGCATAACAGCAGAAGGCTGCCTCACCACTTACTTTTAAGTTTAGCTCTTGGAATAATAAGCAGACACTCATTTGAAGATCTAAGGTTACGATTTGGAGTGTAAGGTGAAAGACATTCTGAAAAATAGGATAGAGCAAGGTTATTTAAGGCTTTGTAAACCATAAGCAGTATTTTAAAGTCAATTGGAAATGACACAGGTAACCAATGTAGTGACATCAAAACTGGGGAGAAATTCCTTGGATTTTCTTTTCCCAGTTAAGATTCTAGCAGCTGCATTCTGCACTCATTGCAATCGATTAATGTCAGCACATAGTCCTCAGGTTTTGCTGCATTTGTTTAGCTGCTTTAATTTCAGACTATCTCAGTCAGACCCCGCTGCGCTTATCCTTAAGTGTACAAGGTCTAATTCAGCAATGAGGAAGGCAGTGATTGACACAACTGTTCTGTCTAGCAATTTCCATATTTCAGGTTGAAATCTTTGATTTATTTAATCAGATCTAACATGATACTCATAATCATTTCCTTTAATTTGGCCACTTTTGATTCTGAACCACATCCCTGACATGGCTCTGGATTTAAATGTAGATGGCTTTCTCCTCAAACTTGATGAGTGCTGTTCCTCTGTATTGTTCAGCAGGAGAACAGCAACAAGGACTGAACTTGCAGAGTACATGAGTGTCTCTGTTAGCAATACTCCTCTACAAAATCATTAATTACCTCTGGATATTTGTTGGTGCCTCTGAGCCAAACTGATGCATAACTACAAGAAATTAATGGTTCATTAAAAAAATAATGAGGCAGGAAAATCTACAAAATTAAATAATTAAAGGGAAAATAGTAATGCTAAGATGCAATTTGACAAGCCTTAAGCAAAGGTAAAGGAAACTTGCAAGAAAGAAAAACATCATCTGAAACAAGCAGGACTTGAAACCAAAAAGTCAATAAATCAAAAAAAAGCCCAATACACTAACTAGAAATCTTAGTCAAAATCCTTACAAAGTCATTAGAACATTAGAACACTCTAGACGAGAACAGGCCATTCAGCCCAACAAAGCTCGCCGGTCCTATCCACTTATTTCTTCCAAAAAAAACATCAAGTCGAGTTTTGAAAGTCCCTAAAGTCTTACTGTGTACCACACTACTTGGTAGCTTATTCCAAGTGTCTATGAGTTCTCTGTGTGAAGAAAAACTTCCTAGTGTTTGTGTGAAATTTACCCTTAACAAGTTTCCAACTGTGTCCCCGTGTTCTTGATGAACTAATTTTTAAATAACAGTCTCGATCCACTGTACTAATTCCCTTTATAATTTTAAACACTTCAATCATGTCACCTCTTAATCTTCTTTTGCTTAAACTGTATAGGCTCAGCTCTTTTAATCTTTCCTCATAATTCATCCCCTGTAGCCCTGGTATCAGCCTAGTTGCTCTTCTCTGGACCTTTTCTAGTGCTGCTACGTCCTTTTTGTAGCCTGGAGACCAAAACTGCACACAGTACTCCAGATGAGGCCTCACCAGTGCATTATAAAGGCTGAGCATAACCTCCTTGGACTTGTAGTCCACACATCGTGCTATATAACTTAACATTCTGTTAGCCTCCTTAAAGGCTTGTGAACACTGTCGGGAAGTCGATAGCTTAGAGTCCACTATGACTCCTAAATCCTTCTCATCAGGTGTACTCTTGATTTTCCGACCACACATTGTGTATTCAAACCTAACATTTTTACTTCCTATGTGTAATACTTTACATTTACTGACATTAAATTTCATCTGCTACAAATCTGCCCAAGCCTGTATGCTGTCCAAGTCCTTCTGTAATGATATAATGGATTCCAAATTATTTGCTAATTATCACCAACCTTGGTATCATCTGCAAACTTAACCAGCTTGTTTCTTATATTCCTATCTAAATCATTTATATATATTATATATATATATATATATATATATATATATATATATATATATATATATATATATATATATATATATATATATATCATCTCTCCTATCAGTGATTTGAAGAAAAAGCAGTGTTGATTTTTACTCAGGAATCTAAACAAACAGATGCCAGAAGTAGTCTTAAATAGTGGCACTCCAATATTTAATGTGATAAGAACAGGGCACAGTCATCAACAACATAATGGCTACAGGTGCTCACTCTTTAAATCATGATATAAAAAGGCATCATGGAAAATCACACATACGATAATTAAAGTTAATATCACCTTTAAAATAAAAAAGCACATGCAAAACTGAGTTCAGCACTTTTCAAAACCTTTCATTCATAACGGTGCTCTCATCCTAGCGGGTTGGCTGCCCCGTTATTCAATTATCACCACCCACGGTTTCCTTACAACACTTTCAACTTTTTCTCTCCACCTCTGGCTTTTAATTCTCCTATTAACTGAGCCCTTACTTGGATATACCTATTGATTCCAACTGGCCAGTGATGAAAAAGTGGTGGCTTTTACACCATGTTGGGTTAACTTCTGGGGCAATCGTCAGGACTACTTCTACAGTTTGGAATTATTTGGAAATACTATGGGCTGTCCTCTCAGAGCCCCAGATATTACTTAGAGGGGAAGTCAAACCCCTTGTAGTCTGTCTTTGACTATGTGTAACAGGGGTCCACATACGTATAACTCATAGGATGCACATACTGCCCTCTAGAGATATGATCGACTTCTAGTACATCTCACGTTCTCCTCCTATACTTGCTCACCTGTTGTAACTACAACAATGGGAACTGTATGCATTGATATCTTAAATGTTTTAACATAGAAAAACACATACATATACATTGTCAGCTATCTAAAACAATCATCTGTTTTTTCATCTTTCTATCCTCTGACCTCGCTTTCTTATTAATGGAGTACTGGAGCCTGTTGCTAACATGGGAAGAAACACTGACAGGACACACTCACACACCTACACTTGCTTATGTCATGTCACTCCGTTAGACGTGGGGGACAATTACAGCACCTCATGTGAAAATGAGGGAAATTAGCAGCCTCTAAACAGATCAGAAGCAGAATCCCTGAAACCTGAGTCATTGTGGTTTTCTTAATAAAAATAACAGATTTTTAACAATATACTGCATTGCTTCCAGTTTAAGGCACATTTTTTTTCATATGTTTCCAAACTTGAAGTTGGGATACTTTTAAAATGGAGGTATTTGATTGTCAAGCTTCAGAAGCAGCTAAGCAAATACAGGATGTAATGTCAAATGGGCTTGTAAAGGGGAAACAGATTCAGAGCACATGGACTTGTCATTAAAAATAATTCCACAAAGGATAAAAACTTCTTGTATATCCCAGTCATTTTTCCTTTAAATCAGTTTTTGAAAGGGGGATGCTTTTTAAATTTCAGTAAGTTTTAAATTGGAAACAATACAGTATATGCATGCTGCCACCGGAATATGTGAGTTCAAAACATGATCTTTTGTTTAGTTCATATGCTAATCCAAAGGAAAGAACAACCTAATAGTTACTTTAGTGAGATTAATCCTTATTTTTTTTACATTTTTCCTATAAATCACATTAACAAACTTAACTTAACTTCCATTTTCTGTTAAAGATCTTAAATCACGGAACCCAACTTTTTCAGCCCCTTTCTCAGTGTCCTAGTGTTGAAACATCGCCGCACAGATGAAGGTAATATTTAGTTTTGCCATCAATCCAGCATTTTTTAAGTCTAACCGTATACTTAAATGGCAGATGTTAAAGTTCTGTATCTTTTAAAATATCTTGTCTGAGTCTTGTGATTCCTGCTGTTTCCTTGTTAGAGGACTACCTACATTAATTATTACCAAACTACAATGAGTTAAAAATGCTGTTGCTTCAGTTTTTTGACTATCAGGTTACCCCCAGATGAGTATACCATACTGGTTTCTTGTCCATTTTATAATCTATTCAAGGTGCAGTACTTGCTATTAACATGTGAGGCTATACTCCTGAACTGTCCAAAATACCCATCTATCATGTTTATTGTGTAGTGCGCCATTTATATTGCTAATGCAGCATGTACATGCAAGACATTGTTAGAAGGCCTTTTTTCTCTTTTTAATTGATCCCTCTATTTGGGAAAACACATCAAGTCATTTTGAGGTTGTTAGGCAAATATTCTTTTAAATAATAGTCGATGTTAAAGGACACCTGCAGAGGCAAATGCACTGCTAGTAGTCAGGACTGACCGGGACTGAAGGTGGAAAATCAATGAAAAGAAAGGCAGATGTACAAAAAGACACGGTTTATTCCACAGTTCCTTTAAAAGAATACAGTTCAAGGGTGAAAATATGTATAGTGTGAAGCTCAATGCAGAAAGTAAATCCAAAAGGAAACAATCACAACAATCGAAATCCTTAAAAGAAAAGAAAAGAAAACCTTACTGTTTTTAACCCATTTAAAAACACAGTCCTGAGGTTAAAAAGCAGCCTCCAAAACTAATAAAAATAAACGACTCTACCACAACCACAAATGCACAAAAATCAATGCTGTCAATGCACAATAATGCAGTATAGCTTAAACAAAATGCCCGAAAGATTTGAATTTTTTTTTTTTTTTACAAACAACTAAATAATTAAATCAACCAAGAAATCAACACAAGAAGTGGGTTGTCCAACACCCACAAACATCTGGGGCCTCATGCATAACGCCGTGAGTAGAATTCGCACTATAACATGATGTAAGCACAAAAGAGGAAATGTGCTTACGCACAAAAAATCCAGATGCATAAATCTGTGCGAATGCCAGCTTCCACATTCTTCCGCTACATAAATCCCGGTCAGCGTGAAAAGTAACGTAAGTGCACGCACCTGCTGTCCCGCCACAACTTCTCCCATAACTACGCCTCTTTGAATATGCAAATCAATATAAATAGCCCTTAAGCTCAGCCTTCTGTGAAAAGACAATGGCAAAAGCAAGAGGGAAAATTGAAGAATTTCAGCGAATAACAAGTGGAGGCAAGGAAAAACGTACTTTTGTTGGTTTAAACAGTGGTATAAACAACAAAAGGAAGTTGATCGAGTGACATAGCGTGTTGGAGAAACTCGAAAGCTCACGTTCACAAAGTCGCACAATGCCCAAAATAAAAAAAGAAGTTAGATATCAAAGTCACCCTGAAAAGGCGTCTGAGTGTCATATGAAAGCTTATTAGGGTACAGAGAAAAAAAAGGCACACAGTGGGGAAAAAGCACAAAATGTCAATTTTAATCTCTAAATTTCCACTTTACGTAGTTTATTTTGTCATTAAAGTAAAACATCATAAACTTCATCTTAAAATCGTTTAATTTACTAGTTTCTCAATCACATCGTAACTAAACTAGCACGTTAAATGCTATGTTATGTATTTGATCTTCTATGTGTGTGAATCACTACGTGCTTCTGGGCTTTCTCTTCCTCCAACAGGACACAGAATCCATTACATTCGTGATATTACAGCTCTCTGAATAATTAAAATACTGAGATGTATACGTGATATCATTTTCATGATGACAGGAGTTAAACCATGTTATTAAACATGGGAACATGGTGGCGCAGTGATTGTTCATGTCTCACGCAAGATGCTTGCAGTACTGTCTCTTTCAAACGTACTAACCTCCAATTCCCGTCCTTACTTTTCTTTCTCCAAATACCCAATCGCCACACAATCAGCTCTGTAATAGACGTTAAGTCATCTGTAAGCTTAGAACGCAGAATTCTTCAAAACTTTTAAGGAACATCGAAATACCTTTGTAATACGTGTTTAATTATTCTATCCATCTATCCTTCCAGTGTTGCATCAGCACCAGCAAGAATACAGAGCAAGGCAGGAACAATTCGTGAACTAGTTAAAGTTAAAGTTTTATCTGTATAATATAATAAACATATTTTGCTGCATTTCATCATAAAAATTATATTGTCATCATATGTAAATAAGCGCTTTATAAAGTGGCTCAGGTTGTGCAATATTATAACTGTATCGCAAGGTTACAGTGAGGTAATTGTACTTATAAGTACAAACAGTTCTACAAGGAGCACTTGATGGACTGATTGAGTGCGTTTAGAGTTCTTGGGATGAAACTGTTTCTGAACCACGAGGTCTGTACAGGAAAGACTCTGAAGTGCTTGTCATATGAGAGCAGTTCAATAGACAGCATGGCTGAGGCAGCGTGTGCTTGATGCTGTATACCAATAATTCTCTTTCTGATCAGCTGCTGTACAGCTGTGATTCACACTCAGATACAGTGATATAAATACTCCGAGTGGTGCAGTGAGAGTAATATGGAAAAAGATGATCCGATGTGGCAACCCCTAACGGGATCAGCTGAAAGAAGAAGGTGCAGTGATAGTAACAACGCTAAAGCAGCTATGGTATTTGGAATAGTTTGACCATTCTGTGGACCATTATATTGTTACAGGTTAATTACAATCAGATGCATTAAACTAATAAACAGTATGCGGTTCATTTCAGTGTATTTATAAAGCCGCGTCAGGGATGTGGATCTAAAAAAGAAAGGATAACCACACAGGAACAGTAACACTGCTTTGACGCTGGGTGCCACCAGTCTGCCAAACCGAGCAGAGAACTTGTGTACGACAGGGTATAAGCTACCGTGGAAATGTGCATGGCTTTACGCCAAGTTTAGGTTTTACACATCGCAATTTGAACATGGAAACGTTCTTATGCAACATTTTTGTGCGTACGCACCGTTTATACATGAGGCCCCTGGAGGCTAAATAGGATCCTTAATCCCTGCTAATCGAAAGCCCCTGCTATGCCACCCAGCCCCCCTCCTTTTTGGCATGTGCACCCTGCATCACTTTCTCTCCTTCACTTTCTCACCAAGTCTTGATGACAATCATTCCTCCTACTATAGATGTCCCTATCCTTATAAAGATTAGTCCATCACCTTGTCAACCTACCCTCTAAAGGGACTTAACCAATTTCCCACCTGAGAAATGAATCGACTAATGCACCAAATCTCTGTCTAGTGCTAGGGACCCTCTGGGTAGAGATAATCCTAGTACCACACACAAAACACTACTACAAATTAGATATAATCTCCAATCAAAAACTAATCAAAAAGAAAACAAAACACACCAAAACCAAAGGGAAATTTCCTCTGTGTCTGACTTTCACAGAGCTCGCTGGCATTTGCTTACACCACTTCAGAGCGCAGCATTAAAAAAATTACCAACTGCAGTGCTCACATGCATGAGAGACTCTCGGCCACAGGAGAACAAAACAAGACAATCTCTCATTAGGGGGAACTTAACAGTAAGCTTGTCTTTTTTTTCCTAGCATGAGATAATGCCTTTATTATAAAAAGAAAATGATTATGGGGCCAGAAAAACAGAACCATTCACTTGAATCTTTGCACTAGTGCTAGCATTCTTAACATTTCCTCTGCTTTAACTTGCTCAGTGCATCTGGAGACTGACTAGGTGAGGACTCCGTATCAAAGTTGAGATCACTATTATCAATGTCCACATGATGGATGTCCTATGTTACAAACAAGCTTGTACTGGTCAGATCACCATGACAAGACTGAAGAATATAACAAAACAACAATCTTAAATAAGTTAGTGTCATTTTCATATCACAGTTAAGAAACACATTAGTTTGTGCCAATCAACATACAGATAAATGGTATAATCTTTAACACACCTATATTTTTGTATATGTAAAGATCCCAACATAGGTTTAGAAGTTACAAAATCTTTGGCAAATATCTGATCATTAAGTAGGGCTTCTTATATATAGTTAAAAGGTTAAAAAGTTAAACTGGCTTAAATGTCTCCAGAGTGAATGTACTGGGAACAAATGGAACAGACCACTAAAGTTTTTGTTTTCTAGTAAAGGTGTTGCAGTATTCTTCTTTCTACAACATGAGTGGAGAGGCATGCATGTGTGATTACAAAGATAATAATAAAAATAATAATAATAATAATTCTTTACATTTATATAATGCTTTTGTCACAACCACAGAGAGTGAGGACCTCGGTTTCACATTTCAAGGACAGTGCCATTTTTACAGCACAGTATCCCCATCACTGCACTGGGGCATTGGGATCCACACACATCTCAGATGGATGAATGTTTAGAAAAACTGGAGTACATTTGCATTGCTACTGCTGTCCTGACGATGCTGACCATATTTACTTATTTAAAAAAAAACTGCATATTTTACATGTTCTTATTTGTATGACCAACCAGAAAGCCCTTCATTAAAGGTAAGAGCATGATATTGGTGATTAATTATATTTCATGGATGGCAGTGTTTAGCAGTATAACAATGAAATAGTAAAACTGGGACAAATGAGAGTCAAACGATTGTAAGACAAAACTGGTAGTGAAAGTTAATGAGGAAAATGTTTATTACATAAAGATAATAATTTTATGATACCTTTTTAATTTTGAGGGTCTTTTCTTAATTTTTTTGCATAAAAAAATCCATGAGAGATTGGTGCAGTCCCTCACTTCTTAAATGAGAGGGAATCAACACATCATCAACTGACGCATGCACTTAGGCAGCAAGACAACAGGGGAGCATTTGTAGACACAAAGCACAATTTACACCATGGTAACATTAAGAAAGTGACAAAAAAGAAATATTAAATATAAAATCCATTTGTAGAAAACCAAACATGGAAAAATATTCATAATAAAGCAACATACATCTAATTTACAAAGGATTTGGTTACTTAAGTTTAGTGATTTAAAAAAAAATAATGCACTATTTACTATGTAAGATTATACTTTATTAATACACATATTGTCCTTTCACCCTCTTTATTACTTTAACAGTGTTTTATTTTATAAATAATCATACTTTATAGATAAACGAGCTGGTTGACAAAGATGATGTACATTAGGTATTTGTAGGTAATTACAGTGCCAGTCAAAGCCCACTTGGAGCACTAGGCTGGGGGGGGGGGGGGGTGTGTCACTGTCCCCCTTGGTGTCCACTGCAGGTAGTACACTATTAAACTTTGACAACCTTAGCTTCATAAATGGCACCCCTTGGGTGTTGGGACACAAACAGTATTACTAGACTTTGATGACCTTCCACTAGGTGTCTGGAGCATGTGTCCCTTCAGTTACACAGTTTCATAAACAGCACCCATGGTGTAGTCACCATTCCAAATATTTTTGTGTGGGTGCACCGTGCTGCTTCTGGCAAAATGCTGACATGAGGAGCTGCACATGTTGCCCATACCTAAACTACCCACTGGGTGATCATAATTGTAATGTAAAATCACATACAGTACCTGTGTATTACAACATTTAGTAACATACTGTAGAAATTAGCAGAAAGATAACACTGCAGAGTTGTTTATGTGTTGCTCCTTTAAAATGCAATCACTTTTTAGCACATGCACATATAACTTATGTTTAATTAGTATTTGAATTTCCTGTTTTACTTTCCAACTTTTTTTTACACTGATAATTTCTAATTAAAATATACGATTTTTCCATACATAGGGTATTCTAACAGGACTGAAAATGGAGCATAATTGAAGAAACAGACCAAATTTTTTTTACTAGGAAATCTATAAATAGTGACAACTAATCTTAAGCAGACAAAAAAAAGTCAGGAATCAATAGTAAAAGATCGAAAGCCAGAAGCAAAAAATACAAATATATAATTCACAGAAGCATTTGTGTTGAATACACAATCTTGGACAACACTATAACTGACATTTATACCATTACAAAGGTGACATCACATGCAGTGACCCTCCAGCTGTCAAGGCACAATAATGTGGTCATAAAAAACACCTAAAATGCCCAAAGTAATATGAAATAATTTAAACAACTAAATAATTAAAATAACTGAGAGATAAACAAGAAGTGGGTTCTCCAACTTGCAAAACCCCAAACTAAATACAAAATTTGCCAAAAAGGATGCTAGAAAATAAAGTAAAACAAACCCGGTCATCACATTGGGAAATCTTTGTTTGATATTATGTTTGGTTTTTTTTTTTTTTGCATCTATGAAAATAAATCAATTCTAGGTATACCATTTACAGTGTGAAAGGCCATCAAGTATTTCAAGAATCTTGTAAGCTCAACTGTGTCATGAAACTAAAATATATATGTATATTTTTGGGAGCCACTTAAATTTCTAAATCGTGTGGATATTATCAGTAATAGGAATATCAACAAAGGAGTGAGTATCTAGTCCTGAAAAATTCATAACAGGGCTAACACTAACCTGAGAAAAAGGAACAAAAATTCAAGCCCTTATGGCCGAAGTTCTCAAGATTTGACTCACTCAAGAGGTTGGTGTGAGTGCCTGCCTTAACCATCTAGCTTCATCAAGCACAAAAAGTGACATTGCTGAAAATAAAAACAGATCACAAAATAAGCATTGCTCAAAAGCTTAAGACACAATGTCCAAATAATAGAGCAAAACTGAACATGGAATTGGCGGAGTTCAGTTTTTCCAACAAAAAATAAAAGAGCTGGCAATCTTAACCATGTTCCCTGGGCCTCTTTTTATAGCAGAGCAAAATGCCTGTTTATTAAAACAGGCACAGTAGTACAATGGTAAATCTGTCTGTTTCTATCATGTTGTATATTTAGGAACTTCTGTTCACCTGCCGTGCCAGCCTTTACCTCCCTCTTTCTTTGTGTGTCTTGTTGACTCGGCTCATTGGACATTGCCACCCTCTTATACTGTAGACAATGGACAACATTACATCTGGGCAATGATCCCGGATGTTTTGTCTTTTTATATAAATAGATTGGAGAATTATCAAGCTTTTGAATTGACAATCTGCCTATTCCCCTTATTTAATGGTTAAGAGTCCTGTCTTCAATTCAAAACCATGTGAATGTATTTCCTCTGTGTGCACTGCTCTGATTTTCTGTAGGTATTTATTTAACAATATTTTAGCAAACTTGCACTGTGAGCATGTGACTGGGTGACTTGACATGAGGATTGTGTGTCATGAGTAACATGTGATTGGTTTTTCATGCACACATTTATATAATTTGCTGTGGCCCAACATTGGTCTCCACAGGTGCCAGAAAGTTTGTTATCTTCATTCTCCAAGAAAACAAGAGATTATAATTTTTCCTTGGTCATTTCTACTATCATGATCAGGGCTGAATTTTAAACTCCTGTTGCTTTTCTGTATTAGATGCCATGAAGAGTGCCTGAACCTGGAAGACATCTGACTCAGATACCCCTACTATTGTGCAGGAAAACATTTAAAGGGACAGAAACCAACATCTATAATGATAATACCTTTACTCACATGATTATTTTGCAATTTTAAACATAAACCTCTTGAATAGTCTTATGTTTTAGGCAACTTCAAAATAACTTTGCAAATCTGAAATGGGTTCAATAGTGGATGGACAACTGCATCAATGGAGATCAACTATACAAAGCTATTTTATTTTCTTTGCACTGCATGATCACATTCTAAATTATGAAGTATTGTTTTCGATTTATCTTGAAACCTTTTCTGTTTTTGTAACATTTTAACAGTGATATCGAGTTCATCACCTAACAGGATGAAAGATCAGTGATTGCACAATTCTTTATCCAATCCGCAGATAAATCATTTAAACGCAAAAAAAGCACCCTTTCTAATATTGATCTTTGTGTCTTGCCCGGTTTTGACTTCTTGCCTGATTTTTGCCACTTGTCTGTGTTTCAGTTGATTCATTTATATTTTGTTTTGTTTTGCCTTTTGCATGCATCTCCTAGTTCAGCTGTTTTCTGCTAAGCCAGAAGAAATACAAAATATATGGGGTAAGTAACATATAAAAAATATATCATTTCTGGGTGGAGTATTCCTTTAAGAGTAACCTTAAATATTGCTCAAGCCATTTATGACTAAATATTAAATATATCAAAACAAAGACATTGTAGGCAGGCATGTAATCATATTTATTTTGGAATGAAACCATGTGTGAGAATGTCATGGCATATTTTGTGTTATTTTTTAGTTTATTTTATGTTATACTTAAGCATGGCTACAATGAATTTCAATTTTATCAGAGCCCAAACAATTCATGCTAGTGAGGTTCAAAAGGATTTCATGGAGCTGTTTCTTTGAATATAAAATTACAACTCCAGTCCTGTTGAGCTCCTGATCTTTGTTCAGCTTTGAAAATTTTTAGGTAAGAAGCAAAAGCTAGACAAGCAGGTGTAAAAACAGAACGCTGCATTATTTCTGTTGCATGGTTGCTCACTGCATCTTTGACCTTAGACTAAATCTCCTCTGAGCTGACTAAGCTCGCCTGCAGCTAATCGGTACAATCAACCTCAGAGTGCCTGAACCTGGAAGACATCTGACTCAGATACCTCCACTGTTGTGCAGGAAAACATTTAAAGGAACAAAACCCAACATCTATAATTATAATACCTTTACTCACATTATTATTTTGCAATTTTAAACATAAACTTCTTGAATAGTCTTGTGTTTTAGGAAACTTCAAAATAACTTTGCAAATCTGAAATGGTTCCAATAGTGGATGGACAACTGCATCAATGGAGATCAACTATACAAAGCTATTTTATTTTCTTTGCACTGCATGATCACATTCTAAATTATGAAGTATTGTTTTTGATTTATCTTGAAACCTTTTCTGTTTTTGTAACATTTTAACAGTGATTGACTCGTCATTATGTTAGCCACCTGGCCCCACAAGTTCTTCTTTAGCTCATTCAGTTGGATTGCTGGGGTGCTTTGTCTGCAGCGGGTCTGTAAGCCTGAAGGACACAGTTCAGTCCAGGCTGGAGTATAAGTTATGATGAATGCACCTAATTTTTACAATATATAGCATTTTCTTAATGCATATACATCTAATATTGAATACAGGAGATACTCTATCATGCTGAGTTAAAACACTGGACCATACATCATGTTCCACTCCCCTTGTACAATGCAATTATAAATGAGCTCCAAGTACTGCCAGTAGCATTCAGTTTTGAGGGTTAATCAACGTGTCTTGAGAGATTATGGTTAAAAACATCTGTGTAATGGTCTGGAGTTTTGAAAAATAAGCACTAGTCTAGTTCAAAAAGTCTTGGAAAATACAAATAATTTTCTAGTGTCTTATTTTTTTTTCTTCCAAAAGTTAAGCAAAGCTCAGAAATAATAAAGAATTTATCAACTGTGGCAGCTCAGAAAAAAGGATTAGGCAGGGAATTT
Organism: Erpetoichthys calabaricus; assembly: GCF_900747795.2. Lineage (NCBI taxonomy): Eukaryota > Metazoa > Chordata > Cladistia > Polypteriformes > Polypteridae > Erpetoichthys > Erpetoichthys calabaricus. The sequence continues at coordinate 72,503,966 of NC_041396.2, read as the reverse complement.
GTGAGATCAGTTCCTCTTTGTACCAACAGGTACAGTATTGCAATGCATTATTGTACATTTTTTTTTATTTTGCAGGAAATCCTGAAAGGAAAAAAAAATGAAAAATGGTATTTTTATTTGTAACTCCAACAACGCCACCTCTAAGAGGACTAAATTACCACCAGAGTACCAGACTACCAAATCATGCAAACTAAAGGGCTATATGTCATACAGCATGGCAGCTAAGAAGAAATACAAATCAGTAAAACAAATAACACTTGTCTGCTCTTCTGACTCTCCTGCCTGAATCTCTCTCTAGTTGGGGGAGCTGCTTGCTTGTTTTCCCAATCTGTACACAGTTACAGGCTTCCTTTGCTTTCTCTCTCTTGATTGCCTTCTTCCCACCAGGGAACTCTCATATCAGCTGCTTACTCAAAGTTCAATGAGCCCTAGCAGGAAGCGGCCATTTATTATCCATGCTGGGGTTCATGTGTAGGGTCACTTGCTGCCCTACAGTTCGATCAAACTATGATGAACTTGGTAACCCAGGGCCATCTGCACTGTTTTCCCCAGATGTCCAATTAAAAGGCCAAACACCCAGAACTTCTCTTCTTTGTTGAGAAAAGCAGGATCTAAATTATTTTGTCTTTGGGAATTCGTAAAGCTATGCTTAGGTGTACAGAAAATAGCCTCCTACTCCACATCCACTGTGCATTGTCCACTATACACATTGTTTTCTGGCAATAACATACATAAGGCAAGAGACAGCTCTGGACCACCCTTCTCTCACCTGAAGATTACCATTTGAGGAGGGCACCCTAGTGAACTGTCACGAGTCGTTATAGATCAACTGTCAATGCACTGCAGCTCTACTTATTTTCTATGCAGCTTTTATGCCACCCAGAGTAGTAACCTCTCCCTGGTTTGCTCACACATTTTAGTCAGACACTACATGAAATTATATAAATTGAAATCGTGAATAAATTTAATATGTGACTGCTTCTGAGTAAGATAAAATCCAAAGCCACCATGTAATGTGACTGAGCAGTTCAAAATAGAAAAATGTCATATTGTCCTGGGCAATGTCTTCATAAAATACTCCAAAAAAGTAAACATTTTAGGGATAAATAACTTTATTATTTGCAAATTCAATATACTGATAAGTTTAAACAGAGATTTCAAGCCCTTTGCTGCAGCTAGATCGACCTTTCTATATGGTAAAAAAAGTGAACATTTTTTTCTTTATTTATATACGCTGTTTGGTCATGCTGGATATGAAGCTCGAGAGCTTTCTAGAAAGCATTTAAAAATATATACAGTTTAATATTATGCACTTAAAGTGAATCACTCATTCTTAGACTGTCATTCAGTGTTGGGATTTCAAAAAGGAACTTTGTCATTATAAAGACATCCAAATTGTAATTTCTTGCAGTTTAAGAATTGTATTTTTTTCAACAGAAAACATGTTGCAGTCTTCAGCGGCTGTGCTGTAGTAAAACTGCCAAATCAAAGGTGAGACTTTTATTGAGAGCAGCCATCTTTTGAAGAACAAAGCTCAATCAGTTGTTTAATCAACAGCTCACTACAGATTGAGACAGCAATCATGATTTCTTTTCTGGAAACAGCATTATGGAAGTGTCCACCTTTTATTCAAAATAAACATTCTGTAAGTGGCCTCTATATTTTTTTCTGTTATTAGGATCCTAAAATATTTTAGATATTGTGTCATGGGGCACCCTTGTGTGGGCCCCTTACCTCGAACGGAATAGAAAAACAAAGTCTTATATCAAAAGTACAGAAATATTATATAAAATAGGATTAAAATGAATGGAAGCTTGTTCCCACCATTATTTTGAAAAACAAATTGCAACAATTATTGCATAATTTTGTAATAATTAGTGTTATTATGTAAGAATTACTACATCAGGAGGTGTGATAATTTAAAATGGGTGTGTATCTGTACAGCTTCCATCATTACCTTTGCTGCAAACATACCTGCACCTCTGTTTCTGGAATACCCTTGAGTACCTTATTAGGCTGAATGTTAGAAATGTCTGAAAATCTTCATCCTTTCATAATAGTTTTTATTTTTGGGAAGAGCCAGAAATCACAAGGGACTATTCACAAGTCAAGTGAATAGCGTAGATGATCCAATTTGGTAATCGATTTCTTAGTCAGGGAAGATGTAAACACTGAGTGCATCATTGCTTGAAGCATTTCCCCTTGGGAATAATCTAATCTAATCTAATCGCCATGGTGGACAATCCATTTTTGGTATCATCTGTCATATTTTCTGGCCCGTCCTTGAGCCTCTTATACGACTTAAAGACACTCGACATTTTCATAGCATCCTCACCATATGCCACTTTCAACAGCTCCAATGTTTCAGTAGCACGGGCAACACTACACAGCCATTCTAGGAATCAAATTGTCACATCTGGTATTTTGATCTTGCTTGCTGCAACTGGTAACTTTGTACACAAGAATTCTTCAGTCATCTGGAGAGAATTATTGAGCAAGAGAATGCAATCAAGTGACAAGAACTGAATAAAAGTTAAAGTTTAGTAAGTTTAGTACAGCTGTTTTTAAAAAGGCAGAGTGGTAGCTCAGAGCTGTCATTCCTGCCTCACTGGGCCAGGTTCTGCATGGAGTTTCAAGTTGTTCCTGTGCATTTGTGGATTGATTGGTATCAAGTGAGTGTGCTGAAAATGTGTATGATTAGCCGATTTAACATTAAATGCTAAAAATGTATCTGTAATACTTCTCAGTTAACAAAAAATGAGTCCTTCATGTGCTGTGAAATAAATAGCATCCATATCATTTTCCATCTCTGACCAGAGCCTCTGAAGATTTGAGGTATGAACAATAGCTGCAGCACCACCAGATCAAACTGTTATCTATAATGAAAAACTGGATTAATTTGATTTGATATACTTTACTAACCCCCAAGGGGCAACTGCCTTTTCGCATGACCTTTTGGGGTCAGCCTTTGTACAGTGCTTAAAACTTAATTTATAGGTTTCTGTTACTGGACTGCATACAGCACACTCTTTCCTGCTTGACTGTGTAATTGTACCCTACAAAGGACCCGAATATTGTCCATGACGTTTGCTTCTTGCCTCACACCCAGTATTAATGTAATAATCACTGTCTCCCTCTGACCCTAAAATGGGCTGATTAAATCTACTCCTCAGCACATAATGTACAGGATTAAATATATACCTATAACTTTTGTTTACTTCTTGACATTTAATTGCATTCTATGCATGTCCCTAAACTGTCCCTCACTAGCCATCACAAGATGACCTGAACACATGTTTGAATGATGATACCGACCACAACAGGGAAAATCTTTGCAAAATAATGCAAAAGTTTTGCAAAATAACTCAATAACTGTTGTGAAATAACAATAATTATTGCAAAATAGTACAATACTTTTGCAAAATAATGCAATTCTTTTGCAGAATAATGCGATGATATTTTTCTTAAGTGGCAGGAATAATACAGGCTTCTGTATTAAAGATTAGGATAACTTAGGGTTAGGTTAGGTTTAAAATAAGGATATTCCTTGGAACTCTGTCCTGGATATGCAGATTTTCCCTACTCAAACCTGATAAGTGAATGCACACCCCACCCTGCAGTTACTTTCACCTCTTGGCTTTTCTCAACTTTATCTGTTTCTTATCTTCTTTCCAATAAAACAATTTTTATATAACTTGGGATGTTGGCCTGTATGGAGTAGACGTCCTGAGGCTAACTAAGCCCACGATAGGCTTTGACTCCTGTAATCCCAGTGGGATGCTTTGTCCACTGACTCACTCTTTCTTAGTCACTTCCTTGTGGCAGTACCACCTTTTGTATCATACTAGATCATTGCCTTCACCAAATTCTAACTTAGGTTCAAAGGCTTTGTGGTCAGGTACAGCTTGATACTCCATCTGAGAGCTGTTTCAGGAGAAATTTCCAGAATCACTTTTGTGGTCAGGAATGCCCCCAGAAAGTCCTTTTTGCTTTCCTTCCACAGCTGCTTCTGACTGATCCAAATCTCCCTGCAACCCTGAACTCAAATGCTTATTAAAGGGCCACACACACTTTGCCTTTGTAGTCCTTCATCATTTTTAATACAAGAATCCCTGAAGCTTACGAAAAAATGTCTAATCCCGGCCCACCTTAAATTCCTTTGCACCTTTCCATCAGCGTCTTTTGTTTTGTAAATTTGTCGATCAGCACAAGCAGCAAGCAGCCTGCTCTCTCATCCCCTGCCTTGACGGAGCTCAAGTTGGGCAAAAAGTTCTCCCAGCTCAAGCCAAGGCTCCTTATCTGCATGTGATGTGTCTGGAGTTGTATAGGGTAAATAATACAGTATATCGTTATTTGGAATACATGCATTGCATGTGTGTTCCAAGTCTACAAAGATCTGGGTAAGTGTAGGATGAAAGGAAATGCAAGAAATGCTGAGCACATACCTAAAGCAGAAACCTTTTCCATGTTATACTAATAATGACGTAAAGTGTATAATGTGTGAAGACTTTAGTCCAAATATCGAATAAACATGTGCGCTTTTATTCAAGCTGGGCAATCTTCTAACAAGTGACTAAAAAATGTATGACTACTTCTGGCAGATGTCCACCCACGGGTTAACTACTATGCACCCTTGTCTAATTCATATTAGGCATTGCTGTTTTGCCCCTTTGCCTCGATGCTGTCACACTATTTTTATTCCTGTAATGGACAGCATATTGACACAGTGCTGCAGGGCCCAACATTCAATACTTGGCCAAGTCATTCTCAGTGTTAGGTTTGCATGTTTTTCCTGTGGTTAGAAATACAACATTCCCATACCCACATAATACAAATCAGGATTGGGGAGGGAGCAGGAGGAGTCTCAGCGGCACTGCGTGAAAGGCATAAACCAACTGTAGATGGGGCTTAGCCCAAAGCAATGCTGAAATAAATTAGGTTTTGTATCTGATGCTGCTGGGATAGGCTCTGGTTTATTTCTCAGGTGTGTAATGAAAGAAGAAGGGGATGTATGGGTATTTATCTAATAGAGCACCATGGTGGTACACTAATTAGTCATACGCTCAACAATCTCTAGGAACCGGAAGTTTGATCCCTTGCCTGTTCACTAGCTCCAGTTTTCTGCTTGGTTTTCTCTTGGTCTCAGACATGGGCGTCAGGTTAGTACAGAATGCTAAATTTGTTCTTTATGGTTTACTGAGCGTGTGTCCTGGGTACTGGCAAGGCATTTTAGTGGAAAACATGGGTCTGGATGGGTAGATATTTCTGTAATGCCATATGGCAGGACTCTGTAAGCCTTGTATCAGAATTTAAAGTTTTATAAATAATTATTTTAAATTAATACAGGGCTGTAGTAAGGCAACCAGGCTGAAAGTAAAGTCAGCCTAAATACTGACACCATATATTAGCCCAATGAAAAATAAAGCATAAAAAGAAGTGAGCTTCTCCATTGACTTCAGACACATGCCTACATTGTTGTTAATGCTCTTTGGCTAATTTATACTTTAGCATGAGGTATTTTATAGACATGGCTACTTGTGCTTTAGCCCAGACTAGCTTTATTACCATTTATTTTAAATTTGTACAACGTGCTCATGTTATTTCAGACTTTTTTTATATAAAGCTGTGAATGAAAAAAGAAATCTAGTGTTTATGTGAGAAATGCTGTTACTGCCAAAACCTAGGGCTATGTTTCTAGCCAGTCTAGATCTTTGAATTATTAGCCGTCTGGAGCTCACAGACAGCAAACAAAAGAAATCCATACTGTAGATTTACCATTGCATACAGCAATAGAAATGGACTTGGCACTGACCCAGTCTTCTAAACATCCATAAATAGAGGGACTAGAAAATTCTACCGAATTATGTAGAAGTGCAAGTAAATTGCATTCTATAAGAAATAAAACCTTCAATTGTTAATTGGCTGCAATTTGTTCTCCTAGCTTATTTCATGTTGGGAAAATTTTCTAACCTACGAATGTGCACTACTTGTTTGTTAGAACATTTTGAGGCAGAACGAAAATGGGTAATGGTGCAACCTGTCGACGTACTGCTACTCACCATTTACAAAATAGCAGTCAGACCCGCAGTACATTCTGTTGCACAGCATTGCCAGAATCAGACAATATCAAATATTCAGACTCCTATGGGTGTATCATGTCACAATGGAATTTATGAGCATGTTACAGAAAATGAATAATTCAGATCAGAATGACCCTCAAACCATATTGCCACTAATGAAGCAGACTACTTTACTTATAGGGAACAGAAGCATTCATAATTCTGTCTTATCTAAATGAGATACCTATAATATATAGATACTAGCTCACTACAGCAGAGGCATTGGGATTCCTCTTTTAGGGACTAAAACACTGCTAATTTACATTTCAGGATAATCTTTTTCATTGTAGGTTGTTAATAAGGTCAGAATTATAGGACTCTGTGGACATCTCAATAGCTCACAAGTTAGGGATCAGCTCCAAGGACTATTGGTCACAAACAGAGTGACGGCTCCAAAGTCTCTTCAGGGAAAAAGTGGTGTTAGTGTGCCCATGGCATCTGAGAAGATATATTCAGAGCTGAGGGAAATTTGGCTTTGCACACTGGGAAATATGGCAGCGTGTCAAGGTGAAATTGTGGGCAGCTCATCTTTCTCTCCCATTCACAAGGGAGGTGCATGAGAATTGCAGATAAAGGCTTATTTGTATTGTGCTTCTCTTCTCCTCCAAGCCCCCCCCCCCCCCTTCCTCTCAGTCGGATTTTGCTTATTTGGAGGCAAGTAGGAAAAGCAAGGTCCGACTGGCAGATGAGCCAAATGGACACCATTTGATGATTTGCTCCCTCTTTCTCTGCATTTGGCAAAGGAGGCTGAGCCCCTTGCCCAGTCTGAATAATGGTGGCTTTTTTATTGTGGTTCAGCGGTTGATAAGCAGCTTGCCTTATTCCACAGACCCAGCAGACAGAACCAATGGAGAAATTAAAGTAATTTCACAGATTTAGCCCAGCATCAAAGTAGTTTACAGTCCTTGTCATTAATTATTGTCACTTGCCTTGATGGTGAATGTGAAAAACGAGATTAGAATGTTCATTCACCATCCCTTTCACTCTTGTGCTCAGTGAGGCGTGAGTGTGCACACACTATGTAAAATCTATTAACACTGGTAACTTACTTGTTTAACATTAAAATTATCATCTTTAAAATCTATGCACTGCAGGTATGTGTACATTCTTAATTTTTCTAAAAATACTAAATTATAATATAAAGGGATTCTGAGTAAAAATATTCATAACTGCTTATATAAGTCAGTGGATGGCGAGAAGAAATTTGAATCAAGGAACTAAACTGAACTACATACAACTTTATAACAGTGAACTGCTCCCACTAGCCTGCATTGTTGGTACGCAGAGGAATGGATCCATGTTCTCTGGATCTGTTCATCCCGTCCTGCAGTACACCATTTATATTTTGCTTAGCCTACTATAACTGTTCCAATTGGAGCTATGAATCTTAATATGAGGTTTTTTTCACTATTTTTCTGTGTAGCTCTTACATGACATCACCACAATAAACAGAACTTTAACTGTATCATTTTAAGAACTGGCATGCCAGGCAAAGACAGACTCATTTTGAAGTGTATAAGCCTAAAAAACATTTTAAGTATAGAAAGAGGGAACAATGGTGTCATACTTTGAAAGTCCCTCTTCAGTCTTACAAACAAACAGGACGTTAGTCTGCAGTCTGTAGTAGAGCAACTTCACCTAATCTGCTGAAAGAGGTGCCTACCCACTGTAACTACATCCTATGGGCAAAAGAAACAAAACAACACCACAAGCTGCAAACAGACAAAACAAATCTAGGAGTTGAAAGTAAGAGCCCAGAAGCTCAGTAGCTACAATTACAGCAGCATGAGAAATATTATGTGAAAATGAGAAACAAGCAGTACAAGGTTCTCTCATTCCATGAATGTTGAAGTTTCGACGGTTTCTCTAGGAATCAAATTTATATTTAAATGCTGGCAGGAACTAAACATTCCAAGACATATGTAACATAGGAGCAATGTGGAGGCTTTTCTTCTTTCTTTGTAGAACACTGGTGGGGGTGCTGTGTCTTAAAATGTATACAGTATCTTATATATAAACGTCTACGCGTGGAAATGTGTGTGTCTGTCCGGCCTGGAAGTGAGAGGTGAAGGGTAATGGCTCCAACTCCAAGGATATGCAAGCGAGGCCAGCACTTCGGCAAAGCGAAATCTCCGAAGAAAGAGTCACTCGCTTAGCAGCTAATACAGGAGCGAGGCAAGCACATCGGCAAATGGTATCCCTTTTACTTTTCCTCCCTCTGCTAATACACAAGCAAGGCGAGCACGCGAGCAAAATGAAACCTCTGAAGAAACTTTCAATTACCCGACATCTCGACATTTCAGTTTTTTTTGTGACGATTTCAATAGTTTCTATGACCCCGTGCTTTATACAGCACGAGCTTACACAGCTAGTATATATATATATATATATATTTGTAAAAGGAAGCACACAGAAGCAATATTAAGGGTTGGGGAAACCATCCCCATATAGTATCTCTCTTTTGTACAAACAGCCTAGCTGCATACATCAGCACAGGCAACATGTTGGTGGCAAGATGGCATATTTGTAGAGGCTGTGACGGCGAAAAGGATGTCGGAAACAACGGAGAATCCTGGGAGCAAGGTGATGTCATCGGGGAGGGACGACACGTGACTTTATGCGATGCGGAAGTAGTCCGATTGTCGAGTTGTAGCACGAGAAGTAAAGCCACGGCTCCGGGCTCTTTTGTGGATCGTCCTTCCTGTGAGAGAACAGAGAGATGGGTTAGTGCACTGGCTTTTCCCCCTGTCTTGTGGGTTCACAACACACGTTGGGTCCTTTAGCTGCCCCCTACTCACGCGTGTGTGACTATATATATATATATATATATATATATATATATATGTGTGTGTGTGTGTGTGTGTGTGTGTGTGTTTTTAAGGAGAAAGAAAAAGATTACCAAGTAAAAAAAGAAATAAGAAGAAAAGCTTTTCAGAAAAAAGTATTATTTGGCACACATTTGGATTAATATTTCCAAGAGAGAGCATTGTTGGGCTATCCGTATACATTTTCACTTTTTGTTAGTTGTTTAGTGAATAAATATGAGTCAGATGTTTAACAATTCAATTTAACAATTGATTTTTTAATATTGTATCTACTCAGGAATTCACTCTGTGGTGTCACCAGCTAAGCGTGGCCCATGAATTGTGAGTCAGAGGCCTTCATTGCCCTTCAGTTGCAAATGTGATGCCGAAAATACCACCTCCCACCACCCTCCCCCCAATCCCCCCCCCCCAATTTGCAGATGGGACAGTTTCACACTTTCCTGTGCGTGACATCAGGATGGCTCTTCTCCTGTCCCCTCAGTTCTGTGTGTGTCTGGACTGTTAAGTTTGCTCTCACTAAAGAGCAAATACAGGTCAAGTCACTATTTGTCTTTAATCAGGAATTCACACTGTGGTGTCACCAGCTGAACACCAGCTGTCAGCCATGAATGGAGGTCTTTAGACTGCAGAGATGCTGTCTCATCTTGGTGAGTCATAAAGGAGAACCTGCCTGCTAGCCTGCGGATATGGCAGCTTATAAGACAAGCTCTCCCCTCACACTCTGGTTCTGCATGTTTACGGACCGTTACAAATACATTTATAGATAGGAAAAGTTGGAATATAGCATTATAATAATTGTTGCACGTGAATCATTATTGAATTAAAGTACAAAAATTAATGTAGAAACTGTCATTTCATCCTTAACTCACAACAAATTTCAATTATTGTATGAAGTTATATATTATATGTGAAAATGTATGCAATATAAATAAATAAAAATTGTAATAGTAAGAAGTATGTATTTTAACACAAAAAATTTTATAACATCTGCTTTATTTTTTCTCTAAAATGTAGCAATGACTCATATATCTATATACTGTACACTTAATTTTATATGGTTTTTAGGTTTTATCAAGTAGCTAGGAGCCTCCAGGGTATTATTTTTCTCTGTCTGCATATAAAAAGCGATTGTGGATTAATCAGTTGAACTATCAAGTTTAAAATCATGTTGATAAATTCCTCTGCTTTAAATGGATCAAACATGTTGGATGCTCAATCTAGTTTTCACTAATTATCTTGCTGTCCTGCTGTAGTGAGAAGCAAGCCAAAAAAGAAAATCTGAAACTGACTATGGTCGGCTACATTTTCTACTTTTTAATTTCTTTTGCATGGCATTGTGAATTTGTGCTTTTTACATTTTAGTTTTTACTGTAACTAAGATTACAAAGATGTCCTGTTTCTAATATGTTTAGTTCCATACATAGCCTAGGGAACATGCTTTAGTTTTGGGGGCTGCACCACTTATTGGCTTTTTTCAGACATGTGTGTTTTGAACTGCATCTTTATGGTTTTGCAATTTCTCAAGGAAACTGAAATAAATGCATATGCAGTGGATCCAGAAAGGATTAAGACCCCTTTACTTTTTTCATATTTTGTTATATTGCAGGTTAATGCTAAAATCATTTAAATTAATTTTTTCCCCATATCAGGCAATACCTTAGAATGACAAAGCGGAAACAGGATTTTAGAATTTTTTTTATTATTATTAATACCAGATATAATAATGTACAACAAGATCTCGGCTGAAATTTCCATTATAAAGAGATTATTTCCCCTCAAAACTATAGAAGCTCATTCATGCTACACTTAGATTGCCTTTATTTAACAAATGTATTGCTTACACCCATTTGTATTGTCCATGCATTTGCTTTTCTCTGCTAATGATGAGCAGAAAGAAGGAAAAAACAACCATTCACCAAGCATATCTACTGTATGAGGGAGCACTATGTTTCTTCCCTATATAACATCTCTCAAACATTTCTTTTTGTCTCGTTGTAGGAGATGGACGTCTAGGGGTAACTCCATTATTAGTGGTGTTATTTTACATTTTTTTAATTATCATTCCGTGGTATCCTGTATTTACTCATCCCGAAAGCATTTAATCATATTACAAGCAAATACAAATAAGCATGTGCAGCAAAGAGCTCAGAAAGAGTCTAAACCAGCATTAAGTTCACTATACAGCCTCCCAGGGACTAACCTGGAGCAGACAGGCAAAGGTATAGATTTTCGAGGACCTGATGCTGCAGCATCAGCTCCAGTCGAGAGTGTTTGTGGGAGAAAAACTGCATGCAAGAAGGGGAAGGAGTATTCATCGATTCCAGGAGGACTACTAGAGCTGAGCATGGCCTTTTCATCCCCGCTATCAACTACAGATAATACCCTCAAGGAGTCTGACACATCATTCCCCACTGAACTCTCAACTCCACCTATGGTGCGCAGGGAAAATCGAAACACACTATCCAAGCTAAAGGTAATGATTGCTGCACTCGGTGGGGTGACATAAATGATATAAAAAAATGATATAAAGAAGGACAATAGGGATATAAGGAATATAAAGAAAGCCTAAACTAGAAAAATGAGAAACACCTACAGGATATAAAAGACCTGGGGCCTCATATATTAACAGTGCGTTTGCACAAAAATGTTGCGTAAGCCTGTTTACATGTTGACTTTGAGATGTATAAAAACTAAACTTGGCGTAAAGCCACACACATTCTTATGCCTGCCTTACCCCATGCGTATGCAAGTTTCCACTCAGTTTTGCAAACTGGCGGCACCCAGAGTCAAAATAGTGCTACTGTTCCTATGTGGTTTCTCATTCTTTTTTAGATTCACATCCCTGATGCAGCTTTATCAAATACAGTGAAATTAATCGTATATAGTTTATAAATTTAAGGCATCTGATTGTAATCAACCTGTATCAATATAGTAGTCCATGGAATGGCCAAACTGTTCTAACTGCCATAGCTGCTTTAGTGTTGTTACTCTAAGTGCACCACTCAAAGAGTATTTTAACCCACTGTATCTAAGTGTGGAATCACAGCTGTACAGCAGCTGATTGAAAAGCTCTATGGTGGGCTGTGTTGAGAGAGCAGAGGATTATTGGGATACAGCATCTAGCATATGCTGCCTCAGCCATGCGTCTGTTTGAACTTTTCCCATTCGGCAAACACTTCAGAACCTTTCTTGCACGAACCTTGAGGTTTAGAAACAGTTTCATCCCAAGAGCTATAAATGCACTCAGTCAGTCCATTAAGTGCTCCCGGTAGAACTGTTTTTACTTAGAATTACAATTACCTCACTGTAAACTTGCAGTGTAATATTGCACAACCTGAGCCACTTTATGAACCATTCGCAATATTTGCACTATATGTACATGTATCTTGTACTTATACCTTCATATTGTATTATTATTATTATTATTGTTTTAAGTTTATGGAGGATTTGCATATCGAATTTCATTGTACCATACATGTCCTAGCAAGCATTTTGCGGGAGGCGGGAACAATCCCTGGACAGGGCGCCTGCTCATTGCTACCACTGTGCCACCATGCCCTCATGTTTAATACATGCTTAATGCATTTCATCATGAAAATGATATCAAGTATACATCTTAGTATTCTAAAATGCTCAGAGAGTTGTAATATCATGAATGTAATGTATTATAAGCGGAGATCTGTGCTGTAAGAGAAAGCTTGTTTAAGAAGCACGTACTGATTCATACACATAGGACACATAAAATATGAAGCATTTAACATGCTACTTTAGTTACGATGGGACCTGAGAAACTCTAGTAAATTAATCATGATGAAGTTTACAACAAAAACACTATGAAATTAAAGTGGAAATTTCGAAATTGAAGTTGACATCTCAGCCTTTTTTTCTTCATTGTGTCCATATTTTTTTCTTTTCTCTGTACCCTAATACGCTTCTATATGACACTAAGACAGTGGGCTACGAGTCGCCTTTTCATAGTGATTTTGATATCTGACCACTTCTTTTCATGTGCTTTAGCCATTGTCTTTTAACCAGACACTGAACGGGTCAGGTGATATTTATATTGATTTGAATATTAAAATAAGCAAAATTCTTGGAGGAGTCGGGGTGGGACTGTAGGTGTGTGCATGTGCATTACTTCACATGCTGACTGGGATTTATGGAGCTTAAGTGCGTGGAAGTTGGCTTATATTTGTGTGCATTTTAATTTCTTTTTTGTGTATGCACATTGTCACACACGTGTGTTTAGGAGACAGCTAAAGGGCTTAAATACATGTGATTCCACGCCAGACCAGGTGGTGGCGAAGTGCACTAATTTTCCCTCTCGATCTTTTGCAGACCATTCTAGGGAAATCCCGCCCGGCTCTGGGGCAGCCACTGACGTCACTTCTGGTTCCGGTCCTGATGACATCACTTCCTCTACTTGCATTTAAAGGCCGCCATTTTAAGGCAGCAAGTCAGTTCTGTTTTGGACTCCGTTGAATGAGCATGTCTCTGCTTTTTGATCAGTTTTGCAGCTGTAAACAATTATATGGGTGGCTGCCCCAAACCTTCTTGATGTCTTTTGGTCGTTTTTCTGACAACATTTCCACTTTTGTTCATACACCTATGTTTTAGTGTGAGTTCTACGCACAGTGTTATGCATGAGGCCCTTGTAGATATGTTTAAGTACTAAGTTTACTACATCCTTTATAGGAATGCTACAAAAAATTGATGAAGAAATACAGGAAAATATGAGTAAGTTATAGAGTAAAATTAAAGTACTTGCTGTACTTGAATATGTTAAGCAAACATTTACAACTTGAATTGAAATAGTAGAACAATCAACTTCTGCTGCAGATGAAAAGTAATGGCTGCAGAATTAGAATGCAAGGTATTCACTGACAAACTGGCTGTGCTGGAAGATAGATATAGAAGGAACAACATCAGAATTGAAGGTCTTCCTGAAGTCCAAACCCATTGAAATTCATAGCTGATCTATTCTCTAAAATAACTGGAGAGGACTTTAAGTCGGACATCGAGATCTCAGCAGCCTGCCATATACAGTACGTGGATTGATAGCCTCCACACCAAAAAGCCTGATTGTCCATTTCAACAAAGTATATGCCAAAGCAAACTTGATGTCTCCTCTCAGATTGAAAGAGGAGATTACATTTAAAAATAACTGTACTTGTATTTTCCCAGATTTCTCCCCAGCAACAGCTGCTAAATGCGCTGCATTCTACAGAATTAAACAGCGCCTACGTGGAACTGAAATCAGATATAGCCTCTTTTACCCTGCCAAACTGAAAGTGGTTATTGAAGATCAGTTTTACATTTTTACTTCTCCGGATGAAGCAGATAAAGAGCTAAGAAGACTGATCCTAAAATTCTTTTGAAATACGATGAGTCACACTGTGTTCTAGCAAGGGAAAGAAGATACTGTTTGAAGCTTGCAACCTGGACCATTTGTAATGTGACATTTGCCATATCTATATATTATATTTTATTTCCTTTTCAGCCATCCTTTTTTTCCTTAAACTTTAATTATTATACTGATAATTCTTTCATTAATTATATGTACATTTTGGCTACCACAAAATAAACCAGATATTGGCAAGATTTTTCTTTTTTTTGCGTAAGTTTCAGATATTACGTTGATTTTACTTCCATTAATTATATGTACACTTTGGCTACCACAATGTCACCACCTATTGACTTTTTGTTAAACTTTAATTATATTGAAATTTCTTCCATCAATTACACTGCACAACAGAGTTTTGCTTCTTGAACACTGTTGGGTGTTTCTTATAGATTTTTGGGTACTGATCACGAATATCACATCAAAATTAACCCATCACGTACCGTTTCAGAGAAATCTTCAGTTTTGTCATGATTTTTTCTTATACTGTGGACTCTTGACTTACGAACTCAATTCGTTCTATTCGTTCTAAGACTTTTTTCTCATAAGAAAAAATGGAAATGCCCTTAATGTGTTCCGAACCTCCCACAGCAACACTTACTTAACTTTTTCTAATAAAAAAGGGTTGTATAATGTGCATAATTTACCAAAAACACCAATAATTTTTCTAATGTACTAACCAAAAAGTTATAAAAAGTGCCTAGCCTACCAGAAACAACAATTTCATACTGTATTCACCATTTAAGTTGATATCTTTGGCTTGCAGGAAGGAAGGAGGAGGAGAATGAAATGGAAGGTGGTTATTGTTTGGAAGGAGTTTCCTTATACAAATCTTTTCTTTGTAAAATTGTCGAGATGGTGGATTTCGACATGCTGTACATATTAGCGAGATCTGTCACATGAATGCCACTCCCATATTTCCACACAATTTCCTTCTTTGTTTCGATTGTAATCGCTTTCTTTACCTTCATTACCTTCTCTTCCTTCTTTAGCAATTATCGAAATAAATTATATAAATGACTTCACTGACCGAAATTACGCCCACAAACACATGTATCTGGGCTCCGACTGACACTTACAAATGCTCTCGGCTGTTTTTTGTTTACAATCACACAAGCGGATACACGTGACCGCATTCGGGTCGTAACGCAAGATGTTGGTCGTAATTCAAAACAAAAATTTTGGTCGTAAACCAAGTTGTTCGCATGTCAGGCTGGTCGTATATCAAGGGTCAACTGTATTTGTATCCAAACATTTTTGCTCCCGTAAGTGACTTATCAACAACAGTTTGTGCAGCCTGGGCATGTCCAGGCATGGAATCAGGCCAGGTTGGAAGCTGTTCTGTGGAAGTTGACATCCTGGGTATGCCTGGGCAGGTCTGAATGAGCTTGACGCTGTCTCATCATGCTATAAAGGTGGCTTGCATACACCGATCCTGCTCATTTGGTTAATATAGATAGTCAGTGTGTGTATGTATAGTATCAGTATAGTAAAGTATAGTATCTGTAGCAATATAACAGTAAGTAAGCTTGATGCTATAGATGTTTTGGTGTCGGGCAATATGTCTCATCAATGTCGTAACAGCCGCGATTCATTCTGCTATATCTGTGGCGAATATACACTTGCACCTCAGAGACGTCAGATGACTACTCTTGTGAAGAAAGCTTATCATCTGTATTTCGGCTGCAAAATTGGTGATCAAGACAAGGAATGGGCGCCTCCCATTTGCTGTGCGACATGTGCTGTCAGTCTGAGAGCCTGGCTCAGAGGCACTCGAAAGACAATGCTGTTTGCTGTTCCAATGATATGGCGAGAACAGAAAGACCATGTGATGGACTGTTACTTCTGTTTGACTAATGTGTCTGGTTTCTCTGCCAAAAACAAGAAATCAATTGAATACCCTAATCTGCCTTCAGCAATGAGACCCGTGCCACATGACGACAGTCTTCCAATTCTGAAACCACCAGAGGATTGGACCTTAGATGAACCAGATGAAGAAACTGCAATGCAGGGTACTGACAGTGACATTGACCCGGATTTTGAACCGTGCTCATCAGGCGATCCACATCTGATATCACAGTCCGAATTGAACGATTTGGTCAGAGATTTGGGTCTGTCAAAAGCAAAAGCTGAGCTACTGGGTTCAAGACTGCAGGAATGGTGTTTGCTGTCACCAGGTACGAAAATTTCTGTGTTTCGAGGACAACATCATGATATAACCAAATTTTTTGCACAAGTCGACAGTCTCTGTTTCTGTTGTGACATTGAAGGATTGTTCTCTGCCTTGGGTTGTGATCACAACCCGGAAGAATGGCGTCTCCTCATTGATTCATCAATGTTAAGCCTGAAAGCTGTTCTGCTACACAATGGCAACATTTATCCTTCATTACCTGTTTCCTATGCAGCACACATGAAAGAAACGTATGAGAATATAGAACTGTTGCTGAAGCACGTCCACTATAGCAGGTACAACTGGAATATCTGTGGAGATCTTAAAGTCGTTGCTCTGTTACTAGAACTGCAGCTCACCTATACAAAGTACTGTTGTTTCATCTGTTAATGGGAAAGCCGTGCCAAAAAATCGCACTATTCTCGACAGAACTGGCCACTCTTTTAAAAAGTTAGTTCCAGGACAGAAAAATGTGGCACATGAATCGCTTGTCAACCCAGCAAGGGTATTTTTGCCTCCTCTTCACATAAAACTGGGACTCATGAAGAATATCGTGAAAGCACTGAACAAGGAAGGTGAAGGTTTTCGTTATTTAAGACAGATGTTTCCAAGAATAACTGATGCCAAGATCAAAGAGGGCACTTTTGTTGGCCTCCAGATCAGACATATTATGAGTGACAAGCGGTCTGAAGATCTATTTGTTGGGCTGGAAAAAATTGCCTAGAAAGCCTTCAAAGACGTTGACAATTTTCTGGGCAATTTCAGAGCCCCAAACTACATTCAGCTGGTAGACAAACTTCTCAAAGCATACAAGACAATGAAGTGCAACATGTCACTCAAGATTCATTTCCTCCACTCACACTTGAACTTCTTCCCCGCAAATCTCGGTGCTATCAGTGACGAACACGGTGAAAGGTTTCACCAGGACATTGCTACGATGGAGAAACGATACCAGGGCAACTGGAATCCGTCAATACTTGCTGACTGCTGTTGGACACTGCAATATGAAGCACCAGGCGCTGAAGTCAAAAGAAATTCAGGAGCAAAACACTTTTAATTCTGTTGAATTTAATAGCTAATGCAAAACATAAATGTGACTAAATTCGTTATTGTCAGTAAAAAATTTTTTTAACATCATACCCTTGGTTTATTGTATTGTACCTTCACAAGGTGTCTCAGTTTTAACCTTCTCTACACTGCTGAGGGGGTTTTGTTTCGTTCTGGACATGCTCTGTCTCTTTGCATGTCAGAGGACTGGGACTTCAAAAAGTATGGTTGGCATCACTTGCAGGGACAAAATGGGGATGGGGGTGGGGAGAGCAATGCTATTTCTTATTTATCCCTTCTACCCCAATAACCATAAGCGCCAACATAACAATAGACTCCATAGGTATAGCATTTGGCAATAATATGAAATCAATGTCAAAGCTATCATATGTAATAATGTACTACCTTAATCTAAGAATACAACATGTTAACAGAAATTCAGAACCAATGTCTCTATGACCAAACAGTGAACTTTGTGAGCTGGAATGTCAAGGGTCTCAATCATGAATTAAAGAGAAAGAAAGTACTCTCTCTCACTTAACAGATCTAAATGCTAAGATAGTATATGTACATGAGAATCGCTTTTTAAGCAGGAACCAGTTTCAGTTGCAAAGAGAGTGGACTGGCCAAATTTTTCACTTCAGTTTTACAAAGAAAATCAGGGGTGTGGGAATCTTAATAAATGGAACTTTTCCATTTGTAGTGTCAGATGCAATATTTGATTCTATGGAGCAATATGTCATGTTGACGGGAAATTTATCTAATACTAAAGTGATTTTGATTAATATCTATGCACCTAACGTGGATAACAGAGAGTTCTTCCAAAATGTATTTGCATCTATCCTTAATGAGAACACTCACAAAATTATAATTGCTGGAGACTTTAATTGTGTTTTAAATCCAGACCTGGATAGATCCTCAGCTACAGTGGCAATAACATCTATTACTGCAAAGATAATTGCACAGTTTGTAATGGATCGTAACTTACCAGACCCATAGAGGTTTTTAAATCCTAACCTCAGAGCATATTTCTTCTTCTTACATGTACATCATTGATACTCAAGAATTGATTATTTCCTCATATATAATAATTTTTTTCCCATTATCAAATCTTGTAAGTATGCCGCTACTGTTATCACCTTTGCTCTTTGCAATTACCATTGAACCGCTGGCTGTATACTTCCGAAATGCATCAGAGATAAAGGGGCTTTTCAAAGGACTTGAACAGAATATATCATTAAATGCAGAATATATGGTACTGTATATACAGTATCTGACCCACAAAATTCCATGCAAGCAGTTCTAAAAGCATTAGCAGAATTTCAAAAGATATCTGGACTCAATATCAAATTAAATAAAAGTCTGATTTTTCCAGTAAATTCTCTAGCATACAATATTGGACTGGACACCTTCCCATTTATCTTCGCAGATCAGTTTAAATATCTAAGGGTAAATATCACAAATACATATAAAGCTCTATTTCAACAAAATTTTGCTGTCTGCATGGAAAAAATTAAACAAGACGTGAATAGATGGTCTACTCTCCATCTTACATTAGCAGGGAGAATCAACATTGTTAAGATGAACATCCTTCCCAAGCTTCTCCTATTTCAAAGCATCCCCATATACATTAACAAATCATTTTTTAAGAAATTAAATTCAATTATAACCTAATTTATTTGGAATTCAAAACATCCACACATCCAAAGGGTAAATCGACAACAACCTAAAGCAGAAGGGGGCATGGCACTACCCAACTTTCAATTTTATTACTGAGTGGCAAATATACAAGCAATAAACCTCGACACAAATCGATGAATATACACAAGCATGGTCTTCAATATAAATAAAATATTGTAGTATTTCGTAATATTTCCTGCTCTGTGCCCCAGTAAATATAAATCGTCATCATTACACTAGTAATCCAATTTCCCTTCATTCACTCAGAATATGAAGCAAATGTAGGAAGCACTTTAAGACAGAATTTTTTCTCTGTTGCATCTCAACATTACAACCGCCTTTTTCCAACCTCTCACAATTATACAGTATTTAATGTTTGGAAAATGTCCGGGTTTTAAACACTTGTAAAGACTTGTACATAGATAATGTCTTTGCATCCAATGAATAATTACACTTTAAATTTAACTTCTGATCAACATAATTCTTCCACTACTTTTAAACTAGAAACGTTGCTGAACGGAACATGCCATATTTTCCTCACCTCCCACCTAGTTGTATTCCAGAAGAAATATTGATCAGTCTTGAAGACTCAGATAGCTTCTCTACAATTTATAAAAACATTTTAAAGCCCCTTCCTTTCAAAGATCCCAGGTTACATTGAGGAAAGAATGTGTCACTTAATATTTCAGAAAAGGAGTGGAAGGCAGTCATGCACAGAATACACTCTAGCTCCATATGTGCAAAGTTTTCAATCATTCAACATGAAATCTTTTATTGAGTGCATTCATATCGTTCAAAATTGTCTAAGAAGTTTCCAGGGCAAGATTCAACCTGTGAACGTTGCAATCTAGCTCTAGCCCCACTGGGCCACATGTTCTGGCCGTGCACCAAATTAACAACATTTTGGTCAAAGATCTTTAAAAGTCTATTGGATTGCCTTGGTGTCACAATCACTCCTAACTAATTAACAGCAGTGTTTGTTGTACTCCCAGACAGGCTTAAAGTGGAGAACTACTAGCATGTAGACTTATGTTGCTCAACCGGTAGAATACTACCCCACCACTATCAAGTCAATGGGTAATTGATATTCTGTAATATTTGACTTTTTAAAAATTCAAATTCTCACTTTAGAGGATCTGTTCAAAACTTTTTAGAAATCTGGCAGAATCTAATCAATAACATTTTAGAATAAGCTTCCAGTTCGGGGAAAATGGTACACTTTCTTTCTTGTTGCTTTTAAAGATTAGCTTTGGTTGTTGGCTCTCCTCTTCTATTGGGGGGGGGGGGGGGTCTTGAATTTTGCTTTGTTAATTTTGACTTGATTGTATGGAATGTTACATATCTGCTTCTAAATAAAATCAGTAAAAAAAGAAAAAATAAATGAAGTCAAAGCAGAATCATCTTTTCAAGGGAAAAATACATTATTTTTTGTTCGATTAGAATGAAGAAAGCATTTCTATATTAAGGTTGTGCAAAAGTCCTCCTGAAAGCATATCTAAGAAATGCCACTTTGATTTCAAAAAGGACTTTTTATGTGAGAGGAGTGAAGCAAGCATATATCAATTAATTAATAAGTGGTCAGGGTTGGGAAAGGGTGCTAGAAAAATGTATCCTGAGCAAGTTTGGAGCAAACATTAATTAGATTAAGACTGTGCCAGTGTTATCTGTCTTTCCACCACTGCTGTATCACTATAGGCCACTATATAGATAAGAAACAAAAGAGGTTTAACTGTACATACTGTGCATTCAGTGCAGAGTTTTCTTAGATAAATTGGTTGGGAACATGCGCTGATTGGGTGTTGCCGCACCCACCACATGACAAACCACCTGGATTGGGACCCGAGTGCAGCAGGTGACATCCCAGCACCACACTGGAACAGTGTGAGGTTTTTTACGGTGGCAGGAGTGACAATCCTGCCACCAGCCCCCAAGTTTTCCCTGTAAGTCGAAGGACCTGCTTGCAGGGCTGGATGCAGATTGATTTCATACCCATGATGACAGGATTCTATCTATAAAACTTTATGGAATATGAGTGTTCCCTTCCAATAACAGGAGCTGTTGTGTGCATTCATTTCTCAGTGTACAAGTGAATTTGCCATGTAATGCAGTAGCCAGATATCCTCCACCCATAAAGTATTCCGACGATATTTTATGCACAAACAAATACTATTTCACTGTCTTCCCTTCTTCCTCGTTACTTATGTGAAAACAAAACTGCTCTGTGATGTTATGATGTTGTGGAGAAAGGCATTGCAATATTCTTGAAATATCTGGATAATGTTTCTCCTACTTAGTAGACATGAGTAAGCAGTGTAGTAAGCCATTAATTTTATGTCTTAAAAAACAACTAAGTAACATTGGCCATTCTTTAATCTTTAATATTTACCAATGCTCCATATTGTCTATCTGCCTTTTCCTTATAACCTTACCACATTGCCTTTCACATGTTCATTCAGAAATGGCTTGTTGTGGCCTTGCATTAACTATCTGTAGCAGTTCTTGTCTGGTGGCAAAGCATTTTGCTGTCATAACGCATGACACACGGTGAAAATCCCTATTTGTGAGCACCACCTTTTGACTATACTCCTGGTGACGATTAGTGGTTGACTATGATGTACACCACTGCTAGAAAACCAATGGGACACTTTGCTTTGACATGCCTGGAAAGTCAGCAAGTTCCTGCACACCATACCCTTTGGTACAGCCAAAGGCAATAACCCCACTTTGCCAATCATTCACTGGTGTCATGCAACCCATTTTTCTCGTAGAGAACCAAAGACATGTGGCACACCACTGCTGCTTGTCACTCTTCAAACCCTGGAGCACACTACAATGCTGTTTGTAGGATGGAATTCATACTGGGATACCCTGTGTTGGTATCTGAAGTATGCATCACCTTTTACATGGGAGGTATACACTGTCCCGTGAGCCTACTGTATAATACTCCACACAGTGGCCCCCAATATAGAGTCACATAGAAGTGAAGACTAATCTGGCAACATCTGGTGCAAGGCTGAAATGAACCTTGTGTGTAATTCAGTTGTGGAGCATGCTCATCTACATGGCCATAGTCATTCATATTGGTCCAGTATGTAGTCAACAATCAATGTGGCTTATAAACCTATGAGATGTTTGAGGAAACCAAAGTAACTGGACAGTCTGACAAAAACATGGGGGAATGTGCAAATTTCACATTGTGCCCTAGCCAGGAATCAAACCTGGGGTCAGGGCTTGTGCCAGGGGAAAAATCTGTGAAGGGGGCATCTGAAATTTTGAGGGTTAATGGTGATATTTTAGTTGGAACCACTGCAACTACCCAAAAGAAATTTTCGCTTTCAGTAAGCGATGAAGTAACAACAAATTCGTACTACTAAAATTTGATAATATAAAATTATTCAGATTCTTATGCTACTATTAGCCTCTGCTCAAACAAAACATAATATAATTATATAACAAATTCGCAGATATTCAAAAAATGTATTTATAAGTGTGAATGCAAGATAAAAGTGCATGGAACTATTTTAATTAGTAAGTTCATTTTTTTAGAACATTCCAACATTATAACAGTCTAGACGAGAACAGGCCATTCAGCCCTACAAAGCTCACCAGTCCTATCCAAGTCATTCTTCAGAAATAACATCAAGTCTTGTTTTGAATGTACCTAAACTCCTAAGGCCTACCATACTACTTGGTAGCTTATTCCCTGTGTCTATGTTTCTCTGTGTAAAGAAAATCTTGCTAATGTTAACAAGTTTCCAACTGTGTCCCTGTGTTCTTGTTGAACTCATTTTAAAGCAACAGTCTTGATCCATTGGAGTAATTCTCTTCATAGTTTCAAACACTTCAATCATGTCTCCTCTTGATCTTCTTTTTCTTACACTGAAAACTTTCAGATTTTTTAATCTTTCCTCATAATTTTTCCACTGTGGCCCTCAAATCAGCCTAGTCATTTTTCCTTGGACTGTTTCTTGCACTGCTATGTCCTTTTTGTAGCATGAAGGCCAAATCTGCACACAGTAATCTAGATGAATCCTCATCAGTGCATTATAAAGCTTCAGCATAATCTCCTTGGACTTGTACATTCACACAGCATCCTATACAAGCTAACACTCTCTTAGCCTTTTTAATAGCTTCTGAGCACTGTCAGGAAGTTGATAGCGTAGAGCCCACTATGACTCCTAAGTCCTTCTCATGAAGTGTATGTTCAATTTTCAGACCTCCCATTGTGCATTCAAACCTAACATATTTACTTCCTATATGTAATACTTTGCATTTACTTATATTAAATTTCATCTGCCACAAATCTGCCCAAGCCTGTATGTTGTCCAAGTCCCTCTGTGATGATTCAAGAGATTATAAAGTATTTGCCAGTCCACCTAGCTTGGCATCACCTGCAAACTTAACCAGCTTGTTACTTATATTCCTAACCAAATCATTCATATGTATTAAAAATAGCAGCAGCCCTAGCACTGACCCCTGCAGAACACCACTCTTAACGTCAGCTAATTTTGATAAGGGTCCTCACACCATATCCCACTGCTTTTTGTGTCTGAGCCAATTCTGCACCCATCTGAAAACATCACTCTGAACTCCCACTTCTTTTAGATGCCCAAACTCTCATGTGACACCTTATCAAATGGTTTCTGAATGTCAAAATAAATAATATCATAAGCTCCACTTTGATCATATCATTTTGCTACTTCCTAATGGAGTTCCAGCATGTTAGTAAAGCATGACCTCCCTCTTCTGAACCCATGCTGACTGTTCAATAGAACTCCTGTTCTAGCCATGTCGTGATCAATCTTTTCCCTAAAAATTTCTTCCGTTGATTTACCTGGGATGCACATTAAGCTTACTGGTCTATAGTTTCTTGGATCTGCCTGATCACCCTTTTTATATATTTGGGATAATATTTGCCATTTTCCAGTCCTTTAGAAATTCTCAGTTGCGTAGTGACATCCTAATAATATGCGTGAAGGGTTTACAGATGTACTCACTAGCTTACTTAAAAACTCAAGGATAAATATTGTCTGGTTCTGGTGATTTGCTTGATTTCAGCTTATTTAATCTAAGCAGTACTTCTCCCTCTACAATTTCCAAATCACTCAGTACCTCGTTAGTACATAGTTATACAGTACTAAACAATCAATAGGCTCAAAACAAAGTAAAATGCAATATACCTTACCAGGAATGGCGTACTGCACAATAACGTGCATTGAATACACTTGACTTGAGCATTCATAGTTTTCATACTACACTCCATACTGTACGTTTAGCATTCATTTGCTCAGAGGTTGATGCGCTTGCTGCTTTCTGAGCAGCTCATCTTTTCTCCACCCTAGCAGCCTGCTTCTTCTCTTCTTTTGTTGGCATCTTTTCGCGTTAAAACTGATTAAGTCAGTGTTTATGTTGCACTTACTTAGTATGTTTTCCTTAATTTTTCACTTAAGCTGGCACTTGAGGCAGATTGAAGACTTAAGAATGATTTAACATATGAAGAGGTAGAGGAAGTGACAGCGAAGGTGGGAGGAATGTAAATAGCGCCCATACGCATGCGCCACATGGCCGCCCGCTGCCCAGAGTTGATTCTACAATTAATTAAAATAAAATGAAAAGAGGAATAACCTTGGAGGTCAATCATCACCCCAAAAGCAGATAGTAGACGTCACGTAGTATATGTGTACCAAATTTCAGGTGAATAGTTCAAACGGTTTGCGAGCTACAGGTGATTTAAAATCCTGAACAGACAAATGGACGGCCACGGTAGCATATTATATAAGACAATAACTGACAAATTTGGAGATAAAAACAGCAAAAGATTATGTGAAAATTACAAATGCTGCTCTGTTTATTCCTATTTGTAGCATTTCAATACAGAACGGAGTTGGACTAGGTATGAACTGGACAGATGAGTGCATAAACTGCGCAGACATGCTGCTTTTGGTGTGAAGTAGAGGTTAGTGTGTAGTGTAGTTGTCAGTTTTTTTGGTGCTAGTTAGGTGACTGAAAGTACTAAAAATCCTTTTTTTTTCAAATGGAGTGGGTGGGATAGTTCATTTGACTGGGGAAATGTGATGGCAGGCCTAACTAGATCACTATGCCATCCATCTTGTTTTCCTGAAATACAAAGATAACTGTGACAAGGAGAGAAAAAACATAAATACAAATAGAAAATAATGGCAATTCTTTATGCATACTTTAGAAATAACAGAATTGCAAGAAATAAACATCTATAGTAATAGAAAAGCAATGACTTGGAAAAAGTTTTCCATGAGCTCATTTGCTAGACTGGTACAATGAAATGTGTCACCTACTTAGGTGCTGTCTCCCAAAAACAGGTGTCCTTTTCCCTGACGGATTAGCTCCCAACCATAGGCCTAACAGCTCAAGCAATTAGTGATTATAGTTTATTTTTAGCTTTATGTGGGCTAGGCTTCATTTCTGTACCCTAAGGGGGTCTGGGAGCTGCAGTACTTTTTAGGAGAGCACATTTTTAATGCTTCTGTTTTTGGCCACAAAATACATGTAACTGTGGAGAATTCTTAGAGTATTACTTAACAGACAGCAACCTGGAAATTTTTGTGTGAAATGAATAAAAGTGACAGTTTCAGTGTTAAATGAACGTACACTCTTAATATAGCATTCTTATTATATGACCATTTTCAGATTTATTAGCTTTTCAAAAAAATGTAGTTTGACTTTGAATTGAAAGAAGAATGTCACATGAAATTTTAATCATACTAAATAAAGATGTGTTTTGTTTGTGCTATTGAAACTTTGCTCAGTTGATGGCACTGCAGTTTAATGAACAAAATGTGTGTCCTACCACTTAAAACTGAATTTTCGTGTAATTTCTTCCTAACAATTAAAATGCATATTTTTTTATTAATTACTCATATGTGAAGAGCAAGTTGACATTGAAGCAAACTTTTTGAGCCTATTCGTGTTATGCTGACGCCATTAGAGGTTGACTAAATAACAGGATTTCATTCCTTTAAATGCCTGTAATAATTAAATTATTTTCAGTCATTCATTACCTGTTTTAGTGATGCATGGAATATGCAATGGGGCAGCACATAAGCACATTTGTTAGTGCTGTTGTCTCATAGCTCTGGTGCTATGGATCTGAAGCTGGCTTGGACAATGGCTTGTGTAGAGTTTGTATGTTTTCTAAGGGATATGCAAGTGGATGAGCCAATGGTGCCCAGAATAAATGGACTATCTGTAAGGCACACCACATTTTATGAGACTTAAGAACTGTTTCTCTAATATGGATGTAAGCAACGCTGGAACACCACAAGGAGCAATCCTGTCACCTTCTCTATTCACTCTGTACACCTCAGACTATAAATATCACACCAGGTCATGCCATTTGCAGAAATTCTCAGATTATTCTTCCCTAATGGGGTATACTGACAAGGGCAATCAGAGCATAGGAGTCGACAGGAGAACTTTGTTTCTTGGCGCAGAAAGAATGGTTTTCAATGTAATACTGTATCTGCAAAACCAAAGAACTGGGTATTTACTTTCACTGTGCCAAAGAGCTTTGATGCCCAGTCACGATTCAGGGAGTGGATGTGGAGGTGGTGCACTGCTATAAGTAGTTGTGGGTCCAAATCAGTGACAGGATGAACTAGTCTCATAATGCAGATGAACTTTATAAGAAAGGGCAGAGCAGGCTCCTTATTCTTAGAAGACAAATCTCCTTTAATGTTAGTAAGTGACATTATTAGCATGTTTTACAACTCTGATAGTCCATGCGTCTTTTGACACTGTGGTGTGCTGAGTGAGTAACAACACTTCCTGAGAAGCCCACAGAATCAACAAGCTGATTAACAGTAGAATCCCTGAAGTCTATGAAAAAAATTGTAATCCCAGGACACCTTAAATCCCTTCACACCTCTCCATCAGCATCGTTTGTTTTGCAGATGTGTCGATCAGCACAAGCAGCAAGCAGCCTGCTGTCTCATCCCCAGCATTGACAGAGCTCAACTCGGACAAAAAGTTCTACCAGCTCAAGCCAAGAATATAACCAGCGAAAAAAAACCCATTATATTCTTGAATAAATGTACATGTGTTTATTTGATATTTAGACTAAAGTTTTTACACATTATACAGTTCACATCATTATTACAGTGGAACCTCGAGATACGAGCACCTCTGTATACGAGAAATTCAAAATACGAGGAAAGTATGAGCGAAAAATTCAGCTCTAAATACGAGCATTGGTTCGCGTAACGAGCCACGAGCCAGGCTGTGGGTATAGCTCGCGGCTTAGCAAGGGGGCGTGGTAGCAGTTGCGAGCCGCGATCTGCGGTGTCTGCGTTTCTCACTTAAGTGCACAGGTGGGAAACTGCCCACATCCATGATTGTTCCTGTGGCTGATGGGCTGCAGCTGCCATGTCCTCCCCGCATATATAGAGAAGCGCGAGCTGGTTAAGGGGGAGAAAAAGTAAAAGAAAAGAGAGAGAGAGAGAGAGAGAGAGAGAGAGAGAGAAGGCAGGCAGGCAGGCAGGCAAGCAAGTGCAGGCTCGCGTGTAGCTGAACAGGCGAGCCAAACAGCTGAAGCAGGACGGTGTAGAGAAGGTCAGCTGCATTAAGAGTGTCTCGCCTGTTGCAGAGCCCGCAGGTAAGACGCTAACAGAGAAGAAGCACCGGCGATTGTCATCTGTTTTTTAAAGATGGCATCCTTTTGACGTTTTAACCTCGTGTTAAAGGATTGTTATTCTTGTGTATTTTAAACCTCCACTTCACAACTGTTTTAAGGATTATTTATTTAAAGATTTATTGAATGCTCTACTGCACTTTGGACACCTGTTTTGATTCTTTTAATAATCAGTTATATTATTTACCAGTGTTATTTATTAAAGGTAGACTACAGTATATATAATTTATCAGTGTTATTTGTTAGGAAAATTGATTTTTATGTTAATATATTTGGGGTACAGAACGGATTAACTGGATTTCCATTATTTTCAATGGGGAAGTTTGTTCTAGATACGAGAAATTCGCTATACAAGCTCAGTTCTGGAACGAATTAAACTCGTATCTAGAGGTTCCACTGTAGTATAAAATGTAAAAAGTTTCTGCTTTAGGTATGTGTTCAGCATTTCTTGCATTTCTCGCATTTACTTTCATCCTACACTTACCCAGATCTTAGTAGACATGGAATACGCATGAAATACATGTATTCCAAATAACAATATACTATATTATCTACCCTATATAACTTCAGGAACCTCACATGCAGATAAGGAGCCTTGGCTTGAGCTGGGACAGTTGAGCTACGTCAAGGTGGGGGATGGGACAGCAGGCTTCTTGGTGCTTGTGCTGATCGACACATTTACAAAATAAAAGGTGGGCCAGGATTACAAGTTTTTTCGTAGGCTTCAGGGATTCTAGTGTTAAAAGGGCAGGCTTAGTTATGGGACACACTCTTGAGAGTGGAAGCAGCAGCAGAATGGAGAATGAACATTTACATTTATTTGAGAAGTAGACACTTTTATCCAAAATGACTACCATAATCAAGTTAACATCAGTTTGGGAGGCTGTTTGGGAACACATGTTACAGGACAAGGGTACTAAACTGATCATCACAAGTGAAGATCTCAGGACTAAATACAAGCTACTTACAATTCCTAGGTTACAAAAACCTAAAAGGTAACATCAGTTAGACAGAAATTCACCAAACAAGGGAGTTTTCAGATGCTTCTTAAACACGTTAAGAGAGTGAGACGTTAAACTGGATGTGGGCTGCTCATTCCACCAGCTATGAGCTACACATGAAAAGAGTCTGGATTGAGATTTGATGCCAAGCAGAAGTGGTATCACCAGGCACCATTCATCAGCAGACATGAGTGGTCCAGAAGGAGCATAGGACCTCACAAGTATTTCCAGATATTGGTGCTGAGCATTGTAGGCAAGCATCAAGGATTTGAATATGTGCTGCTACAGGGAGCCAATGTAGTAATTTGAAAAGAGGAGTGACATGTATCCATCTCAGTAGATTGAATATCAAATGTGCTGCTGCATTTAAAATCACCTGCAGTGGTTTGGTGACATATGTCAATACTCCTGCCAGGAAAGAGCTGCAGCAGTGCATATGTGAGAAGACCAAAGACTGGACTAGACGTTGTGCTGCCCACTCCGTCAGATAGAATCTGATCCTGTAAAGTGAATATGCAAGACCAAGAGAACGTTACAACATTGTCAGTGAAGGACAGCTGATCATCAATAATCACCCCAAGGTTGCATACAGACTTGGTGGATATTATCTATCTATCTATCTATCTATCTATCTATCTATCTATCTATCTATCTATCTATCTATCTATCTATCTATCTATCTATCTATCTATCTATCTATCTATCTATCTATCTATCTATCTGTCTGTCTCAGCCTACCTGTCTGTACAGTATATCTATCTATCTATCTATCTATCTATCTATCTATCTATCTATCTATCTATCTATCTATCTATCTATCTATCTATCTATCTATCTATCTATCTACATCTCTGCATCTGTGTAGTTTTTTTCCAGGGGCCTTACTTATAAAACATTGCATTGATTTGAACATGAAAATATATGTATGCCAAAAAACAAGAAAATTGTACCCAAAAAATCACCTTGTAAATATGCATATGTGAATGTACCTTGTGGGCCACCCAAACCTGACGCAGACAGACGTGGGACACAAGTTCAGGGCACACTTTTTATGTTTTTTTATTTTTCCCATGAGAAATGCTTTCCCCCATTTCCCACATGTACAGCACAGTCACAGCACAAGTCAAAAGCACATTTCCCTTCTTTCTTTTTCTTCTCTCTCTTTCTTCTTCTCCACTTGTTCTTGCAAGCTTTGTCCTCTTCCACCCTACTCCAGGTGCTCATTGACCTACTTCTGGTGTGGTGGAAGTGCTGCAACTAAGGGCTCAGCAGCAGCTGCAGCACTCCCTGGCAGCCCCACGAAACCCAACAGGGCTACAGCAAACTCCAGCTCCCATGGAGCCCTGCAGGAGTCTGAAGCACCGCTGTAAGCTCTGGATACAACCTCTAACACTACCCTAAAACATCCATATATGGAACATGCTAATGAGACTCATACATAAGCAATCACGATGCTGCTGATCTTCATTGGCCAGTAGAGCAGCTCCCTCCTGACACGTTGAGACCCCACCACCCACATTTGAGAGTATCTGACTGCACTCTGCAATTGAGAGCACAGAATTATACAAGGAATTATAGACTCTGTCCTCTGCTCTCAGGGGGTCTGGGAAAGACATAAGGCTCCAGAGTCTGAATGGGTAGCTACTATCACCTGACGCATGTAATGACATGATTGCTGATTGAATAGTACAGTCCATATGAAAAACTGAAGTTTCAGCCAGCTAAATTATCCACAAGCCATTCACAACGTGTAGTGCTGTAACATCTGCCAAAACCACCCAAAATAAATGA
Source organism: Erpetoichthys calabaricus (assembly GCF_900747795.2). Classification (NCBI taxonomy): domain Eukaryota; kingdom Metazoa; phylum Chordata; class Cladistia; order Polypteriformes; family Polypteridae; genus Erpetoichthys; species Erpetoichthys calabaricus. Next base: position 72,473,267 of record NC_041396.2, on the reverse strand, counting down.
ATCACAAGAAATGACATTTGCCAGCTACATCATGGTATCACAGATGACTTGTGTGTTAATGGAATGTAACTACTTGCTGTTAACAAAAGCAGCTTCATTCACACCAGGTTCCCTTATTGCAATATGAATGCAGTAAAGTGCTCCGATTACATTAGGAAAACTAGAGCTTGATATAAGTTGCCTTTTATGTTGGCAAAACCATGTTATATGTGTTTGCACCCACACCATAACAAAACTGGATGGAATCTGACTGAGCAGTTAATGGCTTCCAGCACATCAGGAATGAAGCTTGGCTGAGATATTGTAGTCCTGTCAGCTAGTACCCTGACAAGTGGCAACAGGTAGCCCCTATAATCTGTCAAGAAGCAAAAAAAATTCTTTAGTACAAATACGTGGCATTGGTCCTCTTAAAATGGAACTTAAATAGTCAGTACATCATATTGATTACTTCTGATGTGTTTGTCACGTCAATGCACTTTATAATAACTCCTCAATGATATGAATTATTATACATGTGAGTCATCATTTAGCTGGTTTGCCTGCATTTCCCTTCTTGATCGAGAGTGTCCTCATTTCAGAGTACAGATATGCCATACACATACGGACATTTCCCCTGTCAAGTTTTCTTTTATAAATCCTGCCGTTTGAGCAGGAAGTTCCTTACGCATATTTCATGCCTTTTTGTGCGTACTCAAGCTTTATAAATGAGGCCCCAGTTGTTCATGTTTAATTCCCACACCCTAATAAACAGGTAGATTTGCAGATTCTGAGTGTGCTCTATGATAGACTGGAAAATCATCCATTAGATCCTGCCCTGTGCCTAATCCTACTGAGACAGGTTCCTGCTGTACGTGACTGGAAATTCAATTAAACAGGTTTGAGCATGGGTTCATGGAAGACATGAGGTTTCTCTAATAATGAAATATAAAGTATATACAGTCCAAAACACAAGAAGGCATTTTTTGAACTGCTAGCAGTACTGAAAATTGTTTAAATATATATGAAATATGCATTTCATTCTCCTCTAAATCTGTTTAACATTCGGAGCACATTTCCCCCAATCTCAAACATATTCTATTGTTTTCTATTAGCCGGGTATGTGGAACTGTTAGAGTCCTTGCATTTAAGGTAATTATGAGATGGTACAGTACACGTAAATTTAAACAGACAGCTCACAGAATATGCACAAAGCAATGTCAGAAGAGGCTGTCACCAAGTGCACCCAACAGATTGGCAAACATTCAAACCATGAATGACATAGTGAATTTAAAGGGAAATCTGTTCTTTTTTTAGTCAGTTATTTTTTTTTTTAGTTCGGCTCTTTCTAAAGATGCTTAGCACTGACAGTGAAGAAAATCATTTTGCTCCTGTAGGTACCTAATTAGTAATTATGATAGTGCCCTTGAACATCCTGCTTCGGTGCTGTATCTATTTTGGCAAACAGGGGATGGAATATTACAAACGATAAAGAAAACAGATCAGTTGTTACTAATGTAAAAATATAAAGACATGATTGTTTTTATTTCTTCCTACTGTACATAACATTTCAACAGATCTTTTTTGGCAAAAATGACTTTATAGGCAGTGAGCTATAGAGGGTGGGCTGAGCAGGTATGTCCTCCGGGAGTAAAGCTGCAGCAGATATGCAAATTTAAAAGCCTTCCGTGAAAGGGCTTTCTGGAGGAATGCCTTAGCTTGTCTGTTCTTTGCATTAGGGGGCTGTCAGCATCTAATTCACAGGCGTGTTCAGCTGAGCAGACCACTCATTACTACACCAGAGGAGAAAGGCTCTGAATGTGAGTGTCAGCCGTGCCTGAAAATGAGGCGCCGGCTGCTGCTGCCTCGGCTGCTGCTTGCAACCACCATTTTGTATGAGCAAGTAGAGCCTTCTGGGAGGGAGAATCAGAAATTGAGGTCATTGCCATAGTCACTGAACTCTCTGCTCAGCCCCCTTGCAGATGAATGTGGCAACAGACACAGGGGAGCTTGGCAGCTGTGCCCTGTGTCTTTTCCAGCAGGGGTCACTAGAATGAAGATTATGATTAAATCATTAGTATAAGAGGGAAAAATTATTTATTGAAGCAAAGACAGTCGTACTTTCCATGTTGGGAGAAAAAAAGTAATCGTTATTAATGTAAATGTTATTACCTGCATCTCTGTTACTTAATGAATGTGAGTGCTCTTTAATGGAAAAAAAGATCTGCCCGATTTCAGAAGTCTGACATTTAAATTGTTCTTCACTAAAATTTGGAACTTTCTGTTGTAAACAACAATCTAAAGGGCTAATAAATGAGAAGAGCATTCATTTGTTTTCCAAATATCCTCCTTGAGCACGTTTAAGTATTTGCTTTCATATGGCACCATGGCCTTTGCAGATCTCAAACCAAATGCCTTTCTAATTTTGTGCTTCATTCATTCACATGCATGCACATTCATCAAGGACTTTCCAATTCCAGCACGTTGTAGTGGTGTACAAAGCATTAACTCCGGTGGCAAAAAACCTGACCCCATTTTCCCCCTCACACAAATAACACTGCCATTCCTTATTTATCAGTGTTCTCCTAGGCTGGTAGCACTGTTCGCTGATTTGCACGGGATGGCAAATGCAGTAAAACTCTGACAGACAAAAGGGTTTGTGCGGCGAGATGAAAGACGATATCACGTCGAGACAAATTATAGCAGCGCGTTGTCTAAATGCGTTGAAGTAATAACTGCTATACAGCGGCTGTATCATCAAGCTGCTGTGCGCCGCTCTCCTGTGTGCTCAGAATGCAAAACAGAGAAGGGCTGGGGATGTGTTTCTGTTATTCAGGTCAGAAGCAAGTGCCTTCCTGGCAGCTCCTCAGATGGCTTGCTTGAAGGCCTCCTGCAGGCAAGTGTGCTCACACACAGCAAACATCTAAAAAGAAGTCATTAGAAGTGACAGGTAGCCAGAAACCTGAGGCCAGAGTCTTGCTCTGCGATGTTTCTTTTCCATTTCTGTCAATAGCAGCTCATCTTTCCTGCAGCTTGCAGAGCAACAGAGCTGCAAAATGTCCTCCGTTCTATTCAGTAAATTGGCTTATCTCGACCTTTACAGCAATCTTTTGTTTTTTTTTTTTAACTATTTTTGCCAGAAACCTCAAATTTGTCAGTACCCTTGTCTGTTTTTTTAACATAAAAATACTAATGCTGCTATAATGCGTTACACATTTCAGGAAAATTCCATCCATCAATATTTTACCCACTTATCCAGTTCAGAGTCACTCAGCAGAAAGCAAAGCAAAGCTTAGCAAAGAAGGCCAACCTTGGACAAGCCAGTCCATTGCATTGCATACCCATGAATGTTAGGCCAATGTAACATCATATTTTATTCTCAAACCCAATTAATTTGGTGTTGCAGTGCTGGCAGAGTTTGGGTGCAATGCAGGAATCCACTACTGGACCAGGTGCCAGGCCATCATCGAATCCACTTGCACACCCACACCCACATTTGCACAGGGCCAATTTACACATACAAGCCTTTAAGATGTGGGAGGAAAACCAGAATACTGCAAACAAAACTCATGTGTAACAATAAAAACAAATACAGGCTTCCCATGGTGTGTAAATCTAATCCGTGTCTGAAAATCTCTTCTTAAGGTGAGTTTTCATATTGCAAACACAGAATCCCCATTAATTTAAATGGAAAAAAGAATCTTTTAAGTGTTCATTAGAATTGTTTATCCTTTGTTAAACACGGTTCTTTACGGCTGTTTATGTATTATGAAGCTCACGGGGCATACAGCCGCCCTAACCACCCGACACAGACAGGCAGGACACAAGTTTCACCACACAGCACACGATTTATTTACAGTCGGGGAAGCGTTTCTTCTTCGCTCCCCCAAAGTACAGCACAGTCCAGACAGCACCATAGTCCCTTCTCTTTGCCAGTCCTTCCTCCTCCACTTCTCCTCACAAGTTTCATCCACTTTCTCCCGACTCAGGCCATTAAGTGGTGAGGACTGGCGCCTTTTATAGGTCTAGGGAGTTTTCCAGGTTGCTCATCACGATTACCTACACTCCCAGGTGTGGTAGAGGTCCGTTATCCGTTGGCACCCACGGAACTCAGCAGGGCTGTACCAAACTCCAGCTCCCAGCGTGATCTGTGGAAATTCATGGTGCCACAGCCACTCAGGAGGGCTGCCCTCTAGCGTCCCAGGGGAGGTATTGCCTCATCGATGTTCTCTCCCCAGTTCTGTCCATTCTGTTTGCATTCCTCCCAGGTAATGGCTGTGGCCCGTATGCTTTATCACTTCACATTTCACATTCAAAAGAATGACCTGTCGATCTCTCTCAGGTCTTTTCCATCTCCTGCACAATCTTTTTGATAAAAGAAAAAAAAACACAGCACACATTCCATGGGCACTGGATCACAGTTCCCCTTCATCAATCAGTTTACAAGGGTTTTACTGACACCATTTTGTACATCTGGGTCTATCCCAGTAATGTCCATCACCCAACTGGTATCACACTTAACCCCCACAAGGCAGCTCTACGCATTTTCTTCTGAAAGAGCCTTCAGCCCGACATCGGGCACTAGCCAGCAAACTTCACATCCATTATCTCATTTCCCACAGAGATTTTTATAAATTTATTCAGGTCCATCATTAAATTATTTTTGTAATGCTGTTTATCTGGGCCTTCCTTCTCAGCTCCTTACAGCACAGCTACTTTTTGGTATTTGCCATATATAGTATGTATTTGCCCACTTGTTAAGAACATGGTAGAAACTGGGTTTTGATCTGACCAAATTGTTTTTATTTACAAATCTCAGTGCCTCTGCTTGTGTTCTTTGGATCACAATACATGTACCTGAGTATTTTTTGATCACTTTTGTGAAACATATATTCAAACAATATTTTAAACCAATAACAGCACACTGCACAATAATGTGCAGTGAATACACTTGACTTATAGTTTTCATCCTCTTTCTCTGTATGTTTAGCATTCATTTGCTCAGAGGTTGATGCGCTTGCTGCTTCCTGAACAGCTACTTCTTTTCCCCACCCTAGCAGCCCACTTAGTCTCTTCATTTGTCGGCATCTTTTTACGTTAAAACTGATTAAGTCAGTGTTTGTGTTGCAATTACTTAGTACGTTTTCTTTAATTTTTCACTTAAGCTGGTACTTAAGTCTTCAATCTGCCTCAAGACTGATTTAAGATATGAAAAGGTAGGGGAAGTGACGGCGAAGGTGGTAGGGATGAGAACCGCGCCCGTACACATGTGCCACAAGGCTGCCCTGCTGGCCACTGCCCAGAGTTGATTCCACAATAAAATAAAAATAAAAAGAGAAATAACCTTGGAAGTCAATCATCACCCTGAAAGCAGACAGTAGACGTCATGTAGTAGTAGGTGTACCAATTTTCAGGACAATAGGTCAAACGGTTTGCAAGCTACAGGTGATTTAAAGTCCTGGACAGACAAACAAACAGCCACGGTAGCGTATTATATATAAAGATATGTTAATTATTGACTGACAGTTCTACAAAAACATAAAGTCTAATTTCCAAAGGACTCACCCATTGTAAAGGACATGTGATGTACCAGTGTGTGTGTGTGTAGATTATTTGCTGTTACTGAACATTCCTAGACTTACTCTGGAGGATGCTGAGATACTTGAAATCGATTCTGGATATTAAAAAGTGAAGGATTTCTCTGATAAGCTGTAACAGATTTTTTTGCCTGTATAGCTGGGTCTATCTTAGCCAGTCCATAACTTAGCTGCAGAGATAATATTAAATAAAGAGGGAATAAATAGCAACATATTGCAGAACTGAATTGCAATACTTAAAATACTGAAAATGTAAAGGAATGTAACAGTATTATTGCATCATGAGCTAAGTATCAGAATATTGTCATATCAATAAAGCACTGCTAAAAATGAAAAAACAGCTATGCCCATTAAAGTGTCATTGCTCTAAAACATGTTTATATCAAAACATATATATATACAGATTTGTCACACATGTGCACATGGGAGACAGTTTAAGCTCAAATAAAATGTGTTTGTTTCCACACTAGACCAGGTGTTGGCACTGCTTTTCTAACTCCTTTTCCCCTGCAGACCAGCACAAAATCCCACACACTAACCATTTTTCCGATCATCAGGAATTTGACAACACTCCCTCTTCCAGTCATCCATAACCTGTCTTCCAATGAAATCACTTCCTCCTCTGGTGATCAAAGATTCCACAATTCAAACATCATCACTTGCTTAATCCTGCCTCTTCCTGTCAGTATATTTGCCAGCCATTTTGTAATGACCTTCAGTTGTGAAGTCTATGAAGATGGCTAACCTGATCTCTTTGCTTCTTTACCAAGTATAAGGGGTGGAATCCCCTAATCTATATGTTTGTTTCCTTGTCTCTTTTCACAGTGTATACATAATGTGCCATGTTAGCACATTTTTGTTCAAAAAGCCTATAGACCAACTGGACTGAGTTTGAGTTTAGGTGGACTGAGTAAAATTCATGTATTTCACTATAAGACTGAAGCTGCTGTAATAACCCTAAAAATGACCTCGCCATTTGAAAAGTATTTCCTTTCCAAATACTGTAACCTGGCTCAGTGCAAAACACCAGAACCAACTGCAATGATTATTTTTGGTTCAGCTACAACATGCAGTAGATTCAGAAAGTATTTCAGGTCTCTTCACTTATTTCACATTTTTATACATTGCAGTCTTGTACTAAAATCATTTAAATTCATTTTATCCCCACATCAAGCAACACTTAATATCCCAGAATGGCAAAGCAAAGATAGGATTTTAGAAATTTTTGCAAATATATTAAAAACCTGAAATATTATATTGACAAGTATTCATACCCTTTGCTGTGATAATTGAAATCATAACTCAGCTGCATCCTATTCTATTAATCATCATCAAGAAGTTTCTACAACTTGTTTGTAGTTCACCTGTGGTCATTTCAACTGATTGGCTATGATTAGTTAAAGGCACACAACTGCCTGTAGAAGGTCCCACCATTGACAATGTGCATCACAGCAAAAACCAGTTGATGAGATAGAAGGAACTGCCTGCAAAGCTTAGAGACAGGATTGTATGGAGGCCCAGATCAGATCTGGGAAAGGTTGCAGAAAATTCCTGGACCACTGAAGGTTTCCAAGAGTAAAATTGCCTTAATAGTTCTTGAAGTAGTTTGGAACAACCACAATTCTTTCTTGAGCTGTTCTCCTAGCCAAACTGAGCAATTGTAGAAGGGCCTTGGCAAGAGAGGTGAACAAGAACCCAATGGTCACCCTGGCTGAGCTTCAGAGAACCTGTATGGAGATGTGAGAAACTTTCATAAGGATAATTATCACTGCCACACTCCACCGATCTGGGCAGCAGCCTCTCTTCAGTAAAATACATATGGAAGACTGCTTGAAGTTTGCAAAATGACACCTAAGGGTATCTCAGGTTGTGAGAAACAAGATTCTATGGTCTGACGACACCCATATTAGTGTCATGTCTGGAGGAACCAAACTCCAGTGAAGCATGAATAATAATTCTTTCTTTGCATTTATATAGCGCTTTTCTCACTACTCAAAGCACTCAGCAATTGCAGGTTAAAGGCTTTACTTAAGGGCCCAACACAGCAGAGTCTCTTTTGGCATTTACTGGATTCGTACTGGCAACCTTCCGATTGCCAGTGCAGATCTCTAGCCTCAGAACCACCACTCCGCCACCAGCATCATGCTGTGGGTTTTTTTTCAGTGGCAAGCAACTGGGATACTTGACAGGGTTAAGGAAAAGCTGAACAGAGCAAAGTACAGGTATATCCTTAATGAAAACTTACTCCAGAGCTCTCTGGACCTCAGACTGGGCGGAAAGTTAATCTTCTAACAGGACAATGACCCTAAGCACAAAGCAAAGACAACACAGGAGTGGCTTAGGGACAACTCTGGGAATGTCCTTGAGTTGCTCAACCAGAGTCCGGATTTGAACCCACCCAAACAATTCTGGATAGACCTGAAAATAGAAATCCATCCATGGTATTTATTCAGCTTGGAAGACCTTGAGGGAATGACTGGCAGAAAAATCCATAAACACAGGAAGATTCTAGGCTTCAAGCTCTGTCAAAGGTCTTTATGAGTAAATGGTCTGAATACTTTTGTCAGTGTATTATTTCATTTTTTTACTTTTAATAGATTTGCACAAAATTCTAAAATCCTGTTTTTTGCTTTTTCATTCTGGGGCTTTGAGTGTTGCTTGGTGAGGGAAAAAAATTAATTGAAATGATTTTAGCACAAGGCTCCATCATAACAAACGTGAAAAAAGTGAAGGGGTCTGAATACTTTCTGAATCCACTAATATACAGGTATATAAAATCAAATATATGAACAGTTACAGCTATTAATCATTAAAATAATTAGCAGGGAAACAGAAGAGTTTACCTAAGTTTGTGGAAATACAGGCTAATGATGAATCGAAGTACATAAATGTAAGAACTATCCCATTAAATCAAATGCCTTATTCTTTATTATTTTTCAATGACATCATTATTTCAAATTGACATAGCTTTTTACAATAAATTCATACTTCCACATCCTAGGTCCCTAATTTATATATGTTTTGAAAACAGTGCTGTAAAAATGTAAATAAACCATATACATTGTGCATTTTAGCATTTTTGAACATATGGAATTTGATCTAAGAATTCAATATATTAACTATAGTGCACCAATTTAACAAATAACACTTGTGGCCTCTGCTAGTCCTCCAAAGCAACGAGAACAGAACTCATGAAACAGCCAAGCCATTTATAAAATAAAAGTTCCACCCAACTATAGCCATTTATATCAATGTATAAGGTCCCTTAAACAAAACGGTATGCTCTATTAGAGCTCCACATCTTTTCCTTTATTATAGTTCAGTATCTCAGACTTTTTACTGAACTAAAGCACACCGTATACACAATGATCACCTTTTGCTTCTGGTACAAATGTTGAAAGTAAACCTCTTCCAGTCATCCCCGTCAGTTTGTGCTGACTTCTGGTCCTTTACCTAAAAAAAAAGAGAAAACGTGTTTTGAGGTATTTAGAGCTCCTCTACTTATGACTTTGGTTTTTCCTGTGCTTCTAGTCCAGAAGTCACAGAGAGGTGGAGCAAACCATGACACACTGAAAGATTGTACTTTGCAATTGTTCTGTTAAGAAAGATCAACTGGAATTCCAAATTCTAAAGCCTAAAAATGAATATATCCCTTGTGTTAATTAGATCCTGAAATAATCTGAAATGTAATTGAGTGCATCAATCCATACCTAAATAACTAGCAGACTATTAGAGAGAAACCCACAGGGCATAGCTTTAGAAAAATAAGTTCATCTGTCTTGGTTTTAACCTTCTAGGTAAGTGGAAACATATCATGTAAAGAGTCAACAGAGCTTCCAGAGACACTTGGGAGAAACTGACAGTGCTCTTGTCTCACCAAATTCAGAATACAATCTGAGTGGAAGATAATTAAATTAGACTCACAGGACTCCAGAGGACCACCAAAGATCTAAAGGCATCTTTTGCTACAATTGATGGGAAGGTGCATGAAACCTTCAAACCTCATCTTGATGATATTTAAGAAACATTAGGAGATAATTCCAGGCTATACTGGACAGAAAGGCCTATCCTTGTGAAAACTGTCCTTATGTTCAGAACATAAAGATGTTTGTCAAATTAGAGGTGACAATTCCATCCATCAAGATTGATTATTTTGCTAATAACTATGCTGCCCCAATATTTCATCTAAATACCTCTAATAATTTCTTAAAGTTTCTTTTATAATTACATGATTCTGTCAATGGTTTAAGATTCCCACCACATGTGTAACACTTGTTTCAGTTCTAAATATAATTCCCCTTAATTTCGCCCAGTTTCCTTGAGCAGGTTTCACTATTCACTATTTAACTGAAAAAATTCTGTTGAACTTTACAGGGATCTTCATTCAACATTCCCTGTTCAAGACTAAACATGGTTTAACTTGTTAGAGCAGGAAATGTCCTTAAGTGCAGGGACATACATCTTTGCACATCTCTGCACAGCTTCTAGAGCCACTGTGTATTGTTCTGTGGAGTGGTGATCAGAACCACACACATTACTCCAGATGTAACATCTGTTGATTTATATCTAACAGTTTTTACAATGTTATAAATTAGTTTATGTGCCTTGTTAATTGATTCTGCACATTACTTTGTGAATGAGAATTTTAAATCAATGTAAACCTTTATCCAAATTTCCTTCTTCTAACATTGTTGCCTATCTTTTACCTGTAATTAATACAACTTGCATGCAGCACTTTGAAGTTTAAAACCTTTAAAATTAGTTTTTCAAGTATTTATATAGTTTTAAAAATTGTTTGATCCTTTTGAATTGTTTTTTTTTATCTCTTCGATATTTACTATCCTGTAATTTACATGTTACCTGAAAATTTCACAACTTTACCAGCTATATATTATTATTGTAAATGAGAAAGCCGAGGAACTCCATGGAAGACCTCATTTCATGTGGAGCGTTCTTTTCTTATCTGCTCTATTAGTAGCTTAAATTCAATGTTGATATGTTAACTTTGGCAATGCCTCTACTTCTGGTGCCAATATTCTTTTTATTACCGATATATAAAAACTTTACAACCTGGTTTGTTTCAAAGAAATACTACTTTGTACAGAAGAAAGACATATTATTTGTTTAACATGGCAGTGTGTACATTATCATTTGAAATCACTAGTAGGAAATTAAGATAGGAATTATTCCTACAATAATTAAGATAAAATACATACAGTATCTCAGTATATCATAAAGAAAGGCACTCTATACAACAAATAAGTTAAAATATACACATAAGAATACTGTCACACATGTACACTTGTGGGCCTTCCAGAGGGCTCAAGTAAGCCAAGTGATACCACCTATGATGGTCACTGCCAGTAACCATGTCTCTTGCTTCCTCCACAGTGAAAAGTCGTCACCTGGAAATAATGCCAGCCCCGCCCCTGCCAGGCATCAGAAGTGCGGCCCCTTCTGAGAGCAAGCAGATATAAACGCAGAGCTCAGAAATGGAAGTCATCTTTTAACCTGAGCGACACATTGAGGTGGAGCTCTCTGTGAAATGGTGCTTTGTTTTGTGTCTAGTGGGACTTTGATTTATGTTGTTGGACAGCTAATTATTAAAAAATGATGTGATATGGTTGACTTGCCTCAGCAAGTTTCTCAATTCACATTTTCAATATGTCCATTTAATATAAATAGAAAAAATTGTTGAAAAATACACTGCTTTTAATTAAAAATAAAAACAAAATGGTAACTAGATTTTGTACAATCTTATACAGAAATGTCTAAGTCATTTAACAAATTCCTGTCACTAAAACTGCACATCTTCTTGAAAAATGATATTCCACAATCAACATAAATAATATGCACATTCATTTTAAAAAACAAAATTCATAAATTTAAACAACACTGTAGCACATCGCATGTGTAAACCAGAAAATTCAATGTTTAGATAATGTAATAGGACAACAAAATTAAAAAAAAAAAAAAACACAAACAAAAAAATACTGATCAAACATAGAAAATATGCCAAGATATTCAATTACATGGATAAGTACCCAATAATAACCATATGGCAACACATATAATCGTGTAAGTTAAAAATGGATACACTTTAACAATTCCTTTTAACTAAAGCAAAACAGTAACAAAGTAAATGAATGATGTTACAAAATGTTCACAGGAAATTTATTTAAAATACCTAAATTGGCAACAACAACACTCATGAAAATCAATATCAAAATGTGAGAAAAATCATTAAGCAAAGTTTGATGAGAGAATGGAGATCATGGCACGTGTCAGTGTTGACCCTGGCTTACAGCAAAATTCTTCAACACAATGGAGGTATCTGTGTTGACGATGGCCAATGCATTTTGAAAATAAGATTCTTTTCTTTAGGGCAAGCAACTAAAATATATATATTATGTAAAAGTGGAGAACCTACATTTTCACAATGAATAGGAGAAGGTCCAAACAACAATATATCTACATATGATCTAGCAGCATACTCCTAATCATAGCTGAATATTAGAAAATGCAGGGGTATAGGACCTCTCCATAGGGTTATATAAGTGTTAAAAAGACATACAAATATACAAATAAGTATAAGAATAGAGTTAACAAATTAAACCCAAAGAAATCACACTTAACTGCAGCAGTGGGCTTACCTACAAGCAAAATCAATATGAAGCACAAAGACAAGCCCAGAAAACTGTGTTATAAGGAACAAAGTATAGATAGTGGTAATGATATAGCAACAACACATGGACTAGAGGACAACAAATCTGAAGTATGCCTAGTAAGTTGTTATATTATGTTATCAGATTACTTGTGACATTTCTCCTAGTTGATACAAATGGTACCAATTAACCTGTTAGCTTCTTTTCTTAATTAGGGAAAAGGAATACTCCACATATTCAACCCTAGGGACCTCCATCAACAAACTACGTTGCTGACTGGGACTGCCTTTATTTTCAATGCTTTACTTCATCCCAGTTTACCACAAATAGAGGGCTTCTGAAAGGTATCCCCTTCAGCCCTAAAGGGAATGTAGCTAAACAATAAGTGAGCAATCATAACTTCTCAGCTTTCTAGTAGCAATTTGACAGAGACATTGATTTACACTTTCACTTAAAAATTACATTTATTTGCATAATAGCATATCACTGCAAATATAAGCAAAAGAAAGAATTTAACAGTCTGGGTGGGCTCATGAAGTCTTCATATCAGTAAAACACTCAATGTGGGGCTGTTCCTTAGTTACACATTAAATACCCATCCATCCATCCATCCTCTTCCACTTATCCGAGGTCGGGTTGCGGGGGCAGCAGCTTGAGCAGAGATGCCCAGACTTCCCTCTCCCCGGCCACTTCTTCTAGCTCTTCCGGGAGAATCCTGAGGCGTTCCCAGGCCAGCCGGGAGACATAGTCCCTCCAGCGTGTCCTGGGTCTTGTAATAAGAATGAAAGAAAGGGAGGCATCCAGGAGGTATCCTGATCAGATGCCCGAGCCACCTCATCTGACTCCTCTCGATGTGGAGGAGCAGCAGCTCTACTCTGAGCTCCTCCCAGATGACTGAGCTTCTCACCCTATCTTTAAGGGAAAGCCCAGACACCCTGCGGAGGAAGCTCATTTCAGCCGCTTGTATTTGCAATCTCGTTCTTTCGGTCACTGCCCATAGCTCATGACCATAGGTGAGGGTAGGAGCGTAGATCGACTGGTAAATTGAGAGCTTTGCCTTATGGCTCAGCTCCTTTTTCACCACGACAGACCAATGCAGAGCCCGCATCACTGTGGATGCCGCACCGATCCGCCTGTCGATCTCACGCTGCATTCTTCCCTCACTCGTGAACAAGATCCTGAGATACTTGAACTCCTCCACATTAAATATCTTTTTTTCAAAAAATAAAATAATTTTTTTCCCTAAGTGTTCAGCAGCTGAAATGCAATAGATAGCAAGTTTCATTTTAATATCTGAGGTTAGCCTCAAAATGTCAAGTTTTGTTTTGCAACTGATCTTAACTCTGTACAAAAGAACCAGAAAAGCAGCAACTGAATTAGATGCTCCATTTTTGCAACAAAACAGAAATTGAATGGCAAGATGTCACATGCGCATCTGAGGATTGTCCTCCTGGCTCATCCTTGGTAAACAATCCCAACCTGGGGCCAGAAGGGAACTGTTGCTAATGGAATTGTCTCTTTCTGTTTCCAAAGCACAAAGAAGACTTTCAATGAGGAAAACTGACTCTGCCCCTTCCAGTCAAAGGACAATATATTTGAGGTGCTCAGAGATGGTGACATCTCATTTTGGACTGACGCTCAACAGAGATGGAGCTCCAAACCAGACTTGAATACTATAAAATAGTGGCAACGTGTTTCTGTTAAAACAAAATAGGACGACCCCTTTTGTGACTCAACATTTACTGGGGTCCAGTGTCATACCTCACATGACCACAGAGAACTCTTTTGAAAAAGTCTAGGAAAAGGCAGTCAATTTCTCTCTATCTCTCTCTCTCTCTGCCTTCTCCCCACACACCTGGCTTTCTTTCTGTTAGAAGAGCGGGTAACATTTTTACAGTTTCTCAAACCACAGAAATGTTACTAAGTTCTTATCACAAGAGTAAAGGTGATGCCCTAGGGATTTAAAAGTTGTTTGAAGCTGCTATCAGTCTGGCTATACAAAACATTCTAAAGTTCTGCTACACCTTCTAACTATGTTAAAGACTCTGAATTCTGATTTGCCTTTCAAATTTCCTAGAATACAATGTGCTTATGCTCAGCTTGACAAGACTGTCAAGTATAGGCTCAAAACCTAAAACCTGTCAACTAAAAAAGGTTTAAGTACTATATCTCTCATACATCATGCTTCACAATCAGCCTTCACATTAGCAAATGGCATTGTAGATACAGAGATATTTGTTTTTACAAAAAATGTAACAGTACCATCAGCTTCCAATCTGCTTACTGTATACTGCATTTTTTAAAGGAATCTCACTCTGCGAAATAAAATCAGGGCTATTACACGTTAACCACTAGACAATAATTCAGACTGATCACCATCATCTCATGTTGTAGATGCACTGAGTATGCACAGCCACCCAATGGCTGAAGGAGGACGACAATGTAGACATTAAAAAAACTGAGTGTATTCAAACTCCTCTCAGTAGGTGTCTCAGCTGCAAACCGAAATCCCTTGTTTCACAAACAGGGCAACGCTACCAACCCTCATCTAAAAGCATAAATTGCTGAAAAAGACTAAATAGCTGAAGAATAAAACTGGCAGAAATGAAAGGAAAGGTGTAATAATTATTCTAAAACCTGGAATACTAATTGTAAAATTGCATTTAGTTTCTAAACCATTGAACAATAAAAGCCATGAATTAGAGAATGGCTGCCAACAGTGTGCCTTAGCAAAAGGAAAGAAAAAATAGTTGAAAATTAATTCCACACCAAAAAAAAATTGCAAAGACTTTGTGAGGCATTTTGAATAGTAATAACCAATAAATGATGGCACAGTGGTAGCGCTGCTACTTTGCAGTCAGGAGACCAGGGTTCACATTCAGGGTCGTCCCTGTGTAGTGTTTGTATGATCTCCTCATGTCTCTGTGGGTTTCCTCCGGGTACTCCCCAGTCCTTCAACAGTCCAAAGACATGCAGGTTAGGTGCTTTAAATTGGCTCTAGTGTGTGATCGGGGTGTGTGTTGTGAACGGCGCTATATAGCGTCCGACCCGGCACAGACTCAGACAGAGGCACGTACTTAAACAAAGCACACTTTCATTCTTCTTCAGCCATGGGGCACGCCTTCCCCGTGTCCCACAGGCCCAACACAGTCTCAAAACACCCACTAACCACAACACTCTTCTCTTCTCTTCTTTTCCTTTCTTTCTTTACCACCACTCCTCCTCAGGCTTAGTCCTCCTCCTCCCAACTCTGGCTCTCCGAGTGATGGTGGCTGGCCTTTTTTATACCCCACCCGGAAGCGTTCCAGGTGTTTGGCCACCTGGTCCTAATTGCCCTTCCGGGTGGGGCTGAAAATATGACCAGCCAGGCTGCTGACTCCATGCAGCTCCCCCTGGTGGCTATCCGAGCCCCCAACCAGGCTGTGGAGGACTCCATCTCCCATGGAGCCATGTGCCAGGCTGGGGAATCATCGTCCGCCAGGGAGGCTGCCACCAAGCGTCCCGGGGGAGGTATTGAGCTGTCCATGGTAGCTCCTCCGGAACAGATGCAGTAGGGGTGTCCCTGCCGGGCATGGGACCCGGCTGTCCTTCACAGTGTGTGTGTCCGCCCTGCAATGTACTGGCATTCTGTCCAGTGTTTGTTCCTGCCTAGTGCCCTATGCTAGCTGAGATAAGTTCAAGCAGCTCCCACAAACCCTGTTCAGGACTTAGAAGGTTCGACGATAACTGTCTGACTGATAATAATATAGAATTGTGTTGAGTAACAAAAATTATCTAATAGTGTGGCATAGCAAATACTGGTGTTCCTTATGGAGCATTTTTTTGTGTTTTTAATTTGATTTATCTATATTTTATTATTCAAATTATAAACCATGCTTGAGCACTTGTCTTTATTAGTCAACCAAACTGAAAACCATTCTTTAGATAATGTTGTCAGTTTTGTTACCCTTTAACAATTCTAGTAATGCCTGCATAATTCAGGATTCTGGTTATTTCCATTGGACATAGTATAAAGAAGTATCTAAATCTCTGAAATTATTAATTCTTTTCTTGCTGTTAATTAGTCTAATCTTTATTATGGTTAATACATTAGTATTTGTCTGTTCCATTGTAATTACGTCATTTTTCAAGCAACCAAAACCCTAACTGAAATGAATGTATTTCACTTCATAATTATCCGGTAGTCACCAGAGAAGGAAGTGGAAAGACTACAGACTGCAGGTCACGATCCTAGCAGAATGAAATGAAAAGAAATAGGTTTGGCACCTTTTGATAAGTGTTCCTCACCTTGAAGATGAATGTAATAAGGGTTAGCTGACACCTGCTCAAAATTCATTATTACCCAACCTTGGCAACAGGTCGGCACAATTAGGATTTCTCTGTTTAACAAAAAACAGATAGTCTGTCATAGGTACAGAAATATGGACAATGCAGTGATAAGAATATTGTCACCTATCTGTTCTCTCTACAGGCTTATAGCGCTATCAGGCATTATTTCTTGCTGACATTTTTTTTTCATTCTTATTACAAAAAGGAAACGTCATTCAGGAAATGAGACTCATTGCTGTGGATACAATTGCAAAAACACTGAATTCCCTAAATGTACCATTTTTTACATTTAATTAAAACAGTACTGAGAAGAGAAGTTAAGATGGTAATATACGGTAGTTCTGTTTGCCTGTAACTGACTTTACAAAATTAATATATAAGGCTAACACCTTAAGTAGTTACAGTGGCTGTTTGCAAATATTCATAGTGCTAGAAAAAAGTTATTAGGTGTACCGACCCATCTGTTTTCGAACCTGCTTAATTCACTTCAGGCTGCCAGGGAAGGAGCCTATGCTGGCAACCTGGAGCACAAGGCAAAAGGTAATTCTAGATGAGGTGCCATTTCATCGCACTGCCAGGTTAGAGTCACCAATTAACCTGACACTCCTGTCTTGGGGATGTGGGATGAGGACAGGGCCCTGGAGCTGTGAAGTAGGAGCTCTAGCCACTGCACCTTCATGCTGCCCAAAGCTACAAAAGTTTATTTATTTTTTTAAAAAGCCAAATTTCTCCCTGAGGACAAATAAAATTCTATCTATCTATCTATCTATCTATCTATCTATCTATCTATCTATCTATCTATCTATCTATCTATCTATCTATCTATCTATCTATCTATCTATCTATCTATCTAGTAAAGTATAGTGGAAAGAAGAATAGTATCAAAATGTAAAAAGAATGATAAAATGAAGAAAGAAATACTCTCTACATCATGTTATAGCAACACAAATCTCAACACTAAAAATCATTACCAGGAAAAAAAATTACAGAGAATATTTAACAGAGTTGACTATTATGGTTTTTAAATGTGACAGAATTGCTATTGTAAAATTATGAATTTTTTAATCAAGTATTAAGGTTCTTTACAGTATTGACCTCTCTGTGAGAAATATCTGCTTTTCACCCATAATTATGCCATTATTATTGCATCTTTTTCTTTTTAACAAAAATCAAACCCTGTCTCATTATGTAACATAATACATTCCAAACACTTTTAGGGTCTTCTGCTAATGAAGCACATTTTGTCTCATTAAGAACAGAACCTCTTCAAGAAGAATTTGGAAGATGTAGTCTGGTATCCCTGCAGACAAAGAAATATTATTGAACATGAGGAAGAAATATACATGTATTCTGTTCTCAAATGTCTATATTGCTTTACATTCAATTGAAATTAATGAATGCCGAAAGTCTTAATAAGATTTCTGTTCAAAGAGAAAAAGGTATCTCACTATCCTGTCATCTTCACAGTCCTAGTATGTTTTTCCACTCAGTGCTATTGCTCACATAGGGATGATGCAAATCTTATGATTGTTGAAATAAGGCAGATATGTGCAGTCATACATCTTCACATACACGACACAACCAGTACAAATAAGATAAAAAATATTTTAAACTTAATATGACTAATGCTGCAAAATGACAGGAAAAGAAACAAGCCTATTGCAGCCTAATTATTTGTGAATTTGATTGTAAATCTTTTGCTTTTATATACCACATATACAGTATCCTAATTAAAATAAAGCATTACATTTGGATCCTTATTTTCTTTTAAGGCTGCATTCTTCATATGGTAGCTAACTAGAGAAGAACCCTTTTGCAGATCTTAAAGGAATGATGAGACCACCATAAACATTCTTTTGCAGTTTTAATATAATAGTAAAGCTGTTCTGCAAACTCATTTAATCACGTTCACTCCTTTCTATATGTGATATTCCAATTGAAACAAATTTGGTAAGACCGAGATAACTGACAGGGGCTTTACATTTGATTACAACAGATTTTATGGTGTTTGGATTTTATAAGGCATGTAAAAGGGACAATCAAATGATGCAATACGATAAATTTAAAAGAACATTAAAATGTACAGTTATACACAGAGTTACTTGCCAAAATTCATAGCTAGATGAAGGACACAAAGTACTTTGAAAGCAGGTGTTTCCACACGGGGTGGTTTCTGATCTAATTAAGAAATTAATATTCTAGTGTGATCCCAGGTCATCAGTATAAAGCCTGGCAGGCCTTTCTGCCTTTAATTATGGCAAGGATGGCTGGAATATGTGACCTCAGTGACTTTGAAAGCGGGCTAATTGTTAGGGCGTGTTTGGCAAGACCCTCCGTGATAAATACAACTCAACTTCCTGATGATTCATAAGGGACGATGTCTAAACTGATGTCATCATAGAACACCATTTTGAGAATCTGTGCATCCGAACAAAGATCAAAAATAAACAGGGGAGCAGCTCTTAATTAACTGACGG
Organism: Erpetoichthys calabaricus; assembly: GCF_900747795.2. Lineage (NCBI taxonomy): Eukaryota > Metazoa > Chordata > Cladistia > Polypteriformes > Polypteridae > Erpetoichthys > Erpetoichthys calabaricus. Next base: position 72,454,223 of record NC_041396.2, on the reverse strand, counting down.
AATTTCAATGTAAGGTATGAGCAGGCATCAAGGAGGGCCCACTGAGACCTCTACAGAGAAGAATACTGCATCATAGTTGGGTTGCTCTGGGCAAATCACTAATTATATCTGGCAATGCATATTTCACTAAAGAAGGGCACACAGCATAGTAATTGGACTACAGAGTAATCTGATAAGTTTATATGAATTATCTTTTGCAGTGTTCTTCATAAGTGCTTGTGCAGCTCAACCAAAAGAATCCTACAATGCTTGGTGAGGCATGATTAAAATAATAATAATAATTCTTTATATTTATATAGCGCTTTTCTCACTACTCAAAGCGCTCTCCACACAGGGAGGACCCGGGAAGCAAACCCACAGTCTCCTTATTGCAAAGCAGCAGCACTACCACTGCACCACCTGTGATGGAAAAGAAGTTTACAGCGATTAGTTCCTGCCATGATCAAAGTTCATGCTTTGTTTTGAAGGTAAGGTACATGTTAAATACGATCTATAATCCCTTTGTCGCATGTTGCTGCATTTCTTTCCTGCTGTTACAGGAGTCTTACGAGCTGACAATACTTCTGTTTACACAACATGTGAACTCGTCTCCTGCTTTGTAAAGCATGATTAGTTTATCAGATAATAAATGAAAAGACTGCTCTAGAGAGAATGTCTTCTTGAAATAAGACAAATGAAAATTGTATATCATATACATGTCTCAACATAGACTATCCAAAATGTACTGTATCTAGGTCAAGATCGGACAGATGTCATATGACACCAGCTAGACTAAGCCACAAGTTTTTGGAATGACCCCTGCTTGAACCCGACAGGAATAAAATCTTTCCTTATTTATCAGATAGTCTTGGGTCTTGAGTCTGTAATTATATTAGACAGAAATTTAGAGCATTACATGTTGGAACGTTACTGCTTATAACTGCTATTGTGCTAACATATCTAGACTGCCATCTTATTTTGCTCAACAGGAATAATCCAATCCTACCTACAATAACATAATAAAAAACCTGCCCTATATTAAACTAAAATGAAAAAATATAAATTTAGTTTTCAACCAACAGGACAGTGGTACTACATAATAATTGTTTATTTAATTTTGTTTTTCTGTTTTTAACTGCACCTGTGTAAGCAGACACTTCAGGCAGTGTAATTTGTGCTGTGTCTCTTTAAGTGGTCTAAAGCTGATGTCAAATTACGCGACTTCTAGTTATAGGATATGTCAGACTGTGGTAGCTGCAGTTGCTGATCTCATCGACGGACCATGTCAGCTTACAAGACTGAAAATCGCTGAACATGACACATATAATGATCATGTGCCAACCTTCCAGCACAGTCATGCTTGTGCCTTTTTGTGACAACCAATAATGTGCTGCCTGATGGAGCCAGCACTGTACAAAGAATCAGCAGGTAAAATGAGTTCAGCTGCAATCTTGGCTCTTTTTTCATTATTCCATTCTGTCATGGTATGTAAAACAGGAGACGTCAGGCAGACAAGCTTCTCTTCTCTTTGTGGGGTCAAAAACACCAGTGTTTCTTTTTCCTTACTGCTGCATTATACATCTTGTACTTCCAGATGAGCATTCATTGGTCAATAGCACTCATGTACAAAGAGCCCACCCCGGGACTAAAGACAAAGTCAAATTTGTCAGAGCAACTTGTGAACTAGATGGAGTGAGTCACTGGGCAAATCTCTGTCGTGAGCTGAGGAGTTCCTCCAAACGAAATCGTAAAATCTGTTGCAAAAAAACCCACAAGAGGAAGGGTCTGAGTCCGTCAACCTTTGGTTTAATTAACAAAGGACAAATAAAGAATCTTTATAAAATAAAAAAGATTTATTTTCACAAAATGCACTGTAACAAAGAGAAGCTCTGAGGAGTACAGAAGGAACTGCTTTCAAAAACAGGCAATGTAACAAGCAAGTCCCAAGACACAAATCTGGAAAAATAAAACGTATTATTATTATTATTATTAGTATTAGTATTATTGTGTTGGAGTGATATCTAACAATAATAATAAGTTGATATATATTTTGTATGTGTTTTTTATAAGTTAGACAAAGAAAATGTAAAATTAGATAGTGTTTCACAAGGCATGTTTTACTTTATTGATGAGAACAGCGGTGTTTTGATGTTTGCCTAACCAGCCCGCCTTCCACTCTTTAAAACTGGCTCAGGATGTGAAATGTATGGCAGGCGGATGGAGCATGTATCAAACCAGCTTGGACAAGGTGACCGTGTTTGGACTTAGAGCCTATAAGCCATTCCACGCAGCAAGGCCATAAACTGCCTAAAAACAGCAACTAGGGGAGGAGTTGTACCTGAGCACTTTCATTGGTAACTGGCCTGGAAGGGACAGGTAATCCAGTTCTTTTGGTCTGAAGTATGGCTGCTTATAATTGGTTTTCAGTAGGAGGACATTCTGTACCACAGTACCCCATTGGCTTGAGACTTGTGGTAAGAATGGTATAAAGTTGATCACCTTGCCTTTCTCTCTGTAACTATGTGGCCATGAAGAGAAGACTACAATGAAGACAACTCTACCTTTGGTAGCCATATTTAGACAGGCAGGTGGCCTGTTTCAATACTCCATTTAAAGAACATGTGGTAACAAAGCAAGCCAGACTGAAGATAAGCCGAGAGCCACCTCTGGATGCAAGATGCACTGCGTCCAGGCTGTAATGGTATAGTTTGTCAACATTCACATATTATCAATAAAACATAATTAAATGTGTGTAACCTAACTCCTGATAGTTCCTTTACTCTGTATAATTGCCTGACGTTACAGATGTAGAAAAGAAGAGGAGAGGAAGTGCTAAAATGTCTGATCACAAAGTGTAAATCTATGGGATTTAAGATATTTTAATAAGATCTACACAGTAAAGAGTAAAAAGGATAAAATAGGGCCCTATAAAAGACAAAACAATTCTTATTATTAAAATTCAGTTAATCAAAATAGCACAACCAAAATCACAGAAAACTCACCGACATCCAGTGCATATAATTTACCACGTAGGACTGTGTGTTTCTTCAGTCTTTATAGGGTTGAAGACAGCCCTCTGGATGAAGTTGTGGTCTCAACTGTTTGGGAACCCCACAAAATACATAAAACACAATTGAAGCAAGGGCACAAAGAAATGAAATAATACAAAAAACTACGTAAAAACACAGAATAATTCAGACAGTTAACATAAATAACACTATTAATGCAAACTAATGCATTAAAAAAGACATTTTAAAAAGACATAAAAAAGGAATTTGAAGACCAGCGAGGAGATGGACCCTCCCTGTAAGCATAACAGTAATATTATGCAACTGGCTTCACAGCAGCTCACGCCTCTGATTCGTAACGATTGTAGAAATAAAGGCTATGACTAAAAAGTGCTGGAAAATTCGTCTAATGAGACATGGCCTTAAGTCTGACTGTGGGATCCTTGACAATTCAGATTAGTGACCATTAGTGAATCTACTGTATGTAAACAGGTGAGAGGTTTATGTTTAAAAGACACTCTGCTCTTAAATTTCCAGCAAGTCTTTTTAACCTTCTCACTTCAGCATCTTGTACCTTTTACATTTGGTGAAAGGAGTGAAGCTGCAGAAGTAGGCAAGATGTGGTTGCTTATTATACCTGGAATTATAATGGTGGCTGGTTTTATATGTCTGTAAAGAACCAGGCGTTTTACAGATGAAAATTTTCCATTTATAATTTTCTGGAAACGACGCTTAGATTATATCATCACTTGATTGCTCTTTCATCTGTTTGCTGCCATTTCTGTTTTTCGCTTTACATTGGTACTTTAGAAATTTACCAAACATATTCTGCAATGTTTGTTATGTTTACATATGTTACATTCTCTGTGTACTAGTAATCAGCTTGCCGTGGGGCTATTACATTCTATTTTTTTTTGAGAAGTGTTGTTGTATAAGACAGAACTTAATGCACTCCTTATGTTATTAATGAAGTGCCCACCTCAGTTGGTTTATTGTGTCATTGAATTGGGGTTGAAGTCTTATTTCTTGTAATTTTGCTGTTACTTAATACATCTGTTGCCGTTTTATATGCTTTTTGACTTTATTGAATTTATTGAATTCATTTTAAAACATTTGATGTTAAAGGAGGCTATGAATCTATGGGTTGTACAGTGAATTTTGACTCTGATGTATCTCTTTCATTCAAACTCCATTTTGTGCTCGGGGATTTCCTCTTGGTCAATCCTATTAAGTTTGGACATGTTAATACAAAATGAGAAAGGGATATTCTATCCATCCATCCATTTTCCAACCCGCTGAATCCGAACACAGGGTAACGGGGGTCCGCGGGAGCCAATCCCAGCCAACACAGGGCTCAAGGCAGGAACCAATCCCGGGCAGGGTGCCAACCCACCGCAGGGGATATTCTATATTAACCAAAATATGAAAAAAAAAATCAGTTTGTGAGAAGTGGCTCTATTTTTTTTTTAATTTTTATTTTTTTTACAATCAGAAACATTCAGGTCAATGTAATAATAAAAATCAGGAGTGGTCTCCCCTAGACTTTCACATATACTCAGATATGGGGTTGGATATTTGAGGAGTAAACCACAAGACAATGATTATACTTTTATATTGTGTACATTAAAGAACCATCAGCAACAAATGAAATCAAATTAATAATTTATTGAACAATTATTATAAAAGTAAAGTTGAATAAATCAGACTCTGCATCTCCATGGATAAAAGGTAAAGCACCACTTCTGGTTAACGGTAATAGCCCAAAAGTTGTTAGAAATCTATGTTTCGTACCTAATACTTGTATACAAAATTTGGTTGACCTAAGTGAAAGTGTACTCAGGTTATCATGTTTACACACACACATACACACACACACACATAGTTCCAAAAATGGTATTTTCGCACTCAGGGAGGTCTAAAACTTAGAGATTCATCAAAATCTCACCATTGAATTTTTGGACGATTTTAATACTTTCCCTATACATCATATACGAGAAAGTAAAAGTTTAAAGCACGGCAGTGACACACTCCTCATGCTATGGTATTGTGAATGTCCAGATTTTAACACAAATAATGATATTATGGAATAACATCGGGAAGATAAGTTCCTTCTTTCATGAACAAAATATCAATTAATTTCACTTCTCATTGATTAATTATAAAAATAGCTCATTTCTAAATCATAGACCATACTGTAATTTACTGGTCGCTTGTAGTGATACTATTAAGTGAATGTGTATTGTGTTTCCATCTTTTTTTTCTTGACACGTATTTCAAATGTGATTCCAAGGTTGATTTGATTTTTTATATTTTGTCATTTAAGTGGAAGGGCTGTTTGAATATTTATAGTGAAGATGGTCTGCAGATATGTAAGATCTGTGCATGGCACGAACAATTATGATTAAATACTGGGATTCTGTAGAAACTGAACAATCAGAGGTGATATGTGAAGTGGTTTTGAAGAGATATAACTAGGAATAACAGAAAATATTTTACCTATTGTACAAGTAAAAAGAATTTACAGTCTCTTCTTTGTAAATTATAAATAACAACAAGCTTACAGTAATTAGCATTTAACATAAATTAAGTGGTTTGTTAACAATTAAATTATTCATTAGTTTTTTATTAGTTCTTCCATTTAATGGTATTACTCTATACCATTTCTTAGTGCAGCCCTAAATTGTCATTGCACTGTTTTCCTAACAGCTTAGTTCTAATTACATTTACTTTAAACAGATATTATTGAAAGATGCAGAAGTACCTTTATGGATATACTAAGACTATGCCTAAATAAAGATTCATTTTGTATTTAAGCACATTATGAAGCACAAATAAAGCAATGCAGAACTTCCTATTGCTCTGTGTGTGTTATTATTTGATTTGGCAGAAATAGTCACCTTTTTGGAATGTTAGTATAATCTCTCTCTTTTTTTTAAATAAAATAATTACATGATAAATAAGTGACCTCTGAGTTAATTGTTATTGGAACATCTTTATATATAATACGCTACTGTGGCTGTTCATTTGTCTGTCCAGGATTTTAAATCACCTGTAGCTTGCAAACCGTTTGTCCTATTGATCTGAAATTTGGTACACATATACTACGTGACGTCTACTGTCTGCTTTTGAGGTGATGATTAACCTCCAAGATTTTTCCTCTTTTTATTTTTATTTAATTGTAGAAAAAAATCTCGGAGGCAGCCAGCAGGGTGGCCATGTGGCGCATGCATATGGGCGCCGTTCTCATCCCTGCCACCTTCGCCGTCACTTACCCTACCTCTTCATATCTCAAATCATTCTTCAGGCATATTGAAGTCTTAAGTGCCAGCTTAAGTGAAAAATTAATGAAAACATGCTAAGTAATTGCAACACAAACACTAACTTAATCAGTTTTAATGTGAAAAGATGCAGAAGAAAGAAGAGAAGAAGCGGGCCACTAGGGTGGAGAAAAGAAGAGCTGCTCAGGAAGCAGCAAGCGCATCAACCTCTGAGCAAACGAATGCTAAACATACAGAGAAAGAGTCTGAAAACTAGAAATACTCAAGTCAAGTGGATTCACTTCACGTTATTGTGCAGTGCGCTGTTACTGGTCCTATAATAAATTCCATCTTGCTATGCAGGGAATTTTTCTGGTCACTTATGGATGCTTAGGAGCACTATCAAAATATATGTAATGGTTTCAAGCAGTGGTGTCGTCAGAAGGTAAGGATTAATCAGCGGTAAGCCCCTGATCTGTTTCTCCATCATATACTGTATTAGGTAACCCCAAAATTAATGTCAGAGCACATTTGTAGGAAGTGCATGAAATTCCTCTTTGAGTTTTTTTACAATCAAATTTTTATTAAACATATTTAATTGATACATAACAGAACATGAAAACTTTTTTCAAAAATCTTATTAACAATAGACAGAAAAAAAGAAAACACTAAACCCACCACCCTTCCTGCCCTGAATGTTACTTAAAGAAAACAAAAAAAAAAATCAAAAAAGGACAGTAGTACAATAGTTATCCAACAATTAGAGGAGACTGAAGTGCAATGAAAAGAGCTAGGAAACTAAATCATGGTGCATGTAGATCCTGATCAAATGAACTGCCGTAAGGCATCTCTGAAATATAGAGCTGGATGACAGAGTTCCAAGAGAACGAAGTTAAACAATGATGCCTTCCAATGAGACGGAGTGACAGAATTAGGTGATCTCCTGCAACAGTTTTGCAGAAAAAGTGGCTATAGCTATTACCCCCCACCCAACTCTGCGATTTTATATCTGTGCAAGACTATGCGCACATATCCTAGAAACATGACTTATTTGAAGGCATAATGATGGGAAGGCTGATAGTAAACAGAGCAGCTAAGGCAGTTTATGTAACACAGAAAGATGCAGAATGAGAACATTCAGGATGCAGTATAGGTTATACTATATAGTGGTTGTTTGCACATTAGTGACACATTATTTTTAACTTTTCCCTGTAACAATTTTTTTGACTGTGAAAGAAAAAATGAATTCAATTTTAGAGGAAAGAAATACCACCCTGCCTCTTATGTGGAGTATGCTAAGGGCTCACTGCAATACTTGCTTTGTTTTCCCATCTTGGATCAGAATCACACATGATTCTGGTTTAAGAGAAAGCATTCTGTAGGTGGAGATCTGAGGACCAGTAGGTGAATGACAAAAAACTGATATTTAACAGCACACAATGAAGAAATAGTTCAGAAAACTGTATGCTAGTAGACAGAGGCCAAAAATCCATAATAAACAAGCATTTGTGGTATTTTTTCAATATTTTCTTATAAATTTTCCACTGATAGAGATTCTTTGTGGGACTTGTCTCAACAATCCAGAGTTTAATCGTACATCTTCCTTGTGAGGCGATTTGGAAATATATTTTGGGAAATTCTTTATATATTTACCTGTTAAAGCCAGCACCCCTTTTTGGACCTGTGGAGACTGAAGTCAACAGGTAGTAGCTGGGGACTGTTTGATTTCAGGTTACCCTTTTCTGGCCTGGTCAGTGAACATCCTGGCCTGCTTTGTAATCCTTTGGAGGCCTCATCAACCCATTTTGCCATATTTGAGACCTCATATCACAACAAACACACTGATTTGTTTTGTAAACAAATCCAAAAAATTAAATAGCAGTCCCATGATAAGTTCCCATGTCAAATGTTTGTGTGTCACATAATGGTAATGGAGGGCTGCTGCTACCAGAAATGTATTATGCTTTTTTCGTGGTCTTTTTTTGATTATTATCGGCGATGTTTTTCTAACACTAGTCTCTGTGAGACATGTAAGTAAGTAAGTAAGATTTCATTCTACTTTGTTCACCAAGGTTATAATCATTAACAAATTGTAAATGAAGATGAATACTGTGAATTTCCCATCGGGATTAATAAAGTATCTATCTATCTATCTATCTATCTATCTATCTATCTATCTATCTATCTATCTATCTATCTATCTATCTATCTATCTATCTATCTATCTATCTATCTAATAAAAAAGAAACATTTTTGTAGACTGAAATAAATTAACAAACCAAACCAATCAGAAAACTAAAACTAAACAAAACTATTAATAAAACTGAAAGACTAACTAAAATAAAATAATAATTTACAAAAAATGTTTTCATTTTTAATCACAACCAGACTTACACATGAAGTAACTTGGACTGCAGTGGCTGCAAAATTCAAATAAATATGTTAATAAATTAGGATATAGTGGGTTGGATAATGGATGGATAGATTTTTTTTTTTCAAAGAAATATTCCAGCCACTAGCCTGGCCAATCAAGTCTTCTTTATCCCGTTTCCCATTATGTCTGAGATACTGTGATCTGCCCACACGCTGCTGTCCAGTGAACAGCGACTAATGAAGAAGGGCCAGCATGGACTTTGTGTTTGCGGTTACAAGGTAAGTTGAGTTACAGGTGCATGAAGCGTCTGAAGAAGAAAGAAATTCATGGTGAGATAATAGTGACTGTTCTTCACAGATTGACAGTGGTAGCATGATAGACACTAGTTCTGTTGTTAGTGAAGGTGGTGCTTTTGCTTGACCGGTAAATTATGAGGTAACCTCTGATTGTGCATGCATCTTAGGAGTGCTGAGCAACTTACAAAGTTGTCATTCACTTATCTCCAGGACTCCAGACAAAAATGTCAGATGCAGATAATCCCTTACAAAATTTCAGGCTGTCCCCAAGTAATAGAAAGTTACCTATAATTGGGACAGAGCTTGACATTCAGTAACGGTACATGCACGGCAACTAATGCTGCAGCACACATTAATAACAATAATTCTTTACATTGCTCTCACTACTCAAAGCACTTCAGCGCTTCCACCACCACTAATGTATATCATCAACCTGGATGATGTGATGGCAGCATTTTTGCACCAGTATGCTCACCACACATTAGCTGTTAGGTGGTAAAGTGGTAAGAGAGATAGACAGTTAGAGACAGGGGATGATTAGGGAGCCAGAATAACCAGGCCATTGTGGGCATTTTAGCCTGGACATCGGGATACACCCTAATCTTTACAAAGGATGCCCTGGGAATTTTATGACCACAGAGAGTCAGGGCCTCGGTTTTTCATCTCAAAGACAGCACCATTTCTACAGCGCAGTGTCCCCATCACTGCACTGGAACATTGGGATTCACATTCAGGCCACAAGGTAAGCGCCCACGACTGGCCTAACCAACACCTATTCCTGCAGCAACCAAAGCTTTTCCTTGATAGTCTCCCATCCAAGAGATGGATAACCTCCTCTGAAGAGTATATGGTATGGCTGCTTGCACTAAGCCAAATTCTATGCTGCACTTGATGAGCTGCTGGTTTTCTTTGCACTTCTTGAACATCAAGTAGCATATCAAGTCAAACTGTGCTGGTGAAAAAAATCTTTACCATATGAACAAAAAATCACAAGTGAATAACATTTCAGTTTATTTCTCAGATGTCTGCATTTTGCTGACAACAATTCACCTGTTACTTCACATAGTAGAAATCTTTTTTGAAAATAAAACCACACTGATAGAGAGGTTCAATAGCATGTTTTTACTTTAAAAAGGTCGTTTGAAATTGAAGTGATACAAACCTAGTAAAACTTCTGAGTTGGCAGTGTCTCTATTGAACTGCAGGTAAAGTTGGATAAAAGTGAAGAGTCTATAAACTGGTGAAAAACTATTCCTTTTTATGTTTTTATTTATGTTTTATTTGTATTTTATATTGTAAATTCCAGCTAAAATTACTTGATATTGTTAAAATAAATCAATGACAGAATAATGTTTTAAAATATTTTTCCTTCTCTTTTCAATCTGTCTCTCTGAAAATGGGCAGTTGAAGGATAATCTCTTTATTCCTAACATCAGATATACAGTATCATACATTCTGTGTGTATATACTGTAGATATAGAGGTGTACAGTGTGAATAGACAAGGAGACATTACTGTTCCTTGTGGTGTTCCAGTGTTGCTCACATCTATATCAGAAACATAGTCCTTGAGTCTCACAAACTAACTGGTCTGTAGTCATTCGGTGAAGAGGTGTGTGCTTCATTTGGAACAGGAACAATGCAGGATGTTATCCATAGCAGCTGCACTATCTGAAGCCTTAGGGTCAGACTGAACAGGTGACAAACGACACCATAAAGTAGGTCAGCACCGGTCTTAAAAACTCAAGAACTGATTCCATTTTGTCTTGCACCATTACCTGTGTGTAGCTTCTTCAGTTGTCTCCTCACTTGGTCTTCAGTTATGGACAGCCGCATTGACACTAGCCATCCAGTTGATGTGGTAGGAGTTGTTGATGGAGTAGGGTGTGGGGAGATTGGACATTGGAAGAAGGTGGTAATAGGAGGAAAAATCTATTAAAAATTGATTCAGGGCATTAGCTTTGTTGACATCACCTTCTAGCACGTAAGTCCTGGATTGCTTGAGTCCAGTAATTACTGTATACCCAGTCCATACCAGACATCATGTATGTTATTCTGAGTGAATTTCTTTTTTGTTTTAGCTTTTTAAGCATCCTTTCCTTCTTTCAGCTTTTTCTTTTGCACCTGGAGTATGTACCTCAGAGCCTCTTTGTATTTGAATGATGTCTTTTTCTCATTTTGGAGACCTTTTAGCTCCGTAGTAACTCAGAGTGTGTTGTTTGAAAAGAAACACAGTATCTTTGTGAGTACCACTGTGTTGACACAGAAGTTAATATAGTCTGCGATGCAATGATTGAGTCCCTCAATACTGTACCCATGTGACTCAGATATCATTTTGCCAGTCTGTCATTTTGAAGCAGTCATTCAGGTTGTGGTCAGATTTGCCTAAAGGTGCCAGTAGTTTACATTTAATGGCATCTTTAACATTTGAATACAGCAGGTCCAGCTTGTTATTTTCTTGAGTGGAACATGTCACAAACTGTCATAGCTCCTTCCAAAATCACATGGTTGAAGTAAATATTAAATGTAGTTGGGGTAAATATTATGGAATTTCCCAGGCACCAGAGAAAAGGAGAGTTAAGTGACCTGACCAGACCGCACTTGACAAAACAAAAAGAGCTTCATTGATGTAAAACAATATTGGGCGCTACTGCAAACCAATGATTTAAACAACTAAGCCCAAGAAATCCAACTTTCAACTGAATTGGTATGTGCATTATTAATTGTTTATTCAAATATTTCACAGTAAATTTAATTATAGAAGGAGAACTGCTACCTGTCCACAGTAACATGCTCAACAGCCTTACTGAATACTGAGTACTGAGGGTGAATAATTTACATTCATGGGGATTATGTGGAAGCACAGAAAGGTCTCAAACAAGAAAGGTTTGAGGTAATAGTAGAATGTTTGAAGAAAGAAAAGAATATAACGAGTGAGATTAAAAAGAAAAAAAGGAAGAAAAGGGGGCATAATTGACAAAAAGGATCATAGGTGAAGCCAAGCAGATGGTGCTTACAGGGAGTAAAGGCTATGCAATTGTGAAAGCCACATGGTAGAATTCTAGGTCAAGTGACATTCCAGGACTGAATGGCTGGTTCAGGCAAATACATTTATGAAAGGCAAGCTCTTTAAATAGCAGAACATTCTTCTTGCTTTTAAACTCTTCATAATTTTTTATCCTTGAAATGCACTTTCAAGAAAAAATGCTTTTTGTAAACATCCCCTACTATTTAGAAAAAAATGATCTCAATAATGGGGACAAAAGAAAGACATTTTCAATTATTTTGAGGCCAGTTATTAAATAGCCTACTTAATACAATATCCTTTAAAGTGACAAACAATAAAAACCTGATAAAACAAACGTTTCCTTTTTAAACCTGAAGACATTGAATACGACCAGCCAGTTTTTCTCAGTAGGTAGCAGGTAACAAACCATGTGTGTTTATCTTAAGTTGCAAAAAATTAAATACTATAAGTATTCTCTATATATTTCAGGTTCTATAGATTTTTGACTGCATTTCCATGCCTCTTTTGCCGCATTGTTATTCATTAAATTTGTTTTTCATTATGTATTATTAGGATGGTGATTTTACCTTTTTCAGGTATTTAAGATGGCTGCTGCAATTTATGACATAATGTGTCGTAAGCTAACATTACCTTGGCAGCCATTTTGTTCCTTTGTAAAAGCAGTCCTGAAAGCATGTTTTTTTGCAAACTAATTTTCTTATATTCTTAACACTTTTTGTTATATGCTCTATGTAGCTTTACAGCTCTTCTGGTCTGTTTTGCCATTTTCATTTTATTTCTTCAGAACTGTGGTGTTTTTACTAACTGTTAGTTAAAATAGGCAGGCACTCACATTTACTGTGCAGAGTCAGTGGGTGAAACAATATCTTGTGATGGCTAGCTAATTATTTTACTTTAATTCAGGGGAGCGTTTCAATCATTTTGGTTTTCTTAACAACATGTACTATTTCCTCCATTTCCATTTTTTTTGTTGCTGCTTAACTGCAGGTGACACAGCAGTACATTTTTGCGTGATAGAAATTTTTTTTCATATGCCTGCTAGCTGAGATATACTCATATAGAAATAAGATTATCAATTTTACAGTCCCATACAAATAGGTTAGTAAATACAGAATACAGGTAGTCCCCAGGTTACGGACATCCAACCTACGACTTACGAACGAGGACGCAGCTGCGACGCATGCACCTCAGTAACTGCTGCTCTGTCATCTTCGGCCTAGGGATGCTGCAAGCTGTGGCTGGAGGTGGGCGATTTTGCTGCTCGCATAGTGTAGTGTCCCTCGGGTGGCTCCTGGCGGCAAGCAGTGACCCGTGATCCATAGTCACCAGGGCCACAGCTATCGCTCGGGTGCAGGACGATGGTTCGCTGCCCGCCCACTACGCCACCGCAGCTGCTGCTCCTGACTGGACACAGGCTGGATGGAGCAGAGGGGGGCGTTTCACTGCCTGCCCAGCACACACGGCTGGTAATGCTGCAAGTGGTGACCCAGTTATGGCTGAATGGGGCGGTGGGGGTAGCATTTTAGTGTGCCGTGGATGGCTGCCTGTTGAATTGGGGTTGGGCGATTCACTACTCGCCTTTGGCCGCACCGTGTTCATTCTACAGCATACTGTAGTGGAGGTGACTGTGAGGTGGGCTGGTGGTGAACCACCCCTCACCTCCCCCATTCATTCTCAATAGCAAGCCTGCTTGTACTGTTACGCACATAGCAGGAAGCTGTCTCCTGTCAGTACATCAGACGTGTTGATGACTGGTGCCTTCTTGCTGTGATAATGTGTACAGTGCTGTACAGAAGAGCTCATCTTAACCTTTTGTCTTCACCCTTCAAGAATGTCTCTGAAACACAAATCTGATGCAAGTGCTGGTGATACAGTAAAGAAGAGAAAAACCATCACCATTGAAAATAAAGTAGAAATAATAAAAAGGTCAGAGAGAGGTGAAACTCCATCATTCATTGGCAGAACACTTGGTTACAGTCGGTCAAAAATAGCATTTATTAAAATAATGTACCTGTTCCGACTTACATACAAATTCAACTTAAGTACAAACCTACAGTCCCTATCTCGTACGTAACCCGGGGACTGCCTGTACTGGGCTCCGTGTAGATATATTCTAATCATCCAAACTATTAGTGTAATACTGTCTTACATACTTCTGTATATTGTGAAATATACACCAATCAGCCACAACATTAAAACCACCTGCCTAATATTGTGTACGTCACCCTTATGCCACCAAAACTGCCCGGACCCATCAAGGCATGGACTCCACAAGCCCTCTGAAGGTGTCCTGTGGTATCTGGCACCGTACTTTAGCAGCAGTGGGTTCCCATGGTTCAGACTTGTTTTCCAGCACATCTACACTGCTTGATTTAATGATTTAATTGAAATCTGAGGAATTTGGAGTCAACACATTGAACTCTTTGTCATGTTCCTCAATCCATTTCTGAGCAATTTTTGTAGTGTGGTAAGGTGCAGTATTCTGCTAAATCAGGCCCCTGTAATCAGGGAACATTGTTGCCAGGTGAGTATGTGGTCTACAACAATTATAAAGTAGGTGGTATATATCACATTGACATCCACATGAATGCTAGGACCCAATGATTCATAGCAGAACATTACCTAGAGCATCACCAGCTTGCCTTCTTCCGACATCTCTTCCCCAGGTAAATGACACACACGCACCTGGTCGTCCATATGATCTAAAAGGAAACATGATTCATCAGACCAGGCTACCTTCCTCCTTGCTCCATGGTCAAGTTCTGAAACTCATGTGCCCATTGCAGTTGCTTTCAGATGTGGAAAGGGGTCAGCAAGGGCAACACTTACCAGTCTATGGCTAAGCAGCCCTATACGCAACAAGCTCCCATGCACTGTGTGTTCTAACATCTTTCTGTCATGGCCGAATTATTTTCTTTATTTTATTTAGCAATATGTGCTACAGTAGCTCTTAATGGGATCAAACCAGATGGGCTAGGCTTCCAATTCCCATATGCATCAATGAGCCTTGGGTGCCCATTAACCTGTCACCAGGTCACTGGTTGTCCTTCCTTGGGCTGCTTTTGGTGCATACTAACCAATGCATACTGGAAACACCCCATAAGACCTGCCATTATGGAGATGCTCTGACCCAGTTGTCTAGCCATCACAATTTGGCCATTGTCAAAGCTGCTCAGCTCCTTATGCTTGCCCATTTTTCCAGCTTCTAACACATCACCTTTAAGAACTGTTCTTGTGCTGCCTACTATATCCCACCCCTTAACTGGTGCCACTGTAACGAGAAAATCAATGTTATTAACCTCACCCTTCAGCAGTTTTAATCCAATGTGTTAGGCGGCAAATATAAGGAAAGCTGCAATCATCCTACAAAGTATACCCTCTTTTAAACAGTTAAATTATTGAGTATGCAGAAAACAAACAATGTTACAAGACAAATTTGGCAAAGTAGGAGAATATATTATATGATTCAAATTTTAAAAAATTATGATAACAGCAATTACTCACCCCCAAAACTCAACACAAAACAACACCCAAGCTGTTAATAATCATATGTACAGTGAAAACCCCCCAGTCAGTAGTTCAGATTTTCAGCAGTTTTATTTTACAGGACGAAAGATCTATAAGAGCCAGCCAATGAATGGATCTGTGTTTTAATGTAAAATGTTTTAACTGTCAGTACTGCACCATAATAAGGAAGCTTAAATGAGCTACTCAGTGCAATGAAGAGGTTAAGAGAATATCACCCCTGGTGTAAATGTTGTCCTCAGCTTATTTAGACAGTCCATGTGTAGCTCCTAGTTTATTTAAATGGCCAGAACAGTTGCTGATCTGTGTAGGTATAGAGTGAAGCTTTTACCTCTGCTTGCTGTGTTGCTTCTTAATTTCAAAAATGGAGTGATTTATGCTAATTACTAGAGGACAGAACCTGAACACTAGATGTACAAACCAGACATGCTGACTTAATGGTGCAGCCTACTTCACTAGCGACAGCCATTCACAGGCTATCGGTTTTTTTTTTCTCTGCCCACATATGCTGGCCAGAAAGACAAAACATCAAAGCAAAACTATAACATTTCAATATGGCAGTGCTAAAAATCTGTCCACATGAATTTAACAAATATTATTTTTGACATTCAGTGATATGTGATGGCATTAACTACATTCCAATCTCACTGGAACAGAAATTCCACAAATTATCAGACACTGATGACAGATGAAAAAATTTCAAAGGTAATATTAGAGACAAAGTTGCCTCACTTATTGCAGCACCTGAGTTTGGAAATAAATGCCCAACGGCAGCAACTCGCTGCTGAATTGCCTTCATCAGGGCAAATAATTTAAGATTGGGACATAACTACTAAACACAAGATTATTTATCCTTCTTCCTAGGTAATAAACCTTTGAGGTTCTCATATGTTGTAATGGGTGTTTCAGTTTCAAAGCAAAATCACCTTTTTGTGTATATTTTAACATGTGTTACAGCAGATAATTTATAGTCTAAGGACAAGAATTGGAATTATGGTGCTGTCAGCCATACCATGAAGATATGGAAAAGAGTGATGGATGCTAGGCTGAGAGCAGCAATATGGTTTCATGCCAAGAAAGAGTACTACAGAAGCAATGTTTGCTTTAAGAGTGTTGATGGAGAAGTACAGAGAAGGTCAGAAGGAATTGCATTGTGTGCTTGTGGACGTAGACAAAGCATATGACAGGATACCAAGAGAGGAGTTATGATACTTTATGAGGACGTCAGGAGTAGCAGAAAAGTATGTGAGGGTGGTGCTGGGTATATATGAGGACAGTGTGACTGTGGTAAGGTGTGTAGTAGGAATAACAGCCTGGTTCAAAGTGAGAGTGGGAATACATCAAGGATCAGCTCTGAGCCCTTTCCTGTTTGCAATGGTGACGGATAGGTTGACAGATGATGTCAGGCAGGAGTTTCAGTGGACTATGATGTTCGCATATGACTTGATCTGTAGTGAGAGTGGAAAGCAGGTTGAAGTGAACCTGGAGAGGTGGAGGTTCGCGCTGAAGAAAAGGGGAATGAGAGTCAGTAGGAGTAAGTCGGAGTACATCTGCTTGAATGAGAGGGACGATGGTGGAAGGGTGCGACTGCAAGGAGCAGAGGTGGTGAAGATAGACAAATTTAAATACTTGAGTTCAACAGTCCAAAACAACGGAGTGTATGATAGAGAGGCAAAGAAGAGAGTACAGGCAGGATGAACTGAGTGGATAAGAGTGGCAGGAGTGATTTGTGACAGAAGAGTATCTACAAGAGTGACATGGAAAGTCTATAAAACAGCAGTGAGGTCAACTGTTTTGTATGGTTTGGAGATTGTGGCACAAACAAAAAGACAGTAGGCAGAGCTGGAAGTGGCAAAGTTAAAGATGCTACGATTTCTGCTCAAAGCAATGAGGGTAGACAGGATTAGGAATGCGTATATTAGAGGAACAACACAGACACGACAGTTTGAAGACCAAGTGAGAGAGGTTAGATTTAGATGGTTTGGTCATGTGCAGAGGAGAGACTTGGGGTACATCGGGAAAAGAATGTTGAGGATGTAACCACCAGGCAAGAGGAAAAGAGGAAGGCCAGAGAGGAGGTTTATGGATGTGGTGAGGGAGGACATGAAGGAAGTCTGTATGGCAGAAAATGATGTAAAAGACAGGGATGGATGGAGATAAATGATCTGCTGTGGCAACCCCTAAATGGGAGCAGCTAAAAGAAGAAGAAGAAGATGTAGCTATCATTTACACTATCTCAAACAACTGCTCTTAATGCACATAACCATTTTGTCTGTGACTAATAATGAAGCTTTTCCATTAAACCTGCAAGTAACCTCATAGTTATACTTACTATTCTTTAACCTACTGCTAGGTGTGTATTAGACTATTCCATATGGAATTATTAAAAAATGATCATGTTTATTCCACCATTGATGAAAATGATTGTTTGTATCTATATCATTTAAAATTACTGCATTACAGTTATGATAGCCAGTTCACTTTTTTGGCAATAAATGTTTCATTATGCAAGGGTCATAGAAAAAACTAATGAGAATGCACGACCATAATAAAATCTGTGATTTTGTTACTAGTAGCCCCAGCTATTGTTTCACGCATAAATGAAAAATGATGTTACCTGCCCCAGTCACATGCTCACAGTTCAGTGTGAGTAAGGTTTTGACAATGTGCGGAGAATGAATTTGTTATGAAACAGGAAATCTCAGAGACTGACATTCATGCACAGCTTCAAAGCACATGTGCATGGGTACTGGCAGTGTCAGATGATAGATAAAGCCCTTTGAACAAGGGAAAAAAGAGATCACTAATCAGCCTGAACTGCTTCTGTTGACAGCAACAATAAAAATATCGATGAGCTGCTTGGAAAGAATCAACATATGACAGTGAAAGAAACGGTAGAAATGTGGTTACAAAAAATTCAATAACTGTGCACTTCATGCATTTTCTCTAACTACTGTATATGCTTTTCAATTCAGGATATAAAGATTAAAAAAATTCCAAAATAATAATAAGTAAATTATATTACCAGTTTCAGAATAGACAGGTTAACAAGCTGTATTTTTTATTCATACACTTCAAAATATCATCTTTCAAGGTTCTGCACAGAAATTAATTTCAGTCCTTTCAATGCTCAGATAAACCGTAGTACACCTCCTGCTGCTCAGAGTCTCGTTTCCAGTCCCCTTCATTCTCTCTTCTGCCTTGTGTCTCTTGGTCCCCTAATCTTCTTTAGTCTTGCTGAGGATTTACATCTCTGTGGTCAAGGACTTTCAGTTCTCCTTCAGGCCTGGAAATCAAAGTAGGCTAAGCGTCAAGAGGATTTGCGCCCTTCCCATTGGGATGTGTGTGATGTGACAAATACGGGTGTGCTTCCGATAAGCATGGCATTCTGGGCATTCTGCAGACAGGTCAAAAATGCAGCAAAAGCCTTGTACACTTATTTCTTTCTTGTACCATAAGTTATTAAATTAAAAATTCTAAACAAAACTAAATCTACAGTAATTGAGATAGTGGTATTTAATGTAATTAAAATCTTGATTTCAAAATAAACATTTAGGTAGATAGTGTATAACTCAGGCATTTCACTTTTCTGTTTCTTTCCTTGCTTTTTAAGTTTCTGTAAACAGAACAACTTTAATTGGCTGTGATCATTAACTTTAACTAATGCAAACAACATTCATTCGTGTTAAACAAGCCAAAGTACCGGGTTTATTTGTATAATGGGTTACAGTAAGAAAGCAAATATGTGTGTTTTTAAATGTTTACCATTTGCCATTGATGCCTGAAATTCTAGTTCACCACCCATCATCTACACTACCCCTCTATCACGTTTTCTGCAATCATGAGTCGAGAATTTGTCCTTTTTGTGTATGAGTGGATTTCATAACTGTGGTAACTTCTTGCTGGTTTGAAACCATGAACTCTGTTTCTTTGTATTTCTTAATTTACTGTGGTTTTACAACCAGCTGTTTAAATCCACATTAATAAACTGGACGGCTTGTTGAATAATTGAATTATTGATACAGCAGGTAAGCTGAGCAAAACTACATGGTTTTGCGTTTTTACCTCTACCGAGCCCCTATTCATGATGACTCCCCAGTGAAATTTTTAAAACTCCATGCAGCTTATGAACCATCAAATAAATACAATTTTTTGTGGCCGTTTTGTAAAATACGCAGTTTTAGTGATGGTGTCCCATCATACCACACGCCACCATTTCCACTGAATCACTGCTGTTGAACGCATCCTTCACTGTAAGTAGGGCCACACCTAACATTTATGCCAAATTCATTACCATCTGCTGAACTGCTTTAGTGTGATAACTTGGATTTGGTTTTGTGACCCCCACCTCAATTATAATTCTTACTGAAATGCACTGGCTTTGAAGACTAGATTTTAAGTTGTATCAACAGTAACATACATGTAAAATTTCACAAATTTTGGAGTGATGTATCTCCCCCACTACAAATTACAGCCATCCTTTTCAAATAAATATTTCAAAAATGATGTAGTGTGGATTTTTATTCGATTTAGATATACATACAAAATTAAATAAAGATCAGCCATTTTGGAATAATGCTAAAAATTTTGGGATGCACCCCCTATTATAATCCCCCTCCCCAATTCAATTTTTGAAACACCATATAACCTATAGTTTAAGTTGGAGCAACACCGACCTACCTACATACATACTTTACTAAAAACCATTCAGAAGTTTGTGCATGATTGGCAGACACAAAACAGGCAAACAGAGAAACAAACAGACAAGATGCAATGTGAGGCTTGAAATGGTTGAGTATGTATAAAATGGTTAAGTAACATCAAATGAAGCCAAAAAATCTAAAAGGCAGGTAGAGAGTATTTAATTTATAAAATTAATAATAAATAAAAGCACTACATAGCCTATGACAATGTTATACATTGGGGAAGGAGACAATTCATCTGCATGTTCACAGTGTAGCTTGTGAAAATCTTGAACTTTAGCTAGGCAAGAAAATTTGAGGTTCACAGTGTCAGTTGCTCACATAATGTAAACAGTGTGGTCATCAAGAAATGGAGGGTAGCCTCTACAGCTCAGCTTATAAAAAGTCTGCCTTGTCAAAGCAGTAATGGCCGCACTGCAGAATGATGGGCACACAGTATGCTTTTGCAATATTTAAATCTTTTTATGAAATGTCTTATTGGCAGCAAGTATAAGAAATGGGTTTGGATATAAAACATATTGGGTTTAGCTTGTGGCAGATGGCCGGGGTCCATGCCCAGCCGGGACGCCCCTTCACTCTATATTCAGGGGGAGCAGCCCTGAGCGGTGCAATACCTTCCCCAGGACGCTAGATGGCCGCCCCACTGAGTTGGAGCGATGCCTCAGTTTCCCGCAGGACTCCATGGGAATTGGAGTTCGGTGCGGCCCTGTTGGGTCCCGCAGGCACCACCAGGGGGTGCTGCAGCTGGGACTCCTCAGCCCGTATGGGCAGCGTATTCGCCACACCCGGAAGTGCAGCCGGAACTCGCCAATTTATTTTAACGTGCCTCCATGTCGGGTTAGGTGCCCATATAGCGCCTTTTGTTACAAGCTGTGTAAACAAATCAATGAATTAATTTTTTAGATAGAAGTTTTTATTGTGACCACTATTACTAACACAATTATAGTGCTAGTCCACAGCCCACCAGGGCCATATTCATTGTTTGTGACTGAATTTAGCAACCTTTTATCTGATTTGGCTATAAATTATGATCACATAGTATTGATGGGGGATTTTAATGTACTCATTAATGTGGAAACTGACACTTTTAGCAAATGTTTTACTTATTTGTTAAATTCAGTAGGATTTTGTCAGATTGTCAAAGGTCCAACTCATAATCATACCCACACATTAGATTTAATTATAATTAATTTAATATTACTCCATTAAGTTATTTCCGATCACTACTTAATTATGTTTGATTTGGTTCTGCCCTTACCAATACACTCACAGATTAAAACAAAGACAGTGCAACATCTAGACTCTAATTCTGCTTCAAAATGTATAGATACTGAGTAAGTTGAGTCTAATTGTGGAAAAACATTTAGATCGGTTAACATCACATTATAATGTGACCTTGAGAGATGCTCTGGACACAGTGGCTCCCCTTAAAACAAAGTGATCAATGCACATAGAAACTCTCCCTGGTTTAATGATAATACTCAAGCTCTTAAATTAGGGTGTCGAAAACTGGAGCACAGATGGAGAACAACAAAGCTGCAGGTCTTTCAAATTGCATGGACAGAGAGTGTTAAAAAATATAAAAAAGCTCTCTTTAAAGCTTGCTCAGAATACTATTCTACAATAATAGATAGCAATAATAAAAATCCTCAGGTACTCTTCAGAACAGTGGCTAAATTAACAAAAGGGAATTCAGATCTACAGTGCAAAATACCAACAGATATTAGCAGTACCAACTTTATGAACTTCTTTAATGAGAAAATTAAAAATATAATACCCCAGATCTCAGCATCACAGTGCAACCCACATTCTAGCTTGGCAGACCCTCTCTCACATTGGATTCAACGCTTTAGAAATTTGAATCCTGTAATTGAGCATGTCTTTAATTTCTAAAATGAAACCTACTACTTGTTCCCTAGATCCGGTGCCAACAAAAGCAGTAAAAAGTGCAATGGATGTTCTGCAGCACCTATTCTTAACATTATCAATAGTTCATTATTGCATGGCACAGTCCCTGATGCACTAAAAGTGTCAGTCATTACACCATTGCTTAAAAAGTCAGACCTAGACCCACATATACTAAATAATTATAGACCTATTTCAAATCTACCCTTTCTCTCTAAAATACTAGGAAAAGTAGTCACCAATCAGCTTCAGTCACACCTTACACATCACAATTTATTTGAGAAATTCAAGTCTGGTTTCCGCACTGGTGATAGTATTGAAACGGTACTAATGCATGTTGTAAATGACATTCTGATATTCTCTGATGAAGGAAACTCCAATGTAATTATGTTGTTAGACTTAAGCGTAGCGTTTGACACCACTGACCATTCTATTTTACTGCACAGGGTAGAAAATGATGTTGGGCTTACAGGCACTGTGCTCGCTTGGTTTAGTTCTTATTTATCAAATCGATTCATTTGTACAGATATGTGCTGATAGTACTCCGTCATTATACACAGAAGTGAGATACTGTATGGTGTCCCACAGGGCTCAGTACTAGGACCTTTTTGGTTTTCACTTTACATGCATCCACTGGGATCTCTCATTAGAAAACATAATGTTAATTTTCACTCGTATGCAGATGACACCCAGTTATACCTTTCTTTTAGATCAAATGTTTTAGATCAAGTTTCTCCAATGTTGTCTTTAATTAGTTGTGTTAGTGAATTAAAGGAAAGGATGGATGAGAACTACCTAAATTTAAATACCGATAAAACAGAGATGTTAAATATTGGAAGTAATGATGCTGACAATATTTTGTCATCATTTAACTTGGTTGGAATCACCATTAATTTTACTGAATAAGCCTGCAATCTAGGAGTTATCTTTGACTATAGCATATCATTTAAAGTGCACATTACAAAGTTGTCCAAATCATGTTTCTTCCATCTTAAAAATGTTGGGAAATTAAGGCGCTTTCTAAATAGATAGGATTCTGAGAAATTAATTCATGCATTTATTTCTAGTAGGATTGACTACTGCAATGCTGTGTTCACTGGATGTTCAAATTGTTCTTTATACAGCTTCCAGTTAATCCAATGCTGCTGCAAGAATTATTAGAAGAACAAGAAAGTACAAACACATAACTCCAGTTCTTAAATCCTTACACTGGCTCCCGGTTAAGTTTAGGGCGGATTTCAAAATCCTCCTTTTAACATATACAGCCTTAAATGGCCATGGTCTGGCTTACTTGTCTGAACTTATCATGACTTACAAACCAGAGCGCACATTAAGATCTCAAGATGCCGGTCTGCTTATGATTCCAAGGATTGATAAAATAACAGTGGGATGTCAAGCTTTTATTTAAAGGGCCCCTAAACTGTGGAATGGTCTGCCTGCTACTATAAGAGATGCCCCTTCAGTCTCAGCTTTTAAATCCCGGCTGAAGACTCACTACTTCAGTTTAGCATATCCTGACTAGAGCTGCTGATTAACTGTACAGACTGCATCTCTGTTGTTAGTTATTAGCACTAAAACATAAGTAATATGATAGTTATAATTTGTTACTAACTCTCACCTATTCTGTTTCTCTTCTTGGCACCAAGTGCCACTGCCCACCTGCCAAGTTGTTTTGTCTGCCTAAGGTAAAGTCATGCCTAATAGAGGATCGCATGAATCGTGGGGTAGAGGGGTCCTTTCATCGGACTGGCTGTCCCAGCGCTGTCTCAGCTGTGTAATAGCCAATAGGGGGAGGTAGCTTGATGGCTGAGGTCTCCAGAGCTCTAAACAAATCCAAACCATATTATGTGATATCATCTACTGTTAAATTCTGCTCTGTACTTGTAATATTTTTTTTATTTTACTATTATATTGTATTAAAGATTACTTGTGTTTTGTTCTGTGTATTGTATTGTATTGTATTGACCTCCTTTTTTTGACACCCACTGCATGCCCAACCTACCTGGAAAGAATTTTCTCTTTGAACTGCCTTTCCCAAGGTTTCTTCCATTTTTTCCCTACTAGGGTTTTTTTTAGGAATTTTTCCTTGCCTTGTTATAGAGTCAAGGCTGGGGGGGCTGTTAAGAGGCAGGGCCTGTTAAAGCCCATTGTGGCACTTCTTGTGTGATTTTGTTCTATACCAAAATAAATTATATTGCATTGTATTGTATTACTACAAGCCTTATTTACCTTCAGTTTACTGAGAAAACAAGAATATGGTAAAGTATCAATTATAGAAACTAATCAGTCCATCAGCCCATTCCTTATCAAACCAGCTTGATCAAGGTCAGGGTCATGATGGCAAGAGCCCATCCTGCCAGTACTGAGAACAAGGCTAGACGCAGTTTTGAATGATGTCTCAGTATATCATAAGCAGACTCACTCACATGCACCTAGACTCACTGGGGCAGTTTAGAGCCCCCCTTTAAAATTAAACACTAGTCTTAAGATTTTAGAGGAATACTGGAGTATCTAGAGAAAAGCCCACACATATATGGGGAGAATATGCCAACAGTGGCTGGCCAGGATTTGTAGTCAGACTCCTGAAGCTGTGAAGCAGCGATGCTTATCATGAAAACCCCAAAACAATAACCACCAATACAAAAACAAAAATGTAGCAATATACTTAAGGAAGTATAGCTGACAAATTTTTCTTTTGTTATTATTCTTTATTTGGCTGACACTTTTACCCAAGGCAACTTACAAAAATCAATATAAATACAATTTTAACAGAAAGTACCATCTGAAGAAAAATCGAACAAAACGAGTCACATTCAAGTACAAGGCGACAGAATGTGTCGCACATGAGCGGTAAAACCATTCAAAGTGTTGTGAATATTCTGCTCAGGTTGGGTTTTGATAAGGCTTTAAAAGTTGGCTCATTTTTTTACATTTCTTTTATTGTAAAATGTGGAATGCTTAAAAAGTAATAAATAGAATAGAGACCTCCTTTCAGTATCTTGATATTCTTTATTTGTTTAATGATAACTTTCATTATCAAGAAAACAGGGCTAGTAGGTTTACATCTATTGCAGTGATGAGGTGATAAAATGAAAATTAATTCACCAAGATTCCATCTAGAATAAAGTGTTATTTTTATTATGTTTCTCTCACTGAAATGTGAAATTTTCTATTGATGGTATAAGCAATTAAAAAAGCATACATGGATCTGGCCAATTATATACTATAAAATATCAGCCTCTAAAATTCATCCATCCACCAAATAATTATGAAAAATAGCCTTTTTTCAGTTTTTCTTTCTCACAATAGCACCACCTACATTTGGTCAATTTAATTAAAATCCTGAATAATGTTCTGTTTGAAGTGCTTGAAGATGAATGATTGCTATAATTTGGCATCACCTATTTATTATGGTAATGCATGTAATGGACTGGAAAGCTTTTGCTGAGACTTTGTATTAGATGTGAAGTGGAGGGGTTGAGACTGCAATGATCCACGCCAGGATTTTAAATGACCAAAGAAACCTTTCATTTCGTGTAAGTCTGAAGCAGCCTTAGACTGCTGAAATATTAACCCATGACTGACTCTGACCGTGTGTGTTCTTTGAAATCCAAAGTATTCAACCGAAAGTTAAATGTTCAGTGGTGGCTGCTGGGATTAATTACCAATTCCTCATAGAGGCTGCCTTAAAATGAAAATAGCAGAACAGACATTTCAAGACCTTTCTAGACATATTTGCTCTCTTAGTGAATTTGGTACTGTCACAATAATGAGCCTACTTTGGCACTGAGAAAAAATACACAAATTCAGGTGAACCTATTTGAAAATCACAAATGTATATAGACCACTTAATTTTTTATTTTCTAGCAAAAGTGTTGCAGTATTCTTCTTTCTACAACACGAGCGAAGAGGCATGCATGTGTGTTCATAAAGAGACGGCTGTAGCTATTCTTTGACAAAAGTGTATAATAATAATTATAATAATTAAATGTATATAGTGCTTTTCTAGATTACTCAAAGTGTTTTACAAAGGCAGCACAGAACCACTTCAATTGCCACCAATGTGTAGCATCCACCAGGATGATATGATGGCAGCCAGTCTTGCAGTTGTAAGTTCATGTGAAGGGGTCAGAAAGATACTTAGCCAATAATGGACAGGGGATGATTAGGGTTCCGGAATGACCAGGATGCACTGGGAAATTTAACCAGGATATTGGGAAACACCCTACTCTTTCAAAAGGTGCCCAGGGATCTTTTATGACCGCATTAGTCAGGATGTCAGTTAGTCAGGAAATCAGACGGCACTGATTTTTGTAGCACCAGTGACACTGTCACTGCATTGATCATTGGGATCCACACACAGACCACATGGTAAGGGCCCCTTCCTGGTCTTATCAACACCTCTTCCAGCAGCAACTCAAGCTTTTTTTAAATGGTCTCACATCCAGGCACTGGTTGGACCCAAATATGTTTAGCTTCAGGTGGATTACCTGCTCTGAAGTTCACACGAATTTTGTGTTTTGCTTGAATTTTTAATGCTATATAGTTCCTGTATTTTAGCAAACACTAATGTCACATGTGATTCACATTTTTAATTCCAATAAATTCCTTCTTTTGGATGTGATTTTATTCTAATTTTGCCAACATGAATCTATAAACAGTTTAACTGTCTATCCATCCTGCCATTATATGAACCTGCTTAATCCAATCACATGATCTCAGGTACTGGGGAGGGACTGACATGACAGGAAACAGCTGTCCATCACAGAGTTTACTAGCATAGACTATACTATAAACGTCATCTGCATAGATTGCAGCATAGATTGGATGGGAAGCGGCTGTAAACTGCCATCTTCAGGAATCTCCACTGATATTCTACAGGTTTTGAATCTGTGCCTTGACTGAACCACTCAAGGACAATCAAAGACTTGACCCTAAGCCACACCAGCATTGTCTTAGTTGTATGTTTCAGATCATTGTCATGCTGTAAGGTAAGCCATCGTTGAGGAAATCTCCCTGTATTTGGCTGTATTCATCCTTCCCTCAATTCTGACCAATCTCCCTGTCCCTGTTACTGAGAAATGCCATATTGCCACCACAATGATTCACCAAATGGATGATATTAGGCAGATGATAAGCAGTTCCTGGTCTTTGCCACATATAGTGCTAAGAGATCTGCCCAAAGACTTCAATTTTTATCTTATTGGACCAGGGAATCTTTTTTCATCATGATCTTGAGGTGATTTAAATTACATTTGGCAAACTCCAGGCAGGCTGTCATATGTGTTTTACCCAGGAGTGCTGCTGGGATGGTCATCCTTCCAATAGGTTCTCCCATTTAAGCAGAGGATTCCTCAAGCTCTGAAACAGTAAGTCCCTTCTTAACAAGTTACTAAAAAGAGGCCTGGTCGCTCCAAACCTCTTCCATTTCACAATTATTGAGGCCATTGTGCTCTAGGGAATGCTCAAAGCTGTAGAAATTGCTTATACTGTGCCCTCATCCAGATCTATGTCTCACCACAGTTTGATTGCGGAGGTCTACACAAAGTTTTTTGGATTTCATGGCTTGATTTTTGTCCTGAAATGCTGTGTAGATTGTGATACATTACTGCAGGTACAAACAGGTGTGCCTCTATAAACGATGTTCAATCAATTAAATTGGCCACAAGTGGACTCCACCCAAGTTCCAGACACATCTCAAATGTAAACAGGATGTGCCAGACCACAATTTGGAGTGCCACAGCAAAGGGTCCAAATACTTATACAGGGTGGTCCACGGAAAAGTAGCCCACCTCTGGCGATAGTATGACAAGATGAATGAGCAAGTGGATTGTTTTTATTTACTT
Organism: Erpetoichthys calabaricus; assembly: GCF_900747795.2. NCBI lineage: Eukaryota > Metazoa > Chordata > Cladistia > Polypteriformes > Polypteridae > Erpetoichthys > Erpetoichthys calabaricus. The sequence continues at coordinate 72,426,304 of NC_041396.2, read as the reverse complement.
ACCCACAAGTTATAACAGATGCTGAAAGTGGTCCCCATTCATGTCAATGCACCTTTGGGCACGTCGAAGCATGTTGGCTGATAGTACATGCAGCTCTTCAACAATGATGCTACGGACAGTGTTCGTGATGGTTTCCCTGAACTCATCCAGGGTATGTGGATTGTTGGCTTACACTTTCTGCTTTAAATTTCCCTGCAGATAAAAATCGCATGTGGACAAATCTGGGGAACGTGGTGCCAATAACCCCTTGCTCACACTTTGCTCCTCTGTAAACAGTTAATAAATCTGTGCCAGTGGGTCACGTGAGGTGTGGCATGTTGCCCCATCTTGTTAGAAAAAGCAGTCTTCTGATGTTAGTTGGTCGTAAAATTGTTCAAAGATGTCCTAGTAAACCGCTGTATTGACCGTTGATTTGAAGAAAGCTGGGCCCACTATTCGTGTTCCTGACACTGCGCACTGGTCGTGAAGTGGCTATGACCTCCTCCAAAGAGTGTGGCACCGATATTGGAGGCGGGCTACTTTTCTGGGGCCCACCCTGTAGAAATTAAGAGATTAGAGTTTTAGATTTTCAATAAATTTGCAAACCATTCTGAACATGTTTTAACTTTTTAATTATGGGTTATTGAGTACAGAATGATGAGCAAAAATTGCAACATTTATTATTTAAATCTAAACCCACATATCAAAAAAGTGTGCAGAAAGTGAAGGGGCCTAAATACTTTCTGAAGCCACTGTAAATATTTCTTTGTATATATAAGAAGTTTCTGTTTATGTTTCAATTGTTAGTTTTATGCAGCATGACTTTTAGCAATACTGTATTTGTATTTGTAATTAGAGTGTCACACTGGCCTTTTATGTAAAAGTGCCCTTAAAAATTGAATTGAACTCAGCAGAACAACATGTTCTGCCGCACATGTTTTACATTACATTAAATATTCTCCAAATTGGAAATCTGTATGCAAAATTAAGGTCCTGTCTGGTTCAAACTACTGTACATCACACCACTAAAATCAAAAAAGCAGTTGCTTAGGCATGCAATAGAAATACTCCCACAATCCTAATTAGTCCATGTTTTCAAGCTTTACAATCCTAAGTAGCTATCCTGCAGGACTGAGGGTGAGAAATGTGTTTCTAATTCTATAGCTGGCTAATCAATCAGATTTTATTTTTTTACAATGTGATAGTGTTTACATACTATCTAAGTCTTAACATAGCACATAAATATTGCTTTAATTATTTGAAATGTAGACATGTTAAACATTCTGAAGGACAAACAAAAAACAATTTACTGCTCTGCAAGGAACTGAACTTTAAGACTTTTTTAAACATTTGTAGGTTAAATTAGATAATTAATATGGATGGAATTCTAAGGCTATATGCAAAAAAAAAAAAAATTAAAAAAGATGACACAGTGAGCAGCATTTCCCACTTATAGTACTTAGACCCCTTTTTGATGCTCTTCCGAGACGCGCGTTTTCCTCCGACTTAATATTATCTGGCAAACATTTGATTAAGGAAGTGCTGTCAGGTTGCTTGTACAAACTAAAATGCCCCGGTTTGAGGGTATGTCTGTGTGCATGAGTGTGCCACACAGAAGACAGGCATTAATTGCTGGGCTGGTTCCTGCCTTCAGCCATTTCTTGATAATTTATTCAGGAAACTTTCCAAGTGCATGTTTTTTTTTCCAACAAATGCCATAATATGACAGCCATTGTTAGATTTGGCTTTATTGAAGGAAATAAAAAAGCTAAAAACGCTGCTCACCAAAATCACATTTAAATTACACTACGGTGAATCTGATATAGTACATGAAGATCATTTTAAAGAAAATACATTTATCAATCAATTAATTATAAAATGTATTTTGATTTCACACAAACAGCATTGGTTTGTCAACTTATTCATGCATTAGAAACACGTTTATTTTAATATAACGCATATGCAGTGAACAGAAGTGATGACCTGCCCTCTGTGAAATAAAGAAATAATAATTTGCAATTAATAATCTGCTTTCAAAACTTTCATCATTGAATTTAAACATATTTACTTTCAAACAAAATCAATTTTTGTTTGAAAATGTGTGATGAAACACTTATCTTTAATTGTTTAACAGTATTATGCTTTGTGGCTTTTTTTGGAGTTTGGGGGGCTGTGCAGTGGCTTTGGTGTTTCTAGGAGTACCTCAAGTACCCACAAGCCCCTCGTGATGCCGCTCCTGCCTCCATCCCACCACTTCTCTCCTGATTATGTGAGATCTAATAGACACTTGTTTATGCATTTGCAGTAGCACTTGTACAGTTCAAATGTAATGTCAAAACCTGATTTGTGCTTTTTTATTGAGAGAAATCTGCTTCCCATTAAAGTTAAACATGACTTTGTCCTTTATGTTTACTTGATGTACTGTAATCATGTTACTTAATAGTTCTTCTTAGCAATATACTCTAAAAAAGTTACACCATTTTAGAAAGTTATGTGAAATCAGAAATTGCAATCAAACATGAATTTCATTGAATGTTTCATATTAATTTTTCCTAGTCAACTACATCACAAATGTGCTCCTTCTCACACCGTCTAAATAAAGAATTCTGAATTTGCACATGAAATACTCTTGTGTATAACTTATTTTTATAAGCAAGCTTTCATAGTTGTAATATTATATCACTTTTTACAGGATTACTTGGTTTAAGAATAAATCAATCTAATTCATTTAACAAGGGATACTTTTGAGAATAGCAATGTAGCTTTTGTGTATTGTAACCACAAGGGGTGTCACCGAGTTCCAAACACAACACAACACAATTCCGGGTTCAAATACAAGGTCTTTATCAGCCACTGACACCTTTCTTACTAAATTCCAGCATAAATACAGAAGTATAAGCAGATTATCTTCCTCCTTACGTCTTCCTAGTGAGTATCACCCACTGCCTCCTGACTCTGACTCATCAAAGTGAGGCTGCAGGCTTCTTTTAAACTGAATCTGGAACTGTTTCTGGTATCCTGGCATCTGGAGTAATGGCCTGGCAGCCCCCAAAAATAATGACAGGGTTGGACATTTGGATTCCCATGCCACCCTGCAGATGTTTCTACTTGGTTCAGCCTGGAGGAACGCTGCCACCTTCCGTGTGGTGGGATGAACTGCTCCCAGCAGTCCCATTCACCCAGTCCATTCATCATACTTTTCTCCCTGCCTGGATAAAGAATATTCAGGGTTCTGGCTGGGTCCAGACTCATCTCTCGCCAATCATCCCACTGTGGCCTCCCGTCCAGGTAAGTAATCATCGTTCAATCTGACCAGGATGTCTGTCCTTCCTCCATGGCACTTGCAGTATATAAAGTAACCCATCCCACTTTAATCCAGTTGTGGGGTCCAGAGTTTATGCTGGAACCACTGCACACACATCAAAAATCAGCCCTGGACAGACACCGGCACGTTGCAGAACCCATTCACACAAGCCCACACTCACAACTGGAGCAATCTGGAATCTCCACATCTTTTTGGACTGTGGGAGAAAAAAAGGATAACAGCATACTCCACATGGACAGTGAATTTGCACCATATTAGGATCCAGCATGTTGGATCAATGAGGCAACAGAGCTGTCAACTGAACCTCATTTTTGTGTATACAGATCTTAAGAACTTACTCTGTAAACAACAAGCTAAGCTTTTTCTAGAATTTCAGAGTTTTGTCAATAATTTCTGGTCACCAAGTGTATTTACTGTACATTACACTAAATTGGTTTTTGAAATTGAGTAAGAAAACCACTTACTTGCAGCGCATATGAAGATGAGACAAACTAAGTAGTGTGGAGAATGTTATGTCATGAAGGGATAAGAGATTGACTGTACATAAATAAAATCTTTAAGCGTCTTCTGATGGTATATTCTGCCTAAGGACCAATAAAATGAACTTTCATTGACTGTATCACTTGCTGTTTAAAATGTTCCATTTTCAACATGACGGTGGATGCACGCAATGCTGTGCTACGAAGGTTGTTGTCTTGCACCATTTCACACTGCAGCTGAAGTGGGAAACAAACATAATTTGCTGGAAGAAGGGCACATGGACCAGAACAGTTCAAACGTACTAATAAAGAAAAACACTCTAGCAAATAATCACTTAAGAAAGTATTAAATAAAGATTATCCACTTTATCTCACCTCTCCCCTCTTACTTTGAGGATATATAAAAAGATAAGGCACATCTACCAAAAGAAGGGAAGGTATTCATTATGATTTATTTTCCTGTCCAGGTAGATCGTGACAGGAGAAGGTGTGCACATTAAACATCCCATGTGAACTATCAGATTACCTCTAGTGATCAAAGCAGACAACGTCAGAGAGGCGAGATTGTGTTGGTTTGGACATGTGCAGAGGAGAGATGCTGAGTATATTGGGAGAAGGATGCTAAGGATAGAGCTGCCAGGGAAAAGGAAAAGAGGAAGACTTACTAAGAGAAGGCTTATGGATGTGGTGAGAGAGGACATGCAGGTGATGGGTATAACAGAACAAGATGCAGAGAACAGAAAGATATGGAAGAAGATGATCCGCTGTGGCAACCCCTAATGGGAACAGCTGAAAGAAGAAGGAGGAGAAGAAGAAGATAAAAGCAGATGAGCTACATTTCAGTTTAAGGGCACCAAATGCAGCTATGGCACTAGGAATTGAATAGCTGCTCTACTGTTAAAATCATTAGCTCAGTCTCTCTTGTAAAGCAGACTTGAATAAAAACTTACAATCAGTAAAGTCACCATGCCCTACAGAAACAGAATTATGGAGAGCAGTTCATTGTACTATAATAAGAAGGTTTTGAAAAACAGCATCACTACATTCTCTAAATGCTTAAAAATGGGTTTTCATAAATGATATTATGTATACACTATGAGACAAAAGTTCAGAAGCACCCATACATTTTAATGTTTTTGATAGAAACTGATACCTTTTATTATCAAGATACCATTAAAAAAACTTATGAATATATCCAAGTATTTGTAAGTATTGCTAATGGCTATTACTGCTTGAATTGAATTTATTATTCATATACACAGACAAATTTGTTGGTACCTTCACAGCTCATTGAAAAAGTGCTGTATGCCTCCTGACTAAATGAAAAGCAATTGTCCCATGGATACCTGCATGCTGTTGATATGTCATTGAGTAAAGCAAGGCAAGAATGAAAAGAGTTAAACTATTGCTTATTCTACAAAGACATTCTAAAATGGCCTGGACACATTCGTTGGTACCCCTAGAAAAGGTCATAAATAATTGGATTTGAGTGATTTTTCAAACTACCGTATATACTTGTGTTTAAGTTCTCCCGCAGATAAGTCGGGGCTTGATTTTACCATATAATTTCCAGTATTTTATAATGTTGGTCGTATAAGTTGAATGCGGAAAAACTCAGACTATTTGTCCAAGAAATTATGATATGCTAATGCCCACCTGAGAGAGTAACTGCGGAGCACACTGCCTTTTTTTTCTATGTATTGTGCCTACATGACCACACGGTAATACCTAAACTATTCCGAAGCGACATTTGCACTGTTTTGTGTTTTTTGTATCTCACAATTTTATCACACTTTTATCGTAAAAGCATCCCTTATCTACGATGGAGCGTTCGATCAGAAGAAAATATGAAGCTGGTTTTCAATTAAAAGTCATTGACATGATGAAAGAAACTGGTAACTGTGCTGCTGCAACACAATTCGATGTGCCTGAGAAACTGGAGGAAGTCTCATATTTTTGAACGGGTGTTTAAGTTGGGGTCTAATTTTATGATCAATTTTTTGGGTTTCAAGACCCGACTTATAGGCGAATATATATGGTAGCTGTTTTCTTTAATTAGTATCGCACATGTCTCCAAGCGTGCAATCAGTCATTCAGTCAGTTTAAAAGAAGAAAAACAGACTGACTGCTATGTGGTACCATTGAGTGTCCCACACTGAATATGGACCACAGAAAAGAAAGGAGAAAGTTGTCTGAGGAGATCAGAAAGAAAATTATAAACACTCAAAAGACCGTCTCTGCAAACTGCAGCCAATCTACCTGGACGTAACTGCGTGAGGGAAATCTACCCAAGAATGGGCAGAAGGATAGTGAGAATGGTAGACTAAAAGCCAAGGACAATTTCCAAAGAGATACAAGCTAAATCCCAAAGTCAAACTCCATCAGTGTCTGACCACATGTTGAGTAACAGAGGGCGCAGTGGAGAAAGATCCAGAAGTACTTCCCTATTGAAAGAAAAACATAAAAGAGCCAGACTAGATTTTGCTAAACTGCATATTTACAAGCCAAAATTCTTCTAGGAGAATGTCCTTTGGATAGATGAGACAAAACTGCAGCTCTATGTCCACAAAGAAAAAAAATGAAGCTTTCAAAAAAAAAAAATACCTACTGTAAAACATGGAGGAGGCTCGGTTATGTTTTAGGGCAGCTGCGTCTAGCACAGGGTCCTCTGAGTCTATGCAGGGAACAATGACATCTCAAGACTATAAAGACATTCTGGAGCAAAACCTACTGCCCAGAGTCACAAAGCTCTGTCTCAGGATCCTCCAGCAGTATTATAATGACCCAAAACACACAGCTAAAAGCACCCAAGAAAGGCTAAGAACAAAACATTGGACTATTCATCCATCCATCCATTTTCCAACCCTCTGAATCCGAACACAGGGTCACGGGGGGACTGCTGGAGCCAATCCCAGCCAACACAGGGCACAAGGCAGGAACCAATCCCGGGCAGGGTGCCAACCCACCGCAGAACATTGGACTATTTTAATATGATATTGATTAAAAAGTGGTTATCAATTACTGTTCAAAAAATTAAATGTCTTGGTAGTGTATCTTTAATAAAGTGGAGCAAATTAACTGCAGTTATCATTGTGCATTTACAAATTTTTAAATCCCTTTTCTGATGAACAATTTTGTTTAGCATCTTCTGGGCATGTGATTAACTGTCGCAGCATCCCTGTAATTTTATTTCCTTCAGCACCTCTTCCTAAGAGCAGCACTGTGGCTTGTTTAGTAGCCAGATACTAGCTGCCTGGGGCGCCTTCTCTGTGGAGTTTGATTCCTGTCCCGGATTGTTAGGTTTGTGTTTTGGTGAGTGTTCTCCTAGTGCAGCAGCCTTCTCCCAAATCCCAAAAAACTGTAAAATCTAAATTGATCCACCTTGTATGAATATAGGAATGCTTGTGATGAGTTTGTGTGCCTCCTTCTGTTTTTTTTTTTTTTCATTTTGTGTCCAGTGATTCCATTACTCAAGCCCATCATGATCTTTCCAGCCTAAAATATTAGGTTTGGGAAAATGAATGGGAATTCTGGAAACAGCTTGCAAGAAATTACAAGATACACATTAAAAGAGAATCCTTATTTTGCCATTTATCAGTTTTAAAAGTATGAAATTTATAAAAGAAAGAATTTTGCAGTGGTATAAAATAAGGCAAAAATAAGTGTTTAAAAGGTCACCAAACATATTAAGAGTATCCTTATGGTAAAATAAAAAATTATGTGGAGAAGCTTATTTTTCCTCTTTCTTTCAGCTACTGACTGACAGAACAACACATTGTATATGTAATCTCAAAAAAGAAACTTGGCTTGAAATGGGGTCTTCTGGGAGGAATTCTCTTCTGTTGTAGCCCATATCTCTATGTTCAAGAAAGAGAAGCACAGTGAATATAGACGAGTGTCTGCCCATGCTGTCCCTGAATTTTAACGCCTCCAGTCAGCATTCAGCACTGCTCACACACCTCCTGGGGCTCTCTGAGCTACTCTCTTGCCATCTGTCCATCGTGCGAGGAAAAATTGATGTAGTGCCAAAAAGGTTTTCATCTCCTAGCATAAATTGGAAAAAGTACCTGTGATTTCTTTGATACACATAGGCCAGAGAAAGAAAAGGTTAGGTTTTTTTTTTGTTTTTGCCAGAACTTTATATTCGCTTTTGTATTACAATTACTTCTTAAGATAAAATCAGTGCTCATAATGATGCATTTTTCTGCAAAGAAAACTTTTTAAAATGTTAATGATCAAAAAATAAAGCAATATATATGTAAATGGGGAAAAGAATGTTTCTCTTAAAGCTAATTTTTCTCAATGAATGTAATGCTATAGAACTACAAAAGTAGGCAGAAGGTAGTTAAGCTTATTTTATTCTTGCATATTAATACAATTATGCATCCTGTTAATGCATTGTTTTACATTTATGTATTTTTTAAAAAAAAATTTTTTTTTACCTGCTAACTATACAAATTAATAATTTGGAAGCATGTGTTTGCATATTTGAAATTGAAAATTATGACCCCCCCCAGAAAAAAAATTTGTATTAATTTTATCATAATTTTAGCAAAATATGCAGATTGTTAAAAACTAAGAATACAAAACTGATCAAGTTATAATCTAAAATATGGACCTAAAAAGCTTGCTCAGAATATTTCCAGAAAAGGTCTTGACAATCATTCTCTAAGGGTATAATAACCAATCAACATATTTTGCCAATTTTGAATGATCTTTTATAATTATGTAAGAGTTACAAAATCACTCACTCATTGCATGCTTATTGTTCTGTGTTGCTGCATAATTATTTATTCAATTTTTACTCCAGACCTTATTTTTAATATCAGGCTAATGCAAGGAATCACAGCATCAGGTGCAACAAGGAAACAGACTTGGAAAGGACAGCAGGCCAAGGCTGAGTAGCCTCACAATCTGTGGTCTGCCTGTCAAGTAGTTAGTAATCCAAGACAGTCACTGGACATCCACCATCATTGACCTCAGATTGTCTCAAAGCAGTAAAGACCGTATTGGGCTTTAGTCTAACATACTGTAGCTTGATTAGTGCTGCTGTGCATATAGCATTTCTGTTTGTTAGTCATTTGTAAACGTAATACAATAATTATGAACTGTTACTAACCTTGCACTGTTTAGTTTCTCTTCTTGGAATCAAGCTGTGGCACTTAGCCCCACTGCTCTACCTCCAAACTGTTTTCCTACTCATGGAAATACATCTGAGATATTTGAGCACTGAAGTCAATGGATGGGAAGATTCTGTCATCAGACTCTACACTAGCATGCCCACAAGGGGGTGGGCAGCTAATTGGCAGAGGTCTCCATGACAGTGAATGTGACTGACTTTGTTTTTGCCTTTCTCTCTTACAATTGAAGGTCCCTTCCAGAGGTTTATTTTCTCCAGGGATGCTACTGACTGAAGTTTTTGTTTTCCTCTCTTCTGATGTCAACTGGTCATAGTTCATCAGTTAATAGTTAATAGCCAGATATTGCTGGGCTTTATTTATGTTCATCAGTTTCCAACTACTTTGTTTTCCTGTTTAACCAAATCTGGGCCATTACATGTGATCATTATGTAATCGATACTTCAGTTTTTTTGTTTTTTGTCCATTGCCTCTTGACTATGTAAGGAAACACCAACATATGACATACTGTTCAACTTGTCTTCATGTCTAGTTACGCAAGACATCAAGCTTATTGGTGGTCCCTCCTCCTATTGGCCCTCTAGAATAGAAATCCCCATTTTTAGATTGTTTTTGGACCATATTTTGTGCAGGAAATTACACCCTTATGATAAAGAGTAAATCATCATAAATCATAAAGAGTAAATCTTCAATAAAAATGATCAGAAGGACTTTAAGTTGAATATGCTTCATCAACCAAACCCAGTGGTTAATCCCTTGATGAGATGCAAGGAGTCAAAGTTACTCCTTTTCACAAAACTTTGAAAAAATGGGATTGGTCAAACAGGCATGTGGAGTGTTGTTTATGCTATTTCAAGGTTGCTGATCATAAATATATCTCTCTATAAATAAAATCCAACGTCTGTCTGTCTGTCTGTCTGTCTGTCTGTCTGTCTGTATGTCTGCCTGCTTTTCATGAGAGAACTACTTAACAGATTTAGATCAGGTTTTTTTCTATAATTTGCTTAAACATTCTGGTTGATTTTGCGTCTTCTCTCATTGCACTATGTATCATAGTTTGCTTGCAGTACCAATTTATTTATGTGAATCCGAGAGACACGCAGCTGGCCGAGAAGAGCCCTCCTCATTCACATGCCAGCCTTGGGGCGTTCCTTACCTCCACTTAGCTAGCGAATGAGTGAACTACATAATGTATTTAGATTGGGTTTTTCTTCTATAATTTGCTTGAACATTCTGGTTGATTTTGCGATTTCTGTCATCACACTAAGAATCATAGTTCACTTTCAGGAGCGATATATTTGCGCTAATCTGAGATAGAGGCTATGGGACGAGGGGAGGGGGAAGTGTGATGTCAGGAGTAGGGAGCCGGGCGGGGCCCCCCTCACTGTCCTGTTTCACTACTACGAGGGCAGAGACGCAGGGGACAGCTGGTTTTTGATATTTGATTCTTTACCAGTGCTCCTAGGCATCTAAAAGCCACTTGCAGAAGGTTAAAAATGACAAACATCAAATAAAACAATGTGTAGTATGTGTGGCGTGTGGCTGGGGGTGGTACCCAGCCGGGATGCCCAGGAGGACTGGAGGAGGGCTTACGCCTCCTCCAAACCATGAGGGCGCGGCCGCCCTGGTGGCTTTGGGGACCACGGGAACAGAGTTTAGAAGCTCATCCCTATAGGGGCCCGTGGTCACCGCCACGGGGCGCCCCAATGCCTGAGGAGCCCTGGCCCTCAGCACTTCCACCACACCTGGTGCTAGCACATATGGTTTTAGATTATTTCAAGGTGATTATGAATGTGATGTTATTTCTGATTTTTGATCCTTTACTTGAGATCTAATCCATCTAATGGACAACTATCAGTGGGTGAAAAAATCACAAATTTCTATTACATTCACAAATATTTAGACTTTAAACATTTAAACTGAGGCACACAATGTAATATTTCAAATATCTGACACAACTGTGCTTGTTTATTATGTACTTGTTCCTCATGAGTAAATCATTACATTTCTTTCAAACACCCAAAATTACGCAGAATTCTACTGATTCAGACTTTTATTATTATTGTAATTTAAAAATGACAACATTTTGTGATGGTGTTGTCCACTTCAATGAGTGCCAGACAGGCCATTTGCTGAGGTCCATTGCTGATTTGCCTTGCAGGTTCATGTCGCCTATTTAACAAGCCTACCCAGGATTTCCTTGATGTGAGATGTTAAAGCTACAGGTCTATACAGTAATTTATTAGAAATGAACAGCTGGTGTGTAATGAGCACAGAGAGTGGCATACGCTAAAACAGAAGCATTTTGCTAAGATGTACATGGTAAATGGCATGGACAATGACACGACAATGCTAAAATGATAGGAAAGTTAATCACCAGGATGACACTTGTTTCAGAATTTTTAGAAAAAGAAACTGCAATTAAATTTTTTGGTTATTTTTTAATAGACCAACTACTTCAAATAAGTTAATTTAACGTGACTAGGGGATTAACATGTTGTAATATTTCACAAATACTGTAAATGCATCATCACACAAAGAGCTGCTGACTGTGCAGACTGTAGCAAGAGGGATAATGTGTAAAACATCTAGCAAGCAAATAAACAGATAATCTAATTAGTTTGAATTCCCATTTTTAAAAACATGGGACAACAGGATGTTTTTGCAATATGCATTAAGTTCAACATATTTTTGTTGTTACTTATTAGTTAGTTGTGAATAAGAACAAGAAGTAGCCTTTGCAAACATACAAGGTCTCAAAAAATGAAAACCACAAATTTACTTTTGGTGATGGGTGGTATTTACATAAGTAAAACTAAAAGTATATGATAGCAGTCATTACCATCAATTATATTTTCTTACCAATTTTATATTGGATAACTAATTACCATTATGATAATATTTACATATATGAGCAAATCAGAAGCAACAGCTATTAAGCTAGTAAGTGCAAGGTATAAAGACATTAACAACATGTGCAATCAAACTGTAAAGCAATGAAAGAAAAATGAACAAGTAATTTCAATAATTGGATGAAAATTCATTTTGAATATCATCAAAGTATGTTCAGTATATTAACTCTTAAGATATCTATAAATAAGCAACATGTAAAAGTGACTAGCTGCCGTGGTCATATTTCATAAAGCAACACCTGGCACCATGACTTGTGCGAAGAACTGAATTACCTTGAAACGTCTGTCTTCCTTACCTGAAAAATCACAGAACACATTAGTCATAAACTAGCAGCATAAGAAATATCTGACAACATTATATGACCATCTTCACAAATTAATTAATTTACTGTTGTTTTATGAAAGGGTCATGAGGTCAGTGATGCATCGACACCTGGCTCTGGAGCAATACAGCAAAAATGAAAACCACAAGAAAAGCTTTGCCAGTGCAACTGTGAGATGCACAACTATTGCCAGCAATTGTAGTTGAACCCCTTGGACATTTGTGGCTTATCTAAATCATAATAACAAATAAAGACAGCCAGATTAAACAAATAGCACAACTAAAACTCTACATTGTAACTATTTTATTCACAATATTACTTAAATATTCAATGTTAAAGATAAAGTTAAATCAAATGAGGTGTCCCCAAACAATTGCATAAAGATTCACTTTTGGGTTTGTGATGGCCTGCCCTATAAAAACAATCAAAGAATTTATTTTTCCCACTGTTAAAGTGCAACATGGCTGACCTGTAAGGATTTCCTTTCATCTCCTGAACTCGATTTTCAATACAATGGCTTTCAGTTTTTTTTTTACAAAAACCTTCATTTTCTGCAGGATATAAGTAATATTAATTGAAATGAGCACAAAGGAAAAACACAATACATGGCTATGATAAATCATAGCAAAAGTAAAACTTAACATGTGAATAATATCAAACGAACACCGTTGCCAAACCAATATTGACATGGTGCAACATATAATATTATGATAAATTATGTACATTGAAAAATGTTTAGGAACCTTTCTTATAAAAGCATTCTTTTACTTACTTCACATCAAGTCAGAATTAGTATAAGATCTTAAGAAACAAACTTGTTTTACTATGTGTGTTTATTCTACTCTGAGAATAGCAGATCAGAGCCAGAACAAACTGACCTCTATATGCAAGTTGTACACATGCAAGGAAACAAGCCTATCCTCGCCTAAAGGCAGGAGTGAAAAGCTGAGTCATGCCTAAACAGGATGGATAAATACACAACAACTCCCAGTGATCCAAGAGGTACATCATAGAAGCAGAAGGCCGCCATAAATGTGGGCTAATAGAGAAGCCCTGAGTCTCTTGTGACAGGGTTTGTATTAATTTCAGCTTACTGCTCCCACTCAACATAAAGTCCTGTCTTCTCTCTGGGAGATAAATGACGTGAATGGTGAGTGACACCCATCTTGTTGTTGGTGTCATTACTTGAAACATCTCTGTCATTCTGTCCATCCAGAGGCCATGCTGGATCAGAGGCCAATCAGAGAGCTAAGCTGAAGTTCTACCTAACATCCATCCATTCATTTTCCAACCTGCTGAATCCGAACACAGGGTCATGGGGGTCTGCTGGAGCCAATCCCAGCCAACACAGGGCACAAGGCAGGAACCAATCCCGGGCAGGGTGCCAACCCACCGCAGGACACACACAAACACACCCATACACCAAGCACACACTAGGGCCAATTTAGAATCGCCAATCCACCTAACCTGCATGTCTTTGGACTGTGGGAGGAAACCGGAGCGCCCGGAGGAAACCCACGCAGACATGGGGAGAACATGCAAACTCCACGCAGGGAGGACCCGGGAAGCAAACCCGGGTCTCCTAACTGCGAGGCAGCAGCGCTACCCACTGCGCCACCGTGCCACCCTCTACCTAACAGTCTAGGCATATTGGATACCATGTTGTTTCACTTTGTTTCTGTTTTGGGCACATTAGGAATCTTAAGTAATTTAAAATACTTGAATCAAAAGTGTAAACCTACTCTCTTTCTTGTTTTTGGTTTGTACCAAGCTGCGTTGTGTAAATATGAGGGCTATAATGGGGATTTGGGACACTTTGTTCATGTCTATGTAATAAAGAGTCTGCAAGTGAGAACAGGATTACCCGAGGACCCTTCCATGATAAAACAAATGCATACAACATGAAGTAAAAGGGTCGAAAAGACAAGTGTACTAAGTTTAAAGTTCCTATCCATATTGAAAGATGAGCACGTATACCAGGATAAAACTGTTGGAAAATTTGAAGCCACAATGTGCAATTTACTAAGTAGCCTTTATTTCACCTTTAATGTTTTCATCCTTTGAAACAGCTAAATTTCTACAATGAAATGTATGTTATATTAATCCTAAGTCAAAGTAACTTTCTTTTTATTTTGTTTATATTTTATTAAAATCAAAAAACATCCCATACATGCAAGTCAAGTTTAAAAAAAAAACTGGTTTGAAACAAATCAACCCCCACCAATGAGAAAGAGAGCTAGGTCAGCAGAGTAGCACTTTAATAATAGTAAAAATATGTAAATAAATACATAGATAGAATAGAAAAATGGGGGGGAGAATCCGCTTCCTCAATTTAAACGCTTATCCTAAAATGTTATTTTTCAAAACCTGGCAGGATCTGATAATGTTTTGTACAGTTACTCTAAGAGAGAATTTGATTTTTTTTCAATTTTAGATAATATATAACATCAGTTAACCAATGACTTAAAAGAGCTGAGTTAGGATTCTTCCAGTTGAGCAAGATAAGTCTATGTGTCAATAGTGTAGTAAAGGCAATTAGGGTTTGTTTGTCCATAGTAACTTTCACATACTGTATACTCCAAAAGTGGTGGAGTGGTGGCTCTGAGGCTAAGGATCTGTGCTGGTATCCCAAAGGTTGCCGGTTCAAATCCCCGTCACTGCCAGAAGAGATCCTACTCTGCAAGGCCCTTAACCTTCAATTGCTCCAGGTGCACTGTACAATGGCTGACCCTGCGCTCTAACCCCAAAACATACAATTTCTTGTATTAGGAATTTGTTAAAGACGAAATAAAGAACAAAAAAAAAAAAATGTGCACCACATCACGGGTATTAGGCCAGTTTCAGTCCCAAGATTGAGAATATCAAGTCTATTATAATGAAAACATTAAACAAGAATGCTGTATGGTATTCATTGGAGTAACAGTAAGGGAAACCAGTATTTAAAAAAATATTAAAACAATACCTGAATACTTCACACTACTACCTGGTCAAGGTTCTGTGGGAAGTAAATAAGAAGAGAGGAATGTTTTGCTAAAAGTACAGCATCATGTCTGGAGAATGGAGGAATTGCAGTCATTACAAGAACAATGAATTCCAAGTTGTATCAGGAAATTCCAAAGAAGAAAATCAGGCCATATGTCTGATCTACAGTAAACCTATTAATAAAATAAATGATGCAGCATGACAATGCAAAATTGTATTGAAATTCTGTAGCATGAACTGAAGAAATGAACTGAAATGTCCAGTAAACAGGAATGGCTCCAAGGCACAGGCCCAAATAGCCGTCACTGGAAGCATTTGGTGGAGATTGCTGCTTCCATCTGTAACTATATCAAGTGGTTCACATAGTTTTATGTCATCAAATTGAAAATTTAAAGAATGTGTTTGAAAAATGTACAGTTTGTGTATGCCATTTGTTTAAGCTGACTGTCTTTATCTGTTATTATAACATGGATGAAAACCAGACAACATTTAAAAATTGTTCCTACAGGAATGTACAAAATTCCAGTGGGTTCACAAACTTTTTTTGTTAACTGTATATATTAGGGGTTCATTTTTTTAAGCTTATGGCCATATTTATACAGTACAATGAGATTATTAATTGGATGTGTCTCATGAACTTTTGATTACTGTAAATACTGTAAAGACGACATCATATGCTAAATAGACCAGGAAGTAAATATAAGAACAGACTTCAGGTGCACTCATGAAGCTGAGCGGCCATATGGCCTGACATTGCTAGGTTGCGGATATCGTTGGAGGACAGTGCAGTCTGATTTTGAGGGTAAATTATTTTTGTTCCTGACTTTACAATTTTCCTTGTTTAGATAATGTACACTTCTTAAACTGATTCATTGGTTAAAGTGTCATTAATTATAAATAGGTAGATATGGGAAAATGTATTATACTGTTTAATGAAGTGTACCAGAATTTACTACATATAAAGTCATATCTTGTTAAAGATAACTGCACATTCACAAAAATTCTATATATAACCAATATATAGTAAGAAGTCAAAGTATACTAAATCATTTTGTACACAAAGAGCAAGTCAGGATGCATTTTAAAACAAAGTGCATAAAGTATTCTTAGCAAAAACAGCTTATTCTTGTTTTTATGTGCATCTCCACCTGCACAGCTTTCATACTAATACAATATTATCAACAGTTCCAGGCTTTTATGTTTATTCCACATCAAGATCTGCTGGATATGATGGGTTTTTGTGCAAAGCCCTATAAAGCACTGTAAAGGTTTCATGCTTTTTCTTTTCATGTTTGAAGCTCCTTATGTAAGCCGTTGTATATTCAAAAAAAGCTGAAATGGACAAATATAAAGCCTGGAAAGTTAGAAGTCAATTCTTAAGTTCATAGATAAGATATTTTGTATGATATTCGGTGAAGAACTCACAAGCTGGTGCTTCTTACATTTCTCTATAAAGCAGTAGTACCCAATTAATCCATTTTTTGTACTTGCTTTGTTAAGGTTTAGGGCTGTTGAGAGCCCCGGCCAAATCAGGAGCTTAGGGTGCAAGATAACAGCCAACTGTGAAAAGGATACAAGCTGATCACAAGGCATATTCCACTATTGTCATTTATATCAGGCTGCTGCACCTAGCAAACACATCTTTGGGATGTGCGATGAGGCCAGAGTATCAATAGTTAACCTATGTATACATTGGTTCCATATTCTGAGTGAGTGAAGCACAATTGGGTTATTAGTATATTGCTGATACCTTGCATTTGTTGGGGCACAAAGCAGGGAATATAAAGAAGTACTGCAGGATTTTACTTCTATTGCAGACCAGGCCTGTGTATGTTCATCTGTTTGTATCCAGGTTTTTGTAGCTTGTATGTTTGCTGCCCAGTAATAAAACTGAAAGTTAGGTAGAGCCATGCCACCTTCTGCCTTAGGTCTTTGTAGGGTCGCTC
Source organism: Erpetoichthys calabaricus (assembly GCF_900747795.2). Classification (NCBI taxonomy): domain Eukaryota; kingdom Metazoa; phylum Chordata; class Cladistia; order Polypteriformes; family Polypteridae; genus Erpetoichthys; species Erpetoichthys calabaricus. The sequence continues at coordinate 72,409,220 of NC_041396.2, read as the reverse complement.
TTTTGATATGTGGATGTTTTGAGTTCCAAATAAATGATGTTATTGTTGAATCTAATTGCTTAAAAATGATGTATTGATGTATATTGGAATGTTTTGAAATAAAAAAAGAAGCTTAGGAAGAATATTCATCTTAACAACGTTAATTCTTACAGCTAGAGTGAGATGAAGGGTTGACCATCTATGCAAGTCTTGCTTAATTTTTTCCATACAGCCGGCGAAATTTTGTTGATAAAGAGCTTTGTGTTTACTTGTGATGTTTATCCCTAGGTATTTGAACTGATCTGCAATGATAAAAGGGAAGGTGTCCAATCTAATAATGTGTGCTTTAGGCCACAGGTTCAACACGCCCTTGACCCTCTGCAGTTTGCATATCAGGAGAAGGTGGGAGCGGAAGATGCCATCATCTATATGCTACACCGATCTCTCTCTCACTTGGACAGAGGCAGTGGTGCTGTAAGAATTATGTTTCTAGACTTCTCTAGCGCCTTCAACACAATCCAACCTCTGCTCCTTAGGGACAAGCTGACAGAGATGGGATTAGATTCATACCTAGTGGCATGGATCGTGGACTATCTTAAAGACAGACCTCAGTATGTGCGTCTTGGGAACTGCACGTCTGACATTGTGGTCAGCAACACAGGAGCGCCACAAGGGACTGTACTTTCTCCGGTCCTGTTCAGCCTATATACATCGGACTTCCAATACAACTCGGAGTCCTGCCATGTGCAAAAGTTCGCTGATGACACTGCTATCGTGGGCTGTATCAGGAATGGGCTGGAGGAGGAGTATAGGGACCTAATCAATGACTTTGTTAAATGGTCCGACTCAAACCACCTACACCTGAACACCAGCAAAACCAAGGAGCTGGTGGTGGATTTTAGGAGGCCAGACCCCTCATAGACCCAGTGATCATCAAAGGTGACTGTGTGCAGATGGTGCAGACCTATAAATATCTGGGAGTGCAGCTGGGATGATAAATTAGACTGGACTGCCAATACTGATGCGCTGTGCAAGAAAGGACAAAGCCGGTTATACTTCCTTAGAAGGCTGGCTTCCTTCAACATCTGCAATAAGATGCTGCAGATGTTCTATCAAACAGTTGTGGCGAGCGCCCTCTTCTACGCAGTGGTGTGCTGGGGAGGCAGCATTAAGAGGAAAGACGCCTCACGCCTGGACAAACTGGTGAGGAAGGCAGGCTCTATTGTTGGCATGGAGCTGGACAGTTTAACATCTGTGGCAGAGGGAAGGGCACTCAGAAGGCTCCTATCAATTATGGAGAATCCACTGCATCCACTTAATAGTATCATCTCCAGACAGAAGAGCAGCTTCAGCGACAGACTGCTGTCACTGTCCTGCTCCACAGACAGATTGAGGAGATCGTTCCTCCCCCCAAACTATGCGACTCTTTAATTCCACCAGGGGGGGTAAACGTTAATATTTAACATTATACATAGTTATTGTCTGTTTTTTTCACCTGTATTATTATCATTCTTTAATTTAATATTATTTATTGTATCAGTATGCTGCTGCTGAAGAATGTGAATTTCCCATTGGGATTAATAAAGTATCTATCTATCTATCTATCTATCTATCTATCTATCTATCTATCTATCTATCTATCTATCTATCTATCTATCTATCTATCTATCTATCTATCTATCTATCTTGATAATTCACTGGAAAGAGTACACTTTTATTCAAATTAATTCTGAGACCAGAGATCTTTTGAAATTCTGTAAGCGCTGTTAAGACTGCAGGCACAGAATTTTGTGGGTCTGATATATACAGTACCATATCTTCTGCATATAGAGAAGTTTTCTGTTCCAGTCCTTCTCTGATAATCCCATTTATCTGATCTGCATTTCGACAGTGAACTGCCAGTGGTTCAATGGTGATTGCAAATAGCAGTGTTGACAAGGGGCATCCTTGTCTGGTACCACGTTCTAATTTAAAGTAGTCTGAACAAATATTGTTAATACAAACTGAAGCTTCTGGATTGGTATACAGTAGTTTGATCCATGCACAAATGTTCGGGCCAAACCCAAATTTCTCTAATGTAGTGAAAAGGTATTTCCATTCAATCATGTCAAATGCTTTTTCTGCATCCAATGATAATAATATTTCTGGGGTGTTTGACTTTGTTGGTGAGTATATTACATTAAACAGGCGTCGAAGATTGGAAGCTAAGTGTCGACCCTTGATAAATCCAGTTTGATCTTGTGATATTACCAAAGGCAGCACTTTCTCCATCCTTATAGCTATGATTTTTGAGAGTATCTTAACATCATTATTCAGAAGTGAAATTGGTCTGTATGATGCATATTGTAATAAGTCCTTATTTTGTTTAGGGAAGACGGTGATTAATGCTTGGCAAAAAGTTTGAGGTAGAATTTGATTGTCTAAAGCTTCTGTAAATGTTGCTAATAGGACGGGAGCTAGCTGAGCAGAGAATTTCTTATAAAATTCTGCAGGGTAGCAATCAGGTCCTGCTGCATTCCTGCCTTGAAGTGACTTTATAGCATCTAGTAATTCTGATAGCACCAGAGGTTTATCCAGTTCCTCTGCATTAAAAGTATCTATTTGTGGTAACTGTAATGTATCCAGAAATGCATTAGATTGTGTGTTGTCTTCTTTGAACTCAGTAGAATATAAGGATTTATAGTAGTCTCTAAATGTGTACATTATATTTTTATGGTCAATGATTTCGTCTCCATTCGTGTTGGTAATTACTGGGATTGCATTGCGAACTTCTTTGCTTATGGATTTGTTGAGCTAAAAGCTTATTAGCTTTCCCATTTAGTTCTTAGTAACTAATGATAATTTCTCTACTCCCTCATTATTTACTTTTTCTTTTCATATGTTTATCTTTGACCTATAGAAAACTAAATAAGCACTTAAAATCAATTTTTGAATTCTTTTAATCACTAGTTTGTTGTCATTTATTATAATTTCATCTTTAGCTGTTACTTTTGTCAGGTTACCACTCTTTTCTGTCCATTTAAAAGCACCTGCCTATTAAAATGGATTTTCAATTTCAGCCCTGGGGCTCCCCTGTGGCCATAGGTTTGTGTCCCAACCGATACCAAAATCAGTGAGCTGTTTTTACCTTGAATTCATCTCATTGTTTAGAGAAGTGCTGGAAATTGATAAATATAATATGTTTTACATTTATGTGTATATTTTTATTTTGTTTCCCTGATGGAAAAATCATTTACTTTTTATTACTTTAGTTTTTAGATGTGTCACACTGCCATTGTATTGTCTCTGTCACCAGATAATGGGTTGCTAAGAGGCCTTGATTGGTTCTTAAGGAACACCGCACCACATTTCACACCATGATGACTCTCCTTTAAATTCCAGCGCAGCATCAGTAGTTCTTTGTCCAAGATTACGGATTTGAACTGTGAACAAGTGTTAATGTAACAGTTATGGTTCTAATCTTCTGTCAATGCCCCATAGCTTTCTATGTCTCTCTTGAATTCTCATTCTCAACATTTTGGTTCCAGTTGAGTTATTGTGCTCTTGCAAACAGCTCCTGGCAATTCTTGTTTGACTATGATAACAAGTATTGATAGCAATATGCAGTCAATTTTAGAAACCAGGTTGTTCTGGCTTATGTCTTGAAACCCACACACATTTCATGATCTGTTGTTAGTAATATCTAGCAATTGCTCTCTGTCTTTCATTTTATCAGCAGGCAATTTGAAGAGGATGGTAGGAAAATAAAACATGATCAGAGACAGTGTGTGCTGCAGTCTTTGACATTTAGTACTAATGTCTGGCGTAACACTCATGTGAAATCATAAAAACATTACAGTCACTAGTACTCTTGAGCTGAGATTGTCCTCATTAAAGTCAATCAAATGGTGGATTTTGCCGATGTGCAAAGATTAGTGCTACAGGTACTGACACTCACAAACTGTGCACCAAACATCCAGCATTACAACAGGCAGAGAGGTGTCCCTGACTGATTCTGTACAGCCACAAACAATAGTATTATAGCTATTAACATTATCTCTCGTGAATACTCTAACTTAACCAACAAATATAGGCCCTGTATAGTTAAGGAAGTCCTGGGTTGGCAAGGGCCCTGAAAAACGTCTGCAATACTGCTGCAAAACTGACCTTTCAAGGTGCACAAAATCATTACCACTGCACCAGGGTTCTGCTTCTGAGACTTAGCTGGTTTAACTTTCACAAGTGCCCTCCTGATCTTTGGGAGCACATATATGTTTACATTTATAAGAAATTAAAAAAAATACTCTAGCTTTAAATGATTTTCTGTTTTTCTTTTAGTTCACTTAAGTTAATGATTGACGTTGTGGACAGAGGTGAACGTAACGCTGATTACTAAAGGGCAATAGCTACTAAGTGTTATTCACTTGTGTGCTAATTAGCAAATAATTGCTTAAATCACAGAAATATGAATATAGAACAAAATACTAAATATCAAGATCCAAAGAATGAATGTATCCTTGTCTGACACAAATAAATGCTTGCTTCAGCCAATAATTATTTGGCATAACCCAACTGCAATTCCTGGATTAACAGAAGAAAATATGCAACACTGAAAAAAGACAGATTGCTAAAATAAAAGTCAAATTAAAAGAAATTGGTTAGAACAAAAACCTACAGCCACAGGGGCTCTCTAGGACTGAACTTGAAAACCAAATGCATTAAAACACATCTCAAAGCCTTATTTGATAAATTCTTATGACTCGCCTTAAAACCACTTATGTCTTTTTCTTTCTTCTTTTTGCATAAAAGGACACAATAAACAGAATTTTTTTATATATCTCATGTGTAACTTTCTTATTCTTTTTTAAACAAGGAGTAAACAGAAATTGTCTTTATGTATTTAATGAGGTGCAGCACTAATGTTTTTTTTTTTCCCAAGGTGTATTTTTGCCATGAATTGAACAAATTGGCAGTTAAAGTCAGAATTCAGCCTCATGTCTGCTTCTGCAAGTTTAGTCTCCACCTTTTTGTGACTCACATAGCCCTCAAATGGCAAATAAAATGGATGAAAGCACAGCTAGGTGTGTTGTTTCCTGTTGGTAAAATAAATGTTGACAACAGCTTGCATTTTTAATCCTCGCAACAGAATTTTACATGGTTTGTTTCATCAGTGAGATTTAGGCTGATCTAATTCAACATGAAAAGCTTTATCTGGTATCTGTCTAGTTTGGCTAGTTCAAAGCGTGAGATTACTCCTGGGGTGCCCAGCTGAAAAGTTGTACAATGTATGCCCATCCTGCTGTTCTCTGATACCACAGTCTCTTGTTTTTCTACTTCAGTTCATGTTGGTTCTCCCTTGATTTACATTTATATCTCAGCGCACAATTAATAAGCAACCTCTACAGTAGACCAGCAGCTCTCAACTTGTGGAATACATACCACAAGTGTCTGAAGAATAACTGGGTGGTACATGGAGGAGCAAAAAATAAATAAATAAAAAAGCAGGAACGAGCAAAAAAAGATAGGGAGATAAAGCAAGTGAGCTCCACTGCACAAGAGGAAGAGAGAGAAGCTGTCTCAGTTTCACTTACACACCAAGAAGCTTCCAGGGGTATAAATTTTAACGCAGGATTGCGTATGCCTATTACTTACAAATTTCTCATGGTTTAACTTAATAAAGCAACATGGCAAGGTCATAACAGGCTTTCATTATAGCCTATTTTATGCCATTACAGAACTAGAAATAAAAATATGCAATTTGTGCATGCTTTGGGAGTGCATTATAGTGAACAATCAACTATAAGTTGAATGAGTTTAGCAAGTGTTGAGATTCATCAATTTTTAATACTGCACCAGGCACAGCACAAACAGAACAAAGCCTTTGCAAAACAGGGAGTCAACCTTGAACCTGTCTACACATTGTTCCAAAATAAAATGTGTTTAGTTAGTATTTCAAAATTTTTTTAAAGTTGTGAAGAATAAAGCAAATATTTAACAATGCAAAGTGTTAACTGAGGCACATAATCTCACAGATGAGCAATTAACATTGCTACTGAAATGGTACACTTAGTTCAAGTATAGAATCAGCAAACACTAATATTATTAAATGTTTTTAAAAAGCAAAGTCATTTTTTATTAGTTTTTTAGTGTAACTAGCTGTGCTACTCATCTAAGATGGGTTGAAATCTGAGTCATCAACACAGACCTCAGTGTTAATGTTTGCAGTGCACCATGCAATGCATATGTCTCTGTTATATGCCATTTAGTATGGAATTTGTAAAAGTGTTAATGTTTGTGATGTGCCATCTGTTGGAATGACAGAGACATAGCAACCAGATGGACACGCAGACAGACACACAGGCACTTATCCTTTTATTAAGGTGGACAATTAAAATTTGACTAACAGCACATATCATACATACTGTATTTAAATGATACAGGAGCAAATACAATGCCATCTCCAGTTCAAAATTTTTTTCTGCACTTACAGAAACTTACACAAGCATAATCAATTGCAAAGTCTGATCCCTTATGTGAGGTAAGTTATAAACAATACAACTAAGGCTGTTTTTATGGGAATTTCAAGTTAATAATCTTTAAGTTGAACTTCACAAAAAGTAGCCATAAAGTTTTGACAAATCTTAATAGGAAGAAAATATATAATATAATATTTTGAATATTGTTTTTTTTGTTCTTTATTTCGCCTTATACAATTTCTTGTATTAGGAATTTGTTAGTTTTCACATACCCCTTGGGGTCAGAGTGCAGGGTCAGCCATTGTATAGCGCCCCTGGAGCAATTACAGGTTAAGGGTCTTGCTCAAGGGCCCAGCAGAGTCAGATCTCTTTTGTCCTAGGAGACACTATGATTCACACGATGCTTGCTTATAAATTCCAACACCACATCATTAGTCATAGGTTCAAGATTATGGGTGTGAACTGTGAACAAGTGTTGGTTTGGTGTTTTAAGTTCCGGTTTTCTGGTAACAGCTTGATTTGACTCTGGTTGAATGTTTGTGCTCTTGTTAATTACTTCTTGCAATTCTTGTTTAACTGCAGGCCTACCTTTTTGAAAGAAATCCACAGTCTATTGAGAAACTTGTTTGTTCTAGTTTCTGTCTCAAAACCATGTGCCTCTCTTGGTCTGTTGTGAGTCACATCTAGCATTTATTCTCTCTATCAGTTTGTCAGCAGGCTATTCAAAGAGGGTGGCTGGAAATTACAAGGCAGACAGAGAATGTCTGTGCTGTGGTCCAGCTGAGCCGCTTTGAATACTCTTGTCTGGCATAATAATTGGTGACATCCTCAGTCCGTCTGTCTTATTATAGAAAAATTCATATAGGTAATTGTATCACTGTGCATTTTAATGCTTTTGAATGTTTTTTAATTTATTATACATTACAAGTGATTAATAAACAATTTTATCAAGATTAAATGTTTACTTGAAACCAATGCTTTGTTCACACTGCTGCTAAAAGTGACTCAGTTCCAATAATTGGATCAAAATCTTATTTTTTTTGTTTGACTGTTCAAATTAAATTTGCTAGCAATCCATATCTGATGTGAGAGTGCACAAAATATCTGTCCTCAATGTTCTTTGCACAAAGTTTTTCTTCTTCTCTTAATCTTTTCCCAGTTCTATGCGGGGTTGATGTGCCTGATCATCCTTCTCCAAACAGCTTGGTCCGGCACCTCCTTGTCAGTCAAATCCTTTTCCTTCAGATCTTCTTCTACTTTATTCATCCACCTCCACTTTGGTCTCCCTCACATTCTCTTCCCCTGGACTTCCCATCACTCTTATGCCCACATTGTCTCTCCTCCTCATCACATGTCCATATCACTTCAGTCTCCTTTCCTGTACTTGCTTAGAGATCTCTCCCATTTTTGTTGTTCCTCTGATTGTCTCATTTCTAATTCTGTCCTCTTTAGTAACTCCACACATCCTTCTCAACATTCTCATTTGTGCCACATATAACTTCATCTCCTGCACTCCCTTTACTGCCCATGTCTCAGATCCATACATCATTGCTGGTCTTAGCACTGTCTTAAAAATGTTACCTTTAACCTTTGCCTTAATCCTTTGAACACACAATTCTTCTGAAACCTTACTTGCATGTACACAATTAATAAAACAACATTGATTTCAGTGCAGGATGTCTGGAAAGTTGTCATCACATTAAAGTAACCAAGAAAAATGGAAAACCATAACCATAGTTGTTCTTTTGAGCACAGTTACCACTGCCGTATCTGTATGTAGAAACCTGTGGACGTTAGAGAGGATCTAGAAATAACTGGATTGAGGTAAGGAGGGTTTTCATGCAAAATAGTGGTATGGCAGCTTCAGAATATCAATGGAAATTTTTGATTCATCATTTTAATGTCTCTTAGCAAGATTCTCTTGGAGAAGTATATGCTTGAGGCCTGTCCTTTTTGGCATTAAACACAAAGCAATGGCACTTAACTGGCAGGCAGTTGCCCCAAATAACTATTAAGTCTGCCATTTCACTTTTTCACTTTCTGTGCCTGAATTGTGATCCATTATGAATTTCAACAGAGAAATACGACGAAGGTCACATAAACGTTGAGGTAAAATTAGTTGGCAGTGTAAATTTCCTGGGAATTTCAATTTAAGCATTTAAAAGAAGTTCACATTCTAGTCACATATATCTGTATTAGATTTAGTACCACATATAAAAGTGGCTTAAATATTAAATATTTTTTTTTTGTCGTTCACACTTCTTTAAAAGGTTTTGATATTGTGTTACATAGAAATGATGTGGTTAGTGCCTGCTGTCTCACTGCTCCGGATTCTTGACTTCAAATCCATTTGTGTACGGTGTGTCTGCATGGTCTTAGCATGATTTTCTCAGAGAATTTGTGAGTCTGTCTGAGTGTGTCCTTAGCTTAGGCACCAATGTACATGTTCACCACTAAGGGCTTTTTATGGTTTAGTTAGTCTGTCAAGTTGTCCAGCAGAGAAGGTTGACTGGCATTTCTAAATTGACCCTGTCTATATGAGTGAGCGTGTGAAAGAACATCATGTAGTCTGCCGTTCTTACCTTGTACCATATTTAACTGGGATAGTGTCAAGCTTGCAATAATCCTGTGTCACAGTAAGCAGGAAAGGTTAAGAAAAGGAATTAATGTATGGGTGAAATATAACATAACATTGTCAAGGTGGCAGATTTGTCCAATGGCTACCATTGCTGACTCATGGATCCCGCATACATATGTTTCCATGTTCTCCCCATGTCTGTATTGGTTTTTGACTACATCACCAAAGATAAGCAGGTTAGGATAGGTTAATTTGTGATGCCAAACTGTGCATGTGTTGGACCTCAGATGGACTGGCTCTCTGAATCCTGGAGCCAGTGTGGTCAGAATAGGCTCTTCTGCCTTGAACTGGATGGAGAAGATTAGAGGATGTTATGTTATGTGCTATAAGATTCATTGTGATAGTGACTATCATCTCTGTTGGTGTGGACTTTGCATGTTCTCCCTTAGTCTGCATAGTTTTTTTCTCCAAGCAGTGGACTGAGCCCTGGCGCTCTGGCATCCCAGTGATCCTGTTCTGGGTAAAGCTTATTTCATAACTGAGCAGTGTTTTTATCAAATAGATTATTGACTATAGAAGGAAGAATTATAGTTTAAAAAACCAAACACACTTTCTTGCAAAACCTACATTTTTTGTGTAATTATAAAAGAACACATCAGCCATTTATGTGTTTGTTACATATACATTTAAAGCACACATTTGCATGTTTTTGACATGTCTGGAAATAAAATGCGCCTGCACAATGTTAATGCTAGAAAAAGTTAAAGAAAAAGATATTTTTATTTCACTTCTTTTTTGATATCCATTTGCTGATATCCATAACCACCTACCTACAGGAGTCTTCCTAGAATGTATAAGGATTTTGGTTCCATTGAAAATTGCAATGTACTTTTCATTATTGTTGTAATACGTGTCTTAAATAAGAAGGCTATTGAAACACAAATTCCATTACAAACTTGTATCTAAATGCAATATTTTCCTTTTGTCTGATTTTTTCTTGTTGAATTACCTTCTCCTAGTGGATATAAGTCTTAATACAAGTGAGCTAGAAAATCCCATGTCTTCCTAAAATGATTACCTGTCCTGTTGCATAAATGACTTTCTCATGAAACGTAGACTCATCCATTGTGATGAAAATTATTTAAAGGCAAAATCAGGATGTGGAAAATTCTGGTTTATTACTACTTCAGGCTGTACAATGCAACAAGGTAAAAATCACATGTAGCTGCTCTCCACTGTGTTCTCTGTGTTACCCGTCTAAGATGGGTTGAAATCTAAGTAACTAACGTAGACCTCAGCGTTAACATTTGCTGTGCACCGTCAATTGGAATTTATTTCCTAATGCATGTAGTAATAAAAATGCATTGCATTTGTCATTCCAACAGGTGGTGCATCACAATCATTTGTAGTAATAAAATGTATTTATTACTACAACTGTTTGTGATAGACCATCTGTCGGCATGACAAATGCAATGCATATGTCTTTGTTATATGCTATTTGTTATGAGATTCATAAAAGCAGTGTTAATGTTTGTAATGCACTGTATTCTTTGGATGCTGCAAAATGGTAATGTTTTTTCAAGCATTCAAGTCTGACCATTTGCTTTGGACAAAATTTAAATTTAATTTAAATTTAAATTTTAATATAAAGAAGTTCCATCAGTAGAGTATTTCAGCAAGTACTTATCTGAAAAATAACAAAGATGACTGAAAAGCAGAACAGCACAACGGGGAAGGTGGAAGAGGGGAGTACAGTACAGGTAAGTGTCGATAGTAATGTGGCGAGTGTCCACAGGAAAAATGCTGCCAGAAGATGTATCACAATATAAGATGTAGAGAAAAAAACAATTAGCTGTGGTCTGGAGGTTCTAATACACAGTTGTGGATAGTCAGCAGTCAGCAGGTCACCGTGTTAGTGCCATAAGTCTCAGCGGGAAGCTGATGGCAGTAGGGTAACGATCCCCTCAAATGTTAAGACATACAGCAGGAAGTGCACAGAAAGCCAATGACAGGAGTCGGCAGGGCCACCATTTCCCTGATAGTTTCCACAAGATAACGCAGGCACCATAGCACTTTTCCACATGAGACACATTCAGGTGGTGCTGGCAGTGATCTTTTAGTCATACTAAGGTAAAGAAGAAAAGAAAAAAACATAAAGTGCAAGAAATAGAAAAAACAATAACTCAAAAACTGAATAATGACTACAAGTAGGTGGAGTGGTGGCTCTGAGGCTAGGGATCTGCACTGGCAATCGGAAGGTTGCCGGTTCGAATCCCATAATTGCCAATAGGGACTCTGCTCTGTTGGGCCCTTGAGCAAGGCCCTTAACCTGCAATTGCTGAGCGCTTTGAGTAGTGAGAAAAAGCGCTATATAAATGCAAAGAATTATTATTATTATTAAATAAATCCATCTTATTATTGAAGTAAGGCAGACAAAGCCTCAAGTGTTATACCAGTAATAAAAATGTGATGCAGTCAAAAAGTTTGGATGCCCACCACCCAAATCAGCCAAAACACCACAGCAAAGATGAGGTCAAAATGAGAGAACAAGAGTCACTACCAGAATACTGAAAACAAGACTTTAAACATTTAAAAAAATAATCCATCAGTGCTAGAGGAAGTCCAGAGAGCAGGGATTAGCCTGACTCGGGAATATGGCCTACAAGAAACATAGAAGGAGTCAAATCTTTTGAATGTAAGCAATCAATGATTAATTGGTGATTGACTGAAGGATTTCAAATTATGAAGTGAATTATTACAGTAGGAGAAAGCTGTTATTTTAAAATCGGCTTGTCAACACAGGGTCAAGATAAAGTTAGTTCATTACAAAGTATTTGTTCACATAAAGAAATATGTTGGGCCAGTCTCTTGTCAAAACATTTCTTACATTCTCTAATGTTAAACCATGCTGAAGTAATTCACACAATCTCAAATATATTTTAAGATTGCTCAAAAACACTTCTTGTAAAAATATGTGTGTGTATTTGACAGGAGGTCATACGTTGTAGCACATTTGAGATAGCGTGTCTGTCGTAAGTGCACTTCACACCATTAAAATTAATTTTAAAACTCTTCAAATAATTTCCTGCCTTTATATATTAGTAGGATTACTAGCAAGTACAAAAAAAAATAAGATTTGAGGTCCCAAACAGGATTGGATATTTATTGGAGGGGAGGTGGGAATGGGAAAAAGAATACCTTTGCATAGTGGCAGGCGGTGATTTAAAGGTGGTGAAGAGAACAAACCAATCAAGTTTTCCCTTAGGCATCTTTCCTCTGTTTCTGTCTCCCTTTTGGTTTTCTCTTAGTCTCTCCTCACTGCTTCCCAGGTCATTCGATTCACAACTTCAGATTGAGGGCACTTTTTACACGTGGGGGGGTTTGTGGGGAGTGGGAAAGGAAATAACTCACCTTGGCCCTGTGGTGACAGACTGCCTGAGGAGAAAGAGTAAGACAGGCAAGTTAGTCTTCTTGTATTCCGCTAAAAGGAGTTCCAGTATTCACATTGGTGGCAATATGTTAAGATGCATTTGAACAGGTAAAATATATTTTATCTCATATTGTAAATAAACACATTTAAGATATCTTGAAATGAGTTTTCAATATCTTAAAAAGTAATGTAGATCCATCCTTTACAATTCAGTTTCAAGAGATCTCAAGTGTGAGATATCTGAGAGGCATTTTGAAAATGGTATCTTAAATAAACATTAAGTCCCATTTGAAAGATATGATATTATTCCAAGAAGTAATCTGGAGACACTTCAACTGTGTTTCAGCTACCTCAGAGTGAGCAAGCTGTTATGTAAAATATTTTGAAATGCATGAGACATCTTGAAATGGAGTGATTTTCAGATATCTAAACTATTTCCCAGAATACCTTTGTATTGTCTTGTACTGTGTACTGTCCATAAAAAATAGTTTTAGCATAATCATCTAAAAAAGTGTGTGCATTACTAGATTTTTTAATGTAAGTAACTACTTTATAACTGAAGAAAGAATAAGAAATTATTAATTTGAACTAATATGAATATAATACACACAACATTTCTGAGAAAACATCCAACATAGAAGTAAATAGCAGTATTTTTGCCAGATGTGAGAAAAAAAAATACAGTATGCTAAAAAGTGCCACTGTCCTCTCTGAACGTGTCCCCATCAAATCAGGAATAGGCTGTGCCTAAGGACCCTAACTTTGTAGCCATCCACTTTGGTTCAACAAGCTTTAGTCACTGATTGGGGGCTTTCTGTATCAATGGTTAAAGTGGGTTTCACTTCAGAACAAAACAGAGTAACACTTATAACAAATTAGCTAGAGAGAAGAGAGGTGTTCAATCAGAGGAAAGTGCTGCCCAATCAGTATTTAAGTATATAATATGGGCATATCTGAGATTGGTGGAGTTTGATCACAAAAATGAATTCATACAGAGGTGAGGGGTCAAACCCTACAGAGTGTCACCTCCCAAACCATTATTGCTGCAGAAAAGGTATTGCATTGTCTGCATTTTATACAGGACTACATCTTATATGTGCACAAGCTCTGCACAGTGATAAGAAAACATCTGAATAACCAGGATATATGAATTAAAGTATAATTAGTTGCTCCAAATAATGTGGGGTTGCAGAATTTCCACCTCAGCAGTGTTCTACTGCCAATTTGTAAATCTGACTTTTTGGCTGATTAGCGAGTGCCGTCTACCTCAATGACAGCCTTCTTGCTTCAAAACTGTCTAATTTTAAATGGGAACATTAAACAGTTTCTCACGCTATACATTTTTAAAAAATTTCATAATGAATGAGGAGACAATGCCAGTCATAACTGTATTCACAGGCTATGCTGCGTGGGAAGAACAATTAAATCTCCTGTAATGACTAAATGTGCTAGGTGAGACAAAGGATTGGTCCATTTGAAGTGAGGCTGCTAAGGGCAAATGAAAGAGATTTGACGGCTAGACCGTTATTATTATGTATATTAGAAATTCACAAAAAGTGTACAATGCAAATTTACAAAATTGACAAGTATGGACTGATCTCATGGGTTATGTCAGTCTTTCTCAGCAAAGAAGCTGGATTATAAACTCGAAAATACTCTGGTGAATGTCATTTCTTTTGAAAGTCATGTATCCGCCTGTCAAAGAAACAGACTGGTGTCCCTCTGGATATACTTTTTTTTTTTTATTGTGAATGTTTTGAAATTCTGTGACACTGACAGCGCTAAAATGGGTACAGAAAATATAGGAATGGCTGTTGTTTTAAGAAATCTGAGTGTAAGGAGAGACAGCATTTATTTCAATTGAATTGCAATGTTTAGGTTAAATGAATAAGAACTATTAATATGGACAAAAACTGTGGAAATGGGTAATCCCACCAAACAAAAATCAGCACACGTTAGTGAGATATCAGGATGTACAATATGCTTTATCATGTCTGTACTTTGCTTATGTCTTATTTCATACAGAAGGGTGTTGCTGAAGAATAAATGTCAAAGGATTTTCATAATGATAACAGAACAGTTTTAAATTTGTGGTGGGTGTGATAAATGTATTATTGTTTAAGATTTCGGCATCATTTTCAGATTTTAAATATTTATGTAACTACAACCGTCTTGTATCAAGCGCCATGTTAGTGCAGTGGATTTTTTTTATTACTTCATATAACTCATACTGTTACATCTGTGCAACTCTCAGTTATAGAATTGGTGTTTTTCTCCAGTGAACACTTGGACTTCTTAACAAGATTCCAGTTTCCACCCATAGCCCATTCAGGGATCAGTGCTGTAGAATGCAAAGGACTAGAACGGCACTTAGGGTAGATTCTTCTCTTCCAGCAATCAGGTACCCATCAGCCTGTTATATCAACCAGGATGGAAGTCTGTACTGCATTGCCTTTTCAAGCTGACTTTCCAGGAGACCAGAGCATCGCTGCAGCACAGGCACAATTACTCACCACTTCAAAAAGCACAAATGACTGTGCAAACCATAAAAATATTGATCAGGGGAAGCAAGAGGAAAAAAGACAAAGAAAAAATATTTATTAAGTCAAATCCAAAATCCAAAAAGCAAATCCAAAAATCAGGCAAAGGTTATGCACAAAAACACAATAGAAGCAGTGGGCAAATCCAAGAAGAATAGAAGAAGAAAACCAGCAGTTGTGTTATGCCCTTACTTATAAAACATGCTGGCAGTTCTGTAAGAAATGTGCCAAGTACCTGCCACAGCGGGAAAGCTGTCAGCTTATGAAGTGGCGAAAGGAGAGCAGACAAGATCTAAGCAAAGATCACTGTAGAAATCCACTGATGAACTCCCCCTAAATGGTGATTCTATTATCTGTAGTATTTGCCTCCTTTTTATTAAACTTTAAGAAATGTTGTTTATCAGTTCAGAACCAAAAGCAGAAATAATTAATTAAAAATGCTGCCATAAAGTTTAAATCAAATTATAACCTGAATATGCTAAAATAATGATAAATTTTCATACAAAATATACAGAAATTAAATCCCCTCACCTTATAAACTGTGACCTGTTTGAAAACATTTGGTCTCACTATTAAAATACTCATAGCACAGAAACTGTTTTAACATGTATTTTTAATGGCATTTTTATATTTTCTGACTGAGAAAATACAACATTACAGGTTTTTATGTTGTTTGATTTCATCACAACTTTTGACACTATTGTCTGATGCATTTGGTTGCACAAACATGAAAATTTTGTTGGGCCACCGGGCACTGTTATTACTTAGTTTTGTTCAAATTTAAAAAAATTATTTTCATTATGCACAGAGATGTGATGAGAGTCCTCCTTTATTCCATTGTGAAGTAAGGTACGGTGCCCGTCATGGCTCAGTGCTAGAATCATGACAGTTTTGTCCCTATATACTGTCTTAGTTAGGTATAGTTTGAAAATGTAAGATTTACTTTAACGTGAATGAGGGCGAATCTTGACTGTGTTTATCAATCAAACCTAATGATGCTTCTACAATTGTGTCTTTAATAAATTGCTTCAGTGAATCAAAACATTAGATAACTGATAACTATTTGTCTTAAAACACAGCAAAACACAAGTTATATTAGTTGTTTCCAATGCAACACACATTATGCTGTCAATTATTAACTCGGAGAGTCTGAGTATTGGTTTTGCTGTTATCTTTGACATGTGCATTTTCCATCTAAGAAAAAACAGCCAGCTAAGGTGTACCTTACTATCCAGGATACAGGATAATCTATTAATTTACTTCAAACAGAATTAATTGCAGGCTTTGCAAATCATTCAACTTCCAGTCTGCAGTTAACTCAAAATGCAAATGCTAATATATATTCTATAGCCTGGATATAAAACAATCAAACTCCTGTTCCTAAAATACTACTTTGGTTTTCAGTTATGTTTAGGGCTGATTTTTTACAAGGCTGTAAATAGCTTTGGCACTTTTATCCTTTTTTAAAACCTGACAGTATATTGTGATTGCATGATGCATATTTTCTAAAAATTCAAGAGGTAAATAAATACTGTAGGAGTTAAAACCTTTAACTTTAAACCCTCAATCCTCCCAGTCAAAGCTTTTGAATTCACACTGAGGATTCACTACTAGCATGGATTCAGGCAATATGAACAATACATTTTTAATGCTCACAGAGCAGCCACTTAGCTGGTAAAATTTGGCAGTGACAGAGAGCGACAAAGCCATTACAGGCTCTAGTACTAAACACGAAACTGTGACTAATTATGATGGCCCTACTTCACCTTCACAAGAGTTTCATTGACCCCCAGCTC
Source organism: Erpetoichthys calabaricus (assembly GCF_900747795.2). Taxonomy (NCBI): domain Eukaryota; kingdom Metazoa; phylum Chordata; class Cladistia; order Polypteriformes; family Polypteridae; genus Erpetoichthys; species Erpetoichthys calabaricus. The sequence continues at coordinate 72,392,442 of NC_041396.2, read as the reverse complement.
TTCACAGCAAAGGTTGGCTGTTAAACCAACTTGAGTACAAAACATCAAAATGTGATTTTTTGTTTTGTTTTCATCAGTCATGTCATGATTACTGCTACTTTGTGTGCCAGAAGATGACTATTGTTGAGAGAAACGGCCTAGATTTGTTTTAAATATAGTTTTACAAATTCGAAGTTAAAATTCGCTATGTATTCAATCTTGTGATCGTAAACATGAAACTCAATAGAAAATCTTTGAGGTGGTGCTGTTCTGGGGCTTTAGTGGTTAAAGGTTTGTGGGGTGTAAAATACGTAATAGTACTCTCTAAAGCTTCAGTCACCTTTCTGCATTTTTTCTACAACTGTATAATACAGATAATCCATACTACATCAGTAAAATTAATTATATTGTGTGGCCCTCAGTTTAAAATATGACCTACTATACATTATCCATATAGCCACCTCAGAAAAGACAACTGTAGACATTATTGCATTTTCTCTGCTGGAAGCCACCCCTTATGTTTCCTACAAGCCATCCTTTCCTGTTTCTTGATTTGAGTAGAAGAGGTTGAGGATATGCATGGTCCAAGCGCTGTGAAGGAATGTGCGAAGTATTGTTTCTGTCCCTTATACATCTTTAGGATTGCAATCACCATGGTTGTCATTACAACTGGCAAAGCAAGCATCACATTACCAGAACAATGATGGCACATGTCTCATCAATAAAATATCTATATCTGGCAGGAAATTCAGTGATTTTTTTTGGTGTTTTAATATGCAACATTAATGAAACACTAGAAGAAAAGCAGACACATGCAGAATTAAGGCAAGAAAACACTTTCAAACAACTGATATGAAATTTACCGTATATACTCATGGATAAGTCGGGACTTGATTTTACTGAATAATTTCTGGTATTTTATAATGTCGGTCGTATAAGTCAAATGTGGAAAAGTCACGCTATTGGTCCAAGAGATTATGATATGCTAATGCCCACCTGAGAGAGTAACTACAGAGCACACTGCCTTTTTTATTCTATGTATTGTGCCTACGTGACCACACGGTAATACCCGAACTATTCCGAAGCAACGTCTGCACTGATTTGTGTTTTTTGTATCTCACGCCCTCATACACCTTTATTACAAGAGCATCCCTTATCTACGATGGAGCGTTCATTCAGAAGAAAATATGAAGCTGGTTTTAAATTAAAAGTTGTTGAAGTAGTGAAAGAAATTGGTAACTGCGCTGCTGCAACAAAATTTGATGCATCTGAGAAACTGATGCGAGATTGGAGGAGGCAAGAAGATGTAAAAAAAAAATTAAAAGTGTTGTATTTTTGAAAGGGCGTATAATAATAATAATAATAATTCATTACATTTATAAGTCAGGGTTTGATTTTATGATCGATTTTTCAGGTTTCAAGACCCGACTTACAGTGCATCCGGAAAGTATTCACAGCGCATCACTTTTTCCACATCTTGTTATTTTACAGCCTAAAATGGATTTAATCCCAAAATGGATTAAATTCATTTTTTTCCTCAGAATTCTACACACAATACCCCATAATGACAACGTGAAAAAAGTTTGAGATTTTTGCAAATTTATTAAAAATAAAAAAATTGAGAAAGCACATGTACATAAGTATTCACAGCCTTTGCCATGAAGCTCAAAATTGAGCTCAGGTGCATCCTGTTTCCCCTGATCATCCTTGAGATGTTTCTGCAGCTTACTTGGAGTCCACCTGTGGTAAATTCAGTTGATTGGACATGATTTGGAAAGGCACGCACCTGTCTATATAAGGTCCCACAGTTGACAGTTCATGTCAGAGCACAAACCAAGCATGAAGTCAAAGGAATTGTCTGTAGACCTCCGAGACAGGATTGTCTCGAGGCACAAATCTGGGGAAGGTTACAGAAAAATTTCTGCTGCTTTGAAGGTCCCCATGAGCACAGTGGCCTCCATCATCCGTAAGTGGAAGAAGTTCAAACCACCAGGACTCTTCCTAGAGCTGGCCGGCCATCTAAACTGAGCGATCGGGGGAGAAGGGCCTTAGTCAGGGAGGTGACCAAGAACCCGATGGTCACTCTGTCAGAGCTCCAGAGGTCCTCTGTGGAGAGAGGAGAACCTTCCAGAAGGACAACCATATCTGCAGCAATCACCAATCAGGCCTGTATGGTAGAGTGGCCAGACGGAAGACACTCCTTACTAAAAGGCACATGGCAGCCCGCCTGGAGTTTGCCAAAAGGTACCTGAAGGAAAGAAAATTCTCTGGTCTGATGAGACAAAGATTGAACTCTTTGGTGTGAATGCCAGTTGTCACATTTGGAGGAAACCAGGCACCGCTCTTCACCAGGCCAATACCATCCCTACAGTGAAGCATGGTGGTGGCAGCATCATGCTGTGGGGATGTTTTTTGGCGGCAGGGACTGGGAGACTAGTCAGGATAAAGGGAAAGATGATTGCAGCAATGTACAGAGACATGCAGGATGAAAACCTGCTCCAGAGCGCTCTTGACCTCAGACTGGGGTGATGGTTCATCTTTCAGCAGGACAACGACCCTAAGCACACAGCCAAGATATCAAAGGAGTGGCTTCAGGACAACTCTGTGAATGTCCTTGAGTGGCCCAGCCAGAGCCCAGACTTGAATCCGATTGAACATCTCTGGAGAGATCTTAAAATGGCTGTGCACCGACGCTTCCCATCCAACCTGATGGAGCTTGAGAGGTGCTGCAAAGAGGAATGGGCGAAACTGGCCAAGGATAGGTGTGCCAAGCTTGTGGCATCATATTCAAAAAGACTTGAGGCTGTAATTGCTGCCAAAGGTGCATCGACAAAGTATTGAGCAAAGGCTGTGAATACTTATGTACATGGGATTTCTCAGTTTTTTTTATTTTTAATAAACTTGCAAAAATCTCAAGTAAACTTTTTTCACATTGTCATTATGGGGTGTTGCATGTAGAAATCTGAGGAAAAAAATGAATTTAATCCATTTTGGAATAAGGCTGTAACATAGATAGATAGATAGATAGATAGATAGATAGATAGATAGATAGATAGATAGATAGATAGATAGATAGATACTTTATTAATCCCAAAGGGAAATTCACAAAACAAAAGGTGGAAAAAGTGATGCGCTGTGAATACTTTCCGGATGCACTGTATATGCAAGTGTATATGGTACTTGTGAAATAATCTCACCCAAATTGTTTCACTTATCACTAAACACGACCCCACCAATTTTATTATTCTTTTTTGTATTTAATTTTTTTGTCAGGCTTTCCTGAAGTTAAAAAAATAATCTGTATATGTTTTCTGGCGTTTTATTACCTAAAGAATCATTTTCCAGTTTTAGTTTTTAATTTAGTGTTTTGATTTTGAAGTTTAGCATTTTTTCCCATCTGTTTCAATGGCAATTTTTTTTTCTGCTGGGTGTTGACCTTTTTTGGTTATTACATTGCTCCTTCCCACAATTCATTGAGTTTGCATGACAATGATGTCATCTGGATGACTGCATAATGATCACCTGAAGGAGTCCCACAACATCTGAGATGGGATTCATTTATGCTTTGTTTTATTTATATTTTATTTTTGGTTTTCACCTTGTCATTATTGCGGTGGACTGGCACCCTGCCTCGGATTTGTTCCTGCCTTGCCATGTGTTGGCTGGGATTGGCTCCAGCAGACCCCTTTGACCCTGTGTTAGGATATAGCGGGTTGGAGAATGACTGACTGACTGACTTTGTCTTTATGGGATTTTGACAGAAGGTTGATGGCCAAAAATGGCAACAGTATCAATTTAAAATTATATCTACAACATAACAAAATGCTGAATGGGAAAGGGGTCTGTATATGTCCTGAATCTACTGTATGTAACACAAGCAGTGTGCAGTTTTATTGACACACCCACATTTTGAATTCAGTCAAAGTGAACAAAGCATGTTGTCATCTTCAAATATCCCTTAACACACTATGTAATATGAAATTAAATAATGCCAGGTTTTAGATTAACAATAACAATCAACTGGCTGTCACTGGTTGTGATGGCCATTTCACAGATGCTTTACCATTAACTATTCAATAAACTATGTTCATTTATCAGTCAACTTGGCAATACATATATCACCTTTAAAAATACATTTTTACAATGTCAGTTTACAGATTCCATAAAAAGTAAAGTAATTGTTTAAGTTTTCCACAAACTTTTAGGAGAAACTACATTTTAGAGAGTTCAAAGGATGTTAGAGACAGCAGTAGTACCTGATATATTCTGAAGTGAAAACACCGGAGTGAGCAGGAACAAAGCAGTGAGCGGCAACATAGTGTAACATAGACTGTCAAGTGTCATTCACCATTATTGCCCCTCAGTTCCAAACATAATTGATCTCATCTGTGAACACCAAACTAGACTTTGGTGTAAAGTCATCAAAAAAGACATTTAAGATAAAGAAACTGACTTATAGAGTTCTGTATTTTGATAGCAACAAGAATGACTTCAGTGCATGATCTGCTCATGTCAACTCTTATTATTGGTGTCATAGATAGTGATATATGGATGTTTCAGCAATGTAACAAATAAATAACATAAGGTGACAAATGTTTTCAAAAGGGCTTTAATGCTCTAGAATTAATTTCTTAAGTGTTTGTACCCACATTGTCTATGGAATTATTATTACTGTACATTTATTAAATTATTTTACACAAGGCAACATCATATGTATAAACATCTATACGTGGAAGTGTGTTTGTCTGTCTCTCCGGCCAGCCCGAAAGTTAGAGGTGGAGTCGGGGTAAGGGCTTCACCTCCAAAGAAACAGTCACTCGCCCCGCTAATACACAAATGAGTTGAGCACATCGGCAAAATGAAACCTCCGAAGAAAGACAAAGTCGCTTAGCCACTAATGCACAAGCGATGCGAGCACATCCGCAAAACGAAACCTCCTAGGAGACAGACACCCAGAGTTGTTCCTTTCAATTACCTGACATCTCTACATTTTAATTTTTTTTCTGACTATTTCAATAGTTTCCAGGACCTGGTGGTTTTTACAGCACGGGCTTACACAGCCAGTACAAAATAAGGATGCACTCCAATTGTTAACATACATGTGTGCATAGCATTTTTGCACAGGAGTTGTATGTGGGGCCTGAACCATCAGTCCATTGTCCATACCACAAATAGAGTACTAAGCAAAAAAGAAAACATTTTTATTTAAGCACAATTTAACATTTAAGCACAAAAACATTCAGGTGTTCCAATCAGTATACACAGAAAATAATTCTGTCTTGAATATCTTACTCTTTTAATTCAGAATATTGGCTTTTCAAAGTAAAAATAGTAAAAAGAGTAGTCTCGAGAAAATGTCAAAAAAGCATTTTTTGCATAAAGAATATTAACTGGAGCACACATCTTGAGAAGAAGGTGACATCAGAGGGTAGCTTCTCACCATATTTCCTAATTTACTTTTAGAGCATTAATATTTTAACAGCCCTTCCACATGCTGTACTCCCAGATTAACTGACAACTTGTAAGATGGCCAGTGTGCAGTCATGTAATGTATAACTTAGACAAATGGTGCTAAAGTATCAGTGCAAGGAAATTGACTTCTAGTAAAGTGATGCCGAGGTAATATCCTTGCTGTTTTAAATGTTACTTTAACCAGTTTTACTTCTTGCTTTAATCAAACTGAAAAAAATATTTCTACCAATGACTTTTGTCCCTATTATAAAGATCTTTGATGTGATTAAAAACAATAATATCATTTCTAGCAAGCAGCATGAATACCTTGCTGTTGGGATTAGAACCATTGACTTTTATTGAATACAAATCGTTACTCTTTTTGTAGTTCTTCTTGGGGATACTTGTTAGCTGTGCAACCTCAAGCAAGATACGATATCTGTCCAATGGAGTGATGTCACAGTAATTGAGAAATGGTGAAAGCAAAGGTAGACAGACAGACAGACAGACAGACAGACAGACAGACAGACAGATAGATAGATAGATAGATAGATAGATAGATAGATAGATAGATAGATAGATAGATAGATCGATACTTTATTAATCCCAAGGGGAAATTCATATACTCCAGCAGCAGCATACTGATACAAAAAACAATATTAAATTAAAGATTGATAACAATGCAGGTAAAAACAGACAATAACTTTGCATAATTGTAACAGGTGTCTGGTCACACTTATAGGTAATCTAACTTAGACACCATTAAAATATCCAACTACGCCACCCAGTTTTATTAAGAGACTGGGAACTCCTGAAATTTACCAATAATAGCACACAGGTTTCTTTAAATTGGGTGGTGAGTAAACAAACAATGAAAGACACAACAGTAATTTCAGAAAAAAGCAACAGTAAGTTCTATTGTACAAGACAATATAAGGTACATTAAAAAGATAAATGAACAAAACAGAACCTAAACATATCAGGAATTAATTTCTTTTTTTTAAAAAGGAAAATACACAGTCCACACTCTAAAAGTCTGTAAAAACAAGAATTGGAGGATACAACCTTTAGTGGTGCAGAGTCCAGTTTGTGCACTGTGTTACCCCAACACTTAATTGTTCAACTGTCCATGGATGAACTCTGTTTCCCGGCAGAAGTTGTGTCAAATTGTTGACTCCCTGTCAGCGTGTCTTCGTTGTTCCTTTTTCTTCCACTCTGGGCTCCTTGTGTGGCTGGGACCTAGGCACGCCTCATTCCTCGTCTGTCAGCTTCGCTTGGTCCTCTCATGCGGCTTCCCTCTTTCACTGGACCCACAACTGGTGTCTCCTTGTGGAGCTGTCTCTTCCTCCCTGGAAGTAAATGTTGCCGTCCTTGTGCCTCATATCGTGCCAGCCAGGTATCCTTGTCTGCCTGCGAGCCCCTGTGCCCTGTCCGAGTGTCTTGGCAGCGTTTCCTGTGGACTCTCCCTCCTGCCTTCTGCTACCCAGGAGTTTATATTTACTTCAGTCCCTGCTGTTGTCAGTCCTGGACAAACAGTTTAATCAATGGCACATCTAAATTGCCTGGGTTTAACAATTAATGAAAACACAAGTTAACAAAATGTATGGTTACCAAACATTAATAAGTACAGATATGCTGATTAGGAACCAATATTTCCAAGCCAGGTAAATACAGGCATCCTCCAAGGCCAGACTTCAAAGCAGTGACTCCCTTGCAAGACAGCAAATACCATTAATAAGTACAGACAGCCTTTTAACTTCTCACCCCCCAGTCCCAACAGTGGGTGCCTAATGGAACCACCCAGTGCACAAAAAATTGTAAAAGTGTCCCCCTCTGACATCATGCTAACGTTTACCCCCCTGGATGGAATTGAAGAGTCGCATAGTTTGGGGGAGGAACGATCTCCTCAGTCTGTCAGTGGAGCAGGACAGTGACAGCAATCTGTCGCTGAAGCTGCTCTTCTGTCTGGAGATGACACTGTTTAGTGGATGCAGTGGATTCTCCTTAATTGATGGGAGCCTGCTCAGCGCCCGTCGCTCTGCCATGGATGTCAAACTGTCCAGCTCCATGCCTACAATAGAGCCTGCCTTCCTCACCAGTTTATCCAGGCGTGAGGCATCCTTCTTCTATATGCTGCCTCCCCAGCACACCACTGCGTAGAAGAGGGCATTCGCCACAACCATCTGATAGAACATCTGCAGCATCTTATTGCAGATGTTGAAGGACGCCAGTCTTCTATGGAAGTATAGTTGGCTCTGTCCTCTCTTGCACAGAGAATCAGTATTGGCAGTCCAGTCCAATTTATCATTCAGGCTGCACTCCCAGGTATTTATAGGTCTGCACCCTCTGCACACAGTCACCTCTGATGATCACGGGGTCCAGGAGGGGCCTGGGCCTCCTAAAATCCACCACCAGTTCCTTGGTTTTGTTGGTGTTCAGGTGTAAGTGGTTTGAGTTGCACCATTTAACAAAGTCCTTGATGAGGTTCCTATACTCCTCCTCCTGCCCACTCCTGATGCAGCCCACGATAGCAGTGTCGTCAGTGAACTTTTGCACGTGGCAGGACTCCGAGTTATATTGGAAGTCCGATGTATATAGGCTGAACAGGACCGGAGAAACTACACTCCCCAGTGGCGCTCTTGTGTTGCTGACCACAATGTCAGACCTTCAGTTCCCGAGATGCACATACTGAGGTCTGTTTGGAAGATAGTCCACGATCCATGCCGCTAGGTATGAATCTACTCCCATCTCTGTCAGCTTGTCCCTAAGGAGCAGAGGTTGGATGGTGTTGAAGGCGCTAGAGAAGTCTAGAAACATAATTCTTACAGCACCACTGCCTCTGTCCAAGTGGGAGAGGGATCGGTGTAGCATATAGATGATGACATCCTTTGCTCCCACCTTTTCCTGGTATGCGAACTGCAGAGGGTTGAGGGCATGGCGTACCTGTGGCCTCAGGTGGTGAAGCAGCAGTCACTCCATGGTCTTCATCACATGTGACGTCAGAGCGACAGGCCAAAAGTCGTTCAGCTCACTAGGACATGATACCTTTGGGACTGGGGTGATACAAGATGTTTTCCAAAGCCTCGGGACTCTCCCCTGTTCCAGGCTCACAGCTCCAATGCACCGGCCTTCAGCAGTTGTGGCGATACTCCATCTAGACCTGCTGCTTTGCTGGCATGAAGTCTCCTCAGCTCTTTGCTCACCTGCGCTGCTGTAATTGTGGGTGGGGATGTCTCTCCTATGATGGTATCAGCAGAAGGATGAGTGGAGGGTGCAGTACTCCGAGGTGAGAGTGGGTTAGGGTGGTCAAACCTGTTAAAGAAGTTGCTCATTTGGTTTGCTCTCTTCACGTCTCTCTCGATGGTGGCACCCCGCTTCGAGCTGCAGCCAGTGATGATCTTCATCCCATCCCCCACTTCCTTCATACTGTTATTCTGCAACTTCTGCTCCAGCTTTCTCCTGTACTGCTCCTTCACCGCCCTCTGAGTTCCGTCTGCACGCTCGAGCTCATGATGATCACCACCTTTAAAAGCCCTTTTCTTCTGGTTCAAAAGGCCCTTGATGTCACTTGTAATCCATGGCTTGTTGTTAGCATAGCAGCGTACTGTTCTTACTGGAACTACAATGTCCATAAAGAAGTTGATGTAGTCAGTAGTGCAGTCAACAACCTCCTCAATGTTCTCAGTATATGATCCCTGCAGGATATCCCAGTCTGTAGTTCCAAAGCAGTCCCTCAGAGCCTGCTCTGCTTCAGGGGACCACTTCCTGAATGAGCGTGTGGTTGTAGGTAGCTCCCTCACTCTTGGTTTGTAGTGAGGCTGAAGCAGAACCAGGTTATGATCTGCTTTCCCAAGCGCAGGCAGCGGGGTGGCGCTGTATGTGTCTTTAACGTTTGCATACAGTAAGTCAATAGTCTTATTTCCCTGGGTGTTACAATCCACATACTGGGAGAAGGCAGGCAATGTTTTGTCCAGCGTCACATGGTTAAAATCTTCAGCGATTAGCACAAGCACCTCGGGGTGCTGCGTTTGTAACTTAGCAACAGCAGAATGGATGATGTCACTCGCTATCTCCACGTTCGCCCGAGGAGGGATGTAAACAATAACAACAATGACGTGTCCAAATTCTCTGGGCAAGTAATAGGGACGCAAACTTACGGCCAACAGTTCGATGTTTACATGTCCAGAGTTACACCACTTTGTATTGACATACAGAGCTAGACCTCCTCCTTTGTGCTTCCCACAGATATGTGCGTCTCTGTCCACTCTAACTGTGCTAAACCCGGGTAGCTCAACATTAGCATCTGGGATGGTCGTAGTTAGTCACGTTTCGCAAAAGCACAACAAACTGCATTGTAGGTTCTGACATTTTTCACCAGCGCAGCCAGTTCGTCGATCTTATTTGAGATTGAGTTCACATTTCCCAGGATCACAGAAGGCACAGAAGACTTAAAACGCCACTTTCTCGCAAGCCGCTTCATTTTTAGCTTAGTGCCAGCTCTGCTGCCACAATACCGCCTTCTTACCTCGTCGGGTAAATAGGGAACCACACCGACACTGGCATTTGTTCTCAGTGCTTGAAGTTGACTACTTGAATAGACGAGTCTCGGTGTGTAAAAATCCATGTCCACGTTGTAATAGTGAAAGTGTCCAGGGAACGAATCCACATAAAAGAAAGTGATAGGAGTGATCAATAAAAAATAATAAAGAGAAAAATAAAAGGTAGAAAAATAAAGTCATACACGGAGCTGCTGAACAGGCTGCCACTCTCGGCGGCGCCTGAGTCAATGGGAAAGGTGTCAAAGGTGTCAGATTTGTAAACTATGGCATGATTCTACCAAAATAATAAACTGCAGCATGTCCTATACAGTATTGGATGATGCCTATGGAGAAGCTGTTGGCCTAAGTCAACATGATATTGCTATTGCATACTCCACCATGAATTGTGATTATGTCACAATCTTCTGGTGCATTAAAAAATAAAAGAAATATACCATATACCCACTAAATGTCCTGCAGATACAACAACATATGGTAATAAAATCCCAACACTACAGGGCTCGATTAACCAAAATAAGCAAGTGCTTAACGCATCAAAAGAAGAGGGGCACCACAGAAATTTTCCATTGCTGCATTTACCATGAACCATATGGTGCAAACCTGCAAATGGTGCAGCTGAACCAGGTTCCACAAAAAGAGGCTTTCATGTTAAATGAAAAATTACATACATATACAGTATATATATAATAATAATAAAAATAATAATAAAACAGTAATAATTAAGGCAGGCAGGATGCCTTATCTCTACTAAGTATAGAAGCAAATGTGTTACGTATGATTAGTTTTTAAGACCTGATCAAAGACTTTGCAATTAGAAAAAGTAAGAGAAAACTTTTCAAGTGTAAATAAAGTGGAAGTAAAATAAGTATTATTTTCCATCTTACTGTAAGTTTGTTAACTTTCAAAAAATACAATTTTGTTTTATGGTTAATAATTATTTATATTTAGAATTAGATATATATGGGGGCACCAAAACCTTTTAAGTGCTTAGGGCCTCTAAAAGTCTTAATCCAGCTCTGCCAACACTCCCGTCACTAACTTAAACAAGGTAAGTAGTTTGGAAAACCCTACATCAAGCTGACATCGTCCACCTATCCATGTGGAGATACGATAGGCACCTGCCAATATTAAAAATCCATTAAAGAAAACTGCCATTAAACTTTTGAAAATAAACTAAAGAAATAAGTACAAGCAAAAAGGCAGACAAAAAGACAAAAAAGTGATATTAAAATTACTTAAAAAGGAGGTAGTTTAAGAATTCCAAATTAATCAAAAGAGCTCACAATCTTACAACAACAACAACATTTATTTATATAGCACATTTTCATACAAAAAGTAGCTCAAAGTGCTTTACATAATGAAGAAAAGAAAAATAAAAGACAAAATAAGAAATTAAAATAAGACAACATTAGTTAACATAGAAAAGGAGTAAGGTCCGATGGCCAGGGTGGACAGAAAAAACAAAAAAAAACTCCAGAAAGCTGGAGAAAAAAATAAAATCTGTAGGGGTTCCAGGCCACGAGACCGCCCAGTCCCCTCTGGGCATTCTACCTAACAAATGAAATAGTCCTCTTTGTAGTTAGGGTTCTCACGGAGTCACTTGATGCTGATGGTCATACAGACTTCTGGCTTTTAATCCATCCATCATTGCGCCACCACCAAAAGGACACTGGAAAAGGAAACAGAAGAGAGAGTAGGGGTTAGTACAGATTTTAGAGCCACCATGAATAGTTATAATGAATTGGATATACAGAGTATCAGGATTTAAATTACAGTGAAGTTATGAGAAGGCCATGTTAAAGTAATGTGTTTTCAGCAGTTTTTTAAAGTGCTCCACTGTATTAGCCTGGCAAATTCCTACTGGCAGGCTCTTCCAGATTTTAGGTGCATAACAGCAGAAGGCCGCCTCACCACTTCTTTTAAGTTTTGCTCTTGGAATTCTAAGGAGACACTCATTTGAGGATCTGAGGTTGCGATTTGGAATATAAGACGTCAGACATTCCGATATATAAGATGGGGCGAGATTATTTAAGGCTTTATAAACCATAATCCATCCATCCATCCATCCATTTTCCAACCCGCTGAATCCGAACACAGGGTCACGGGGGTCTGCTGGAGCCAATCCCAGCCAACACAGGGCACAAGGCAGGGAACCAATCCTGGGCAGGGTGCCAACCCACCACATAAACCATAATCAGAATTTTAAAATCAATCCTGAATGACACAGGTAACCAGGGATGCTTACTTTTATAATGAATAAAAATAGCTGCTATGACATCACACACTGTATCGCTTGACCAGACTCAATAATAACAAACTCATATGTAACTCCATGAGAGTCATCTTTGATGAGAATGAAACATCTCCAGCTAAAAAATATAAAAACAAAAAGAATAAATAATAAAAAGTGAATCAATTTTTTCATATTAGAATTATGTTTCTTTGCCTTGTTTAGATTTTATAATTTTTAACAGTTTGCGCCACCATTTTGTTTATCACAAGTGTGAATATTTTGTCTGTCTCTTGCTAAGGACTCCTTGTGATTGGTAGGCAGGATTACGGAGGTTGTGAACCTAAACCTAATACAAGCTGGGCTAAAAGGTCGCTCGATGTGGAGTTTTGCTATCCAGGTTTACGGATAAACTCCTACATGGCTTTGTCCTAAAATACGTATACGTTTTGTGTCATTTGGGTTACGACCCCGTTCCTGAATGTTTTATCTTATATTTTTGACTAATGTCTTGGTTTTGTTGACCGTCCTGACATTCTCCCAGTTTTTAACCTTTTCCGCTACATCCTGACCACATCTTTTCTCCTGATCAGCCTCATTAAAACTACTCTGCTCACTAAAACCAAAACAGCTTCCTAAGTTTGAGGACCAGGCCTACATTGCCCCAGTAAGACTTGTTTCTTTTTCAGTCCAGTTGGGATTACAGGACTGTTTTTGAAAAGTAAAGAAAAACAAAATAAAACAAACGCACTGGTAACATTATGTCACACTCATTCATGTCAGATCAATCAACCTAACTTATGAATTTTTGGGATGCTGGAGAGACAATACAGTATCTAGAGAAATCTAGGTAGATGTAAAATATGTAGAATATGGTCTGCCAAGCACTGTTCATGTTTTCTTAGTTGTCCCTTGTAGCTTCCATTAGCTCTTTGTATGGTTTCTTCCCTTGTTATGTTAGCAGTAGGTGGCATAAAATATTTTTTCAGGCACTGGTGGTTGAAAATATTCCATTTCTGTACTGTTTGAGCTGTTTTCCATGTTCTACTGGTGTAATTGATAATAAGTATGACTGGCATTACTGTATACAGGTTTGAACATCTGTTATTGTCCATACCAAGTGCCTATGCAGTAATGCTGTCCCTGCTTCGCCTAAAGTATTAACGTTTTTTTTTCCAGGAAAAGACACTGTTGAGTTACAGTAGGTGATGCAATCTATGTCATTTACTAGATGCTGTCCAACAGTTTGTTGTCCATGTGCAGTTTATGTACAGTATAATCACAGTGGAGTTATAACATTAGCAAACATGGCCCATTGGATGAAGACTTGGAGCAGATCAAGGATTTGACAGATTAAGTCTCTCAGCTGTCCTGGGAATTCCCCAGAAGAAGCTGGAGGGTGTCATGGAGATTTGGTCTGATCAGCTCAGTCTGTTGCCACCATGGCCGACACAAAAAGATTGAAACTGAGGAAAAAATTTTAATGTGTGCAGTGTTTATGTTTGTAAATTGCTGGAAACGGTGAAGGCGGGAGGAGTAGTAATTGGTCGTGTCTGAGAGTCATGTGACTAGTTCTGTCTGGCAAGTTGGCTGCCCTTACAGTTTAGTATAAGAGTTGACACCCTGTGGTGAAGATGGCAGCAAAACTTATACATTGCACCAAAGAGCAACAGTGTTCTGTCATATGGTTTTTGTGGGCAGAAGATGTGCTGGGAGCACAAATTCATCTCCGCATGTGTGCACAGTATGGGGATAAAGTTTTCTTTCGTAGAGTCGTCTATGAGTGGATTGAAATGTTCAAAAATGCCCGTACTAGTGTGACGGACGCAGAGCACTCCAGACACTCAAAGAAGCATTGAGGGGAAGAAGATTTTCATAAGATGATGATGTGAAAGCAGCGGTGCATCAGTGGCTCTGACCTCAACCAAAAACATTAATTGCTGATGGCATTAAAAAATTGGTACGGCGGTAGGAAAATTGCATCGCAAAGGAAGGTGGCTATGTAGAAAAGTGATGAAATTTATTTTTGAAATTCTTAATAAATAGAGTTACAAAACAGTGTGGAAACTTTTTAAACGACCCTCATATGAAATATATTATACTGTACAAAGATAACTGGTCATTTACAGTATATTGAAGTGTGCAGTATGTAAATACACTTCTTGGCACATTTTAATGTTTATAAATAAGTATATTGTGCTAAGCTTGTCATCTAAGAAACTGTTTGTATAGAAATTACGCAACAACAGAAATTAAGTATATCATAATTTTTAAATAAATTAATCATAATTATATGCATGCCTAATTCTGCAGTTGCATTGAATATTTTTGTTCTCTCCATGAATTCTCTCTCTCTCACCATGATGTCCACTGACAGGAGCCTTCCCACCCATTTTACCCTTCTACTGAGGTAACTAAGGTTGTCCATCCTATAATCAGTGTAATTAAATGAAAAAAAAAACACTAGAAAAGGGCAACATGGTAGCCTTGTGGATCCAATGACGGTGTTCAAATGTCATTGCCCAAGTAGAATTTGCAAGTTTTCCCAGCATTTGTGTGGGTTTTACATCAGTTTTTCTCTCACATCCCTAAAGATTAGGTTAACTAGCAATATCAAAATAGCCATTGTGTGAGTGTGTGGGTGGGTGTGTATGTCCTGCAAGGACTGGCACCATGTCCAAGGCTATTTTCTACCTTTCACAAATGGATTAAGTGGGCTGTTTTGCTAACACTGGAGAAGGTATCAAGCATTTCTGTTTCACACTCTGAATGCCAGGGTTTGTGGGATCGAAAGGTATGGTTTTCGTTAAAGATCTCAATTTTAATGAGATGTCAGTTTACCACATGGCAATACTTATTAATAGAGAAACTTTCTTACAGCCTATAAATATAGGAACCATAATATCATAAAATGAAATATTATGGCTAGCAAATATGCATACAATTTATAATATCTGCATTAAAAACAAAAAATACATATATTTTAGGAGAATACTAACCTGTCTTTACAATATTTAATAAAAGTAAAGATGTATAAAACACTCAAGAAAAAATTAAATAACAAACATTTATTTTAACAAAATAAGTTTCTCTGGAAAGTACTGTAAAATTCCTGCCACAAACCCATGTAGACCCAAACATACATTGTCCACTCTGATACTAAACAGGCCACTTATTGATCCCAAGTCCTTGGATCTGTAAAATGACTATGCTAAGTGCTGTGCCACCAATCACTCTCAACCAGACTTCTCCTTTGAACAGTAATGGCATCATTGGTTCCTCATGGTGGTGCTTTGAAAGGGAATCTTTTTTGCACAAATGCTTAGGATAAAGTTACTGCAAATGACCATCGATTTATTATACAATTCTTTGTGTCTGAATGTGGTAATCATCTCACGTATGACACAGGATTGGAGATCCAGCTGTTTGGTGCTTTGTTAGAGCATGTTTTAAAAATGAAAGAAGACCATTCATTCATCAGACTTGATTAGCTAATAGCCAAATTTTCTCAATTAATCACTCAGCAGTTTAGGTTTCCACTTTAAATACGTGAGCTAGAATCCAGAAAGTCCTTCTTCTCACAAATGATCATAAGAATCTTTATGATATGGGATGGAAATTTACATAAAACTGTAGGTTTTCTGTCATTATACTTAAAGATCATATTGTCCCAACCTAGAAGTTTTAAGAAAGAAACAGCAGCAGATTCAGATCCAGTAGTAGAGTCTGAACAAGCAATGGAACTGCATGTATTGCTTTATTTAAAGAGGCCTGCATCTCCCTTACTAACTGAAAATGTACTGAATAGTCTCAGAACATAACTTAAACTATGTGGCTAGATGAGAGTCATGACTATCTACAATATTATGGGGTTAGTTCACAGAATGAGTGCATTTTTGCCTCATTTTTCTCTGAAGTTTAATAGCACCCAACACCATACTCACATGCTTCTGTCACTGTTGAACAGATAACTTGGAGACATGATATATTCAAAAAATACGGAGAACTTGGCACATGAGCAGGATCATAGGAGCAAGGCAGACTGAAGGTGGAAAACAGAAAGGTAAATTTAGATTGGGAAAGATTTCTTAAATATCATCAGAAAACAGAACTTGCTGAAGTGTTTGATGTAATTAATAAACTTATATTTAACCCTCCATATAGCTGTTGCCCAGTGCACTGAGGTGGTACAGGCTAAAATATCAGTATGGCCTAAAACAGCCATCACAGTGCCAGGATGGGAGGGATTGTGCTGCTGTCACTGTGCCATTTATTCCCCTCTTCTAGTATTTCTATAAGAGGCTCCTATATCCCACTGGTATTGTCACGAGTTCTAAGGTGAGGGCTGCGCATACACAGCCTGATGTTGCTTAGTGAAAACTTGCCAATGTAGCCTTACACATGACATTAATTTCTGCTAATCTCCTCCTGAACTATGGTAACTGTGTTATTACAGTTATGCTATAATATAACTAAGTCTAGTGTCACACATAAACAGCTGTTCATCATTAGGTGGGTCAAATATTTATAAGAATCTACCTTAATAAAAAGATAAGCATCTGTGCGCCTGTCCAGTTGCTATGTCTTTGTCATTCCTGCAGGTGCCGCATCTCAGACATTAACATTGCTTTTATGAATCCCATACCAAATTCTATATTTGTAGAAATGCATTTTATTACTAAAATATTTGTGATGAACCATCTGTTGGATTCACAAATGCAGTGCATGTTACTCCATCATGCATTAAAAATACATTTCAATAGATGGTGCACTGCAAACATTAATGCTGAGGTTTACCTCAATTAGATGTATGACTATACCAGAAAACAATAAAATAATTTCAGCAAATTGGACATCTTTATTCAGCTTTTATTCTTGCCTAAAAATCAAATTTGCTAAAATAATATCACACTCGCCAGCAAATTATCCTGAGATCTGTGAGTAGCTGGTGGAATGTCACTCGCAGTTAGGATTACAAGACAAAGTCGAGCCATCTATTGGTTGACCTGTAAGATGTGAAAGCTGAACGTTTGACGCAGGCTTTTGGTGTTTCAATATGTGGAGTACATGGTCTACCACCAATTACTCACAATCATTTTTTTAGTTCTACTTCTTCATAAAATTCTGCATTATTTACACCATATTATTTACAGTGATTACTGTTATGATTCAAAGTTTTCAACCCTTAGTCAATTTAACTCCTGTTCACATAAAAATGTTGCCATTAGTTATTAAGTTTTAATAAAGTTTTTAGAAAGCAGCGCTAAATACAAAGTGCACCATGGGCATCAGTCCATTTTGGTACAATTTTTTTTTTCAAAAACGTAGTATACAATCAAGTAAGAAATTCTACCAATATGTGACAAAGGCAATATGCCAAATAATTAAGTGATCTGATTTATTACAAGCAAAAGCTTCCATCTAATTAAGAAATTGTTAGGAATGAAAACCTGCAGCTACCATGGTTACCTCCAGAACAGGAATAGCTAAGCCGACTCTACCACATGCTACAAATAAGAAATATGTGAGCGTAGAGCCACCTTATCTTAGCAAATTACAAGTTTTAAAATGAAAATAGCTTTATTATTTATCTTATTAAAGATTTATGCATGTCCACTGTAATGTTTTACACAACGCATGTGAAGTTGCTTTTATATATTTTTCTCCAAAATACTAATTGTGACCTTGTGCTATATTTTTAGAAACGGCCATGGTTATTTGGTCAAGGGTTAGTTACAAAAAATTAACATCCTAAGTAGATAGGAAGTTATTGTAGTTAATGTTATCTTCATTCCATATGGATACCTCAGGGATATTTAAGAGGCGATAATTGACTTTCTGCCACAGATTTAGAGCTACAGGCAAAGGTTTAATCCACTTGTGTCTGCTTTTACTCAGATAAAACAATTAAGCAATGCTCCAACAGAAAATAAAGAGGATCAAATTTGTTTTCTGACATAATTTAATTAACAAACTCTGTCACTCCATAGCTTCAGTTGGACATGCTTATTAGAAAAAATGATAATGTGCAGCACACATTTTAAATTGCATATTTTTAGAAAACAAAAAATTCCTGTTTGACTGTAATCATATCCTCTTACTCAGTTCCTGTCCATAATAGACAAGGAACAATTGGAAATAAGTTAAGCAGGTGAGTTTTAGAAAATAGATCAGTTTTGTAAAGTTTCAATTGGCTGCTTGCCCAAACAAATTCTAAATTAATAAACTAATGTTTAAAAAAGAAGCAGGAGGCTAATGGGTTGGCAACAAAAAGGTAACAATCCC
Source organism: Erpetoichthys calabaricus (assembly GCF_900747795.2). NCBI lineage: Eukaryota > Metazoa > Chordata > Cladistia > Polypteriformes > Polypteridae > Erpetoichthys > Erpetoichthys calabaricus. The sequence continues at coordinate 72,373,938 of NC_041396.2, read as the reverse complement.
AGCTACTGCACCACCCTGCTTCCCATATCTGATTAAAAAAAAATGTCTGATATCCAAAATATCTTTCTAGCTATGCCTTTTTGCAAATGGGCTATAATACTTGCGAAATGAGGGCTCATTTGTTATATTCTTAACTTGCAGTCACTCTTTGCCAACTTAGAAATCATAGAAATACTGATATTAGCTGATTGAATCATCTATCGGTGGCAGTTATTACATTTATTTTATGAATCTCTTGCCTGCAAGCACCAATATTTCAAATCAAAATTTCCAGTATTTCATTGCTTTGAAATCTCTTTGCTGCTCCAGACAGAGACTCATTTTTACCCTATTTTATAATATCTGCTTTTACAAATCTTTATTATTATCATAGGTTTTAGACTGAGATAATTAATGAGAGCTCATTTGTGCATGTACTATAAATTGTTATATTACAACCAGGAATCTTTTTTCTGACTTGCAATTTATTGTCTGTTTGTCTATTTTTGGTCATTTTTTCATGTCTTTATGTTACTTCTGGTGGTTTCACTTGTGATTCTTTTAGTTGTATGCCATCCCTTTAAATGCACCTGTCTTTCTTGTTCTTTGTGGGTGGAGCCCCAGGAGGCGGGTCACCCTGACATCACTGCTGCCGGATTCTCCCTCTAGTCACAAAGGGCTGTGAGGAGGAGACATCCAGTAGCAATTCACTTTAGTTTGGATGGAGGTTTTGTTTCATATCTATTGTTTTTCTCTTTGAAGAAATCTTAGTAATTGGCAAAAATGGAAATAGTGAGTATATTAGAAATAGCTTCATGCCTTTACTTTGTCAAAGCAGAGGTAAATAGTTGATGTGTAATCATAGGCTCTAAACTCTAAATCACATAATAACCAGATTACTAGGACTGCATTCATTCATTTAAGGAATATTGCAAAAGTTGTAACACTGTAAGACGCTGAAAAATTAATTTACGCTTTTGTTTTCAGTTGGCTAGATTGCCATAATGCACTCCTAACAGAACTACCTAAGAAAGACATCAATCAGTTGAAATTAGTGCAGAATACAGCAGAAAGAATCTGAACCAGAAAAAAGAAAATCTGAGCACATCTCACCAGTTTTAGTATTGTAACATTGGTTACCTGTGTCATTTAGAATTGATTTACATTACAGGGAGTCCTCGGGTTACAACGTCTCGACATACAACGTTTCAAGTTTACATCTCTCATTCCCATAAAAACTTAAAAAAATTGAGACATGAGTGTTTCGGCTTACGCCATTAGCGTCGCACTTACAGACTACGTGGGTGAACTAGCTTGGTTGTGCACAGTGGAAGTGTTCCGTTTGTGTGGCTTTGTTTGGCAACTTTGTGGCCCTTATCATGGCTCCTAAACGAAAGTCAGAGTCTTCAGATGGTAGTGCTTCAAAGAAGAGGAAAGCCATCACGATGGAAGTGAAATTAGACATTGTAAAGAGATCAGAAGGAATAAAGGTAAGGAGTTTTTTTTTTACATTCATTTTTTGGCATTTTTTCTGTTACTACAGTACAGTATATTCATGTCCTTTTCCTGTTTTCTGTGGCTTAGTTGTGTTTTTATGTTTTAGATTATCCATCCATCCATTATCCAACCCGCGATATCCTAACTACAGGGTCACGGCGGTCTTCTGGAGCCAATCCCATCTACCACAGGGCACAAGGCAGGAAACAAACCCTGGGCAGGGCGCCAGGCCACCGCAGGGCACACACACACACACCAAGCACACACCAGGGACAATTTAGATTGCCAGTGCACCTAATCTGCATGTCTTTGGACTGTGAGAGGAAACAGGAAACCCACGCAGACACAGGGAGAACATGCAAACTCCACGCAGAGAGGACCTGGGAAGCGAACCCGGGTCTCCTAACTGCGAGGCAGCAGCGCTACCCAATGTTCTAGATTATGATTTTGCAAATGTGGTAGGATAGGAAAGTGACTTAGGCTAGGGTGTGTTTCGACTTACACCAAAATTCGGGTTACATCACTGTTGTAGGAATGGAACTGTGTCGTAACCCGAGGACCCCCTGTACTACCAAAGGTGTATTAAACCTTAAAAAAACACGCTCTTGAATATTTTGGAGTGCCTGTCACCCTAAAATTCCTGTGATAGCCTTAGATCCTCTAATGGTGGTCTGGCTAGAATTCCAAGATCCAATCTTAAAAGTGGTGAGGTGGCCTCTTGCTGTAATTCCAGATTTTTGGAGAATTTTTTAACAATTGAGATTCGTCAGGCTATTACTGGGAGAAATTACTTTTTCATAGCTACATTTTAGTTGTACTCTTAATAGTCTATATAGGCATAGAATTGTTATAGTGTTCAGGGATTTCCAATCTTTATTAATCTCTACTTTTCTCCACTTTCTTTTCTGGTTCTACTGTGGTAGTGTTTTCTGCCACCACCACCTGACCAAGACATCATGCAGCCATCTGTGAACCTGGAATGAAGGCGGGTGTCTCAGCTGTTCATAAGACCAGCTGCATTGAATCTACACAGATGAAGCCTGGAAACAATGAGGAATAATATACGGACATTTATATTAGTAAGAATGCCCAGTGGGGGCTGGCGTGCCTTGGAATTCCTGTATATCTGTGTTTAAGACAATTGTATGGATTTTCTTTTTTTATATTTTTTTCTTTGTTCTTTCATTAATATTTTTTTACCTAAACTTATTTGTTTCTTCTATTCTTAAAACTTTCACTTTGACATCTTGTAAAGCACTTTGGGTTACATTCATTCTAAATAAATGTTGAAATTTTATATATATATATATATAAATATATACATATATATATATATATATATATATATATATATATATATATATATATATATATATATTTATACACAGTATATATATAACAGGGTAACAAATCACCAGGATTTCTTAGAAGTAAATTATAGCATAGTGTTGAATAAAATCTTCTTTACATGTGTCAGAGGGGGACATTTTTTTTTGTGCACTGGGTGGTTCCATTAGGCACCCATTGTTGGGACTGGGGGGTGAGAAGTTAAAAGGCTGTCTTCAGGATGTATTTATTTGCTGTACTGCAAAGGAGTCACCACTTTGAAGTTTATGGCTGGTTGAGATTTACAAACAATACCACGTGTGATAACAGAACTGCTGCTTCCTTGGAGGATCCTGGATAATCCAGTTACTGATTGTGTCAGGATTGTTTGTGTAAGTATTTGCTGTCTTGCAAAGGAGTCGCCACTTTGAAGTCTGTCCTTGGAGGATGTCTGTATTTACCTGACTTGGAAATATTGGTTTCTAATCAGCATATCTGTACTTATTCATGATTGGTAACAATTCCTTTTTTTAACTTGTGTTTTCATTAATTGTTAAACCCAGGAAATGCAGATGTACCATTGTTTAATCTGATTGTCCAGAACTGATAATGGCAGGGACTGAAGTAGATAAAAACTCCTGGCAGCAGAAGGCAGGGGGGACAGTCCACAGAAAACGCTGCCAAGGCACTCGGACAGAGCACAGGGGCTTGCAGGCAGACAAGGGTACCTGGCTGGCACGACGTGAGGCACAAGGACGGCAACATTTCCAGGGAGGAAGGGACAGCTCCACAAAGAGATGTGGGTTCAGCGAGAGAGGGAATCCGCATGAAAGGACCAAGCGAAGCTGACAGACGAGAAATGAGGCGTGCCTAGGTCCCAGAAACACAAGGAGCCCAGAGTGGAAGAAAAAGGAACAACGAAGGGACGCTGACAGGGATTCAACAATTTGACACAACTTCTGTAGGGGAACGAGTGTCCAGTGAACAGAGTGCATCCGTGGACAGTTGAACAATTAAGTGTTGGGGTAACACAGTGAGCAACTGGACTCTGCACCACTACTGGTTGTATCCTCCAATTCTTGTTTTTAAACGGACTTTTAGAGGGTGGACTGTGTATTTTCCTTTTTTAAAAAAAGGAAATTGATTCCTGATATGTTTAGTTTTTGTTTTGTTCGTTTGTCTTTTTAATGTACCTTATATTGTCTTGTGTAATAGAACTTACTGTTGTTTTTTTCTAAAATTACTGTTGTGTCTTTCATTGTGTGTTTGCTCACCGCCCAATTTAAAGAAACCTGTGTGCTATTATTGGTAAATTTCAGGAGTTCCCAGTCTCTTAATAAAACTGGGTGGCGTAGTCGGATATTTTAATGGTGTCTAAGTTAGATTACCTATAAGTGTGACCAGACACCTGTTACACATGTACAGGATAGCAATTAGGACTGAAGGGAAGCCTCACTGCCTGGTGTTGTTGCCTCAGCTCAAAGTAGCGAACAGGAATATGTTTTTAGTTTATCCTCTGAAACCAAGGGACAGATCTGATTGGGCAGGGGATTGCAGTTACCAACCAAAAGTGTCATCTTCCCACCCAATTAAATGTCAGTGAAAATAAAATTTTACCTTAATTATACATTTAGTTGCCCTCCCATCATATCACACCACTCACCCCACGATGACATCCTGGTTAGCTACATTATCTGAAAGTTAGTTTTGTTATTTGAAACAAATATGTATATTAAAATTATTTCTAATTACTATACCTTGAGAATGGAAGTTGAAAATAACAGATATCATTTCCACATAAAAGGTAACAATGTATAACATACTGGATTTTTCAAGGGTCAGCTGAAGTGCTATCTTAGGAGACCTCATATTTTAAGGGCTACTGGAGGCTGTGATGTGCAGGAACACCAAGGTCTTCAAGGCACAGCAGTAATGTGAAATTCATGCAGCCAAAGAAGGGCCTTTTTTCTTGTAATCAGGATTTGTTTTGTGGGTTGTATGGAAGTGGTTGGGCAGCACGGTGGCGCAGTGGGTAGCGCTGCTGCCTCGCAGTTGGGAGACCTGGGGACCCGGGTTCGCTTCCCGGGTCCTCCCTGCGTGGAGTTTGCATGTTCTCCCCGTGTCTGCGTGGGTTTCCTCCGGGCTCTCCGGTTTCCTCCCACAGTCCAAAGACATGCTGGTTAGGTGGATTGGCGATTCTAAATTGGCCCTAGTGTATGCATGGTGTGTTTGTGTGTGTCCTGCGGTGGGTTGGCACCCTGCCCGGGATTGGTCCCTGCCTTGTGCCCTGTGTTGGCTGGGACTGGCTCCAGCAGACCCCCGTGACCCTGTGTTCGGATTCAGCGGGTTGGAAAATGGATGGATGGAAGTGATTGAAGTAGTGATTTTAAAGATATTCCAGTTCAGAGTAACACTGAGTTTCAATTCAGGAGTAAGTCTGGTGCAAAGGCCTACTGGCGGGACAAAAATTAGAGGTTAGAAGGATTTTGTTTTGTTCTTTTTACATGTTCTAACCTAGTAATCATTAATTTTTTGTTATCTTAATTTTAATAAATATATCATTTTTATATCTGAATTCAGGCAGTTGGCAGCAGGGCACCAGTTGCACTCCTAATAGGTAAATCAACAGATGGCAAACTACCCATCTAAACAGTAAACCTATTGGGTGCTTTTTGCTCTATCTATAAATTCAGCTGACAGCATTATGAGCAAGAAGCTGTCAGTATTTGTGCACATACAGCACATTTTATAGAAGCAAATCTCTTCATTAAATCCTTAAATCAGAACTCTTTCTAGTCTATGAGATTTGTTCGAATTAAGTCACTTTTAATTTAGTTTAGCTTGAGGTGAATTCCAGTCTTTTACACTTACGTTAGTCCCAAGAGCTGTTGCCTGAGTTTAAAAAGGTATGTTTTATATGCCTTTACATAATTGTATTTACTACTGAATATGTATTAAATCACATTAAGAGCAACCAGCATTTAATGTGGTAACTTTCTATCCTGCAATATCTATAAAAGTATATGTCAATGTTCCAGGGTGCTAAACAGTAAATAGGTATAGGCAAGACACCAGGACAAAGGATATGCAGGACCGAGGAATTGGTGGGGCAAAGAGGGTGGCGGACAACTAAGGTGTTATTGTGCAAATTTGTTAATAATAAATAGCCTCCAAAAACTTATTAAAACTATCCTAGTGCAAATAAAATGTGACTAATAAATGAGTGCATCCATCCATCCATTTTCCAACCCGCTGAATCCGAACACAGGGTCACGGGAGTCTGCTGGAGCCAATCCCAGCCAACACAGGGCACAAGGCAGGAAACAAACCTGGGCAGGGTGCCAACCCACCGCAGGACACACACAAACACACCCACACACCAAGCACATACTAGGGCCAATTTAGAATCGCCAATCTACCTAACCTGCATGTCTTTGGACTGTGGGAGGAAACACGGGGAGAACATGCAAACTCCACGCAGGGAGGACCCGGGAAGCGAACCCAGGTCCCCAGATCTCCCAACTGCGAGGCAGCAGCGCTACCCACTGTGCCACCGTGCCGCCCTAAATGAGTGCATGAAATGAATAAATAAATAATTCATTGATAAAAAACATTATTCACAAAAACTGCACAAAAAATATGTTAGACAAATATAAGACCTGTGGCTGTTTGTGGGTGTATGGAGCAGTCTGCTTTGCTCACGCTCAACCACAGCCACTAGGTGGCGCATGCATGCACTTTAAAATTTTTTTGGCACTTACATGCACCTCAGTTCTCACTACGAAAGACGTGTGTGTGTGTGTGTGTGTGTGTGTGTGTATGTCAGTGTTTGTGTATGGAGCAGTCCGCACCACAGCCATGTGAGTTAGTGTGAATTCTATGGAAGATGTATAAGCTTATACAATACAATACAATACAATTTACTCTTGTATAGAATGAAATCACACAAGAAGTGCCACAATAGGCTTTAACAGGCCCTGCCTCTTGACAGCCCCCCAGCCTTGACTCCCTAAGAAGACAAGGAAAACCTTGTAAGGAAAAAAATGGAAGAAACCTTGGGAAAGACAGTTCAAAGAGAGATCCCTTTCCAGGTAAGTTGGGTGTCAAAAAGAAGGGGGTCAATACAATATAATACACAAGCTAATACAAGTGTGACTTGCAATTGGTGAGATGGCGCTTACATGCACTTCACTTCTCATTGAACATTGTACTTTCACACAACAAGCTACCTTACATTTGCCTGAGACAGGTACCAGCCTTTAACGCTCAGTTTGTGCCACAGCTGCACTAGAATACAAGATATGACCTGTCCTGGAGCACTTACAGTACTGAGGAGCTCATGGACATAAGTAGAAGGGGTGTCCCAGCTGGGCATGGGACCCGGCCGCCCGCTACAACATTTATTTGGTTTTGCTGATATAATAAGTTGCAGACAATTCTTTCTGCAACAACAACCAAAGTCCTTCACCTTACTCCTGTATGTTCATCTGATTATGAATAAACCTTACAACATTTCTCAATATACACCTGTGTATATATATATATTTTGCAGGGAGCACAAAATTCACAAAGAAACAATTTTTTTTCTCTCTTAGCCTTTGCTAATTGTCTAACAAAACATTCAAACATTAGAGAAAGCAGATTTATAATGTTCACCTAACATTTGAAGAAAAACAAATTAGCCATCAAGGCACAGGAAAAAAGATTCTTTAATGCAACAGTGAAAACAGGATTGTGATCTTGGTTCTTTGAATGTGTCCAGATGACTTGGTTTGGAGAAAGTTCCAACAATTGGAAGTGTTGATGGATTCCAATAAGACAGCACTCAGATAATAAACCAGTCATAGACAGAATATGGTATCTGCTGTTTTTATGTTTACAGAAATTAGTCAAATAATGGGAATGTATGCTCTAAAAACCCATTCCATTCTTATCCTTCCTTCTCTCTGAAATCGGAAAAAACACAGCAAGTTTGAGATATATAAAATAATCTTGTGAGCACTAAACACTTATCCCCATTTAGCTTTAACAAAACATTTTTCTGCATCCAGATATAGCATGACCTCTGGAAGTTCAGATACTGCAGACATACAGTATTGTATATACAGGTCAGGTCAGGTCGGAGAGCATGTCCTGCTACAGCACGTTGCCACACCCACCACATGACAAAACAGCTTGGGATCCTAGTTGGCAACCCCCCAGGAAAGACACACGGTCCGGTCCCACCCCCAGAATTGACCATCTATCTGCTGCAGCCAGGTGTTACGTGGGTGTCCCCTTGGCCTGGTCTAGCCGCTCGGCTCTTCAATGGCGATCCTGTGATCTGGATCACACTTGGCAATCGCTCCACATGGCTGTAGTGCTGTAATTGATGTTCCCTCACAATGCAGGTAATGTGCCTCATTTGGGAATTCATGAGCAACAGCTTGCTTGATACAAAGTCAAACTATCGGAACCCAAGGATTCTCCAAAGAAACACAGTTTAACCTCACACTCTCTCTCTTACTAACCAACATCTGAAAGAAGCATCTCTCTTGCTAACCTGTGATGATGAAGAGAACAGCTCAGCAGCCATTTTGAACAGACATGTGGCTGAAACCTAAGCAACAATGATGCCTTAACTAGAGACATTTAGGTAACTAGAAGACTGTGTGCTGCCTGAACTACATATCACCATTTAATCAGGTTGTATGGTTGCCAATATTCAAATATACTTTGCATTTTGTTATTATTTATGAATATTATCAATAATACATTATTTTATGTGTAACTTAATTCTGCTTGTTTTTTTACTACATCTAATTGCCTAAGGTTATAGATATAGAAGGGAAGATGGGGATAAGTTATATACAATAATACCTTATAAACAGTGGTAAGTCTGTGAGATTAGGCATTCTGACAAAGGCTACATATTAATAATACAATAGGGGAAAGTAGAGCAATATATTACTCAACCAAGACAAAACACGCTATTAATTTTGAATTTGACTCATGGTTACAAAACAAAATGTAATAAGTGACTTCAGGATGAAGAAAATGTGAAATGCTCCAACTTTCATATCAGTTAACTTAGTCTCTTAATACACCAGAATGTTACACCGCGTGTACATCGTCTGACTTGTTTAATGAAGGTTTCTATGACTGCTGGTAGGCTGGGCATCTACAGCATCCTCCACCCACTCTTCTCACACTTGCTTACCTGCATATCCACTACAATCTTTAGAGCCATATAAGCCCAAGCTCCAAATTTAGTAATGTACTATATTGCAAAAATGCTAATGCAAAAACTAGAAGAAAAAAAAACTTAAAACAGGAGATGTTTTGATTTATGTGGAACAAGAAAACAAAACAAAATCGTCCAGTGGGGTAAGATTTCATAAACTTAATGTCGACAAGATTTCTTATAAGCTAAGTAATCTAAAATTCTAATTTCTTTACAAGTCAATAAATCTTACAATGAGGACAACAAGATTCCTTGGCTTGACATTAAAACTTTTCACTTCCTTAAATGTCATTTTTTGCAAGGTAACTAACTATTTGGATTTATAGACAGTGTTAAAGAATGAGTCTCAACACACTGGAAAGGTTTGGGGCAGCCACTCATACAGTATATTGCCCTGGCTGCAAAAGGTTTAAAGAAAGCAAGTTGTTGTCAGGTTGAGTTCCACGATTGAACTGAACTGGTTTGGGAAGATGGAGGTTTTATATGCCATGAATCAGAAGTGATGCCCATCTGACCAGAACAGGAAGTGACGTCAGTCTGGGCTCCAGAACCGGAAGTGACGTCAGACTGGGCGCCAGAAGTGACATTAAATCAGGCAGGTTTTCCCGTATTTGGTCTGTAGATAACAGAAATAGGTTTAGAGTTCCCCACCAACCCCTGGCCTGGTGGGTAATTTACCCCCACTTGGTCCACTCAGCTCGCTCCTAGTCGCACGTGTGTGACAACAGATAGCTATTATTGCTATTTTGTCTTCATTTATTAAAAATATTCAGAATTGTCCTGAGATGACTTAATTAAAAAAAAACACTGATCACACTTCAAGTCGTGGCAAAAGAACACAAAGAAAAATAAATATTATAAATAGAGCTGATTATTTAAAAGAAAAACATGTCAACTTTGAAACAAAGCCCAGATTCATTACTGAGCGCTGCGTTTTATAGTTCTGTTCGTATTGAAAATATTAAATATAGTTTTAATTGAGTATAAAATAGGCAGTAATAATTGGGGTTAGTGTGTACCAATATTTTGTTTTGTTCTTGTGCCTCCTAGAACTTAATTTAAACTATGAAATGTTTAAGAGTTGCTGTAGATAAAATTAACACAAATATGAAGTGCCAAGACAGTATGACCTGCCTCTTATTTGTAAGTCTGTACTACTAATCTGCACAGGTCTCTTGTTAAATCTTGTGGAAGTATTATACATTTCATACTTTGAGAGTAAATGAATATGTATAAAAAAAACCCACATTTTTAATCATAAATACCAATGATGTATTATAAAAGCTAAAATTAACATTTCATTACAAGAACATTATTTTGTATGGCAACTTTCTGTAGTGAACATCACCCCATGACACTTTCCAAGTATATAGTTTTAATTCAGATGTTGTTCTTAAAAATAACAGCAGCATAAAAATTCACACAGGGCCACACAGTAAGTCAGAGCTGAGGCTTAAACTGGAAATCTTGAAGTTTAAAGTCTTGCACTTTAGCTCATAAACATTCACTGGCAGTCCAAATGGTTGATCCAATATCATATATATGACAAGGTTTTGCTTATTGCTTGGTAATTTTAATGGATTATTTTAGAATTGACAATGGAGTTCTTCAGAATTGTAGTGCATTCATCAAACCACATAAATAGGACAAAATAAACCTCAACTCGCCTAGAGTTTATCAAAATACAGAATGAATGATATACTGTATGTACATTTGTCAGAAGTGTGCAAAAACATGAATGTATTATGAAAATGAGCAGATGGAGGGGTATTTGAACTCATTCGGGGTCAGTTACATAAGTTTATGAAACCCTTTTGTAATTCCAAGGTTTGTCTCTGGAAACTGCTACCCTCTTATTCTCATATGAATAGAAATTGGTTGCATTTTACACTTTCCTTCTTGGTCAACTTGGGATGCAAAAATTTTTAATTTCAATTTTGTTAATAAAAGATCAGTAAATAAAGAACAGGAATAAAAACAGTGGGGCAGATTGTATTACACCCCAATGCTATTTTCTGACTTGTTTAAAATGTACTTTTTATTAACTGTTCACCTCCATATATTATATAAAAAAAAATTGATTTTCACTTTTCTTTCTTCATAATTTTTGCTCTCCTTTTTAACATGCTTACAGTTTACTAAAGTCCAGTAAGTAAACAAAGGTAATGTCCCTGCAGAACATCTAACTGTGAAAAAGTTTCCAAACATATCATTCATTTGCAGCGTGTAGTGAAAAAGCAGCATTAATTAAAATCGACAGGGTGATCCTTCGACCCCAATCCTTTGTTGCAAGAAGGGTATCTTTGATGGACTGTATTTCCAATAAGGAAAAAAAAATCCTTCCAGGGGAGAATGTACACATAGTTTCTCATGTCATCATGTTCTTTTCTTCATTTAGTATAGTTCACTTTATAATCCTGGCTGTGATATATCTATTATTCATATAATAGTTGTTTAGCTTCCATTGTACTTTCCTTTTGCTTTTTTTACTGTATTATATGCATATTCTTATTATTTTTTAATTTTACATTCTTAGAACTTTGTTTATGTTGCCCTGAAATAGATGGCCTGTGTTTGAATGTGTTGGCCCCTTTCTTGATTTATTGAAGCCTGATTCTATGACTTACAAGCAGACACAAAGTCAATGGGCATTTCACTTACCACACGTTATTTAAATATTGTTTAAATTCACACTGTGAATTTCCCATTGGGATTAATAAAGTATCTATCTATCTATCTATCTATCTATCTATCTATCTATCTATCTATCTATCTATCTATCTATCTATCTATCTATCTATCTATCTATCTATTTAACTTGTAAAGGACACATTTTTTCTACAATCACTTTTTTTAGAATTTTCCCTATTTTCACTTTTTCATAGACATTGTCTTGTTCTTTGCCAGTTTTTTCATTTTCTGTGGTTTTCATTTTATACAGTACATGTTTTTCCATTTAGTACCGTACTATGCCATCTTCTAAGCCTACTTAATCCTGAGCAGGTTGCAGTTCATCTATGTACTATTTGCTTGACTATCACAATATACTAGGCCTGGGAAAGTTAACACATTAATTTTTGCAATTAATGTGGCCTGTGTAATGTGTTAAAAAATATTGTTGCACTCTGGGCTGCCTTTGGTTAGGGCAGCATTTTATGTTTTTTTTAAATATTACTTACACATCCAGTACCATATTTATATACTTCCTTTAAAAATTTTATGTAATAAAATTTTCATTTAAAGGTTTAACATCTGCGGTGGGCTGGCGCCCTGCCTGGGATTTGTTCCTGCCTTGCGCACTGGGATTGGCTCCAGCGGACTCCCGTGACCCTGTAGTTAGGATATAGCGGGTTGGATAATGGATGGATGGAAAGGTTTAACATTTCATATTATACGGTTCACAACAATACGGCACGTGTCAATACGTAGCATTGGTGTTCATTTTCTGTGATTTATACATACTGACGTAGGTGCAGAGGTGTGGGAGGAAAGGGGGTGGGGAGGGGAGTTTACAACAGTCCTGGTGCAATGCTAGAGAAAAGCTATGAAGGTAAAAAATACGCTTTTTATTCATTTGTTTCTGTATGAAGATCAGATCAATGTCATATCCCATATGTGCTAAATAAGTTATCTTTGAGTGGCACTAAAACCAAAATAAGTCTCTAGTACCTCTGCATTTAATTTGCCAGACAGCTTACAGTGCTGACTGCCCTAATATAATGAAGAAATTCTGCAAAATAGAAGTGTAATGATTATCCGTACCCATGATTCATGTTTGCAGTATCTTTACTAATTTACTGTATGTAAAGAACGCAACACACCCATCCAAGTAACGCACGGTGTCTGTTTTTAAGTGAGATAGCAGCTACAGAGATCTTTTTAGCATGCCAGAAGCTAAGGTGTAGTAGAGCAGTGTTTTCCTCCCAAGGAACACCACACTTCTACCAACTAAAAAAGCATTAAATCTATACACCTGCAAAACTGTCCAAAGGGGTGGGACAGGTGCGACAAAAAAAGCAGCTCGGAGATTGTTGTTCGCAGACATAGCACTCTCCATTTTTGAAAGGTTAAAGAGGAGTTAAGATTAAAGTTTCAGCTCTGGTATTGCTATTTCTCTGCTTCTTGACTTGCTGCCCCATCAATTGATTGCAATCATTTTTGAATGTATTGAGCATTGATTTTTAGTTCCTTGACTTCCTGTTTAAGACTTTTGATTTGCCATTCTTATTATGATACATCTAATTCCAAGTTTACTTCTGCCTCACTTGTGCAGTCAATGCACAGGGGGTTGCTGGGAAGTAGGGTCATTAGGCACTCTCTTTAAAAAAGAGCCGGAAAAATGCCAAAAAAGGATTGTGATCATCTGTATTTATTTGTTTCTGCTCTTCACACTCTATTGGATTACAACTACAACCACTGTGGATTACAGTTTCCATCTGGATGTATTTGCTTGTCCTTTGCCTGCTTGTTCGTGTGATTTCATCTTGATTGGATATTTGAGGAGCGCTCAAAATCACTCCAAATCTTCATGCAGTAACTGGAACATGGTATGGCAAACTTTACTTACTTACTTTATTTCATTCAGAGAGTTGTTCACTGGGGCTTTTCATTCCACACACCATCATCATCTGAACTTGCTGTACTGGGTTGTTTTTGGACTTTATCATAAGTGCTAATTGTTTACTGTGTCTAGTTTGGTTACCTTTGTTCAGTATTTGTTAAATAATTATCACCTTAAAGAAATTGAGGAGGGCTTTTGCATACGTGTTTGTGGTAAAGTGAGGTTTGCGGCTGATCAGGCATCTTTTTAAATAAATAATCGCCACACTCATGTCTTGGTAGGTGGGGGTGTGGTAGTGTGGTGGGAGTGGTTCCTGGGTGCGATGGGGTAATGGATGGCCCTACACTAAGTGCACAGGTGTAGGATCGTCCGTGACCCTAATTGGCGCCGGGAGCTGCTATTCAACACAACTGTGCCACGCCCCCATTTTAAAAGGGGAGTGCAAGGGCGAGAGGGAGAATAATCGAAGAAGAAAAAACGGAGGTTAAAAGGAGAAAGAAAGAAAGAAGGCAGGAGGCAGAAGGAACTGGCGCGGGAATGAGAGAGCTGAGGAGGGTAGGCTCAAGGGAGAGAAAGCAGGCAGCTGGGAAGTGAGCCCCGAAGAGGAGTTTGTGGCCGACACTCTGGGGGGAGGTTGAAATGGGTCACTCTGGCTGAGCTGCAATGAGGAGTGGGAGTTTAGACGGCTCACCGCAGAAGACCAGGAAGGCAGCGGAGGTCAAGGAGGTTTGGGAGGAGAGCCTCATTGTGAGCGCCCTGGCCACTGAGGACCCAAGCCAAGGTCCAGAGAGGGAGCATTTCTGTAGCCATGGGACGGCAGGGACCCAGACCCGAGGAAGGTCAACTGCGTCTGCTGTTAGAGCGACTCATTTGCTGCAAGGCCCATATGGGATAAGCAGAGGAGCCACAGATACACCTTTTTATGGATTATTTATTTATTATGGCTATGGAGGCACTGCACTTTTTGAACTCTTGTTTTGGACTTGGTTTTTAATAAAAGCACTGATTCACATTTACACCATCCCCTTGCTCCAAGTGCATTTTGTCCTCATCAGCCATGCTCATCTCGGTTACGGTACTGAAGGTGTCAGGTTCAAGAGGCTACAAAAAGCAAAGAGGGAACAAGGAGCCAACCTGCAGTGTTGTTTAATAATTGTTTGTTTTCCTTCATTATTTGTTTAATACATACTTTATTTTCAAAACATTGAACCTCTGTGTGTAAGAGTGTGTGTGCTGGGTCAAGGCTAGATGTATTCCTGGGGTCCCCATAATAAAGTAAAATAAATCACCGTCTTTGGACAGTGTGAATGTTAGTATTCTCACGACCACTACAACCATTGTACTTTGCCATTTAGTTTTTGTCTACAAATACAGAAACTGAAACTGCTGGTCTAGGACAGCTGGGCCTGAAATTGCTGTGCTGTATGGCATTGTGGTTCTGCAATTCGAAAATACTGTGTTGTCTGGCAATCATCCATATAACAGCTTTCTGTTATTGTTCAAAGCTGTAGCACAACAATAACCTTCATGATGGTCATGGATTATTTGAGACAGCATGCATGTTCTACTGCTATATACAGTCCCTTACAGTTAAGGCTCAGACCCTAATAATGGGCTAAATTAGTCACATGTTTTCTATCCCAAGATTTCACCACCATAATATGGCATGGCTCTGTCCACATTAAACCACAAATACTGTGTCATTTGTGCTTTTGGCTGTGTGGGTGTAAATCCATTATTTCCTACAAAAATTAACTTTTACATTAATATGGAAAATTAATAACTCAATTAAACACCCACTCAAGATCTAACACTGTAAAAATACCAACTACCTGTCAAAAATTAAGCAGGAAAACAGCACACAAATGCAAATGCTTTGTCTTACAGAGAACCTTGTATTATAGATTGTTCTGGTTCTTACGCAAGACATGAAACTGGAGAAGATTAACTATGGTGCAGAAGATGACATAATAGTATGAAAGCAGACACGCCATCATAATCCAATGCTATTTTAGGATTTTGGAGCTAGGCCGAGATAATCCTGTTAACTGGAGTTGACTTCAGGTTATTGATTCAATGATTTTCTGCTTCCAAATCATTTGTGATATTCTTCAGAATACTGTTTGGAATGTTTTTGTTAAATTGAAACATTTCTCAAGAAGCATTTATTGTCAATCCACCTTAATAAAAGGACTAGTGTCTCTGGGTCTCTGTATCTGCATGTCCATCTGGTTGCTATGTCTCTGATTTATGCCATTTGGTATGGGATTCACAAAAGCAGAGCTAATGTTTGTCATGCGCCTTTTGTTGGAATGACAAATCCAAACATTTTATTACTATAAATGTTTTTGATGATTGATCTGTTGAAATGAGAAATGCAATGCACTTTCCATCCATCCATCCATCCATTATCCAACCCGCTATACCCTAACACAGGGTCATGGGGGTCTGCTGGAGCCAATCCCAGCCAGCACAGGGCGCAAGGCAGGAACAAACCCTGGGCAGGGTGCCAGCCCACTGCAGGGCACACACACCCACACACCAAGCACACACTAGGGACAATTTAGGATCACCAATGCACCTAACCTGCATGTCTTTGGACTGTGGGAGGAAACCGGAGCACCCGGAGGAAACCCACGCAGACATGGGGAGAACATGCAAACTCCACACATGGAGGACCTGGGAAGCGAACCTGGGTCTCCTAACTGCGAGGCAGCAGCGCTACCACTGTGCTACCGTGCCACCGCCATGCACTTTATTACCATAACTATGTCTGATGCTCCATCTGTTGGAATAACAAATGCAACACATTTTATTAGTACAGGCAGTACAAGATACATTGAAATATATGTTACACTGTAAACGTTAATGCTGAGGTTGATAACTTAGATTTCCGCCTGTATTAATTTTAATAAAATAAATGAAAATGATAGAAATTTTCAATCTACACAGTCATAAAACCTCTTCGTTTTCACAAATCATCTCATACAATAGACATTTTATGATGCATTTGTAGAATGAGGCAAAATAAAATGTACACATTTTCATGTGTTCATTCCAAACTTACCCTCAGACTCTTTTCACAAAATATGCCTTACATCTTCCTGCTATGGAGGCATACACATTTCTATCGGCTTAGTGCTGTATATTTGAGGTAGGCAGAGACAAGCAGAAGCAAAAGCCATATAAGTTCAGCTTGCTAACTGACAAACTTTCATTTAATAGACAGATAGAAAATTGCCTGGGGCGCCTCGGAAAATGAGAGCTGTACTGTATGACTGAATGCCAGATCAATTACATTCCCCCAACTACTGCTGATAAACTACCTGCAGGGCTTGGCTAGCTAGTTGTTATTACTGCTGATTTGGGAAAATAAAATCACGTATCCATATTAAATAATAGTCAAAAGCATTGCAGATTCTATTCAGTAAAACTGCAACCTCTTTACTAAAAAAAATCTAAATATGGACATTTCCAGAAAGGTGTTCCACAAATCTTAAGTATTAATGTATCACACATCAAATGTTATTAGTGTTTTTTTAAATATGAAAAATTCAAGCAATCCATTTAGTGAGTCAATTGGTTAAAGGTAACTGTTTCATGAATTCTGGGTATTTAGTCCTCACTACAAAAAAACAAGACTTTATTTCTTAGTAGTGATTGTTGATATTTGAAAATTTAAATGTTTCACTGTGTGGTACAAACAAAATACCCTAATAATTCTACAAATTGTTGGTGGGTAACTCTACAGATTGCAGTAGCAAGAGGTCAGTAAGTAACTTTTTGTGTGTCACCCTTTTAGATGCGGTTAGTTCTTCATTCCACTTGCTGTACAACCGCAGAACATAAAATTGCTTTTTTTCTTTTTTCCATGGACATTTTTATCATTTTTTATTGTTGTACAGCATTGGCCACTATTAGCTTCTATTATGACCAAAACATTTTCTCTCCATTCGTTTAGGTGGATTGTTTCTTACTGTAAATGGAATCTACTGATGGGGTCTCATTGCTAAATACTATATTGACCTTCATATCATAATCCAGTCAGCCCCACAGTTTAAGTGGCCAGACATGTCTCAATGTACCATTGTGTATATTTTCTTGTACATTATACAGAAAGGGCCATTTCCTGCTATGATGTATTTAAACCAGTTACACTTCACATATGATTGTGAATTAAAACATTGTAATTTCTCAACTTCATGGTGGACCTAACTTGTCCTAAAACCACTGTCTTTTGGGCTGTTCTCCGATTCAAAAGCTCAGATCAGATGTCAGTGCTTTCTTCTTCAAATCAAGGTTAATTGTTGAAATATTTGGTCATCGACCTTTACTTTGTCATGTTATGCAAACCAAAAGTGCATAAAAATGAATAACCTTTAAGTTTTGCACAAAAAATTTCAATAGCTGTCACTTTAATGTTAATTTTCAAAATATTTACCTATGAGCTTTCCAGGCCAAGTTTGTTTTAATAACTAATTACAGGAAGGTGGGCTGTTGTGTCATCACTCACTTTTAAATTTTTGGCGTGGCATTTGGCTGACGTGCTTTTTTGTGTGCTACTAGAACAAAAAGTGTGCTGTACGCTCATGAACCTCAGAAGAAACAATAGGCTACTGGCAATTAGTTTATGAAAGAAAAAGCAACAGATGTTTGTTTGTGCCCATTTGAATTTTATTTTTATCGTTTATCAAGTATGCAGTTTTAATTTCAGTTTAATTTTCACTCAGCTTTCAATGTTGCTTTTACTTTGGTTAACAAAATGTTTTTATTAGCTTTTTTAAGTTTCATTAACAATAATAATCCCGTTTGTAGTTAAGTGACTCCTTTACCTTTTGTTTGCCCTGTTACCATCTTTCATTTTACTTCTTTTATATATTATTTTACATATTACTCATTTTGTATATTATTATTAATTATACTAGTTAGCCCGATTTAAAGCGTGACAAAAAACGTAACATAAAAACGTCACCGTTGCACTTTTAGGCTTAGGATTTTATACATATAGAGTAGATATTATTCATTGTTTGTCCTATGGTGTGGTTTACCCCTTAAATTGCTTTGTATAAACTAAAAAGTATTTGGAGCAGAAACCAGCTAAAAAAATGCTTTTTCTAACAGTTTTCATTTAAGCTTGGTGGCAAATTTAATGAGAAATTTAACAATGGTCACTAGATCAGCACTTTTGGACTGTATTACATAGAGCAGATTTTAAATGCAGGTGACTTTTTGTCAATGTTTGACATATTGTGTTGCTGTTAAAATCCTTCTATATTGTATACTTAACCCTATTTGGCCTAATCCTGTGACACAATCAGGCAAACCTCTGCTGCTTTCTTTTTCAGATTGTGCCACTGGCTGGAGTTCCTCTTTTGAGTTTATTGTTCATTGGCAGAAGTATTTGCAATGTACAGTACATTTGGGAGGGCAAACAACAAAAGCAATGCCTGAAGGTAGAAACCATCTGTGAATATTCCATCCAGGCATTAAAAGACAGAGAGAGAGAAGCAATGGAGGAGAGCAACAAAAGGAAAGGCTACACATCATCATCAGTTTTATTTGGTTTAACGTTACAGTAAAAGGAAACTGGAACTGTCACATCATGTACAGGAAGATTAGACTAGGGACCGGCTCCTAGTTTTGTAACTTTGTTGCTTTTTTACTCTTTTTGAGGGAAGGCTGTGTAAAACGTATTCTTGTTTAACTGAAAAGTGTGGGGGTCAGCATTTGGGGTTAATTAGGTTAAATTGTAGTTTGCTTGGTACACCTTTGGTAAGAAGACTATTAAGTTTATTACTTAAAGGGTGTAGTGCTACAAAGAATCAGTGATTCCAAATAACAGTCTGGATTTGTGTTTCTGCTGGCAGGAATGATCAGCATTTCCAGTATGACATACCACAGCCATGCTTCCTTCCTAAAGTCAGTACTTCAGCAAATGCTCATACGAGGGGGGACCCAAAAATAACCAGAATTTTGTTGTTGTTAGGTTGGTACTTGTAGTACGTGGTTGGGCCGCTAGGGCGATCTAGTTACACTCCTCACAAGTCAGTCTGCCAAGTGCCATCAGTCTGGAAGATTGTGCTTGTGTTCAGTGAATTTTTTTGTAAAAGTAGTTTTGTGCAAGCATTGTTTTTTTACGATGGCCGATTATCGTGAGCAACGCACAGCAGTGAAATTTTGTTTTCTTCTTGAAAAAAGTGTTGCAGAAACTATTGTTAGAAACGGTATGACAACCCTAAACCACCCACCCTACTCACCAGATTTAGCTCCGTGTGATTTCTTTTTGTTCCCTCGGATGAAAAAAGACTTGAAAGGAAGGCGTTTTGCTGACATCGAAGAGGTAAAACAAGAAACGACCAGAGCATTAATGGGCATTACTTCAGATGAATTTAAAAAATGTTTTGAACAATGGAACAAACGGTTAGATAAGTGTATTTCCGCCAATGGAGAGTACTTTGAAGGAGACTAATTGTAGTTTGTACAGAAAATTAAATTAAGCACGTTTTAAAAATATTTCCGGTTATTTTGGGTCCCCCCTCGTATACAGTAAACACCAAGGGCCTCATTTATAAAACTTTGTGTGAATCTGAGTGTGAAAATTTACACACAACAAAAAAAAAACAGAAAATGTGTGCTCCAAAAGAAAAAAAAATCAGATTTATAAAACCTGGCATAAGCACACTTCTATGCAAATTACTTTTTATAAATCAGAATCACTTTGTAAATATGTGTATGTGAATGTGCCTTAAATGTCGCCATGAAACATCTTCATTTGGAACACGCTAATCAACTTCATGCATATGTAGTCACGATGCTGCAGAACTTCTTTGGCTGGTAGAGCAGCCTCCCACCTGACACATCGAGACACTGTCACCTGCATTCTAGAGTATCTGGCTGTCCTCCACAACTAAGAGCACAAGGTCATGTGCAGCACTACAGCGACTCTCCTCTACATTCTAGGGGTCAGGGAAAGGTGTAAGGCAGTAGTGTCCGAGTGGGTAACTGCTATTACATATCACATGTAATAAAATTACATGCCATATGAAAACCCGAGGGTTTGACCAGTTACTTGACCAACAAACCAGCCACCACGTACAGTACTTTCATATCTGCCAAACCTGCTTTGTCTCAAAATAAATGAATCAAGGGCTGACCAAGGCCACTGAGTGACAACGTTTGTCATTCGCATCTTGGCATCACAGTGACTTGTGTGTTAATGGAATGTTACTGCTCATGGTTAACAAAAGCAGCTTCATTCTCACTAGATGCAGTAAATATGAATGCAGTAAATTGCTTTAAGAGAACTGGACACTGCTGAAAATAGTCTTTTTATGTTGGCAAAAACACTTTATGCTTTATGTATGTACAACCACATTATACAAAAACTTGATGTAGCACCTTGCCAGTCGGTTTTTGAGTTCCAGCACAGAGGGCATGTCGGAGGGAAGCTTGACTAAGATATTCCAGACCCTGTGGTAAAGTGAGGTCAGTGGTTGATTGGCACGATGCGGAAGCGGGCAGCCCTGCACTTAGTGCACAGGTGCAGGATCGCCCACACCCCTAATTGATGCCGGGAGCTGCTGATTGCTGCAGCTGTGCTATGCGTTTAAAAAGGGAAGCGCGAGAGGGGAGAACGAACTACAGGAAAATAAAAAAGGGGGTTAAAGTGAGAAGAAGAGAGGCAGGAGTATGAGAGAGGACCAGTGCGAGGAAAGGAAACAGATGGATGGGTATGGAGCCCCAGGAAGGAGCGTGTGTGGCCAGCGCTCAGGAGAGGGCTGAACGGTCTCACTCCTGCTGAGTGACCATGTAGCAGGAGCAACCACTGTGCTAAGAAATGAGCTCTCGCTGGGAGAAGCCGATGGATTGGCAGCGGTGGGAGGACAGGGCGCTTATACTGGGAGAAGCCGACGGACTGGCAGTGGTACGAGTGGAGTGGGGCTTGGTGTCTCCCTGTGGAATGCCAAGGAAATGGCAATGGGGACATGAGCCAAGACAAAAGGTTGTCTACGTCTGGTAGTAGACTTTTCCTTAGTCTGCAAGATCTGGGAAGGAATTAGACAAGGAAGAGTCAGTTTTAAAGGGGCACCGAGGCTAGTGTTTTAAAAGAAGTTTCCTGCCAATGTTTTAACCGCTGATTTTAATGGATATTTATTGGCATTGTTTTAACCTCTACTTTCACTTCTTTTATGGAGAAGTTACTTATTGCACTTTTTTGGAACACTTTGATTGTGAATTGTTTTTAATAAAAATACTTGAGCACTTTTCACCATCCCCTTGCTTCATATGTGTTTTGTCCTCATCTGCCATGCTCATGTCAGTTACGGTACTGACAGTGTTGGGTTCAAGAGGCTCCCCTTATAGAAGAGGGAGTAAGGAGCCGACCCCCAAAGTCACAGATCCTGTCAGACAGTTCCTGAGAAGTGACAACAAGTGGCCAATTTAAACTGCCGCATAACCCAAAATATTTTTCAATGACCTGCAACATTGGCTCTCTTTAAAGGGAGCTAAAATACGAGTACAGTCTGTACATCATAATTATCACTTTTGAGGTGTAATGTTTGTCATTTCAACACAGATTATAGTAATGGTTTGGTAACACGAATTAATAATCATTTGGCTTATATAGCTGTATTTCCCTACTTGATCAATGGTGTCATTAATTGGTTGCAATTAGTGCAGAATGCAGTAGCAAGAATATTAACTAGAAAAAAAAAACCTGAGCACATCTCACCAGCTTTAGCTTTGTTACATTGGTTACCCGTATCATTCAGAATAGACTTTAAAATACTATTAATGGTGTATAAAGCCTTAACTAATCTTGCTCCTTCCTACATTTTGGAATGCCTGTCACCGTAACACTTCAAGTCTTCGTCTTAGATCTACTAATGGTGCCCATCTTATAATTCTAAAAGCTTAAAGGAAGTGGTTATGCACCTAAAATCTGGAATACTTTACCAATGCAGATATGCCAGGCTAACATTGTGGAACATTTCAAAAACTAAAAACCCATTATTTTAATTTGGCTTTTTCTAACTACATTTTAGTTATATTTTAGTTGTACTCTTATATAGGCACAGAATATTCTTGAGGGATTTCCATTCTTTACTAAGCTCTAGTTTTCTCTGCTTTATTTTCTGGTTCTTCTTAACCCTAACCCTAACACCACCACCACCTGATCAAGGCAAGGTGCCCCAGTTGTCCATGAGACCCACTGCATCAAATCCTCTCAAACGAACCCTGGAAATGATAAGGAATGACTTAATGACAGGGCTGTGTGGTCTTTTGGCCTTGGAAACCCTGTAGATTTTGTTTTTCTTCTCCAGCTTAACTGGAATTGTTTTTTTGTCCTTTCCGCCATCTCACCTTATCATCAGACTCATCTCTAGAGACTTACATCATGACACTATAAAGACCCTACTCTTCAACCAGCTATATATCTGTTTTATAAGATTGTATAAATTTCTTTGCTTTTTCTTTCTTACTAATGCCTTAATATTCTTGCCTAATCTTATTTGTTTTTTCTTTTCTTGTAACTTTCACTTTTACATCTCGTAAAGCACTTTGCGCTACATTGCTTGTATGAAAATATGCTATATAAATACATGCTGTTGTTGTCATTTCCCAGTTTCTCCAAAATATTACATATGCTTGGATCAGTGTTGATGTAAATATACACATGCTCCCTCATCACATTTTCTTTTATAGATCCTAATGATTGAGTGGGATTTATAAATTAGGACCATGATCCTCAAGTTACCTCACTCTTATGTCTTTTAGAAGACTCTTGACAATTACTTGTTTATTCACTGAGTCCTTTGTGCTTGCCTTTGATTATCCTCTATACTGTTTCCATAAACTGTTTAAAACTATTTTATTTACGATGTACAGTGGATTCTTAAAGTAGTCAGACCTCTTCACTTTCTAGAAAGGCACACCCCTGTATGTATAAGGATCCACAATTCAGGACACATCAGGACAAAAACCAAGCCAAGTGTAAGGAACTCTCTGTAGACCTCCATGATAAAATTATGGTGAAGCATAGATCATGGCAAGATTATAAAACCATTTGGAACATTTGCTAAACAACTCTACCTAAAGTTGGCCACCATGCAAAACTGAATAACTGGGAAAGAAGGGCCTTGGTCAGGGAAGTAACCAAAAACCCAATAGTCACTTTCACAAAACCTCAGAAGTCCTCTGCTAAGAAGGAAGAATATCTTGGAAGGATAACCATCTCAGCAACACTCCATCAATCAAGTGTTTATAGTAAAGTGTCTGACACGCTCTTGGAGTTTGCTAAACAGGATTTAAAGAACTCTGAGAGCATGAGGAAAAAGATTCTCTGGTCTGATTATTGAACTCTTTGGGCAGAACTCCCAACACTATGTCTGACAAAGAAGAGGCACTGTTTATTACCTTCCTAATACCATTCCTACAGTGAAGCATGGTGGTCGCAGCATCATGCTATGGGTGTTCTTCTCAGCTACAGGGACACTGAAACTGGTCAGAATTATTTTAAAAATGAACACAACCAAATACTGAGAGATCCTTGAAGAAAAAATGCTTGAAAGTGCACATAACTTCAGACTGAGGCAATGGTTCACCTTTCCGTATGACAATCACCCAAAGAATTACAGCTAGAGTGGTTTCGGGACAAATCTCTGACTGTCCTTGAGTGGCCCAGTCAAAGACCCTATTGAAACCCCATAAAACATCTATGGAAACCTGAGGATGGAGGGTTATAGACACTTTCCATCCTATCTAATGGAGCATGAAATGTTCTGCAAGGAAGGATGGGATACACTGCCCAAATCCTGTTGTACTAAGCTTGTAGACACTTACCCAAGAAGACACAAAGCTGTAATTGCTGCCCAAGGGGCTTCTAAAAAGTACTGAGTTAAAGATCTGTATATGAATAAGGGTTTTCAGTTTTAAATTTTTGATAAATGTGAAAACCTTTCTGAAAACGTTTTTGGCTTTGTCATTATGGGTTATTAAGTATAGATTTATTCATTTAAAATTAAATCTCCAACATATTAAAGTGTGCAGGAATTAAAGGGGTATGTATACCTTTTGAATCTGTTGTATAATGTTTTTTGTTTTATATTGCATATTTGTATACTTGTATTCACGGCTACATAATCAATTTTGCCAGGCACAACAAACTTTGCTCATTTTGCTTTAGTAGTAAAAATGGAGATGCACAGCCCATTCTGTTTTGTGTTAAATGCCTTTTTCTACTTAGATTCAGAAGAAAGAAGAAAGGGTGTTTTGTTTCGTAAATACATTTTTTCATTTTTTTAACGTGTCATCAAGACTGAGTTTTCTGCTATGCTTCTTTTGATGACACAACAGCTTTTGATTCATATTATATTTCTTTTGCACTGTAAAATAAACACTCAATATTTTTTTTCTCCTACTGTACCTTTTTGTCGCTGTATGTTGTTCCTCTCCACCTCTGCTTTCAGGTCACAAACTACTAGACGCTCAGGGAATAAAACTGTGCTGTTGTCATACAGGCATGGGGTGTCACACCATAGTGACCTAGTAGAAGGTTTTGTCCTTTAGTCATTAAAAATAGTGTTTCTGTGACCTTTTTATAGGGAAAATATTTCTGTGATAACACATGCCAGTATACATTAGCTGTGTGACGACTATGTATCTGCACATTCACACTATGTAAAAATCACTGTGGTACCATAAAAGATCTGTTGGCCTTACTCTCAGGAGTTAGTCATGACCACACTCTCAGGGACAAGCCATGAATACAGGAGGGTGAAGACAAGTGTGAGATGCCAGATTACTTTGTGGACTTTTTATTGTACAGTTTTAGATTACTGGCTCTTGAAGCTACAGTATGTTATATGAAAAAGAACAAAACACTGGGAGAGAAAGACGGGAGACGAGACGTGATCTTCATGTTAAGATCACGGAAGATACTTAAAAGACCCGCGAGACGAAAGAGAATGGCCACGGAGCATCTTGCGGGGTCCTTAAACATGAGACTTTATGCCAAGAGATTGACCCAGGACCATCTCGCAGGGACGTAGAACATGAGATTCTTGCAACACACGCCCTACTTACAACCAATATCAAATAAAACCACAGGCAGCAAAACATTCAGTCGTCTAAAGGATTTGAGCACACACAGATCCAGGGTCTCAGTGCTTATAAAGCGTATAAGGACAATACGTTATACGTGAAACGTCGACGACTAAGTGAAGACGAAACAGCAGCGCGGAGAAAAGACACTCAAAAGCATTGGAGAGAAATAAGAGCAAAAAAGAAAAAGAATAATCGAGGTGCAAATTCAGAAAATAAGGAAAGCAATTATCAGCCTGGAACAAGTGGAATTGGAAAAAAAGCACGTCCAATCAGGCTCAGAATTAAAAGACAGAGAGTAAAAGACAAAGTAGAACTTCATAAAGACGTTCAAAAACGTTGGCGCTATACACATGCAGAGCAGGTTAGAGATTATGAAAGCATTGGAATTCGAAAGGCTAAAAAAAAAATAGTTGGCGTGATACACATGTGGAGAAAGTTAAAGAATATGAAAGTAGGAAAATTAGAAAATATAAAAAAAAGAAATTAAAGATCGCAGTAGTGCGAGTGAGGAGTTGGTTTCGTCCGTTTATAGGAGATGGACGTCTGAAGCAGAGCTCCGCTAGCAGCGGCTTTATTTTCCCACATATTTCATATTATTTAGAGGTATCCTGTATTTAACCCGACCAAGGGACTTCCACTACAATATACAAGCATGAGTAACAAGAAGAAAAGTCAGAAGGAACCGGAAAAGAAACTTAAAGCTGCATCAAAGTCCGGACAGACTTCTGGCCTGAGTGCAAGTGGAAGGTATGGCATCACGGAGACTGACCTGGAACAGGCAGATGAATGCGCAGAATTCCTGGGACCCCGCTCCATTGTATCGTCTCCAGTCGAGAGTGAAAATGGGAGCGAAGGCGCAAGTGATACAGGTCGCGAGGGATCGCCGATTTCTGAGGATCATTTGAGACTAGAAAGGGCTCTGCAGGACGTGCTCTCATCTACTCATCGCGAGCCTGTAACAGGAGCTGCATTTTCACTTGCGGAGCACGAAAGCCGAAGCGAACTGTCCGAACTGAAAGAGATGATTGCTACACAGAAAGAGATGATCGCTACACAGTCAACTGCCATGGTTACGGCCATGAAGGAGCTTAAGAATGAGCTTAAGAAAGATAACACAAATGATCTTAAGAAGATGGCCATCGAGCTCAAGAAGGATAACAAAGATAAGGAAACGCGTCTATTTAAACGTTTCGACGTGAACTTTAAAGGCATGTTGGAGAAATTAGTGGAACACATTGAAGAAACTAATTCCAAACTGAAAAGGCTTGATGATCAAATTAATGACGTTTCAGATCAGCTGGAAGACGTTAAGCAGCGACTCACGGCTCGAGTGGAAACAGCGGACCAACTGGCATCTAACGCCGATGAAAAAGCCACAGCTGCGAACTCGGAATGCAAAAAACTTGGAGACAGACTTGCAGCCCTGGAGGATGGGTGCAGAAGAAATAATATAAGAATTGAGGGTATACCTGAGAAACGAGAAAGCTCAAGCCCAGTGAAATTTGCAGTAGAATTACTGTCTAAAATAATTGGAGATGACTTTAAACTCGACAATGAGATAGCCACGGCTTATCGCACAAAGATACCAAGCGCCTTTAAACCTAGGTCTTTTATTGTCCGCTTCGAGCGACTAAGATGTAAGCTTGATGTGATGGCACTTCTCAGACACAAGCAAGAGATTATATTCGAAAATAATCTTATTCGTATTTTTCCCGACTTCTCACCATCAACAGCTGCAAAACGCAGATCCTACATCGACATTAAAAAGATTCTACGGGAAGCCGATATCAAATACAGCCTATTGTATCCTGCCAAACTGAAAGTGGAAGTTCAAGATCGACATTATATTTTCTTCAGCAAAGAAGAAGCTGAAAAAGAATTAAAGAAGCTGTTTCCGACACTTTTTTGAAAGTTAATTAAAATTAAAGAGTCATATTCTATCAAGGCACGGGAAGGACCTATGATCTGATCGCTGGATCCATGTTTAAAGAGACTGGTATTATAATTATACATCCCTTATTTTCTTTTTTTTTTTTTTTTCTTTTTATCTGGACTTTATATGTTATATGTTTATGTTTTAATTAGAGTTATAGACGTGAGTGTGAAAATGTAGAAGTGATTAAAGTAGGATTCGTTTTATTTATTTTTTTTTCTTTTTATTATTATTTATTTATTTATTTTTTAATTTATTTAATTTTTTTTTTTTTTTTTTTTTTTATTTTACTCTACCTTAAAGTAGACTGTTTAACTTCATACCCTTGGTTTATTGCTTGTTCTACTATTTATATAATTACCATTATACTATTACAGTAGGAATTACCAGGTTTATCCTAGACTAGTTTTTAAAATCATTCCCAGGGTTGTTTTTTTTTTTTTTTTTTTTTTTTTTTTTTTTAATCTTAATATCTTAACTTAAAAGCGCTGAAGATTATTTCAAGCTTAAATATTGTTAATGAGAACATTTTCGGCAGATAGTATTAAGGATTTAACTGTAAAAGATATCTCTGTTTTAATTCTGTAACGCCGCTGCAGGGTGGGGTTTGTTTTGTTTTGGACGTGCTCTGTCTCTTCGTATGTCAGAGGACTGGGACATCACGAAGTGGGATCAAGCCTCATGTGGGGAGGCAAAATGGGGGGGTGGGGGGATAAAGGGGGGAGAGAAGGAGAGCAGGTTATATCTAATCTATTCTTGTAATCCTTATAATTATAAATATCAATGCAACAACAGGCTAAAATGCAACAACTCATGGGGAATCTTGAAACTAAGATTAAAACTGCCATATTACCAATTAAAACTATAAATGACATTAAAAACTCAGAATCGATGTCTCCATGATGGGACAGTTAACTTTGTGAGCTGGAATGTTAAAGGCCTGAATCACGAATTAAAGAGAAAGAAAGTATGCTCTCACCTAACAGGCTTAAACGCTAAAATAGTATTTCTACAGGAGACCCACTTACTAACCAAGGATCAGTTCAGATTACAAAAAGACTGGACTGGCCAAATGTTCCATTCTAGCTTTATAAAGAAAACTAGAGGGGTGGGAATTCTCATACATAGAACAGTTCCATTTGTAGCATCAGAGGTAGTGTCGGACCCTGAAGGGAGATATGTGATGGTCATGGGCAACTTATATAACAGTAAAATGATTTTGATAAATGTTTATGCACCCAATGTTGATGATAAGGAATTCATGCAAAATCTATTTGCATCCATTCCCAATGTGAACACTCATAAAATTATAATGGCTGGGGACTTTAATTGTGTTTTAAATCCACTCTTAGATAGGACTCCTGTGACAGGGGGGACGACGTCTAATACTGCAAAGACAATTACACAGTTTTTAAATGATCACAACTTATCAGACCCCTGGAGGTTTCTTAACCCAAACTCAAGAACATATTCGTTCTACTCACCAGTGCATTATAGCTACTCAAGAATTGATTATTTTTTTATAGATAATAATTTCCTGCCTACAATTAAATCATGCAAATATGACACAATTGTTATCTCTGACCATGCCCCTCTAGTCTTGGAGCTAAAATCAATAAGCCCCTCATACTCACCTCGCAGATGGCGTCTTAACCCTCTTTTATTGGCAGACGAGAACTGCACAGAATTTATATCCAAACAAATCAGTTTCTTCCTAGAGACAAACACGTCCACAGAGGTTTCTGCAGGAACACTCTGGGAAACTCTAAAGGCCTTCTTAAGAGGCCAGATTATTTCATATCTTTCCCATAGAAATAAATTAGAAACCAAGAAAGTGTCAGAGCTAAGAAATGAAATTACTAGAATAGATGAAGAACAAGCCAGGCGTCCAAGTGAAGCTCTCCACAGGAAAAGGCAGGCCCTGCATACAGAACTTAACATCTTAACAACTAAAGAAACTGAACAACTTATTTATAAGTCTAGACAGCATTACTATGAACACGGAGAAAAAGCTAATAAGCTTTTAGCTCAACAAATTCATAAACAAGAAGTTCACAATGCAATACCAGTAATCACCAACAAGAATGGAGAAGAAATCATCGACCATAATAAAATAATGCACACATTTAGAGATTACTATAAGTCTTTATATTCCACTGAGCCCAAAGAAGACAACACGCAATCTAATGCATTTCTGGATAATTTACAAATACCACAAATAGATGCTTTAAGTGCTGAGGAACTGGATAAACCTCTAACGCTAACAGAATTACTAGACGCTATAAAGTCACTACAAAGCAGGAAATCATCAGGCCCTGATCGTTACCCCGTACAGTTTTATAAGAAATTCTCCACTCAGCTAGCTCCACTCTTATTGGTAACATTTACAGAAGCTAAAGACCACCAAATACTACCTCAAACATTTCGACAAGCATTAATCACCGTCTTTCCTAAACAAAATAAGGACTTGTTACAATGCACATCATATAGACCAATTTCACTCCTGAATAATGATGTTAAGATACTCTCAAAAATCCTAGCTAGAAGGATGGAGAAAGTGCTGCCCTCAGTAATATCACAAGATCAAACTGGATTTATTAAAGGCCGACATCTATCTTCAAATCTCCGACGCTTGTTTAATGTTATATATTCACCAGCAAAATCAAACACCCCAGAGATATTACTATCATTAGACGCAGAAAAGGCATTTGACATGATCGAATGGAATTACCTTTTCACTGCACTGGAGAAATTTGGGTTTGGCCCGAATATTTGTGCTTGGATCAAACTACTGTATACCAGTCCAGAAGCTTCAGTTTGTATTAATAAAATTTGCTCAGACTACTTTAAACTAGAACGTGGTACCAGACAAGGATGTCCCTTGTCGCCACTGTTGTTTGCAATCGCTATTGAACCACTGGCAGTTCGCTGCCGAAATTCTTATCAGATAAAGGGGATTGTCAGAGAAGGACTGGAACAGAAAATTTCTCTATATGCAGATGATATGGTCTTATATATATCGGACCCAGAAAACACTGTCCCTGCTGTTTTAACAGCACTAACAGAATTTCAAAAGATATCTGGTCTTAGAATTAATCTGAATAAAAGTATACTCTTTCCAGTGAACTCACAAGCATATAATATTAGATTAGACACCCTACCTTTTACCATAGCAGATCAGTTTAAATACCTAGGGGTAAATATCACAAGTAAACATAAAGCTCTTTCTCAACAAAATTTTGGCGTCTGTATGGAAAAAATTAAGCAAGACTTGCATAGATGGTCAACCCTTCATCTCACTCTAGCCGGAAGAATTAACATTGTTAAGATGAATATCCTTCCTAAACTTCTCTTTTTATTTCAAAACATTTCAATATATATCAATAAATCGTTTTTTAAACAGTTAGATTCAATAATAACCTCATTCATTTGGAACTCAAAACACCCACGTATCCGAAGAGCGACCCTACAAAGACCTCAGGCAGAAGGTGGCATGGCTTTACCTAATTTTCAGTTTTATTACTGGGCAGCAAACATACAAGCCATAAAAACCTGGACACAAATAAATGCACATACCCAGGCTTGGTCTGCAATAGAAGTAAAATCCTGTAGTACTTCTTTATATTCCCTGCTCTGCTCTCCAATAAATGAAAGTTATCGCAAATATACTAATAACCCAATTGTGCTTTACTCACTCAGAATATGGAACCAAATTAGGAAGCATTTTAAGATGGAAAATCTTTTATCAGTGGCACCTCTGCAAGGGAACCACCTCTTTCAACCTTCGCAAGTATATCCAGTTTTTAATACCTGGAAAAGTTTTGGGATTAAAATGCTCAGAGATCTTTATATAGACAACATATTTACATCTTTTGAACAATTACGTTCAAAATTTAACCTCCCTGCTACACATTTCTTTTACTATCTTCAAATTAGAAATTTTGTAAAACAGAAATTGCCCGATTTCCCCCACCTTGCACCCTCCACAATGCTGGAAAAAATACTGCTCAATTCCGAGGAAACAAACACTATTTCCGCAATATATAAAATCTTATTAGAGTCCCTACCTTTCAAAGACCCAAGAGGACATTGGGAAGAAGATCTCTTAATCAATATATCAGAAAAGGAGTGGAAGGTAGCAAAGCAGAGAATTCACTCAAGTTCTATATGCGCAAAGCATAGAATTATTCAACTAAAAATTATATATCGAGCTCATCTGTCTCGCTTAAAACTGTCCAAAATGTTTCCAGGCCAGGATCCAACCTGCGAGCGCTGCAACCAAGCTCCTGCCTCACTGGGTCACATGTTCTGGGCCTGCACCAAACTAACATCATTTTGGACAAAAAGTTTTAAGTGCCTCTCAGACAGCCTTAGTATCACAATCCCTCCTAACCCACTAACAGCTGTGTTTGGTGTCCTTCCAGATGGACTGGAATTGGAGAAGGACAAGCAAACGGTGATTGCATTCACTACACTCTTGGCACGCAGACTTATTTTGTTAAATTGGAAGAATCCTAATTCTCCTCTTATAAGTCAGTGGGAAACCGATGTTTTATATTATTTGAAATTGGAAAAAATCAAATTTTCAGTTAGAGGATCTGTACAAAATGTTTTCAAAACATGGCAGGATTTAATCAATATTATTTTAGAATAAGAGAAATAACTATTATTGCATTTAACTCCCTTCTCCATCTCTTATTTATATAGATATTTACTCCTCCCCTTCTTTTGTCTAATGTTGCCTTATTAAAAAGCTTAAAGAAATTTTCCTTTAGCTAAGCTCTCCTTCTCAGGGGTGGGGTTTGATTTGTTTTCAAATTTGTTGGGTTATAAATTGATCTGTTTGTATGGAATGATTACAATGAAAATTAATAAAATAAAAATATTAAAAAAAAAAAAAAGATCGCAGTAGTGCAAACAAATGGACATTATTACTCGAAAAAGGGAAAATAATCACCACGGACCAGGTGTCATTGAAAAAAAAGCAGGACAAAGCAAGGTCAGAAATAAAAGACAGAGTAAAAAACAAAGTAAAACGTTATAAAGAGGTTAAAAAACAAGGGGGCCAAACACATGCAGAGCAGGTTAGAGATAATGAAAACAGTGGAATTCAAAAGACTCAAAAAAAACATAGGTGCGAAACACATCCAGAGCAAGATACAGAATATGAAAGCAGAAAAAAATGACAGTGTCAAAACAAAGACAGTAAACACTGCATTAGCTCAAAAAAAGAGAAATTATTACTCAGAGAAATAACGAAAAGGCGAATAGAGATCGAATATATGGACATTGGTGATATGTCAGAAGTATGTAAATATTGTAAGGCTTTGAATTTCAAAAACAGGGTTTACCTCACATGCATTTATCGGTTACTTTGCAAAAAAAATTAACTGCTGATGATGTAGATCGTTTTGTTTGTGCTGAAATTCCAAACAGAGAAACCTATCCTGAATTATGGTACAAAGTCACTAAACACATGTCTCACTGACCTCATTTGAAAGATTCAGCATATTGGGACTCCAAAGATTCCAAATATTGTTTTTAATGAAGTTCTGAAATAAAAGTGAAACTAGTGAAATAGCAACAATTCAAAGAAAAAAAAATCTTAAAAGTGTGTATCTGGAAAACCACACACGGGAGTTAGCAAGCGAAGCGAGCAGGGGGCAAAGCCCCCTAGTAGTAAGAAAAAATAGTTCAAGATGTTGCATGCATATACTGTACTTAAAGGGCTAAGCAAAAAGGTTTTTACCAAAGCACTGCATTTTCATTTTCTGAGCCTTATATTTCACTTTAGGGTAGTAAGGAGCATCAACACAGAGTCCCATCCTGGGCCATTTTAAATTTGTCACCTTACCTGCACCTCTGTAAGATTTCATGGAAAAAAAGCAAAAAAAAAACATACTAGCCCATGGAGAACATGGAGTGCATTCAAACTAGGATTTGCAGTTCTCCTTGAGGTGTGAGGCAGTAAAAATCTAATAATTTTGCAATCAGTCAGAAACAACATGACGTTTATAATAAAGATTACCAAAATTGAATGTCCCACGGCAGTCTTCATTAAATTTCTTTCACTGTTGGAATAGGCATTTTTCTGAACTTTTTCTAATCACTTTATGCCCTTTTGGTGGCATAGAAAGGTAATTGCAAAGAACATTTTTAAATGTAATTCTAGATCTCTCTCCCAAAATCCTACTTACCTTTTTTATTCGCATTGGCACACTGTGCAGTAATTAGTCCAATATGACTCAATATTTGATTCAAATTATACAAATTCACCTCACTTTATCCAGCAGTAACCCAATCTTTTACATTCATTTGCATATATTGACCTTTGGTGTGTCTACTGTATCCGTTTATCTGCATCATTATGTGTACTATAGAAGTGTAATTAAACTGTTTACGTGTTTATCAATCTGATATATATTAATAGCAATGCCATCATTAATTACCATCATTTTTAAGCTGTTTTAATAATTTTAAAGCTCTCATCTTTGGGAAAAGAGATACAGCCATAGTCATAGACTTAACAGTTCATTTTGAATTTAACATGGGAGAAACCTGGAAGGTGAAAAAAGAGAAAGAGGTAAAATATGTGCAAATAATTCCCCAAATTAAGAATATTCTTAAATGCAAGTGTGTTATCATTACAGGCATAGCAGTAGAAGCCACAGGAAAATTGTTTGATTTCATATCGTATCAGGAGGATAACTGAGCATTCTGAAATAACTTACATTGCTCATTTTTTGAACTGGCAGCCACTCAGGAACACTAGGAACACTAACTCTGTACCTTTTTACTTAGGTTTAACAGTTAAATTATGTTGATCTGTATTTTTCCACTTCTTACATTACACAGTATAAAAATTTCAATGCATTACTTGTCTTTTTCAGCGGTATTGAGTTAAATAAATTTGATTCAGTATCACAATATCCTTCAGTTTTTTAACTACATATTGTGCCTTTTCATGTCCAGGCCATCTGATGTGTGGGGAATTAATTTTGTAGCATTTCCCACAGCACTAAGTGTGTTAAACATACTCACAAGATGGTCTAAGTTAGTACACAACTTAATTCCCCTTCTTCAACTTCAAGAAGCCCACCACAACTGCACTTAGTCTTAGTCTGGTTCCACTACTAGTCCGCAGCACTGAGGCACACTGCAACAGTGATAAACTCGAAAGTTAGTTTTGCTAACATAAATATGTACTGAGATCAAATTAACATGGGACCATCCTAGTTTATAGCACACTGCAACTGAGCCAGTAACTAATAACATTATGAAAAACAAAACAATGTGTAATATGAACAGTCAAAATGGGTTCTAAATGGAATAAAATCCAAATTCATAAGTTTTTAATTTTTAAACTTATCAACGTTTCTGCTTAAATTACATTATACTATAGCACACTGCAGCATTCTTTACATGAAGATGTCTTTTGTAGACTCCGCCTAAAATGCACTTTGACCTAATTTCTATTGTTGTCCACAAGCTGATGTTTCAGTATTTACTGAAAAGAATTCTACTTGATCAGTTTTATCAAAGCCTTTGAGAATTCTCATATTCTCTTTAGACCTGAGATGGATTTGATTGCTCATTTCTGCACAGCATCTAGTGTTGCCATGCTTCCTCTGTAGTGTGGTCACCAGAAATATGCAAAATATGCAGAACACTTCAGATGTTCCCAGATTTGAATTTAAGTTTTTAAAATAAAGAATAAGACATTATTTGCCTTTTTATTTTTCTGCATCAATGTAAAGCCTTAAGTTATTCTAACTTGTATGGGGTTGCCAGATACCAGAGTTACCAAAGTAGGGCACAGAAGGCAGGAAAGGAGGACGTATTGAAAGTTTCACTCAGATGCAGAGCCAGCTCAAGGATTTCAGTATTAAATTGAAGAATGTGAGAGGGAGCCTGTCTGAGGTCAGAGTGCAATCATATATTGAAATATTGAAGAGCTTCGAGGGGGGTCCCCCTCAGAGATAAGCATGTAATCATATATGTAAATGATAAAGAAGAGAAGGGGAGCCCCCCTCAGAGATTACAGCATAGTCATATGTGTAAATGATATTGAAGAATAGCTTGGGAGGGCTATGTCCCCCATGGAAATAGGAAGGGCTCAAGCACCTTTAACAGAATGGGCCTGGTATGCAATGCAAAAGTTGGATTACTTCCAGGTTTTTTGCTTTGACTGCAGGATGGAGGACACGAGGCCAAAAATGACATGTTTTTCTTTCAACCCTAATCTTGCATTTAGAATTAATGCTCCTTTTTCCTCTATGTATCACTCTCCACTTCCCTGTATTACATTGTATCAAATACATTTTTGAAAGTCCACGTAAAATGTGTTGTATGTTGTTTGTCTATTGCTCTAGTTGTCTGTTAAAATAAAGGTCAGAGTAGCTTGATAAGATTGTGCTCTTAGTTATCCTAAAAGGATCATACTAAGTAAAAAACAAGTTGTAAAGGTGCGGGTCAGCTGCACGCTCCCAGTGGTCTCAGAAGACTCTTAACACTAGAATCCGTGGAGCCTGTGAAAAAAGTAGTAATGCCGGGCCACCTTAAACTCCTTCGCACCTCCTCATCAAGCATCTCTGTTTTGCAAATGTGTCAATCAACACAAGCAACAAGCAGCCTGCTATTCCATCCCCCCCACCAACGCAGCTCAAGTTCTCCCAGCTCATGTCTGTTTATCTGAATGTGAGGTGCCTGGAATTGTATAAAGTCAGGTTGGGGAGCATGCATTGGTACAGGATAAATAATATTTTGTTATTTGGAATACACACATTTCATGTGTGTTCTGTGTTTACAACAATGTGGGTAAATGTAGGACGACAGGAGATGCGAGGCAAGAAATGTTGAACACACAACTAAAACAGAAATTTTTTCATGTTATAGTAATAACTGACAAAATGCTGACCTGAAGTGTTTAAATGTGTAAAGACTGAAGTACAAGTATCAAATGAACACTTTCACAAAAGGTATAACAAGACAAGTGCGCTTTTATTCAAGAATATAACCTAAGAAAAGGAACTCAAGCTCTAATATCAATCAACAGAAAACCGATGTGTCTACTTAGCTGGTGTAAAGGTAAGAATTACTGCCTTGTAATCAATTTGCAAAACAAAGACTCTGATGAGGAGGTGTGAAGGAATTTAAGGTGACCCGGCCTTACCACTTTTTCCGTAGGCTTCAGGGATTCTAGTGTTAAACCCACCACTGTAACAAAACCAAGGCATGAAACAGTGAATGAGGACAAACACACTTACATAGTAAAGGGTAGGTGCATAAAGGTGCCAAGTTCTTTTATTAAAATCCAACAATACAGAGTCCAAATAAATAGTACAGTTAAAACCTCAAAAAATAAATCTTTTAAAACTGGAGCAATTCCTAGGAGGTTAAAATATCCACAAACATGTTCAGGTAAAACGAAGTTAAAAGCTGTGACAGGTAAAATCTTTACAACATGTACAGTTAAAGATGTGTAAATCCTGGTTCCTCCCTCTACAAACAGATATCCCTCTGGCTCACCCAATATGGATCTATGAGCATAATGAGACGTCCCACAGACAGACATGGCCACCAGGCTCTCGCCACGACTTCCTTTGGCACATCTGCCATGCTGCTACGTACCTCACCTTGCTCCCTTTGTTTCCCATTGTCTCTCCTCAGACTTATGCAGGAGCCCACTGCAAACCATCAGGTCACTCCAGCTCCCCATCAATATTCAGATGTGTTGACTCCCTTCAGCTCCCTTTGAACATCCATCGAACGCTCCGCCTGGGCACTTCTTCCCAGCTGCCTGCCTCCATGCACCTGTACACTGCTTATGTACAGTACCTGCGGCCTCCACCATCCCTTCTATCAACTTCTGTCTTTCTATCTTTTTTCTTTCTTTCCTGCTCCTGATCGTTTCAGACTCTCTGTTCCTTCTCTGTTCTTCCTTTTGATTCCTGATCAGTCTTCCTTTTTCCTTCCTTTCTCCATGCTGGCTCCACTTTAAATTGCTGATGAAGCATTTGAGACAGATCACACCCTCACGTGCAGGTGCAACTCACCCCAATTACCTCACCAACCTCCTGCTGCTGTGCGAGCATGCACACCCGCGGAGATCTAACTGGCCATCCAATTATTTATTTATTACAAAAACAGGCCACTAACTTCCAGCTGCTATTTTACACAAGTTAACTTTTACTTAGTACGGTATTTTCATACAAATATATTAGTTTTTGATTTTACTTGCAGTAACTTTGATCTATAACTACATGATTTTTTAAATCACTTTAAGGAGCGCCAGTGAATTGCTGTAACACTGGAATCGTTCCACTAGTTGGTTGCTTCTCCAGAATGAAGTGACAGGCTCAATGTGCCTGCTAAAGGTTTCTAAGCATTTTCATTTCTGTTAGCATTATCAGTAGTAGTTGAGTGAATATCATGCTTAGCTGCACCTCTATGTAGTTTAGTAATTAGTTTCTTAGACCTAATTCATCAAAAGAGTAATGGAAGTTAAGGTAGACAATGTTATGCACCCCTTCTTCTTCCTCCATGCATTTTTGTTACCTTCCTCATAAAATTCAAGCATATTAGTGAAACATTATCTTCTTGTTCTAAACTGTCCCTTGACACTCTGGTACTGGGAACTTGCTATCTATGTTATTTTGTTTTAATTACTTTAATATTTTGCTTACAATAAAAGCTGAAACAGCTAAACTCAAATTTTCCAAGTGAGCAAAATCTTTTTATATAAAGGTACAATATTACCCTTAACAGATCTTTAGTAGCTTCCAATGTGTGTTGTGCCTTATTATAAACAGATGAAATTTCTATCTTTTTAAAGGCAATAAGATCCATACTATGTAGCACTGTTGACTTATTAGTGTACTAAGCATGTATCACTAAATTTCACTCGATTTGTCTGATATGGAAGATAACAATGTAAAGGAGTATTGTTGATACGAGGAGCTTTCAATAATTTATCTATCTCAGTAGGAAAGAAAAGAGTTTTCAAAAAGTTTTCATTTTATTTTCCAATATAGTCCCCTGATAGCTCCATACACTTCATCCACTTTTCCTGCAATGACATTAACCCCTTTGAAAAAAATCTTCTGTTTGACCTTCAAACCAGGATGTCACAGCCGCCTTGACGTCTTCATCACTTGAAAACCGCTGTCCCTGGAGAGATTTCTTCAAAACTCAGAACAGAAAATAATCTGAGGGAGCCAGGTCAGGACTATAGGGTAGACGGTTCAGCTGCTGGAACCCACATTCTCAGATGGCACCCTGTGATTGATGTGACATGAGAACTGCCGCAATGTTGTGAAGAAGATTCGCATGAGGACTCTCCTGACATCCTGTTTCTTGGAATATTAGACTCGCACTGAGCCATAACTGTGCATGAGTAACCTTGAGACTTGTTTCAACATGCTTGCTACTTTCTTTCATATCTCAGGTAGATAGTAGACCTTGTGTAGATAGTGATCTATGGCCACTCATAAAAAATTAAGCAACACAGAAAATAAATCATGGACAAAATGCAAAGTCATGCCCTCTTCATTATTTCTTCAGATCATCCACTAAATATTTCTGTCTTTGTGCTTAGGGCTTTTGGGTTAGCCACTGGCACCCATGAGCCCGGATTGGATTAAATGCATTTTAAAATGTTCAGGTATGGTGTGAGTTTGAGAATATTTGGTAACATGTCTGATCTTAATAACATTTTTGCTCCATTTTAAACAATCTTTCAGTTCATACAGCACAATCTGCTACTGTATCTCATCTAATATTCTTAACCGTAACTTTTTGTTTACTGCCTTTAACACATGCTGATTAAATGACAGACACCACTATATTGATTTTACTATAATACTTCAGTTCTTGCAGGGCCAAACATGCTGCCTTCTAACCTAACCCTACTTAAAAAGTAATGTAACCAAATGTTTAACAAAAAATTTCCTGAGGTGTGTTTTTCTGTGTACTACTGTAACTAAATCATGAATTTTCACATACCGTATTTTACAGTTTCTCACATTTTTATTATATTTTATTATAATAACATTACAGGTTGTTTGTAGTCAAAACTTGACCTACCATCATTTAAGCTATGGCTAGAGTGTTTCCACAGTTACATTTTGAATTGTTCATCTTTATTAATACTATCCATTACGTCTGCCTAATTAAACCTTCACTCAAACAGTTAAACACATTTACTGTCCCTGAGTTTTACTGGATCAAAAGTAAAAATGTCTGGGTGGCACCAAGTTTCTCTGAATTTCAGTGCTTAGTTTGGTGTACAATGCTGATAGATCATCATTAAAATTAAGATATAACCTAAATTGATGTGGTGGGTTGGAAAGTGTATTAGAATATATTAAAAATATCACAGAAAGTGTATTAGAAGATATTTAAAAAATACATCCTAGCTGCAAGGAAACCTATTTTTCATTTTGTATGTCCTACTGCATGTATAATGGAAATGTAGGAAAAATGAGTTGTCTGTAAAGGTGCCAAATACTCTTGGCTAATCTGAACTGCAGTCAGACAATGGGGAGCCAAGTATATCTGAGAGGAGTCAATGCTAATTAATTTCTGTGACTTGACCCATCACACTGTCAGTTAGTGATCAATATGGCATTTGAAAATGAGATGCTACCCTATGACTAAGAATTTAATTTTGTAGCAATGCACGGGACCTGAGGAGACACTCGCTGCCTG
Source organism: Erpetoichthys calabaricus (assembly GCF_900747795.2). NCBI lineage: Eukaryota > Metazoa > Chordata > Cladistia > Polypteriformes > Polypteridae > Erpetoichthys > Erpetoichthys calabaricus. The sequence goes on along the minus strand of NC_041396.2, from coordinate 72,333,603 downwards.
AATGGCAAAATCTAGCAGTAAAAACTTTACAAGTAACCAAGGGACACTCAGTCAGTTTAGAATTGTGGTTAGCTAAAATGAGAGATAGACATTTAGCTCAATTAATGTCTAATTCTGTTTCAATGACGTTACTGGACTCTTTGTCTTCAAAACTCAGCCTCTCTGTTTAAGACTACCTGTCTTTTTTTGCTTGTGCAATATAATTTAAGTAGACAAAGTATGACAAATTTACATTTCCCAAGTTTGCATTATGGTGCCATTATTTTTTTATTCTCAACACTATAAGAAAGGGAGCGCTCATACATTTTAATCAAGAAAGAATTTTATTTATATAGGACTTCGAAGAGGCAATCATCCACTCTCTCATAGTACAAGGAATTGAGCCTTAAAAATGTAATTTCAGTTTTAGCATTTAATACAACAATTACTAAAGATTTTCCCAGGTCGTACTTGTCTCTCTATACTAGATTCAATTTTGGTTGAACAAATAATGTTAAGTTGATGATCAAATGTGTGAAGCCAAAACCAAGCTTTAAATATTTATTAATTTAAGTAACAAAATAAATTCCAAAGAAAGCAAAAATCCAACTTTCAAAAGATATCAAAATCATAAAAAATTATAAACATAAAAAAATAAAAATTGCACAAAAACTAAAATCTGAGCATTCAAACAACATGAAAATGTATAGAATGAGAAATAGAAAATATAAATAAAAAAGACAATAACCACAGGGAAACTAAACCAAAGTTGGCAATCTAAAATCAAAATGCCACTAATGCAGAAAATAACTCAAAACACAAAACAGTCAATCACATAGATAGCTGAAGTATACCTAAACAGGAGCAAATGCCACAACATAGAAGCTGAGGAAGGAGGTACCTTAAAGAAATCTGTGAGGCAATTTTTGATTGAAAACCCAGAAACCCTAAACAAGCAATCCCAGGGAAAAGAACCAGCGCATAATCACAAAAATCAAAAAACACATGAAGACCAAACAAACAAGGGAGCGTAGGAAAATTATAAAAACCCCTAAATCTACTATTATTATTCTGAATCTTCTTTTTTCAGCTGCTCCCATTAGAGGTTGCCACAGCAGATCATCTTCTTCCATATGTTTCTGTTCTGTGCATCTTGTTCTGTTACACCCATCACCTGCATGTCCTCTCTCACCACACCCATAAACCTTCGCTTAGGCCTTCCTCTTTTCCTCTTCCCTGGAGGCTCTATCTGAATATTAAGCAAAAAGCTGCATATACTACAAAATGTGTTCAGGAGTCAGAGTGTTTGCATTTTGACAATTTTTGGCTTTGATCTTTGTTTTTTCAGTTTTGTTTAGGTTATGGATTTTGCAATCTGCCACTATGCATTGTTGGGACACGTGTCATTGCTACACACACATATGAACATTTCAACTGTAAAAATACTAAAGCAAAACAATCATTAAAAAAGACACTTAATTTGATTTAAGTTTTGTTGGAGTATGGGTCAGTGCCCCTCACTTGGAATAGGAGCTACTGAGTTTTTAGTTTTAGGCTTGTACTTATTGTTAGGGAAGGAAACAACAAGGACAGACTATAATTAGGCTAACTGAATTATGTTTTGGATAAGATATAAAATCCAAAATCTCAAAATCCCCTGAGAAAATTTCTCCAATATGTGTAACATAGATACTTCAGAGAGATATAAAATAATATTAGTAATAATACATTTTTACAGTGCATATTTCATATAGTAACTGCAACAATTGACACAAAATTACCATACATTCCACAATAAAACATATATAACAAAATAATGCAAGTTAGAAAATGCATATATTGCGTAACGTAGAGATACATTCAAAAACTTCATTAACTCGTTTGAAAATGGCAGCATTCGACATTTTTTAAGTTCTTTAACGGAGTCACTCTTTACATAATAGTTTACTAAATATTTTTGTAAAAATAAGTAATGTTAAAAAATATTAATAAAGTATGACAATGCATGTTTTTCTTCACGCTCCCACTTTCCTTTCGGGAGCCTTTTTGAACACAACACCGTCGGTAATGTAACCGGATGAGCTAGACATTGAGGACACCAAAACACCTGTCCTTCTTACAGTGAGCCTGCTGTCGCTCGCACACCGGCTCCTTCACTGCCTTTTCTCCTTTTTAACCTTCGTTCTCTGTTTTCTATCTTATTTTTTCCTCCGCACTTGCACTTTCCTTTTTATAATGGGGACATGGCACAGGCATGGCGATTAGCAGCATCAATTACGAATATGGACAATTCCTCACCTGTGCACTTAAGCGAGGAAACGCCCGCTCCCTATCGCGTCTGAGAACCGCTCCGGCCACACTACCACGCCCCCTCTTTAAGCCGAGGCAATTATTCAATTTAAAAGGTGGCCTTTTCTTTTAAGCTGCGGACCCGCTATACCACATTATGATAGATTACATTTACATACTTTAGTAGGCTACATTAAATATATGCTATTTAACAATATTTTACAATGTTGTGTAATTAAAACTGTAGTCCTGAGAGGTCTGAGGTGGCACAATAGCATTCTTGCAAAGCAGAGTAGAATTCAAGTGAAGTAAAAATAGCCTTGTTTGATGTATTGTTGTTAGTTGTTGATTGCGGAGTAACTTTAAGTACTTGCAGTTCAAATGATACCGTCAGAGAATTACTGAATCATTATAATGTGCAAATTTTGCAGCCAGGAGGTTACTTTTAGGGTAACATAAATATTAAGTGTTCTTTTGTTCATTGAATGCTTGCAGAGCTTGTTTACATAATTCTTCAACTGTTACATTTACTTACAGATAAATGATAGAACCTCATTCAGCAGAAGACATGAGCTGGTGTACACAATGCTTGCCATCGCACACCTCTCCATGGAACTAACTTGTTTTGGGGATTGACTTTTGTCAGCAGCTGTCAGACAAGTAATAGAAAGAAAATATACAAAATATACATGTTGAAGTGACCTCTTTCAAAGTAAATTTGACACAGCAAACTTATCCATAATTGAAGTCACACAGGTTGTTTTCCTGTTTTAAGACAGAAAATTTTAAAACTTGGCACTGCTTTTCAATGGCAGACTTTGAAATTGCAAAAATATTTACGACATGCTCAAGTTTGCATATTTAAACAACCTTTAGTATGAAGAATAAGTGTGCTAAATTTCAACAACATCAGTCACTTGGAGCCAAGTGTTTATGTAGTCCGATTGACAGACAGATGATGTAGTAGAGCAGTTTATTATTTTTGCCAATACTTGTGGTAAATTATGAGAAGAAAACAATAAAATGCTAAGAAGCTGAGAGAAGATAAATGTAATCATGCAAGACACAGTAGAAAATATGATAATAAAATCTGTTCCATTTCTTAAATTTTGTCCTTCAATGATTTTGCATTTTTTAATTTTCCAAAACAATAAAAAAGTCTCTTGCCTACTTCTGATATTTTTTTTTTGAAAATCAATTTTTGTACCACCATTCTGAGAACTATTATGCTGACAGTTGCTACCTTCATTGTTACCATGGAACAACAGTGTTATTGTTATAATGGTATAATACTTCAAGGTTATCCAAAATAGTGGATAAACTCTCAAGAACATGTAACTGCATTTTGTTTTGATTTCAGGTTTCTTGGATGCTTGTCACAATTACCTTTGACAATGACTTCTATTTAGTGTTCAGTATTTGAAACTTGACATTTTTCAAGAATGAAGAGCAATTTAGGAATGTAATTTGACTTTAAATTTTTGGATTACAAATTAGGATTTTGGTGTATGTATTATCCATCTTGGTTTTGAGCTTTATTTGTTTCCTGGTTTTCCTGGTCATTATTCAGTTCTCTCCTATCACTGCTAAGTTTCCATTCTGGCAGAACAAATCTTTTATTCTGCTTTCCACATTAGACTTATTAGTCTTCCAGTCAATTTATAGTTTTTTGCTTTTTTTGCAGTGTTTGGCACACTTTTTGTCAATTGCATTAATTCTTGTTTTTATTTTGTTTGCTGCTATGGTTTCCAAAGAATCCAATACTTCCATCATGGTCACAGTGGTGCCACTTAGATGGAAGGATGGTTGGATCGTTACCTCATTTGGATTTGTTGCAGAAAGTGAAATTATCTTCGGAATACAATTAACAGAAAGGTATCATTAATCATAGAACTGGAACACATAAACCATATTTTGTTCATTGAGAAGGTTATGATGCCTAGAAGAGATATTTGGTTCCTGGAATATTCATACACTGCAAATTTTCTGCCCATGGAATTTAAGGAAGCCCAAGGATTGAGACTTTGCTAGGATCTTTGGCTATTAAATAGAACATGCAGCCAGCGGTGCAGAAATACTGTCTCTTACTTTTCATCTGCCACTGTGCTTTTGCATTTTGTTTTTTGTGGTCTTTTTGAGCATATATGGTTGTTTATGCTCCTGTTCCATTTGTTTATTTAAGGCTCTTGTCTTTTTCAGCAAGGTCGTGTGATAATGTCCATTTAGGAGCTAATTAACATAAGCTCACTCTCAAAGAATTACAATAGGGGGTGAAGAAAGTTCTTGAAAGCTCAAGTAAACTTAGCAAGTGTTTCTATATGCATTTAATCATAAATGGAATAAGCTACACAGTGCTTCTTTTAGGACCCTCACGACTTTACATTTTCTTAGTAAAATAGAATGAACAGAATTTGATTAACTATATTGGGCTGAATGGCCTGTTCAAAACACTTTCATTTTTTTCAGGCAGGGTTTTTCTTGCTGTTACTGCTACAATCCAGGCAATTCACTGGCATTTTCCTTATTGGTAAAGTTTCTCTTTTTTACTTTAAGAGTACAGAGTCAGGTAGTTGTGACAGCAGCATTTTGGCAGTTCTCTCACTAGCACCTTAACATCAAATATGTTGAATTAGAGGAAGATGACTGTATAATCCAGAGAGGTAAGTGCTGGGGAGGATGTCCTTTTGGGATAGGAGCTTCAACTCTAGAGTCTGAAGTGTCTAACTAGAGTAGTAAGGAGGACTAAGTCTTGGCATTCTAATAAAGATTTTATAAACTAACTTCCATAAAGACGGAAAAATTGTTGAGCACTTAATTATCAGAGTGAAATGGCCTTTAGGTCAGTACAAGTAAGTTGCAGGCTGCATAAACAGGAGAACTCTCTAAGAGTACTTTCTAAGTATATGGATACAATCCAGGCCAATCCTGTAGTTAATCCAGTTGCCAATTTCCATGTTACAACAAACTTAAAATGCTAAAGTTAAAAAAGATTTTAAGCAAAATTGACAAGACCATTTCTTGGAAATTCTGCTTGTGCCACATGTTAATGGAAGTCAAAATATTTGTTGTATGGAGAGAGCTTTATATCTTTAAGAGTTTTAAGTTTTGGTTATCTTTAGTTTTATGTAAAACTTTTGTCTTGTGAGTTTATGACTATATAATCTGAACATTAAAAGTCCTGTTAGATAAAAGGAGCTGAAACCGTTAATGGCTTAATTTGTCGGAGCAAAGATTTTAAAAGCTTATGTGGATTTAAATGTATAGACTTAAAACGATTATATATATATATATATATATATATATATATATATATATATATATATATATATATACACACAGTGGAACTTCTAGATACGAGTTTAATTCGTTCCAGCACTGAGCTTGTATAGCGAATTTCTCGTATCTAGAACAAACTTCCCCATTGAAAATAATGGAAATCCAGTTAATCCGTTCCGCACCCCAAAAATATTAACATAAAAATCAATTTTCCTAACAAATAACACTGATAAATAATATATACTGTAGTCTACCTTTAATAAATAACACTGGTAAATAGTATAACTGATTATTAAAAGAATCAAAACAGGTGTCCAAAGTGCAGTAGAGCATTCAGTAAATCTTTAAATAAATAATCCTTAAGACAGTTGTGAAGTGGAGGTTTAAAATACACAAGAATAACAATCCTTTAACACGAGGTTAAAACGTCAACAGGAAGCAGTCTTTAAAAAACAGATGACAATCCCCGGTGCTTCTTCTCTGTTAGCGTCAGCGTCTCACCTGCTTCTCCCATGCGGGCTCTGCAACAGGCGAGACACTCTTAATGCAGCTGACCTTCTCTACACCGTCCTGCTTCAGTTGTTTGGCTCGCCTGTTCAGCTCACTGTTCAGCTACACGTGAGCCTGCACTCGCTCGCTCTCCCGCACCGACTTCCTACTGCTGCTGCTTCCTGCCTCCTCCTGCCTCCTCCATTCTCTCTCCTCTCTTTTCTTTTACTTCTTCTCCCCCTTAACTGGCTCGCACTTCTCTATATATGAGGGGAGGACATGGCAGCTGCAGCCCATCAGCCACAGGAACAATCATTTATGTGGGCAGTTTCCCACCTGTGCACTTAGGTGAGAAACACAGACACCGCAGATCGCCCTGCGGCTTGCTACAGCTACCACGCCCCCTCGCTAAGCCGCGAGCTATACCCACAGCCTGGCTCGTGGCTCGTTATGCGAGCCAATGCTCATATTTAGATCTGAATTTTTTGCTTATACTTTCCTCGTATCTTGAATTTCTCGTATACAGAGGTGATCGTATCTCGAGGTTCCACTGTAATATATATATATATATATATATAGATATATATATATATATATATATATATATACATACTAAAAATAGAATGAGTTAAACAGTCTGTGAGTGAAGCTTTACAGCTTTCAATTCCGTTTTAAATAAATGCAAGAATTACCATTTCTGTATCCTGCATGTGAAAACCATTCTGAAATTCTGATTTTTTTTAGTTGGAAAAAATGGAAATTTTAGTGGAGTTATGTAACTATAAAATTAACATCTAAACAAAAAAAATAATAAAACTGGGCCTTTCATGGTTAATGCTGAAAGTATGCAGCTTTATGTGTAAGCCATTATCTTAAGAGCAAGTACTGTTGTTATCTACTTGCTGAAAATTATTAATCACACAATAAAAGCAACAGCATTACATTTGATTGCAATGTACAAATAACCAGTGAATGAAAGTGAATATTTAATGACATCTCAAAATGCTACCAATATAAAGAGAAGCAGTACTGGTTCCAGAACTTAGCCTAGAGGGATTCCATATTTAACTTCAGACAGACCGAAGTACTGTTTTGAGATTTCCCATATACTGAAAACAATATGATAAGTGTGCATAAAACTACAGGAAAGAATTATCCTTAACAACCAAACCTAATTATCATGCCAGCCTGTAAATTTCAGGACTCGGTCTGTCATGAAAAGTAATTGGTAATTTAATTTGTTTTACGCACTTGTTGCTGAAACATCTAGATTAAAATAGCAATAAGGAAACTTAGGACAACGTCATAACTTGATAAATGGTGACCGTACTTGAGAGTGACCTGCATAAAATACATTGGCTCCAAATGTTGTGCTATACAAGATAGCATAGAGAATAATGAGGCAAGGGTCCAAACCGGAAGACTGAAAGTAAGTGAAAAGCAAATAATGCAATGCAAAATCAGGGTCAAAATGGAGGGCAAGGTGTGATAACCAGTAAATCAAAGTTACAAAGATTCAGATAATGAAGCGCAAGAGGACTTTTTGGTCTACAAACTCAGAATATAAGCTGCATTTGAGCATGATCTATGTTATTAGAGTCAGGGTCATGATCCCCATGACTCCACCCCTTAACTACGGTGGAAGCATCCTACCAAATACTTAGTATAGAAATACTCATCATAAACTGGACGATGATGGAAGCAGGTCAAATAAAATACAAAATGCAGAACCAGACATTGTAATGTCACAAAAATCACCGTGAGACATTAAGAAGGTTTGGGGCAGCCACCTGTATATTATGTCCTGGCAGCAAATGGTTAGGATTTAGCACACACATCTTTACAGATCAAATTCCACGTCATCAGAAGCGGGGACGGAAGTGACGTCATCAAAGGTGCTAGAAATGGAAGTGACATCATCGGAGGTGCCAGAACCCTGCAGGATTTCCCGAGAATAGTCTGCAAGGGATCGAGAAAGACAGTTAGTGCACCCTGCCTCCCGCTGGTCAGATGTGGAATTACTATTATTCAGTCCCTTTAGTTGTCTTCTACTGGTACATGTGTGACAGTAGCAAGAAATGAATTCCTATAATAAAATCAGACTGTTGTGAATTGGCTGGAGCTCTCCCTGTGGCTCCACATGTTCTTACCTGAAGTCATACTTATTGTACTGTTTTTACTTTATGTGACACCATTGGGAGATATTTATCTTTATCTATAAGTCAGACTTAATGATGTTTTTCATATTGTGTTTTCAGCTAACCACTTGATTGTGTTAAAATATTACAAGAGTGTTAATCAATTTTCTTTAAACTTCATAAAACAGAAATTCTATTAGTTGTTCACATGCTGCAGAATATAACAATGTACAGTCAATTTTAAAGCCACAGGCCCTCAGTACTAGTTTGCTGATTCATCATTCAGTGTGTTACCATTGCAACTAATTTGTTCTTTAGCTCTTGGATTATTATGCTGTCCATGGCTTTTCCCAGCAATTTGCAGCACATCCATGCCTGAAGAAGCAGTTTCCCTTTCAGTATCATCCACCAGACAAGAAACCTGCCTTGTGAAGACGGTGAGAAATGTGGCGCACAGTTAAGATTGCAGAGCTTGTCAATATTGCAGGAGAAGTGTGAAAAATAATAATATGCATTTTTTTAAATTCAAGTCAGTAATCCAAGAGAGGTGCAAAAATGATAATACAAGGCACACCACAACTTGTCTATCTAAGGCAGGGGTGCCCAATGCGTCGATTGCGATCGACCGGTAGATTGCAAAGGTAGTGCAGGTAGATCGCGTTGCATTCAAAAAAAATTTTTTTTAAACGTTAGTCTATCATATATCCTCCCTATGGCATTTGCCACTTGATTGACATACAGGGCGGCCAGTCTGAGATCTCTTCTCTTCTAACACACTGGTCATCCCGCACGCACGATGAAACGCGCGAGCTACTGCAAAACTCCAGCTGTGATCAAGTTAGCCTTCCAATTTATATCGACTAAAGAAGGGATTTAAAAAAAAATTGTTTGGGGACAGTATGTGCTGGATGTGGAATTGGAAGAGGATTTTTTTTCTCACAATGTCACAATCAAAGTGCGTTTGTCTGATCTGTCAATCTATCATTGCTATTCCAAAGAAGGAAAATGTGGAAGGCACTTTCGAACTGTTCATAAAAACTACGAAACTTTCTTCCGAAAAGCAATCTGAGAAAGAGAAAGGAGATGGAACTAAAATCGCAGTTAATCGGACAGCCATCATTTTTCACTCGGCTGAATTCAAAAGCAAAGGCAGACACACCGAAGCATCGTTCCGGGTGAATCACTTGATCATTAAGCATAAGAAGTCTTTACAAGATGGAGAGATGATAAAAAGAGACCTTTGTTGAGACAGATGGCTAGGGAGAAATTTCTTGAGATTTCAAGACCCTTGGCTGGAGAAAAAGGAGTTTCTCCTTGTCATTAAACATGCAGAATACAAGCAACTTAATAACGGTCAATGGCCGCTAGACTTGGCATTATTTTCTCAATCTGACCAACATGTTGAATGAGCTTAATTTACAGCTGCAAAGAAAAGAGAACTCCATGGTCAATATGATTAGCTCAGTTAATGCTTTCAAATGAAAAATACAACATCTGTCCTCCAGGGTGAGATTTTGACACTACAGGGGCGGGGCGCTAAATCAGAAATAGTGATGAGTGAACTCTACAAAGAATGCTTCACTGTGAGTTCGGTGAAATCTGGGAAATGTCTGAGAACTTCACTTAACTCTGTGAAATAAATTGAAGTCGATAGGAAAGGAGGAACTGAGCTGCTTTTGAGCAGATTATAATGGTGCAATGGTCTTTTAAGTGTCCATGAAGACTATAGAAGCATCAGCCAACTATGCTGGACCAATTATTTTGAGCAAAAAGGTGACCATCTGCTGTGAGACAGCAGTGCTAACCAGTGTGCCACTGTGCCACAAATAGCAAAAGTCATAGACAACAATAATGACAAACAAAATGGAACAAATGACTACAAAAATAGAAAAAATATTAAAAATGTATATATCAATGCAGTTCCAGTTTTTTTTAGCATTGATTGATTGGCCTGAAAAGAAGTAGGTGGTACACACTACTCACTGGCAGGTGTGGTGGGTCCATATAAGGCAAGTGGGGAGGGAGGTACAGGTTGAATGCACACGTAATTGTGCCAAGTCAAAACAAACCTTAAACCATGTGAAATTATAATAATAACAAAAGATGTATTACTATTGACAAGCCATTTCTCTATCTTTTCAATGGAAGAAAATTGTGAAGCATCAATATCCACAGTTTCCATTTACGAGGAATTTTTCAGAAATATAACCGCTACACGTAACGAGAATTGACTATATATAACTTATGTACGGGCATTAACTAGCCTTAGATTTGCTTACTGTTTATTTGCAGTACACTTTAGTCTGACACCTGTAATATCAATTGTTATTGACACAACTCTGGGCCAGCTTATTTTACTAAAGTTGTACGGTCACATCGGAAAACACCCCCAAGATCCTGACATATTGTTCTGCCATAGATGTAAACTGGCAGGCCACAAGGGCAAAAGTAGGTAAAGGAGCAGGAGATGATATCTAGATTTTAAGAAAGCAGGAGTCAATCCCAGGAATCAAACTCATATAACAAAGCCAAAAATGTGAACAAATATCAAACTCTTGAATATCCTAGCCATAAATTTGTTATAGCAGGTAGAACATAAGATAAAACACTAAGTTCTACTCACAAACTTGGACAATTAATATTAAATAATTACATGACAATACTGATGATGTCATGTGATACAACTTCTTGGGGGAGGGGTGTGGCCTTGCAATGGACACCTGCGTCTTACTAATGGGGTTACAAAATGGTGGTGCCCATTATGAAACTAAAATTAAATAATGATAAAACAGGTTAAGCTCTTAAACAAAATAAAAGTGAATCCAGAAAGGGTTGCTTTTATAACCCTAACAAAAAATTAAGAAATCCAAGGAAAGGTTTAACAAAATCATAACACATATGCAATTTTCTAATGATAAACCACATGTTAAAAATATATATTAAAAAAAGAATTCTTGTGGTAATAACACATGTATTTTAATAAAGGCTTTTTACACCTGGACTTGCCAAGCTGTACCTGGGTACACATGAGCACATATTTGTATTTTTTTTTGCACATTTTGTTTGCTGTGGTATCCATGTTTTTGTTACTGGTTTTTATGACGTTTCATGCCGATGACATTTTAATGCAGCAAACTATATGTCAACACTGTCATATTTGCTAAAACACTGAAATCTGTGCAGTGAAATCAATATCAATAAAATTGAAAAATCTGAAATGAAAATGAAAAAATATTTGTTTTACTTGTGTTACTAATGTGTTATGAAAAGGTGTGCTGTATGAATTTGTTCAAGCAAATCAGTAGACACCGCATACAAGACACCATTATGTCTAATAAATTATAAACAAAACAACAATATGGGAATTCTAATTTTAATTATAACTGTTTATTAAGAAAAATCCAATATATAAATACAACTTGTCCTGTATTATTAAAGTGTTAATTCATTTGTGTATACAGCACCTAATCTGCCCTTTGGATCTTTCATTAATGAATGGTTTCATAATCAGTTGGTCCCATTTTCATTGCTTAGTTATTTAATTTCTGAAAACACCATAGATCATCATAGTGCCGAGCCTGTACCACTTAAACACTGGATCTAATTTCAAAAACAGATAGTATTTATTTAATTTCCCTGACAAAAAATGTGAATATCTGTCTAGAAAATGAAGTGCTTTATAATTAGTAATATGGAGCTCACATACTTTTTCCTGCCAAGTAAGAACAGATGGAAAGAAGCATGTGCATCTTGCATTGATTTTCACAAAACAGATAAAAAACTGTTTTTTCTTCTTCTTTTTTTACATAGCAAATAGGCAATTGCACAGGAGACAACAGAATTTAAATGCATAAGGTAAAGTTTTGGAGAGTGAGTATATTGTTTTCTGCCCTCAGAGAATCTTTTCAATAGCTAACTTCAACAAAGTCCCTAGTGTAAATTGCCTTTTTCCAAAAGTTTTTTTAAAATAATAAAACAATGCAAATTACAACTCTTAGCAAATTATTTCATCAGTCAAACAATGTACCACATGTAAAAGGAAATTAAATGTCAAATTAAAGTTCTAGTAACTGATAATTATACTGCCACACTGGAATTACAGTACATCCTGACTAGCTCCGAACATTGTATTTCTTTCTCCATTTCTGTGTTTTGTAGATAGTTGACCTTAAAGTCATTGCTATTGGGGTGAAGATATTTTTAGACATGTGTGTAGTGACCATATTAAAGGTGGATCCGAGTTCAAAGAGAGGCATCTTGAAAAACAACCAAACAAATGGCACACCCTTAAATGCCAGTAGTACAGGAACTTCATGTTATGTCTGTCTCTTTGGAGATACACAATGTATACTACGGTATCATACAGTGTTCAGACCCCTTCACTTTCTGGATTCTATTTTGTTGTTATTCATTTGGATATCAAAATGGATACATTTGACGTTTTTTCCCATTTATCTACACTCAGAAACGCATAATGACAAATTAAAAACATGTTTTCAGAAAGGTTTGCAAATGTATTTAAAGTCAAACATTGAAGATCCTCATGTGTATATACAGTATATATACACAGAAGTTTTGCTAAGTCACTCCAAACTGTGGTCAGGTGCATCCTGTTTGCTTCAGTTATCCTTGAGATGTGTCTACAACATGATTGATTGAGTCCACCTGTGGAAACTGAATTGAGTGGCCATTGTTTAGAAAGTCACACACCCGTGTATATAAGATTAAACAATGCACACTGCATGTCTGGACAAAACCCAAACCATGGAGTGCATGGAACTCTCTGTAGATCTCCACAGTAAAACTGTGGTGAACTATAGATCAGGGCAAGGGCATTACACAATTCTAAAGATATGAGCGTTCCCAGGAGTACAATTGGCTGTAGTTTGGAACCACCAGGATTCTTCCTAGAGTTGGATGTCTGGCCAAAAATCGCAAGGAGGTTCTTTATCAGGGACATGACCAAGAACCCAATGATCACTCTAACAGAGTTTCAGAAATATGTCATCAGTGAAGTGTTTATGGTAAAGTTTGTCTGATTGGAGTTTGCCAGATGGCATTTAAATGACTCTGACAGCATGAGGAATTATATTCTATGGTCCGAAGGGACAAAAATTGAAGTACTTTTGAAGAAATACAAACACAATGTTTGGAGAAGACCAGGCACTGCACCTCACTTTCCTAATATCATCCTTTGGTGAAGCATTTCAATGGCAGCATCATGCTATGGGGTCCTTCTCAGCTGCAGGGACAGGGAGACTGGTCAGAATTGAGAAAAAGATGAATACAGCCAATTACGGAGAGGTCCTTGAAGGAAAAACCTTCTCCAGAGTGTGCACAACCTCAGATGGTTCACCTTATAACATGACAATGACCCAAACTATACAGCCAAGACCACAATGTTGTGACTTTGGAACAAGTCTCTAACTCTCCTTGAGTAGCCATGCCAAAAATCAGACATAAACCCCAAACAAAAATTGTGGAGATTTCCAAAGGTGGAAGTTGGAGATGCTTCCCGTTCATTCTAATGGAGCTTAAGAGGATCTGCCACGAAGAATGGGATAAATTACCCAAATCCAGGTGTGAAAGACTTGTAGAGACATATTCAGGAAAACTCAAGGTTGAAAGTATTGTCAAAGTGGGCTTCTACAAAGTACTGAATGAAAGGTCTAAATACTTACATGAATGAGAGATTTCAGTTTTTGATTTTGAATACTTTTGCAAACCTAACAGAAAACGTGTTCATGTTATTATTATTGGTTTCTGAGTGTAGATTCTTTAACTTTATTCATTTAAAATAAAATGTGCAACACAAAGAAATGTGAGAAAGTGAATACTTTCTCAATCCATTATATTAATATATATATGTATATACCCCAAGCATACCAAGTTTCAAATACATAACAACAACCGCCACTCTTGAACCTAATTAGCCAAACATAGTAAAATATTATTCAGTTTCTTAATCATTAAATAATTAAGCCCAATATACAGTTATTGAATGCAGTTAGAAGTAGAACTAGTCTTTTTTAAAAATATAAATTAAAGTTCAACAAAAACTGAGTAAAGAGAAATAAGAAGAAAATTGACTACTAATAAAATAATAGAAAGAAATCCATTTATAAAAGACAGAACCATCCATTCAAAATTAAATTAATTAACAATGAAGAAAGTATTTTTAGGGTCTCATTCCTAAATATTATTCCAAAGGTCAGAACCAAGAAATGAGCCAAAAATTCAAAAACGCTAAAAGATAAACTGAAAAATGATCATTTTCAGGACAACGGTTATAATTTCTGTGCACACAGTAAGGTATTAATGGCACTCAGGAAGGTATTAATGGAAAATAAAGAGAGAAGAAAATGATTAGAAAATGAAAGCAGCATCTTGCTGCAATCTGACGTCAAAGTCAAAGGGCAAGTATGGGTCAGAATAATGAGAGAGTCAGATAGAAGGTATCATCAGATCACAAACACAAAAAACAGAATTGAATGCCAAAAATCTATTGTTATGGTCCTAATTGTACTTTAATTTACTTCATTAAGATATTGGTGGGACAGTTAATTTGTTTTATCTGAAGAGCTTGGCTGTCAGACCATAGGAAACATTGACACAATTTGTCACATGACCACTGTATCAAGCAAGCATAGTGGCTGTAAAATGATATCTACGACCATGCGAAGACAGTTACAAAATGGTGGCAACCAATCAGAAAACAGAACACAAAAAGAGATATTCTTCTGTGGCACCTCAGATGACTGCCATAATTGGTAGTACATCTGAGTAATTTAACAGCGATTAGTGGCTTTGTCCACTTTTGCATGATCTTCAAATTTAAAAACAGTTCTCAAAAAACAGGAACAAAAAACAAAATAGAAGAAAAGACAAGATATGGGACAAGAATCCAAACAAAGCATGACACACTGGAATAAGGCTAAACCATACTTGTAAAATAATGAAATGCTAGGTAGAGAGCCTGAGCCAAGTTTAGGTACATACACGCCATTTTTGCAGTGATTATAGTATTTGCATATATAAATATAACAGTCTGTCTACAAAGACTTGCAGATATATTGTACAGTATGTTGTCTGGATGATGGTTTTATCAACTATCCTCTGTAACTGGTCTGTCAATGACACCAGTGACAGAGCAAAAATGATATTTTGCCCTGATGAATGATATTTTATGTAGAGCACTTACTACAAATAGATTTCATTCATTAATCGCAGTCATTGAATTTACACACAGGTGTTAGCTTCACACTGAAACTTGTGGTAGCTGATAGTAGCATTAACAGACATGTATTAAAAACATGGAATTTCTCAAGAAAACAGTCACAGATCTGCTGTCCTAAGCAGTGTCATACAAGTATATATTAAAAAACAGTGAACTATTCAATTACTTTTTGTTTCTGTAATTTTGTATATGTTATAAAACGTATATACAGTGCCTTCCTTCTATTAGTATTTGAAACAATAGCAAAGAAATCTGTTTGACCTTAAATGACAAGAGTAATTGTATCAGATAATGGATATCTGCAGGATGGGTAAATGGAGAAGAGGTTCCACATCTGTAAGAAACTTGTGAGAAGTGAAACTTAGAAATCAACAGTGTCTTTACAATATCTGCAGTTGTTTCCTACCAAACAAAAATAAGTAAATGGCACTATATTTTCCATTTCAAAGATGAGCAAAAATGTATGCTGTATAACCATTCTTACTTACAGGAAGTCTCAAGATAGTCTATATAAGTTATTTATAAGACTTAAACTGTTATTTGTTTCTGTTCATGTAGGTTTTACGTAACAAGGATAGCTTTAAGCATTTCACCTCAAACAATAATATCATTTTCTAATAATTTTTGCTTCCCAATCTTGTACAGAGAGGGGTTTTATAATACCACAGTATTTAGCAAATAAACAAAACAATATTTATCATGCAAACAAAATAAGGATCCCCTCAATTTGGCACACACACCTAATCCATACCATCAATCAGTATGATTTCCTACTTCTTTCTATCAAGGAGTTAAACCTTGGTCACACAAGCGCCAGCTTTTCTTTCCAGTCATAGACGTGATTGTATTTTTTTGAACATCTGCCCATTCATTTCTTTCTAGCTTTTCCATCTGGATCTGACCCTTCTCACATCATCAAAGAAGCTTCTTAAATGAACTTGCCATGAACTATAAAGCCGATTCTCCTGATTTTCCTTAACTCCTGTGCTGCTTTTAAAGCAGATGAACACATAACCCTTTTAAACTACCTCTACAACAGCTATCAGATTTTATTGGTTAATGGTGAATCTATGTCCCTCCCATTTCAGCCAAAATGAATAGAATGGAAACATTTTTAGGTCTACTGGATCAATGAAAAGGTATATGAGTGGCAGAGGTCAAGTTCCTAAGTGGAAGACAAAATATCTGTCAGGGTTTTTAACCAGTGATTCCTTCAGATACACTAAGCATTAACAGACAACCACATATTTGTGATTCCTAAGTGGACTGGCCAGCTTTGCATCTAAACAGAAATGGAGCAGCGGCCAACTGGTGGGTAAAGGTCAGCTGTGCAGGAAAGCAGGAACTAGGACAACTGGGAGAATGACTGGCTGTTCAGGCAAGCAGAATGAGGCAGCTGACAGTGAGTTGTTGGTCTGCATATTGCACAGATAAGACAAGACATGAACAAAATAAGACAGCTGTTGTCTGGCTGTGTTAAGAGAGGCACAGAATGAAGACAAGGCGGTCAAAAAGCCTCAAGTGCTTTCCTTGTTTGATGAAAGACTACACAGAAACCTAAAAAGCCATTGAACAGCTACTCTGCCACCTTGGCAGGGCGACGTGACCATCTCTCCACTACATACGCCATCCTAGAAATCAGAAATCCAATCACAAAACACTCCTAGGTAAAGCGCAATGGGAAATGAAGCATTAGATCTGAATCAAATGTAATACTGTTTTTTTTTATCTGCATTGTAATAAAAACTTTGACGTTAAAAAAAAAAGACAAAATCAATCAATTTCCAATAGCCTCTCAGACAGAAAAAAAAAGATTTTTGTTTCTTATGAAGATTTTCAAGAAAACAGCAGCAGGAGCTCTTGTGACTATATTCTGATTTTTGTAAGATGATGTCCATTATGCTTCACATGAACATTCTTGGTTCTGCAGCTGTAATGATCAGGGCTGAATTTTACGATTTTACAGCATTTTCTATTTTTAAATGCCATTTTACATTACCATCATTAAGATTGCATCCTGTATTTCTAGGGATGTGGTCTCTGGGGTTGTGACATCAAGTTTTTCTGACCTGTGGATAAATCCTTTAAAAACAAAGAGAAACACTCTCTTAGCAGTTGATATTCACGTCTTGCTGCTCGCCTGGGTTTTGATCACTTGATTTATATTTTGTTCCGTTTTGCCTTTTGCATGCATCTCCTGGTTCGTCTCAGAAAATTAGTTATTTGTCTCCAGCCGAGCCAGGAAAACAGCTACTTGAGCTATTTTTGTGCACATTTTTGGAGTAAATGTATCATTTACTTGATTGTTTTTAATTTTAATTAACGTAAAGACATCATGAAAAAGGACTGAAAAACCAAAGAAAATGATACCTGACAAAATTTCACGAGTTTGTGACACTGTTACTTTGCAAAGAAATGGCACTTATTTCATGGAGTGCCTGCCCAGGGCGCTACTGTCTTTGTGCAACATTGTGAAACAAGCAAGGCAATGAAAAGTTTGAAAAAGGAAGAAAATAAACAGGAAAATATTATGGAAAACCAGTACTCCAAAAATTCTATTTTGTTCCAGCTGCCTGTCCAATGTTAGGTGATGGCTCTTCTGCTCCCTTTCTGGATTTGCCGAGCTGTCTGTATGTCCTGCAGGAGGGGGTAGCTGTCCTGTGCCTTCTAATGAGTAAGTAATCTCTGTCATATTTCTTTCCAGCTAGCACAGGTGGCAGCTGTTTTGTTTCTGTCCAGTCACCTGTCTGGCAAACAAAGCTAACGCTATTGTTTCTATGTAGCCAGCAGGCTGCCCATTAAAGTCAGTAGCTGTTTGTCTTCATTTCTGTCCAGCTTGCTGTCTAAGGTAGCAGCTGTTCACCTTCTTTCTGCTTTCTAGAAGCCTTATGACCTTCATGTTTTTCAAAAACTCTCTACTTATATATTAAAACATTAGTGATTGTATAAGCTTTAATGAAAAAAAACAGAAGCATTTGAATGTGTAACATCTGAAGCACCTTGTTATTTCTGCCTTCAGACTCACAGGCTATTCTCCATATTGTTAGACAGACAGATGATACCTTCCTCCCATCCCTCTATCCATTTTACCTGTGATATGAAGAAGTATTGGCTTTAGGTATGTCAGTCACAGCTTTGAACAAAATGCAATTTGCATGATTACTGATATCCCAACTAGTGGGAAAAATGGACGCCAAAATGGACCTAGAGTGAAAGGAATTTCTGCTGTGCTTAGCTTTGAAGAGAACAAAGAGACAAAGAGGAAACTCTGCAGGCAAGCTGAGCAAACTGCACCTGCACACATAATCCACATTGAAGTTTCTCTTTTGTGAAGTTGGAAAAAAAAATCTGTAATACGACCCTGCTAATGAAAGAAACACATCATTTTTTGCACTCCTTCATGCAGGGGGATAATAAATTAGTAATTCATATCAAATTTATTTATTCCTTTTATAATTTGAAATATTTCTACATTAATCAGTTCACCTCGTATTGTCCTTCTGTTTACGCCAAAAGGATACAACATCCTCCATTCTCTCCGGATATCTCACATTTTTCTGTCCTGAAATATGTATGGAAGCCTTTTCATGTACAATTCTCTGCACAATTGTGTATCCTGGTCATGTCAGTGCATACTAATATAGCTGCCTCCAGGGTAAATGCAGATCCTTGTAATTTAGTATCATCTACACATTTAACTTGCATTTTTTTTGCTTTCTTTAAATCATTGATATGCAAAACATCAGCTCTAGCACTAACCCAAGTGGGAGTCTACTTTTACCCTTTGCTAATTTTGAAACCGATCCTTGGACTTTGATTTCAGGATTTAGCCCAGCACTGGACTCATCTGCACACCACAAATTGAATCCATGTCGCTCTCAGTTTAATAATTAGGTGCTCAAGTGGTACTTAAGTAAAAGCTTTCTGAAACTCAAGCACACCAACCCTACTTCTGTTACTGTGTTACTGCTTCCTATGAAAAATTCAGCAAATTAGTAAATAAAAAGTCTTGGGGATGTTGTATGAAATGTAAGGTATATGAGAAATTGGAATTAAATAAGTTAAGCATTTCAAATAGCAAATAAAAAAGATTTGATCAATAATTTTGGGAAGGTCTTTTAGAGTAAATGAGAAGAAAAGTGTGATAATTTCTTTAAAAATTAGCCAGAATAGAAGCATGCCATGTTCTCGGCTCTATGGAAGCTAACAAGGTACAGGAAAATACTACAAATATTATAAATACATTAAGAGTAACTATAAGGTGTTGCTAAATAACCTGGAAATTTCCAGAAGAAAACTCAAGATAAAGCCTGGATGCACTCTGGGCTTCAATGTTTTTTTGGTTTATTTTAAAGTGCTTTTATGTTTATTGAAGTTCTTTATTGTATGTCAACAATATTCCTTTAATATTGTATGTATATATTTATATTTATATATTTATTTACATATACATATTTGTATGTCCGAAATTAAGTTCTATGTCTCTTATGCTTTGTGGTTAGCACCTTAGGAGGTGGGGCCACCCTGACATCACCACACCTGAGCCCATTCTCTGGCTATTTAGGGTAAAGATGCGGAAGCTTATTTCAGTGGAACTCGTCAGTCTGGGAGTTGTTGTGTGTAATATGTGTATTTTGTTTGTTTTCTGATTGATTTTTTTAGCTTTCCCAAATTAATGCTCTGTGTTTGCATTATTCTTGTGGATTACGTTTTTGAACTGGTTTGTTCAGGATTGCCTTTCAGGCAACTCCTTTTTAGAGGCTTTTTTTTTTGCTTTATTCTTCATTTATAGTGATTATTTGGTGCCTCAGTCTCTGCAAACCAAAGGTTTTTTTATGGATTCCTTTCCCTTGCAAACCACTATGAGTTTTTCGGACATTTAAGTTTATTTTCAAGACTAAAAGCCCCTTTGGGTGTCCACAGTAGAGCTGGGATCAACACTAGAATCCCTGAAGCCTATGAAAAAAGTCGTAATGCCGGGCCACCTTAAATTCCTTTGCACCTCGTCATCAGCGTCTTTGTTTTGCAAATGTGTTAATCAGCACTGGCAGCAGGCAGCCTGCTATCCCTTCTCCCACAGACACAGCTGAAGTCAGACACAAAGTTCTTCCAGCTCAAGTCTCTTTATCTAGGAGTTATGTGTCTGGAATTGTACAGGGTAAATATATCATTATTTGGAATACATACATTTCCTGTGTGTTCCGTGTCTACAATGATCTGGGTAAATGTAGGATGACAAGAAATGATTATTTTTAGTAATAATAACAGCAGCTTACTACTCAAAACGGTAAATGCTGAGAGGACCCGGGATCGAACCCGCAATCTCTAAATTCTTTGGCAGCAGTTCTTACATCTGCATTAGCCAAGCAGACATGGCAACTTTGTGTCGATTAATATTTGGGCTTAGGTTTTTACTCATTAACAGCAACATGTCAATTGAATGATTTGTTTTTCTTTGGTTATATTCTTGAATAAAAGCACACTTGTTTTGTTATATCTTTTGTGAAAGTGTTTATTTCACACATTATAAACTTCACGTTAGCATTTTGTCATCATTACTATAACATAACATGAAAAAGTTTCTGTTTTCATTATGATCAACATTTCTTCTTCGTCCTATATTTACCCAGATCATTGTAGACACGGAACGAACATGATATATTTGTATTCCAAATAGTAAATATTATTTACCCTGTACAAACCCAGACACAACACACCCAGATGAACAGATTTGAGCTAGGACAACTTTAGCTGCAGCCAATGGGACAGCAGACTGCCTGCTGCCAGTGCTGATGACACATTTGCAAAACAAAGACTCTGATGAGGAGCTGCGAAGGAATACTGTTTAAGGTGGCCCGGCATTACCACTTTTTTCATAAGCTTTAGGGATTCTAGTGTTAAGCCTTTATTATGGACTAGGAGTCCCAAGTATTATAGAGTTCCAACCACTCCCAAAAATGCCTGCTATAGGGGTATATACCATCAAATCCCCGGCAACTAATATGGGAAAGAACCAAATCATTATAAAATAAAAAGATTAATTTCACAGAAAGCTCTGTAAATACATGAAGCTCTGTAGAGCACGGAAGGCAAAGAGGAGATTCCAGCAAGGGCAATCCAAGGCAAATAAGTCCTTATATGAAATGCCAAGAATAGTACAAATTCAGAGCTATAAGTCAATAAATCCAGTAAATCACTAAGCATTTGAAATCCACAAAATACACAAAAACTCACTACTCCAAAGTGGATTCACAGTGAACCACTGGGAACTGTGGGAGATCCTCCAAAATTATAGGCAGAGGGCAGTTCCTCCCAATGATTTGTTGCCTCTTAGGGCAACATCCACAACACACATGGAATATGCATCACAGAGGAAATGTAACAAAAACACAATAGCGAATACATAGAAGTAAAATTAATACATATAAAAGAATCAAAAATAAACAAAGTCGATATAAAACCTGAATTTGAACCCCAACCAGGGAAGAAATCTTGGCTGAGACATAACAGCCTGTTGGGGTGAGGCCTTTTCCAGGCAAACATAGAAGTCCTGGTCAGTGAAGTCTTTTGCAGTCCTCACACCCCTATCTTGTTATGGTCTGGACTCCATTTCAGAACAATATTAATGATCTTCTTATAAAAGGCTAGCTATTCAATTGCATTAACACTGGATTCTGGAAAGGCTGAGAAATGAGAGAAGCAAACTCTAGTAAGGAATTTTTGAGAGTAAAGTGTATGAAACTAATAGAATAACTACTTAGAGTGAACATGTCTCAGATATGGCATGCTCCTAGTCTTGTGGGCATGGTATTTTATTTTGATCACATACTAAGGCATTTCTGTTTTTTTTTTTCAGAAAGTATGAAGAAATGCTATGTGATGAGGTGCTTCACTAGAATAAGGCTTGCCACAATCATTAGATGTTTATACCTTTGTTTTGTTTCTATAAATAGGCAAGTAGCTAAGAAAAGTCACTGAGCTTGCTAGCTAAGGAAGTGCAATGAAGCTTCAATAGGGAAGCAGCTTCGGTACATGCACTGAGGTGTTAATTTCTTGAGAGAAGTAGGCAAACTGGATCTAACCAGGATAGAAAAAGAAATACAAAGGCAAGATGCACACTTGCATAAGATGATAAGGACATCAGAGTATGTAGTTTGAGGAACAAACACCTTACAGACTCTTCTAATTAAGCAGTTTGCATTAACACATGACTAATTAAGGGTGAGCTAAGGGAGTTGACCATTATGACACTGAAGGAATGGATGCTGAAAATGGGACTTTAAAATCATATGTGAACATGATATAATAAATTTAAAATCAGTGATTTCATGCTTCAATAGCCATTACCAACACCAGCAAGGTCTTGGCTGCATTTGTAAATAAGTTCAATGGTGTCTTGATCAAAAAAGATATTAATTTCTTTGAAAAACATGAACATTTCTAGCTGTGTCTAGACTTTTAACTATGGATATAAACAATGGATATTAAGCAATTAGTTTATGTTAATAATTATTCTTTAACTTATGTCCCTTTTGGTATGGCAGCTGGGGGGCACACCCTGTTGTTCTAGATGTTTATAGCTTGGTTTAAAAGATTAGATGTTTAGGGTTTGTGGAGTTTTTTAGCTTGCTTTGGCCAGCCTTTCAAAACATACCTTTTCAGATTTATTTTTGCTGTTGTCTTTGTGTCCTTCTTGAATATATTTTTTAATAAATATTTAAAATATAAAGAAACTTTGTTTTTTCACATTTGAGCCAGGGTTTTGCTGTTCCTCTCTTCTCTAATTGATTCCCAAGTGGGAATCACTGCCTCTAAACTTGAAGTCATAGTTCCCTTTTAGAAATATTTGGTTTGCCATCTGCAGAAAACATGGGAATTGCTGTCCATAGTGGAGGAGCTTAAGATCCTTAGGGTCTTGTTCACCATTGGGAGGTTAATCACCAGATTAATGCATTGATGGGGGTATTGCATGAATTGTAGATCATTCACCTACGGTTACAGCTGTGTCTAGTGACTGAATGAGGTGTCTTTGAAAATTGAGGAGCTGGCTTTCCCTAATAGGATAAAAAGTATTTGTCAATCCAGGGGTGAAGCTGCAGCTATTTTAAATTGAAAGGAGTCATATGAGGCCGTTTAGAGCATCTTATGAGCACATCCCACGGGTCATTGCTGCAAGATGAGTGCCAGGCAGAGACAGAACCAAATTATTGAGGAACTGAAGGAAAGATGAAATGATTAAATGTATCAACAGGCCTGGGAGCACCTGCAAATTCAGCAGCAGGACCTGGGGCCTCATTTTTAAAGCTTATGTACAAAAGACTAAAAATAAGAGTATACAACTTCCCACACAAACATCAGGATTTAAAAAAAAGAAAGCTTGACAAGGGAATATGCATATATTTGTGGCAACTCTGAGCCATGCGTATGCAATATTTTTGAGAAACTAGGAAATGATGAAACCCTTGATAAAGCAGGGAAATTAAGCCAAAGCAGCTAAATGATGACTCACCTTTATAATAGTTTGTATCACTAAAGCGCTATTAAAATGTGTGTGGATGTGAAAACCTCGGAAACATGACTATGATGTACAGACTGTGTTTTAGCTCCTTTTAACGCTAGCAGTCCTGAAGCCTATGAAAAAACTCGTAATCTCTTCGCACCTTTCCATCAGCGTCTTTTATTTTGTAAATGCGCCAATCAGCACAAGCAGCAAGCAGCCTGCTCTCCCATCCCCCACCTTGGCGGAGCTCAGCTAACAGGCAAAAAGTTCTCCCAGCTTAAGCCAAGGCTCCTTATCTGCGTGTGATGTGCCTGGAGTTGTATAGGGTAAATATTACAGGATATCGTTATTTGGAATACAGTAATCCCTCCTCGATCGCGGGGGTTGCGTTCCAGAACCCCCCGCGAAAGGTGAAAATCCGCGAAGTAGAAAACATATGTTTATATGGTTATTTTTATATTGTCATGCTTGGGTCACAGATTTGCACAGAAACACAGGAGGTTGTAGAGAGACAGGAACTTTATTCAAACACTGCAAACAAACATTTGTCTCTTTTTCAAAAGTTTAAACTGTGCTCCATGACAAGACAGAGATGACAGTTCCGTCTCACAATTAAAAGAATGCAAACATATCTTCCTCTTCAAAGGAGTGCGCGTCAGGAGCAGAGAATGTCAGAGAAAGAGAGAGAAAAAAGCAAATAATCAAAAATCAATAGGGCTGTTTGGCTTTTAAGTATGCGAAGCACCCGCCGGACAAAGCAGCTGCAAGGAAGAGAGCAATGTGAAGATAGTCTTTCAGCATTTTTTTAGAGGAGCATCCGTATCCTCTAGGCCAGTGTGCGAACAGCCCCTCTGCTCACACCCCCTCCGTCAGGAGCAGAGAATATCAGAGAGAGTGAGAGAGACAGAGAAAAACAAACAATCAGAAATCAATACGTGTCGTTCAAGCTTTTAAGTATGTGAAGCACCGTGCGGGAAGCATGTTGCTTGACAAAGCAGCTGCACGGAAGGGAGCAACGTGAAGATAATCTTTCAGCATTTTTAGACGAGCGTCCGTATCATCTAGGGGTGCGAACAGCCCCCCTGCTCACACCCCCTCCGTCAGGAGCAGAGAATGTCAGAGCAAGAGAGAGAGAAAAGTAAACAATCAAAAATCAATACGTGCTGTTTGATCTTTTAAGTATGCGAAGCACCGTGCAGGAAGCATATCGCTTGACAAAGCAGCCACATGTAAGCCCAGCAAGGATGGCAGCAATGTGAAGGTAATCTTTTATCCTTTTTTGAGGAGTGGACGTATCCTCTAGGGGTGCAAACAGCCCCCGTGCTCACAATATATTTGAGGAGTTTTATTTAATACGTAATATGCTCTGGTTGGATAGCTTCTCAGCCATCTGCCAGTAGCGTCCCTTGTATGAAATCAACTGGGCAAACCAACTGAGGAAGCATGCACCAGAAATTAAAAGACCCATTGTCCGCAGAAATCCACGAACCAGCAAAAAATCCGCGATATATATTTAAGTATGCTTACATATAAAATCCGCGATAGAGTGAAGCCGCGAAAGTCGAAGCGCGATATAGCGAGGGATTACTGTACATGCGTTTCATGTGTGTTCCGTGCCTACAAAGATCTGGGTAAGTGTAGGATGAAAGGAAATGCGAGAAATGCAAGAAATGCTGAAGACATACCTAAAGCAGAAACTTTTTCCATGTTATACTAATAATAAGTGTATAATGTGTGAAGACTTTAGTCTAAATATCAAATAGACACATGCACTTTTATTCAAGAATATCACCTAAAAAAAAAGCATTTGATTTAAATGTGGCTGTCAATCAGTTAAAAACTCAAGCTCAAATATCAATCGCCATGGCATTTACACATATTCTTGAGTGGTGCAGAGGTAAGAACTGCTGCCTTGTAACCCAAAGGTTCTGGGTTCAAGACTGGGCACTCTGTGTTTTGAGTAGTAAGCTGCTATTATTATTATTTCTACAATATAATAAAAACATACATTTGATTTTAGTCTGTAACACCCAGTATAAATTTTAGCTACTTGTAAAAGTTAGCACTTGTTTTTTTATTATTCAGTTTTATTCTCTCAGTGATGTTCATGTGGTACATCAAACTTGCCTCTCCCTCTTTGAGATGATGGCATTTATCTCCATTCTTTTCACAAGAGCAACACTGTGGCTGATGCCTGTTCAGAACTATTTTTGTTGTACCAGCAATCAATGATACAATGTCCCGTGACCGCTATCAGACTGGACAAAGTGGACAAAATGGACAAAGGCAGGACCATACCAACAGACAGCTTCTTCATAGCGCTTTCACCGGCTAATAGACTGCTCTGCATCACAACGGAACTCTGCTTGGCACCATAAGTAAAATGGGACTACCACCTGCAGCTAAAGTAACTTCAGTATGTGAGCAATTTGCCACGCTAGTGTTTAGATCTGACAGCGCCGTGCTGACGGTGTATGCACCCAAAAAGAAGAAGCCTTTGATTTCAGTCTGTAACAGCCGGTGTAAAGTTTTGCAGCCTGCAAAAGATATCGCTGAAGGGGTGTAAGCAGACACACAAACGCTAGTAAATCATATCTTCTTAGTATTTTGTTGTCACTTGAATTTTTTTCTTTTTTAGCTTTATTGTTGAATAAAAGCATACTTGCTTCGTTATACCTTTGCTGTTTATTTTATATTCCAGTAACCACTTGAATGAGCTCGAATCCGTCTCTGCTTCTCTTGCGCACACAATTCATTATTTGAAAACGCTATGACAGAACTTGCCTGTACTCTGTGTTATGGTGCATGATACTGAAAATGCAGACAGGGCGGAGTACAAGCAAGTGCATGAAACTGTGTTCAGCATTTCTTGCATTTCTCGCATTTCCTTTCATCCTATACTTACCCAGATCTTTGTAGACACAGAATACACATGAAATGCATGTATTCCCAAGAACGATATACTGTATTATTTACCCTATACAACTCCAGGAACCTCACACGCAGATAAGGAGCATTGGCTTGAGCTGGGAGAACTTTTTGCCAGAGTTGATCTCCGTCAAGCTGGGGGATGGGACAGCAAGCTGCCTGCTCCTTGTGCTGATCAACACATTTACAAAACAAAAGACGCTGATGGAGAGGTGTGAAGGGATTTAAGGTGGGCTGGGATTACACGTTTTTTTCGTAGGCTTCAGGAATTCTAGTGTTAAAGAAGGCCATTGCTATGTATTTGGTATTTTTTGTTTTTTCATCAGTATATATTTGTTGTCACTTCGTAGGGAACTGGCCAACAGGTCAGAAATATCTCAGCCAAGTTTCACTTCATCATGCCTTCTGTATTGGAAGACAGTAACCAACCAGCAAGGCACTATATCCAGTTTCCTTATGGTGTGGGTGCACATACATAAAACATAATATATTTTTGCCAACATAAAAAGGCAATTTGCAGAAGTGTCCAGTTCTCATAACATAATCAGAGTAAGTGACTGTATTAATATTGCAATAAGGGCACCTAGTGAGAACGAAGATGCTTTTGTTAACCATAAGCAGTGACATTACATTAATCCACAAATCATCGAAGAAGTGACTCACAAACATTGTCTCGGTTAGCCTGTGATTCATTTATTCTGAAGCAAAGTCATTTTGGTGTGCTGTACATAGTGAATGGCTTGTTGGTAAGTTAACTGGATGAGCCCTCAGTTTTTCATATACTGTAACCGGCCCTATTCATTATAACAGCAATCACATCATTCCATGTGGTAGGTGATAGTGGCTACCTGCTCAGACGCTGATGCCTTATGTCTTTCTTGGAACCCCAGAGCACAGAGGAAAGGTGTTAAAATGTCACATACTGTATGATCTTTTGTTCTCAGTTGCAGAGCACAGCCAGATACTCTTGAATACAGGTGGGAGCTGCTCTACCAGCCAATAAAGTTTTGCAGCTTTGTGATTGCATATGTATGAGGTTAATTGGCATGCTTCATACATGGATGTTTCACAGTGTCATTCAAGGCATGTTCGTTTATGTATATTTATGAGTTAACTGTAATTTATAAATGGGAAATTGCATAAAAATGTGCGTATGCCAAGTTTTGTAAGTCAAATAGTTTTTTTTGTTTTTTTGACGTATGCATTTTCCTGCTTTTTTGCCATGCTCATATTTTCACGCTTGAATCCACGCAAAGTTTTATAAATGAAGCCCCTGAAGACTATCATCAAGGAGAGGGACATTGCAGTCTATTATCTCAACCACCCTCACAATTACAAGTGGGTTGAAAATAAATTGAGATGAAATTTTGTGTTGACTGGAGAGAGGGAATGGTGACTGAAGAAAAATACTTTGAAGTGATGAATTGCATACTGACATAATGTTAAGAGCTCCAGATTAAGAGAGCTGAAATATTGAAGATTAATGATGATGACTATAAAGTCATCATAAAGATAACTTTTACACAAAAAAAGCATCTGTGGTATTTAGGTCTGCTGATATGAATTAATAATGATCACATTAAATAATGATGGTCTCAAAAACTTTAAGTGCTACGGTATTAAAAATACAAGTGCTTTATGTATCTTTCAAAAAAACTTTATTTAGTTGACTATAAGTAAAGCTATTTTCACTCTGTTGTGAGTGTATCCATTGATGTTATATAAAATATTTGTTATGATTGGATTTTAACACATTGTCAAAATAGTTTTTGAAGTGTCTAAACATTGATTGAACTGATGCAACATGTTCATTTTATCATTCATTCCAAAGGTCATGTATGAGGAGCATTGTCCTCTCCTTCACATTTATTTGGTCTTGATCGCTTTATTCAGACCATTATATTTACAGTACCTATTCCTATGCATTTTATTTGTATCCATAAATACATTAATTTAAATGCTATCAGCTTGCCTTCTTTAATAAATTTGCTCAGTAGACAATCTTCCCCTGAATATGCTACATTATCTGTACAACAGCAAGTTTCACACTGTCATAACTTACTTTGAAAGGCATAAAAATACTTTTGCTCCTTTAAAGACCTGTACTACTTTTCTCAACCGGCCCTATGATTTATACCAGTGCAGATTATTTTCTGCTCAATCATCTTTGACTACCAGGTACTTTACAGCTCGTACCCCCATTAATGCAAATCAATATTTGTTACTTGTTGTCTTGAGCCCATGCCTACATATCCCATTATCCAATTTACGTAATTGGACAATATTATCAATGCATTATGTTTTACCAGCTTTGTTCTAGCTGTATTTAACACTGCAATGATCATTTCTATTCTCAAAGTTACTGGACTTGGTCATGAAGATTTTAAAAATCAGAGGCAGATCTCCAATCTCCCTCTTTTTGCCAGGCTTCTTGAGCAAGTTTCCAGACAAATTTAGTTCTATGTGATTTTTAATGATTTGTATGATGGGTTCCAGTCTGAATTTCATGAAAAACACTGCACTGAAAGAGCTCTAGTTGAAGTATTTAATGATTTTCAAGTAGCTGCTTTCCTTTAAATATCTTGATCCTTCTTGAACAAACAGCTGTCTGAGGCACAGAGAGCCAATGACAAACGTTTGAATTGTATAGAGACACTCTTGGGTATTACTGGTTAATCCTTTGCCTGGAACAAGCTTTTCTCTTTGAAATATTGCAGTTTGTCTCCATTTGTGCTCTCAGGTCTGCCATGTCTCTCTTGCTTGTGGTGTTCCATAGGTCTCAGTGTTGTTATAGATGACCATTTCATTGTTATGCAGATGACACACAAAGGGATGATTGTGACAAATACTTTACCTCTTGCTGACTTTAGTGGTTGTTTAGATGTAATACTTGGATGTCAAGCAATTTTTTGAAGGTTAATGGTGAATAAAAAGTGAGATATTTCTTATTGCCACTTCTGATATCCTCAGGACAACTGAAAGTTTCAGAATACTTTTTCCAGTTTTTATTACATATCCTTCTATTGAAGTGAAAACCCATATTTTCATTATAGTTTCACATCAAACACCATGTCTAATACTGATTTTTTTCATTTAAGAAACATATCCAAGCTCTGCTCTAACTTAAAACACCTTGCTGCAGAGACTCACAGCCACACTTCTATTACACCATCTTTGCGCAATGGTATTGCTGTTCTGTTTGGTGTTGGGACTCAGAAGACTACAGTATGTATGAAATTCACCTGCAAGAAGTCTTACCTCCACCAGATCCTGGGAGCACATTACTTTTACAATTAAAAAATTCCCTTAGCATCAAATTTGATTTCAGAATAAGATTCTTCTACTTACTTATAAACGCCTTCAATACCTCCTCCCTACTTATCTTTGAAGTCTCGTTCAGTTTTGCCTACAATTATGTTCACTGCACTTCTCAGAGTGCCATCCTCTCACGGTTTCACCCTTCAGGTTTCATTCCTTGGCTGACTGAGCAATTAGTGTTCCTCGTCCAAAGCTCTGGCAAATGATTGTATTTTATTAAACATATTTGACAACTTTAATTTTTATAAGGTAAAGCTCAATATTTACCTTTTTAATAAAGTATTCTCATTTTCTTAAATGTTCATGTTTTTTATGTTTCTTTTCATGGTCATATCACATACATTACTATGCTTGTTTTTATAAATATATTTTTTCTTGTGTGTGTTTCATTGTATATTGTTTTTACAGTGTCCTTGGGTATATATAAATGTAATGAATTATTATTATTATATTGAAAAGCACTTTTAAATGAAAGTTATTACTATTAATTTTATGATTTTTATTACTGTTATAAGACAAGAAGAATTCAGGTGAATTATTTGCCACAGATTCTTGAAAATTATTGATTTTAAACGCTGTTGGGATAGATGAGCATTGATTTATGAACTTTTGTTATCATAGTGTAGGGTGTCACAACCATTTTACGATCTTTGTTTTTTGGGGGTGGTCTGTTGAGCCTGTTGGGATTTCTTTCAGGAGACATTTGCTTTAAATTAAAAAAAAATACAATTTACTTATTATACAAGAATTACAGAAAATGAATTGTCATGCACATGTGCGTTGGGGACGGCTTAAGGACTCGGATGATGATAATTTACTGTTGAAAAAACCAGGATAAGACTAATTATTAACACTTTTTCTCTTCCGCCCTCAGCAGTTCTGAAGATTGATGGCTTTACCATTCTTGACATGATTCTCAACCTGGACCCACCTTTTCCTGTCGGAGGTCCTTATTACTGTAAGATCCACCATCTTGAGGCAGTCGCTACTTAGACTCTCATCTATCAAGTTGATTCTTTTTCTCACATGTTTTCCTTTTCAGTTAGTTAGGATTTGCCTAAACTTTATACTTGTCTGTGATTTTTCTTACAGGGTATCTGTATACAGTCATATGAAAAAGTTTGCAGCCTGCATAATAATTTTCTCTACTTTCAACAAAAAAGCTAACAGTGGTATGTATTTCATTTCCTAGGAACATCTGAGTACTGGGATGTTTTCTGAACAAAGATTTTTAGTGAAGCCTTATTTAGTTGTATGAAATTAAATCACATGTGAAAAACTGGCTGTGCAAAAAATTTGGGTCCCCTTGTAGTTTTGCTGATTTGAATGTATGTAACTACTCAATGCTGATTACTTGCAACACCAAATTGGTTGGATTAGCTCGTTAAGCCTTGAACTTCATAGACAGGTGTGTCCAATCATGAGATATAAAGGTATTTAAGGTGGTCATTTGCAAGTTGTGCTTCCCTTTGACTCTCCTCTGAAGAGTAACAGCATGGGATCCTCAAAGCAACTCTCAAAAGATCTGAAAACAAAGATTGTTCAGTCTCATGGTTTAGGGGAAGGCTACAAAAAGTTATCTCAGAGGTTTAAACTGTCAGTTTCAACTGTAAGGAATGTAATCAAGAATATGGAAGGCCACAGGCACAGTTGCTGTTAAACCCAGCAGGTCTGGCAGGCCAAGGAAAATACAGGAGCGGCATATGCACAGGATTGTGAGAATGGTTCCAGACAACCCACAGATCACCTCCAAAGACCTGCAAGAACATCTTGCCGCAGATGGTGTATCCATACATCGTTATAGAATTCAGAGCAATTTGCACAAAAAACATTTGTATGGCAGGGTGATGAGAAAGAAGCCCTTTCTGCACTCACGCCACAAACAGAGTCGCTTGTATTATGCAAATGCTCATTTAGACAAGCCAGTTTAATTTTGGAACAAAGTGCTTTGGACTGATGAGACAAAAATTGAGTTATTTGGTCATAACAAAAAGCGCTTTGCATGGTGGAAGAAGAACACCGCATTCCACGAAAAACACCTGCTACCTACTGTCAAATATGGTGGAGGTTCCATCATGCTGTGGGGCTAGTTCAGGGACTGGGGCCCTTGTTAAAGTCGAGGGTCAGATGAATTCAACCCAATATCAACAAATTCTTCAGGATAATGTTCAAGCATCAGTTACAAAGGTGAAGTTACGCAGGGGTTGGATATTCTAACAAGACAATGACCCAAAACACAGTTCGAAATCTATAAAGGCATTCATGCAGAGGGGAGAAGTACAATGTTCTGGAATGGCCGTCACAGTCCCCTGACTTGAATATCATTGAAAATCTATGGGATAATTTGAAGCAGGCTGTCCATGCTCGGCAGCCCTCAAATTTTACTAAACTGGAGAGATTTTGTATGGAAGAATGGTCAAAAATACCATCATCCAGAATCCAGACACTCATCAAAGGCTATAGGAGGCGTCTAGAGGCTGTTATATTTGCAAAAGGAGGCTCAACTAAGTATTGATGTAATGTCTCTGTTGGGGTGCCCAAATTTATGCACCTATCTAATTTTGTTATGATGCATATTGCTTACTTTCTGTTAATCCAATAAACTTAATGTCACTGCTGAAATACTACTGTTTCCATAAGGCATGTCATGTATTAAAATGAAGTTGCTACTTTGAAAGCTCAGCCAATGATGAACAAAAATCCAAAGATTTCCAAAAATCCAAACTATTTCATCTGACTGTATATACAGTAGATACGTGTAAAAGACTGACTAAACAACACCTAAGTAGACTGCATTTATAAACTTTTTTCCTGTAAAGATGGCACAATTTATTATTTCTGTTTTTCTTTTTAATACTTGTCCAGAGAATCACCTTAGGAGGTATTGTTTATTTTGATCTGGCGTTTCAGCACTTTAGTAAAATTTCTTATCTTTTAGCAGGTAAAATGTGTATATTATTTCCCTATTCCAATAAGTTCTTCAGTGTCAACTTTTTTTTTTCCCCAAAGACCTCACATAAGCCATGATCATGTATGTATGTATGTATGTATGTATGTGACTACACAAAGACAAACATTTAAGGTAAAGAGTGAAGAAAACGTACAAACACTGATGATTATGAGGGGCCAAACAGGCCAAAAATCATATATTTTTATACGTAAAGTATTGGTTTACGCATGAACATTATTGGTTTATGGATGATTACTATCGGTTTGCGTGCATACTTAATTGGTTTGCGTGCGAACAATACTGGTTTCCTTCATATGAACCATATTGGTTCGTGTCCGTATATTATCGGTTTGTGCGTGAACTATATCCGTTTGTATATGCATAGCACTGGTTTGCATATGAACTATATTGAATTGAACTTTATTACTGGTTCACGTGCGTTTGCTATCGGTTTGTGAGGGAATTGCATTGGTTTGCGTGCGTATGCAATCGGTTTGCGTATCAACTATATTGGTTTGTGTTCGTATACTACTGGTTTGCTTACGTATAGCACTGGTTTTTCATATGCAATATACTGGTTTCACGTGGGTAATATTTCGGTTTCGCATATGAACGCTATTGGTTTTGTGTATGCACTACATTGAGTCCTTGTCAGTCTTCTACCGGTTTTATGTGTGCGTACTATGCCGGCTTTGTGAAAGTAACATGCTGGATTTATGTGTGCACTATATCGGTTTTGCGTATGAAACATACTGGTTTGCGAACGCACACTATTGGAATGTTGTGTATGAACTACAGTCGACCCTTGATATACGACCGGCTTGACATGCGAACAACTTGATTTACGACCAAAATTTTTATTTTGATTTACGACCAACATCTTGCGTTACGACCTGAATGCGGTCACGTGTATCCGCTTGCGCGATTGTAAACAAACAGAAACATTCCTATTAATGCGGCACTCATTCAATAAAATGTCAGGTTTGTAAACTCTCTTGGGACCTCCCCCAACTAGAAGACATGCCAAAGTCCAAACTCCGTATGGAAGACTGTTTATCTGTTGCTGGGGCAACAGCCGGCTTAAAGCTGTGCTGAGTCTCTCAGCCAAAGCAAACAGAAAAGATATCGATGGGTGATATGCATGTGATATCCCTGCCCGGCAATGGACAAGCAAGCTTCCACAGGCACGGCAATCGCGCTTCAGGACGCACTTCAGCACACACTTCAGCATGTCGTTCCCATTGAGTGGGGAGTGGGGAGTGGGGAGTGGGGGGGGGGGTTTAGAAGAGTTCAGAAACAGTTCCTTGTATCATCGCAAGGAAATGCTGAGAAATCTTGTCAGAATAACTTGTAGGCAGGAGGAGATTAAAATTAACGCAAAAGAAGCTATTGAAATGATTGCAAATGCCTGAGCGCAAGTTAAAGAAAGCCTTTAAAAAGCCTTCAGTTTCATTATCATCCTCCTCCCTTCCTGCAGCCCAAAGATGTCAAATTAAATGGTGAGTACAGTATGAAATTGTTGTTTCTGGTAGGCTAGGCACTTTTTATTACTTTTTGGTTAGTACATTAGACAAATTATTGGTGTTTTGGTAAATTATGCACATTATACAACCCTTTTTTTATTATGAAAAGGTTAAGTAAGTGTTGCAGTGGGAGGTTCGGAACGCATTATGGGTATTTCCATTATTTCTTATGGGAAAAATAGTCTTGACTTACAACCAACTTGAGTTACAACCAGCCCTCGCGAACGAATTGAGTTCGTAAGTCAAGGGTCCACTGTATATCGGTTCTGTGTGCGAACTATATTGGTTGTTCACGTGATCTTTAGTGGAAATGGGCGGGGCAAGAAACAGGAACTCAGGGGCCGGTAGTGTCATGGAGCGTGTAGAGAAGCTGACAGGAGACAGATCTGGGTTTACTTTAAACAGCGCCGTATTTTTTTCCACACAATAGTTTTGGGAAAGGACTTGGTGGTAATTATTACTATTTAATAGAATCTGCCATTGAGTGTGTAATGAACACAAAGCTGAAGTTAAGTACGTATTTGGTCGTCTTTTTATTCACTTCCAGCTACATGCTCGCTTGCAACCCGCGACTGTACTTTTTCACACAGCTTTTGCAAGCTAGTTACTTATTCTAAAGGCAAAATATTCTACATTTACGACTGACGCCTTTATCCGGTATAACATTTAGTTACTACTGGTTACATTTCTGATGCCCAGCGATCCCGCACCGTGCCGCCTAGACAGGTGAAGTGACATGCTCATGGTCACACAGTGTCACTATCAGGACTTGAACCGACAAATGTAGGATTTAGAGGGCAAAGCCCTAACCACAATGCCCCACTGCTTGCACATCTGCAACGTGCATATTATTTGACATGATATGATCGTGTCCATTCTTTGAAAAGCTAAATGTTCCATATTTAGGACCAGTATATGTGAGTTACATCATATTGGGCCACCTTACCTTTCACAGTTTTGTGACAAGGCATATGCGTTTTTTAAGATGCAGCCGATTTTTGCCCTGCCAGGTACGAGTACCTGCGTATTTCCACTCCAATATCTGATAAATAGGATTTACTGTGCTATCATGGGCACTGTAAAGTGTTAAATCACATTCAGCCACCTTAATTTTCACAGTTTTGTGACAAGACAGATTCCTTTGTTGAATTAAAGTTGTGTTTAACATTTTTGACCTGTGCAGAACCAAAATGTGGAATATTTATTTTTTCAAATAATTGATCAGTTTGTAATGATTCTGATTAATGTACATGCTGTAGAATATTTTGCCATGCTGTTAGAATAAGAAGCTGGTGTGCAAAAGCTGTATGAATAAGTAGCTGACTGCAAGCATATACTGGATGTAGCTAGGATTGAATAAAAAGCCAGCAGAATGTGCACCTCACGTCAGCCCCGTGAATATTTCAGAATTACGGGAAAATACTGTTAAAAATAATAACCACCAAGCCCTTTCAGAAACAAACAGTGACATGCAAAAGTATTCAATCACTTTAAGTCATCCTAATTTTCTGTATGACAAAAGATTTTTCTATTTTGGTCTCATATGACCATAAAACCTTCTCCCACATTTTAACTGTGTCTTTCTCATGCTTTGTGGCAAACGCCGTACATTGTTTTATGTGGACCTTCTTAAGGAATGGCTTCTTTCATGCTACCCTCCCATAGAAGCCTGTTTTATGGAGAACTCTTGAAATTGTGGACCCCAGCACCTTTACTCCAGCTAAAGATCATCGCAGACGTCTGAGAGTGACAGTTGGATTTCTAGTCGCCTCTCTCACCAGTTGATGTCTCACTCTGATGTTGAGTTTTGAGGGACAGCCTGTTCTAGTCAGAGTCTGTGTACTTTGATGAACCTTCCACTTTCTGGTGATGAATGCAACAGTGCGCAATGGGACATTCAAACTCTTTTGATATTTTTATAGTCATTCCCAGTCTTGTGCATTTCAATAACTTTGTTTCTCACATCAGTAGAATGCTCCTTTGTTTTCATTTTTGCAGTGACTGTCCACCAAAGATTACGGCCCTTACAAAGGGGGCTGTTTATATCCAGAGAGACAGAAAGGACTCACAAGTAGCACCTCATCATGTTTAATTATGACTGTTAAACGACTGTCACCTTTGTAATTAATTTGTCATTGGTGTAATGATGGAGCTTCCAAAGCACAGAGGTTTAAATACCTATGCAAACATTAACTTTGGAGTTTTTCTTCTTCAGTTAAACGTCTACAGAAAATGGTTTATTTTGTCTTTGGAATTGTTTTGTCACAGCATAAGAAAAATACTGAATGAATAAATGTGTATAAATCTTTTGTCTTGCAGAAAATTATGACTTTCAAGGGGATTGAATACTTTTGTATGCCACTTAATGTTTGTGAAAGGGCTTGGTGATGATTAACGTTTAACATCTGAAATGATCACTGGACTTAAGTTAGGTACACATTCAGGTGGCTTTTTATTCACTCATAGCTACACATATGCTTGTAGTCAGCAACTTATTCACAAACCAGCTTCTTCTTCAATGTTAAGTGCATGGTAAAATATTATACAGCGTGTACATTAATCTGCAAACTGATACATTATTTGAAAGAATAAATATCCCAGATTTAGCTCTTGAACGGGTTGAAAATGTTACACTCAACTTTAACAAAGGAATCTGTCCTGGACAAGATTATATTATGTCAAATAATATACACATTGCAGATGTGCAAGCATTGGGGCATTGTGGTAAGGGCTTTGCCCTCTAAATCCTACATTTCTCGGTTAAAGTCCTGATAGTGACACTGTGTGACCATGAGCATGTCACTTCACCTGAATAGGCGGCACGGTGCGGGATCGCTGGGCATCAGAAATGTAACCAGTAGTAACTAAATGTTATACCGGATAAAGGCGTCAGTCGTAAATGTAGAATATTTTGCCTTTAGAATAAGTAACTAGCTTGCAAAAGCTGTGTGAAAAAGTACAGTCGCGGGTTGCAAGCGAGCATGTAGCTGCAAGCGAATAAAAAGACGACCAAATACGTACTTAACTTCAGCTTTGTGTTCATTACACACTCAATGGCAGATTCTATTAAATAGTAATAATTACCACCAAGTCCTTTCCCAAACCTATTGTGTGGAAAAAAATACTGCACTGTTTAAAGTAAACCCAGCTCTGTCTCCTGTCAGCTTCTCTACACGCTCCATGACACTACCGGCCCCTGAGTTCCTGTTTCTTGCCCCGCCCATTTTCACTGAAGATCACGTGAACAACTAATATAGTTCGTACGCAGAACCGATATAGTTCATACACAGAGTTGCAATAGTGTTCGTTCGCAAACCAGTATGTTTCGTACGAGAAACCGACATGGAACACACATACAACCAATAGAGTTCAAGCGCAAAACCGATATGTTACCCACATGAAACCAGTATAAGACGAGCACGAAACCAATATAGTGCATACACAAATCCATCGTTAGACCGGCACAGAACGCAAGCCAATATAGTTCATACGCAAACCGATAACATACAACCGAAAACCAATGCAGTTCACTCACAAACCAATAACAAACGTACTGGAACCACTGATATACACACGCGAATCAATATAGTTCATATGCAAACCAGTGCTATGCATATACAAACGGATGTAGTTCACGCACAAACCGATAATATACGGACACGAACCAATATAGTTCATATGAATGAAACCAGTATTATACGCACGCAAACCAATTAAGTATGCACGCAAACCGATAGTAAATATTCATAAACCAATAGTGTTGATACGTAAACCAATAGATTACACACAGAAATATATGATTTATGGCCTGTTTGGCCCCTCATAGATGATTAAGAAACACAGGTTAAAACATTCCCCCAAATAAGTACCAATAACCAGAAATGTGCACTTTTATACATTCACCAGCTATTATCCTAACTCCGAGATTACAAGAAGAATTGGCTTTTGAGCCAAATGGGAAAGGAAAGATAGGCAAAAATGTCTCTGAATGATCTGGAGAAATTCTGTAAGGACAAATTGTCTCAGTTGTCTTTATATGTGTCTGTCCATTTTATCCAACTTTACATGTTGTTATCACGACACAAGGTACTAAATGTAGGCATGCAAATGTCACACTTGTTTTTGAAAATACATTTTTCTTAAATAATTTTATCTCAGTGAAAGGTCTGATTTTTATAATAGACAGGTAGACTTGTCTAAAGCTCGGACCAAAGGCTACAACTAATTCCAGTGATGGTTTAATCCTTCTAATAGTTCAATGTGTGACTGATGAGGTCGCTTGCTCTGGTAGTGTACCTATTGTAGAAATACATAATTTCTAAATATATACTGCTCAAAAAAATTGAGCTGCTGCAATGAAATTTCGGCAAAATGGACTAACCTGCCACATCATTTTTTCACTTTGATTTTTGGAGTGTCTTTGAATTCAGTCCTCTGTAGGTTGATAATTTTCATTTAAATCAAACAATGTGGCATCCTTTCGTTCCTAACACATTACCCAGTCCATATCGGTATAGATATCCAGCAGGATTTTTTTCCCGTTGAGATCTGATGTGTTTTCAAAGTGTTCCTTTAATTGTTGTCTGAATATCAATCTAGGCCTGTGTGCTGTCAGTGTGGAGTCTGCACATTCTCCTAAATGTGCCTCCTGCAGTCCTTTATCTCTAAGTCACAAATATGTACATTTTGGTCTAATTGGCAATTCCCAGTTGACACAGTATTAGTGACGATGTGTACATGATAAGAGTGTACCATTTAAAGGACGGGCATACCTTCTGGGTTTCCTCCGGGCGCTCCGGTTTCCTCCCACAGTCCAAAGACATGCAGGTTAGGTGGATTGGTGATTCTAAATTGGCCCTAGTGTGTGCTTGGTGTGTGGGTGTGTTTGTGTGTGTCCTGCGGTGGGTTGGCACCATGCCCGGGATTGGTTCCCTGCCTTGTGCCCTGTGTTGGCTGGGATTGGCTCCAGCAGACCCCCGTGACCCTGTGTTCGGATTCAGCGGGTTGGAAAATGGATGGATGGATGGAAAGTTTTAGTTAAAATAGTGATCGCTTGAAATGGGAGAGAAGACTCAAAGATTTTTTTCTTTCTGAAGGCCTGCATGATTACATTTTGGTTATTATTATTAAAGAATAATAAATAATAATTTTGAAGCATTTCAAATGAAGTCTTTCTTTGTAAAATGTTTTGTCAGTTTTATTGAATTTATTAAAACCAAGTAACATTACATACAAGCAAGTCAAACATAACAAAACTAAATTCAATTCAACTCCCACCTATGAAAAAGAGAGGAAGGTCAACAGGCAGAGTAAAACTTTTAAGAGTAGAAAATAGGGAAGAGAATCCTTTTCCCCAATATGAATGTTTATTCTAAAATGTTATTGTTTAGATCCTGCCAGGTTTTTAAAAAGTTTTGAACAGATCCTCTTAGTGAGAATTTGATTATTTCCAATTTCAAATAATATATAATATCAGTTACCCATGGACTTCAAAGAGGTGAGTTAGGATTTTTCCAGTTGAGGAAGATAAGTGTCCGTGCCACTAGTGAAGTAAAGGCAATTACAGTTTGTTTGTCCTTCTCCACTTTAAGCCCATCTGGAAGTACACCAAATACAGGTGTTGATGGATTAGGAGAGATTGTTACATAGAAGTTTTCTTTATTATTTAAATCATGTTATACAGTATATTTCAGATTTTTTACCTTTCAAATTATGAAATAAAAATTCTTTGCATAGAAATATATTTACACTAAATAACTGATTTTTGCTCTCTTTTTCAGCTCACAGCCAAAAATGAAGCTATTTCATAAATGTCTAATATCATAGCATTGTACATATTGCATGAGGAAAAAGGACCTGATTAAATGAGTTACATAAAGTAGGCACTGAAAATAGCTCTGTCATTTTAGCGGCAGCTATTCAGCTGGCTGGGATGTTGTGTGGGATATCTGGTTTAATAAAGGCTGCAGTGTTTTGTGGGGGATATTCTGTTTATTGAAGATTAGGCTCTGTTTTATATGGGATATGCAGTTTAATAAAGACTTTGACCTTTCCTGCTGGAAATCCAGTCTAATAAATATTATGTCATGTTTCTGGTGGGGTATTTTCGCTGAGATCACCAATTGTGACATTTGTGATTGACATCTAGTTTAATAAAGATTTTCTTTTCTATTATTTTCTATACCCTTACATAATACTACACTAGGGGGAACGTTGTGAAAGAAATGAAAGTATTTCATCCATCAATCATTGTTATTTAGTATAGTGCCTTGGTTACTAGGCCATATAACATAACATTTTATGAAGTGATCAACTTATAAATACTAGATGAATGATGTGTTTTTATATCACTAGGTGAAAATGGAAAATCTACACAACAGTACACAAAATAGCCCTCTGTAATGAGATTAATCCTGGTTCATGTATTTTATGCAGGTTTACTGAATTTGTACCTATGCATTATTTTAGAGGTAAATGTTTTTCCATTTGAAGTTTAGTCATTAGGATTGTTCTCTCACAGCTCTAAGGAACCATGTTTGATTCCCAGCTTAGTCACCATTGATGTCTAGATTACACAGTCTCCCCATATCTGTATTTCTTTTCTGAAAGTATTCTTTTGTCTCCTCCATCTATCAAAATTATGTTGAGAAGTTCTGCAGCAGAGACGTTTTTTACACTGTTTTAGTATAATTTTATTAGTTATTAATTGCCTTAATGATTTTTCATTGTTTTTCTTGTCTTGTATTTCAGGGATCCAAGATTGCTGGGACTGCATGGGGGGTGTCTACATGACACAGTGGGCATTGTCACCTTGTGAGTCAGCATATGATATCACAGAGGACATTTTTGCCCAAGCAAGTCTACACAACAGCAAGATTTCCTGCTCTTCTGATTTATTTTTTTTAAGTTGCCTAACATTGCTTTATTACTTGCTATCTATTTCTCATCTGTTCATTGTTATGCTAGTTGATAAATTCAGAGATGATTTGCTGGATCACAACGTGAACACCATCCACCTAATTTTTAAGTTTTAGCAGACCCTCCTGAACTCTCCTAAAGATGCACATATGCTCAGGAAACTGCACTGAGGTTTGAAAATAAAAATCAGAAAGTTTTAACTTAACCAGAAGCACTAAACCATGAATGACATAAAAAGCTAGACGTCGATAACCAAAAGACATATCACCAAAACTGAGACACAAAACCATAAAGACTTAGTAAGAGTCTACTGAGAACTCACATGCTGAAGCTTTTTAAAGTTAGGATCCGTAATCTTGGATGCCACACTGAATGCAGCATGGGGTTATAATGTGAAGCATCAGTGATATGGTGTATCATGCCTTTTGGGAGTGAAGTCCCTGGCATGGGAGCTATTCTGCTTTTAGTAAGCAGAAGGCTGATCAGAAGAAAAGATGTGGTCAGGATATAGCAAAAAAAAAATCAAAAACCTGGGAGATTAATTTTTGCTTTGTGTTGCCTGTGTTAACAAAGTCAAAAGTGCACAGAAAGAATAATTTTGCTGTATTTTAATTACTGGTTTTGTCTTAGCATTGCACTTGTTAGTACCCTTTAAATATTCATTAAATAAGATCAGAGGTGATTCTAGGAACTCTGTGGGTCCTAGGAAAACCATGGGGTCCTTCAACTCTCCTTCTTCCGAATCCCAAAATGATGAAATCTATTACAACCTTTTAAGCACAAAGTCTAA
The DNA here is from genome assembly GCF_900747795.2 of Erpetoichthys calabaricus. NCBI lineage: Eukaryota > Metazoa > Chordata > Cladistia > Polypteriformes > Polypteridae > Erpetoichthys > Erpetoichthys calabaricus. The sequence continues at coordinate 72,291,268 of NC_041396.2, read as the reverse complement.
ATTAATATAAATTAATAAGTTCAACAGAAAGAATTCAATAAACACAAATGCTTTATTTTAATTTAGTGAAATAATATATGAATTATACAAGACAATACATTTGTATAGAAAAAGAGTTATAATAGTCCATTTAAAAAATGCAAAAAGTAAATAAAATGTGAAGTAAAAGTAATGTAAAGTAAAAGTAACATGATAAAAAGTAATTACAAATCATACATCATAATATATTAAAAAATAAATAAGTCAAAAGCACATTTAAAGAAAATTTTTAAAAATGGCTCGTAAAGGTATTACTGTAACTTTCAAAATCACTGTTTGTGGGCTCTGGCTAAAGCAAATGCAGCCAATATTTCCATCAGGTCCAAAGATTTTTGAACATTATGTCTGTTGAAATTAGTAGTTATTGACATTAAAGCTAGGGTTCAAATTGACTTACAGTCGACTTCCAGTTGTTGGTTTCTTCTTCTTGTTATATGTTTTATTTCAACTGTAATATTTGCCTGGCTGATAAATCTGATTACTTTTTCACTCCAGATAAGTTACAGTATCAGCTGTTCTCCTCTGCTGCTGTAAAACTCTCCATCTGTTCATTCATAGTATGTGACACACTTTTGTGCTTCTGCTCCACAAGTCCACTTCTGCAATTTAGTTCCAATCCCCTCCAGTTATGTAAGATCTCCTGTTCTTCTTTTTTTTCTGCTTTTTGCATTCAGATGTATAAATCGTCTTCGTGCCAAGCAGTGATGGTCCTGACTCAATGGCTTTCGAAGTCGCCCTGTGCCAAGTCATGGAGAGAGAGAAGGGTTACTGTGCACTCATTCTTTTAGTATTCTGTGGGTGAGCTTTGCATTACCATGTGATTCTAGTGCTTAAAACCCGTAGAGCTTCATCAATTAAGGTGGGTTAACGTTTTTTACAGAGTTTTATGATCGACTACCAGGTTGTTTTTATTTAAATCTAACCAGCTAGACACTTGTCTTACTAAATCACTATTGGTGTATACAATCTGTGCTAATAAGCATGGCAAATGATTCTGGCTTTATTCATATACTCAGCACAAGGTGCTGTTTCATTAGTTCTGTTCAGTGCAGGGAGGGTTTTGCAAAGTAGTGAAGTATCTGTATTGCTTTTAAATAGAAAGTTATAAACAAGAACACCATGTATACACTTTATACTATGTAAACAGGTCAAGGTCAAAACCAAAGAATAGCAACAAAATTAAAACATCACACAATACATTGACAAATAATAATAATCAGGAATGGGCTAATATTTGAAGCTTTTAACCTCTTTAAAGTTCACCAAAGCACTGTTTAGTCTCCAAAAACCTAGGCAAAGAACATAGCATGCCACCATCTTAAACAGTGATGAACCCCTAACAGCACAGGGTGTTGCCTGAAAACAACTGATAAAATGACAGTGCCGATTGTAAACAAAACGGTGACACATACAATGAACAAAATAACAATAAAAAACTTTAATAAACCTAAACAGAATTCCTAAAAGCTTTGCTTATCTATTTATATAACTCCTTCAAAAGGTTAAGTAACAACATGTCCATAAAAAAAAGAGTCTGAATTGTCCAAAATCAATAAGATCTGATGTTCTGACCATACTGTCAGGCCTGTTATATTGGGTCTCAAAATGGACACAAAGACCACCTGTACCCTCTCTTTAATGTCATACACATCTATTGTATGACCAAACATCACATGACATGGTAACCACCTTAGAAGTAATAGGAAGTTATGAAAGTGATATTAAATGTACAAAACACAACCTAACAATACTATAACGATACTACACGATACCACAGTGCCATCTGTGTTATGGGTGCTGCTTACCAGAAGGCATATATCAAATATGAACCAAAACACACACAAACCACTGAGTCCTAAAAAAACACAAAATGAAAAACTTGTTTATCGAACTTTCTTCCAAGGATCTTTTTTCATTTCAGTGTCGCTGGCAGGCATCAGTTGATGATGTACCAGATGCAAGCTATTTATGAACCAAGGTCTGCAGTAAAGCTGTTTTTAATAAACAAAGGAAGAACTCAAAAAGAATTTAAAATAAAGGCTTTTGTTGAGAATTTATTGGTTACAACTCTAGATTCTGATTTTTGATTCACTTTAATACACATTATTAAATCCCTGCTTTCTAAGAAACATTTTACTAGTGATTTTCTCTTTTTAAATAAGGATATTAAAAAAAAAAACAAAGAAAATAACAAAAAATGGTGGATGTGGTGCAAAATCACAGCCAAACTCACACTCTGTACAGGGTTTGGACCTTTGGACTTGTTTGTATCCCTTGATCCCATTTGGGATGACTTCTGTGGGGACTGACACCCGATTACATAAGTCAATTTTAAAATCCTTCTTCTGTCATGTAAAGTCCTCAGGGTTTAACAACCCCACTTACTTTAGAGAACTTATTAATGGCTACAATCCAGGATGTACACAGCAATCTCAAGATGCAGATTTGTTTAATGTTTTATGGATAAAGATGACTAGTAAAGAAGGAAGAGCCTTTAGTCATAAGACACCAAACTCTGAACAAATCTACTTTGATAATTCCCATCAGTCTCAGCTTTTATTTTAAGTTTAGTCTGAAGACTCACTATTATAGCACATCATATAACAGTTGGAGTTGCTGTGGAGACTGTTCCTAGTACTTCTTTTATATTGTTTTTAAATGTATAGTAGTGATTGCTTTGATTGACCATTGCTAAGTGTTTTCCATTTTCTGTCTTAGTATCCATGGTAGCACTTTATCTGCCTATAAATATATGGTCCATCAGAAATGATGTACCTATTTTCAGAGGTCTTGCATTCAACTGGAATTGTCAGCATTTGCAGAATAAAACACAGAATTCCCAGTAACTGTGGATCAGGTATTTTTTAGTTTAGTTGTTTTGCAATAAATTCTGATGCTGTATATCAAATAGGAATACCACCATTGTAAATGAAATCTTGTCAGGTCTAATACGTAAAAGACCGTAAAAAATTGATTGGGTGGTTGTTTATGGGTTTAAGACACTGTATACTTCTGTTTTTGTGTACCATGTTTTATTTTTATCTTGAAAGATTTTGTCAGGAGAAGTTGTGGTGTATCACATAAAATATATGAAATAAATCGTAGGTAATTAAATTATCAATTAACCTGTAATCTTTATATGAAGTCTGTATTTGAGAAACTTTACTTGGTGAATAATTGCCTTTAAGATAATACCTTTGGTAGCAACTCTTGGTTTTCTCTGTCATGATTCTGAGCTGCTTTGTCTTAAATCTTAAATTTTTACTTCATGAAATCATTTGTTTGAAATGTGTTACTTTTGTTTTCCTTAGTGTTGATAATTTCTGACATAGTGACTGTTACTTACTTTGTTTTGGTCATAGATGCTGCTATTTTGTGTTTCGGATCAGGGATAGAGCCATGTTGTTTCTCAGTAATATTGCCCATTACTGATTACATGATGCAGATCATTATTGATGATGTCACCATTTGGGATTTAAAGGAATTGTAGACACTATTATTATAGTAGTTCCTCCTCAGACTGGTTGGAGTCAGTTGCAATGTACCTGAGATAGTACCGTATTAGCAGAACAGCAAAACCAGACTAAGTAGTATAGTGTTAAGAGGCAATGATCCTGAGGTCTAAGTGCTGTCTCGGTGAACAGCTGAACAAGATCACTGCCAAGTTTAACTAATTTGCAGCTAGTCTTGTTTTGGCTTTGTGTTTCTTCTTGGTTTGCTCAGCTGGCCATCTGATTGCCAGTAAATGCAGTGGAACAGCAATTCAACATCTTGCCCTTTTTCAGTTAAAGAAGTGCTTCTACATATTCCTTTCCTATTTAAAGTGACAGACCACAGAGAGAAAGTATTCTCTTGTAAACTTATTAAAAAATAGCTGTATTTGTTAAAATACATTTAGCTACAAAAAGATATCATTATTTTAAATGTTTTTCACTTCACACGCGTATGAAAAGTCCCAGATAATGAGAGGTACACATTAGTAGAATAATATCTGAAGCATAATTGTGCCTCTGTAACTAATGGGCAAATCTGTCCTTGGTGTGACCTTGGTGATGCATGCCTTGGGGATGTTGTTGCCAAGGGTCCCTGACATATTGTCGTGAGACAAGTTTGGGGTGTGAGTTGTTGTAATTGTCCCTTTTAGTGGCGGTACATACTGTTTCGCTTGTGTTGGTGTGGGCTTTGATTGTGCTGATGTCCATTAATGTTAATTAAAGACGGCAGACTATCAGCAGGGCATCAATCAGAATGGACCAGCTGAGCACAATTTTTTCATTTAAAAGAAGTGGGGTTAGTGCAAGGAAAAGGAGAGCAACTGAAAGAGTGAAACAAAGAGGGAAAACAATCACAAAGTGTGGGAAAGGTAAATGTTGGATGGTGAATTGGGCAGCATCTGTACTGCTGACAGTTTACTAAGAGCAGCAAAATGACACCTTTTATTGGCTAACTAAAAAGATTATAATATGCAAGCTTTCGAGGCAACTCAGGCCCCTTCTTCCGGCAAGATGTAACACCTTGCCGGAAGAAGGGGCCTGAGTTGCCTCGAAAGCTTGCATATTGTAATCTTTTTAGTTAGCCAATAAAAGGTGTCATTTTGCTTGGCTTTTCTCTACATTCATAATGGCTAACATGGTACAACACCCTAGCACTAAGAGCAGCACAAAGGGCCGTGTAAGCTTTGAGAGACAGTTTGTGCTTTTGAAGGCTGATGAGCTGTAATGCGGAACTGGCGAGAGGGAGAGAACCACAGCAGGTGATGAAAGGATGGGGTCCTGACATAGAGGCATCAGGAAGAGAACATGGCACCCTGGGGGTTGTGGTGACTGATGGAGGTGGCAGCTCCGCTGAGGTAATGGATTGCTGGGGATTCAACATGCTGCAACCGTGGGGTGCCCATGGCCCTGATGAAGACATAGAAAGAGTATGATGAAAGAAATTTTAGTGATTTTACATTTCCATTTGGATGATTTGAACCTATTTATTGGATTATGTATGTGTTTGAAGACCATGGAACACTGGCTTTGTTTTTATGGTATTTTATGGATTATTTATTTATTATTTGACTTACTTTTGTACTTTTGACAATGCACTTTATACTCTTTATGTGTTGAATAAACACTGTTATTCTTTTTCCAAGTAGTCACTAACTTGTATGCTTTCCCACCCAGGTTCATGGAGGTGATGCCACCAGCAAGCAACTTGAGCGTCATAAATAAGTGAGAAAAAAGTAATGCCAGCATTTTTTTGTTTCTGTTTTTACCTTGTGTTGTACTTATATACTCATATTTTTCCTCTCCTTGTCCAAGTAGGACCACCCCAAGAAGAGCATAAACTTCACAATAAAGCAAAAAGCTCTACATAATACAGTATATATTATGTGAGCTGTCATATCAGATCTAGAGGACACCCGCAAACCTGTCTCCACAACACTCTGAAGAAATACAGCATGGGACAAACTCTACCAATAGAGTGTAATTGCCTGAACTCATCTTAAGGACTTGGTAGCATCTTTTAGTGTGCACTTTCCGATCCGGCAGCCAAGTAATTAGTGGACACCGGCTCCAAGTCTTTTTACTGAAGATTGATGCTTAAATGTATGTTGATCTGTATTTTTCTATTTGTCATATAATGCAACATAAATATTTTCATTCATTGCTTGTCTTTTACTGTGGCATTGATTTAAATATATTTGAGTCAGCATCATGCTATACTTCTGTCCAAATATAAATGTAAAAAATGGTTTCATGTTTTTTATTAGTGGGCTTTTTCATGTCTGTAACAGTCTGTCTCATGTGTGTAGAATTCATTTTGTAACATTACCCAACATACTAAGTCCATTAAACCTGCTCAAAAGGTGGTCTAAGGTCCACAGGTGCACACTGTAACTGCACTTAGTCTTAGTCTTGGTCCACTTTTAGGCCACAACTTGGCGACACACTGCAATAGTATTAAATTCAAACATTAGTCTTGTTATCGTAAATATATACTTGGAGCAGATCATCACAGGGTCATCTCATCTCTCTCTTCTGCCTCCACTCCTCCCAGCAAGTGTTGCTCTCTCCCTTCTGACTCTGGCTCCTGGAGCAGTGTCAGCATGCTCCTTTTATCCTGCACCCAGCAGTACTTCTGGTGGCCCATTAGTGTGGTCTGGAAGCAGTTCCAGGTGATTTGGAAGCCCGACAAAGTAGAGCTCCACAGTCCCTGCAGCACCCCCTGGTGGCTCCCACAGAACCCGACTGGGCTGACTTACAGAACTCCAATTTCCATTATGCCCTGTGGGAAACTATGGCATTGCTGCAACCGAAGTGGAGCTGCCATCTTGTGCTCTGGGGGAGAAAATGCCATGTCCCCAAGTTCTTCCATTAAACAAGCGTCCTGGCTGGGTAGGTGCCCTAGACATCGGCCACAAGTCATGCAATGAACTTCTCCAGCCTTGAACACAAACATTTCCAGACATGACTTCTGTTGTGTTCTTTTCGACATGTGTTGATTCTGTGCTGTATATCATCACCACTTTGAGCCAATTTTATAATGTAATGGCCTTGGATCCGGAAGTTTATTGACTTGATACAGAGGTATCAGTTCTTGTAACACTCCTAGTTCAAACCATTCTGTATTCAGCTTTTAGTTTGTTTAAATGGATACCATAAGAATTATTACTAGAACTAAAAAGTGCAACCACATAACTCCTATTCTTAAGACTTTGTACTGGCTTGCTGTTTAAAAACAGTTTTAAAATGCCTAGGCCCTATTTAACTAACTGAACTGCACCTCTACAATAGGCTACACATTATTTTCCGGTCGATTTACACAACAACAATGAGAGGTTGAACATTTAGTTACAGTACCCCAAAGTTGTGGAAAGATTTTTCTGCTTGCGTAAGAAGTGTGCAGTCAATCAGCATTTTAATCCAGGCAGAAGACTCATTTTTTTAGTCAAGCATACTCTAGCTAGAGCTGCAATAGCTGTTCTTATTCTCTGCCTGCTTGTTCGTCATTTGCATAAATATAAAATGGTGACAACCATTATCAGCTCTTATTAACCATCTTCTGCTGTCCTGCTGAGGCCCTTGGTGCCACGAAGCTATTACTCCTTCTTGACAATGACAGCAATAACATTGGGAACCTGGGAATGAAAAGAACGAAAGGATTTAACCTTCTTATTTGACTGCTCAAGGCATTCTCATATTTTCAGTGTGCCCAGGAGAGGGTGGGAACCCAGCTGGTCTGGGTCACCAGAACTGTGACTGTGAATGTCACTTTGTTAAAACTGACCATGGAAACACCAGAGTCTAATTTTCCCCAGGAATCCTGTTGACTAGAGTTTTTGTATTCCTCTCCTAATGCTGTCAACTGACCATATTTCAATATATAATGTTAATGGATTTAAAATGTTTGTTAATTGAAATTAAATTGTTGTGTTTACTGTTTATTCAGTCTAATTTGTGTGTCCATGTGTGTAAATGAGGTATGGTTGAATTATTTTAAACTTGTGCAAATACTCTGAACTTCAACTTCGAGGAATGTTCTTTCATATTCATTATATCACACATTTTCCTTTATGCAGACAATACATATCTATTTTGCATTAGTACACTGTATGTCATTTGTCATTTTTAATATTGGATAATAGCAAACAATATATTTAAAATTATTGCTAGCTATTCATAATTTTCAGCTTTTCAATACATTATCACTTCACTTATTATCTGCTGTTATCCAACAGAGATATTAGCAACTTCTCTAAGTTTAAATGAAAAAAGCCTGTGCTTTTATTTGTTAATGTAAGCATGTAATTTTAATAAAGTCATAATTTTGTGCTTTTATAATTAAGGAATGATTATCCCTATATTTTAAGTATGTGCGTAACTATGTGGAACCTTGTGTGCTCTGTATCATAAAAAGGATAAATATGTAATGAAACCAAATGGCCTCTTTTTAGATATTTGCCTGGGGAGTTTTAGAATCCCAGTCCATTCATCTGTGTAGACTTTCATTTTACAAAGGCAACTTGTCTCTTTTTCCAAACACGTACCCTCATTAAAGGAGATTTAGTTGACTTACTGAAGTTCACAGAAAATATTAACTTTTTCCTACCCTAGTTTTTATAATAGTTTTATTAGTTATTTGTCATGTGTAGGTAGTCTTGATTTAAATAACTGTAGTTAGGTGTCAGCATTCAGAAAACAACTAGACATGAGAAGAGCTGGGGTCCCAGCCAGGCCAAAAAAACCCATTTATTTGAAGATTTCAGGTGGGAAATAGGGAAATCTTAGTTAGAAAAAGCACTGTCGTCGAATGAGTGATGGCGGACAAGTGACAGTGTTTTCCTGTTGCCATCTTCTTTTATTGGGGATGCTGTGTCATTTTTAGACTTGACGTCAGACATCTTGGATCAGGAACAGAACTTGTTATTGTACAGTGGGTTCAGAAAGTATTTAGACCCCTTCACTTTCTGCACACTTTATTGTGTTGTATATTAAATTTTAAGTGGATTAATTTGACATATTTTCCCATCAACCCACCCATAACCCATAACGACAAAGTGAAAATATGTTTTTTAGAAACGTTTGCAACTTTATTGAAAACCAAAAGCTGAAATTCCTTACTTATATAAGTATTCAGACCCCATTCTGTGGTACTCAAAATTATGGTCAGGTGCATCCTTTTTCTTTAATTATCCTGGTATTATCAAATTCAATTGATTGCTCACATGTACCTGTGTATAAAAGGTCCCACAATTCTCACTGTATGTCAAGACAAAAACCAAGCCATGAAGTCCAAGGAACTCTCTTTAGACCTCTATGGTAAAACCATTTCTAAAAACGTTTAGTATTTCCAAGAGCACAGTGGCTTCAACAGTGGTGAAATGGAAGATGTTTGGAACCACCAGAACTCTTACTAGAGTTGGCTGTTCGGTCAAACTGAATAAATGGACAAAAAAAACCCAACAGTCACTCTGTCAGTGCTTAAGAAGTCATTTGCTGAGATGGGAGAACCTGGTGGGAGGGTGACCATCTCAGCAGCACTCCATCAATAAGGTGTTTATGGTAGAGTAGCTAGACGGACAGTACTCATGAGTAACAAATCATATGACAGTCAACTTGGAGTTTGCTAAATGGTGTTTTAAGAGACTGATGAAAAAAACTATCTATCTGGTCTGATGAAACAAAAATTAAACTCTTTGGGCAGAACTCCGAGGACTATGTTTGGTGAAGATCATGCACTGCTCATCACCTGCCTAACACCATTGCTACTGTGAAGCATGGTGGTTGCAACATCATACTTAGTGGGTGTTTCTCTATGGCAAGGACAGGGAGACTGGTCAGAATTGTGGGAATGATGCATTCAGCCAAATATAGAAAGGTCTTTGAAGAAAACCTGCTAAAGAGTGCATGTGATCTCAGACTGGGAGACAATTCATCCTTTAGCATAACAATGGCCCAAATTATACAGCCAAAACAACACTTGAGTGTATCAGGACAAGTCTGTGACTGTCCTTAAGTGACCCAACCAGATCTGATTTAAATCCCATATAGCATTTGTTGAGACACCTGAAAATGGCAGATTACTGAAGCTTTCCATCCAATCTAATGGAGCTTAAGAGTATCTGGAAGGAAGAATGGGATAAACTGCATAAATCCAGATGTGCAAAGCTTGTAGAAACTCACCTATGAAGGCTCAAAGCTGTAATTGCTTCCATAAGGGCTTCCACAAAGTACTGAATTAAGGGTTGAAGTACTTATATAAATGGGATACGTCAGTTTTTTATTTTTTTTTAATTTGCAAACCTTTCTGAAAACATGTTTTTACTTTGTCATTATAATCTATTGAGTGTAGCTTGATGGGCAAATTTATCCATTTAAAACGAAATCTTTAACACAATAAAGTGTGTGGGAAGTAAAGAAGTCTGAATGTTTTCTGAACCTACTGTACATGGTGTAACCCTCTCTCTTAAGCACAGTTTAAACGATCCCTGTAAGACCCTCACAACGTTCGGTTGCATACACTTTTTCCTTAGTGTGCCATGGACTTTAATCCATCTGGTTTCTGTTTGAAGAAAAGTGAACATATAAAGACAACCTCTCATGGAGTTCTAGTTCATCAGAGAGTAAGTTATACCCAAACACATCTGCAGTTGCTCATCTGGCCACATTTAGAGTTACCAGTTAATCTAACCAGAACCTTTTGGAATGTGGAGGACAACTAGAGCACTAGCAAAAAAATCCACATATGCACCTGGAGCAAAAGTGCAAACTGCACACAGGCAGTGTTTGCTCTCACAAATTGCTCTGCTGGTTGGTTTATGTTTTCCTGTTTGTTGGCTAGCATCTCATCAAAGTAGCCTTTGCCTTATGGTTAGGCTCCAGCACCTGATAAATCAGTAAATTACAAAAGGTACAAGTGAATAAAAATAATGAATAATTACCTTCAGCAGATAGTACTCCAGCTATATGTGTAAGTTTATTCATTTAGTAAAGAGGACAGCTACAAATATGGCAGCTGTAGTGGGGTGAGTGTCTAGAAAAGTACTTTATGGGAAGGCAATTTCATGGATTGAATAGGGAGTGGTGCAAAACTAACTCATTTCTAAATCCTTGCAAAGCTGTTGGTCTGTAGGATGTCCCTAGCCATGCCCTTAAAACCTGTACAAACCAGGGGGATGTGATTGTAAGGTTATCTTTAACATTTCTCTTCTCCAGTGTGCAGTTACTAGGAAACAGGATAATCTGCCATAATGAAGCTCCTTGAGAGGTCAGTGATGGCACACATTAACTACAAGATCCTTGTCAGTTTAGACCCACTTCAGTTTGCTCAGCACTGTGATAGATACATGAAAGACACCTTTTCCTTGTTCTGCTCACAATTTCAAGTACATGCATAATAATAATATCTATGCCAGATTGCTTTTCACACACTTTAGTTCTCTATTAACACTGCAATGTCAGGGCTGTGTGCTTTGGCCTCTGCTTTGCTCCCAGCGCACTCATGACTGTGTAGATAAACACATTAAAATTCAACTTAAAGCATTATAGGCCAGATCACAATCAACAATACGTCTGAAAGGATATTTGGATGAAGACCTCAAGAAGCATCAGGGATGTAGCCACTCCAGTTTGCTCAGAACTGTAATAGATACGTGAAAGACGCCTTTTCCGTGTTCTGCTCACAATTTCAAGTAGTTGCATAATAAGAATATCTATACCAGATTGCTTTTCACACACTTTATTTCTGTATTAAACGGAATGGCCAGTTAGCATCCCCACTATTCTTTGGGTCTCCCCTGCTACTTCACACCTTTACAAGTACTGTAATACGATTATAAACACATACATCTGCATCAGTCGTAGAAATTAAAATTCCATGTGGGTGCTTATTATTCTACCTACATATTCATTCCATTAATTTCCAGGTGTTGCGTAGCTTTATGCTGTGCACTGCTTGGGAATCTACATGTGAGGCTGAAAGTTGTGAAAACTAACATGTCATCCGTGAGCCGTGTAAAGATATGTGTTTTTAAAATAATGCACTATACCCTTACAGTAAGTACACGTTTGATTAAATTATGTAGTGCAGTTCAAAATCAGTGGCATTTGTCAGTCTAGGTAACTGCTGTGTGTGTTTATGGGTGTGAGATAGAAAAAGAAAATGGAGGTATGAAATAAGGGTTGTATTTCAATGTTACAGTAATGAAATAAGTTGTTCCTGATGTTCGTTGCAAAATAAAATTCATTTAGCTAGTGATTCAAAACTTCTTGTTTGTCCAGACATCCATGTTGTTCAGCTTACAATGCTATTAATTCTCATTTCTCTGATGATATGACATATAATGCGTTAACAGTGAATAATCATAGTGGTGTGCAGTTATTTAGTTTGACATAACAGCATACTGTACTTTGTTGTTGAAATCAAATCAATAAACACTAAATTTGTTCCATTAGTTGGGTTTTTATAGTAATGTTCATAATATAACATGGCTAACTGTGGGTGAGTCAACCTGTTTTACTGAATTAGTACCCGCCCGACTGTATGTTTTTTAGTTCCCCAAGGTCTGCTGGTTGGAAGGATAGGTTAGCGACAATATTTATAAGTCATTATTTCTGTTGCCAGTTGACAGTTGACAGTTACTCCAGCTTTGAATTACAGTTTTTTGAAATGGACCGATCTTATCCCGTGTTGTGTGTAGTGGTGTATATCAGACATTTAATATTCATGTGTGGTGTCCAAGTAAATCTCTGGCTAAAGACTTTTTCAACCTCAATGTTTCTTTTAATCATGTTTAGTCTGTGTGAGGCCCGACACATGAGCATGGATATACATTAGACTTGTTTTATTAAATGGTTTACCTGTTTGTAGCAGTGAAATTGGTGATGCTTGCTTTATTGATCACATGCCTGTTTAAACTGAGGCTTCATGACCTTACCAAACAGTCGCCATTTGTAGTGATACTCGTCGCTCCCACACAATAAACTCCATCACTACTAGCAAGTTCTCCGTGGCTTTAATGGATGCTGTGTGTTTCCCTCACCTCCACTGAGCACTAATGGTCTAGTCACCTAGTTTAATGATACTTGCTTTAACATTTTAGCTTCAGTTGCTCTGTTTAAGGATACACATTAAGGTTAAGGGATGTCTGGAAGACACAGTAGTTCATAATATTCTCCTTCATCATCTTCACTATATAATTGGACTTTCTGGCATTGCTTTGGAGTGGTTCGAGTCCTATCTTACACATACAGCCACATACAGCTGAGTAGATGGCCTTGGGGGATGCTAAGTCTCATACCCACACTGTCACCTGTGGTGTCCCACAAGGATCAGTCCTTGGACCGATCCTTTTTAATATCTATATGCTACCCCTGGGTCACATCATCCACAAGCATGGAGTTCCATTCCATTGTTATGCTGATGATATGCAGCTCTGTGTGAGACTGGGTTTAACTTCTCTTACACCTCCATCAACTCTTTCTTCATGCTTGGATGAGATTGAAGCCTGGATGTCCAAGAACTTCCTCAAGCTAAACAGCACTAAAACTGAAGCTCTTTTAATTGGCACCGCCCATCAACTTTGTTCCTCTGTAAATTGTATTTCCTTTTCTGACCGTACCATTACCCTCTCCCCTTCTGTTACATCTGGGTGTCAAGTTAGAATCCCATCTGTCATTTGATACACATGTCCATCACCTTTGTAAAATTGCATTCCTTCATCTCCGAAACATAGCCAAACTCCATCCCTACCTCTCCTTCTGTGATGCTGAAAAAATGGTACATGCCTTTGTCTCATCCATGCTGGGTTATTGCAATGCACTCCTCATCAGGATCCCCAGCAAGAGCCTTCAAAAGCTACAACAAATTTAAAATAGTGCTGCAAGAATCCTGATGAAGGTGCGGAAATATGAACACATTTCACCAATCCTTCGGTCACTTCATTGGCTCCCTATCCATCTCCGTATAGAATACAAACTCTGTTTGTTTACTCACCAGTGTATACATGGAAATGCTCCACAATATCTTAAGGAACTCCTTATATTGCAATCCACTACAAGAAACCTCCGTTTTACAAATACCTACCACCTTCGCCCCCCTGTGACCAAACTTCATACAATGGGTGACCGAGCCTTTGCAGCCGCTGCTACACGGCTCTGGAATGCCCTACCAGAGAGCCTAAGAGCACAGCAGATTGTGGGCTGTTTTAAAAAAACAGCTAAAGACTTTTCTATTTAGGAAAGCTTATTAACAAGAATGCTATAATTATTGTTGTTTTATCTCTGTTTTTATCTTGCTTTGCCTTTGTTTAAATTTTTTATGTAGCACTTTGAGATTTACTGCTAATATAAAGTGCCCTATAAATAAAATGCATTATTATTATTATTATTATTAAAATATGGATGCCACAAAATGTTCTTAGTTTAAATGACAAAAAAACAGAGATTGTGTGTTTTGGACTTCTAATATTAATTGTGCTCCTGCATGTAATCTTGGCTCCTTGACAACTTACTATAAACCCTTTACACAAAATCTTAAATTTGATGAACAAATTAACTCCATTGTTAAAACCTGTTTCTGTCAGCTGAGGGTAAGTCTTTTCTTTAGGTTCATGATTTTGAAACACTAATTCATGTGTTTGTCTCTCCTTGGCTTGACTATTGCAACTCATTATACATTGGGGTTAATCAGTCATCCCTTGATCATCTTCTGCTGCTGCCAGGTTTCTAACAGGAACATGAAAACAGAATCACATCGCACCAGTCTTAGCTTCTCTTCACTGGCTTCCTGTTCGCTACAGGATTGAGTTTAAAATTTTACAGTTTGTTTTTAAGTTTAGCATTATTTACCTTACTGACCTCATACACCTATATTCTCCTTCATGGTCACTGAGGTCCTCTGACTAGAAGTGATTGGTCGTGCCGAAATCTAGACTGAATGTTAGAGGGGACTGTGCTTTTGCAGGAGCTGCCCCTAAGCTTTGGAACAGTCAATCTTTTTATGTTATGTCCACACCAACTTTGGTTACTTTTAAATCTCGCCTGGAAGCCTTCCTTTTTGCCTTAGGTTTTTAAACTTTTTATTCAATTCATACTGTTATTTATACTATTTATTTATTAGGTTTTTTGTGTATTTAGTTTATCTATATATGTATTTCTGTATTTATGTAAGCTGTACAGCATTTTGGTCAACTTCTCTTGTTTTAAATGTGCTTTATAAATAAAATTGACTTGACTATAACACTTAAAATATGACAAATGTAGTGAAAGCACAAACAACACATAGTGTACTTGAATGGGATACAGTTACGAGTTAGGATTAATTACAACAGTTACAGTCAGTCCAGTTCAGGCCTTCACTTTCAGCGGTTCTCAATCTGTGGGACGAAGTTACAAAAAAGGGGGCACAAATGTTGCCATATGTCTTTCGCTATTCATAGGGAAATTTTAAACTTGTAGCGGTGTATCGGCAGCAAAAAATATAGGAATAAACTTTATTAGGGTTTAAAAAAAACGTTAGGGGGGCGCGATTAAAACTGTTATGAAAACTCGGGTCGCAAATACTTAAAGGTTGAGAAACGCCGACTTATGTGAAGCACTATAAAGATGGTTTAGAGTGTTTTTAAAGTGAAATAATCACTCTTTAGTTGGCAGGTTTGATTAAACAAAGAAAGCCTTTAAGTTGGGAGAGATATGAAAAATTAAAGCAGAAGTAGTTTGTGACAGTTCAAATTTGAGTTAATTTGAATTGTCCATTAAATATTGCTCTTCAGTAAGTGTTATTAACCAGCTAATGTCTCCTTCTTATACTTCTATAAAAGTAAATCTCACAACAGCAAATGTTTCAAACCTGATCAAGTGACTTTCTGACAAGTTGATATGAGTTGTGTGGTGTTACAAAAGCAGCTTTGAACAGTTTCTATTAATATAAAATATCCTGAATGATCTTGGTATTCACTAATGTGTGTGTCACTGGTATAATTGTTGGCAACTATTGTTGGCATGGAGCTGGACAGTTTGACATTTATGGCAGAGCGAAGGGCGCTCAGCAGGCTCCTATCAATTATGGAGAATCCACTGCATCCACTTAATAGTATCATCTCCAGACAGAAGAGCAGCTTCAGCGACAGACTGCTGTCACTGTCCTGCTCCACTGACAGATTGAGGAGATTGTTCCTCCCCCAAACTATGCGACTCTTTAATTCCACCCAGGGGGGTAAACGTTAACATTTAACATTATACAAAGTTATTGTCTGTTTTTCACCTGCATTATTATCATTCTTTAATTTAATATTATTTATTGTATCAGTATGCTGCTGCTGAAGAATGTGAATTTCCCATTGGGATTAATAAAGTATCTATCTATCTATCTATCTATCTATCTATCTATCTATCTATCTATCTATCTATCTATCTATCTATCTATCTATCTATCTATCTAATGATGATTGTATTTTTATTTTTTAGTCTTGATTTTAAGCAGTATTTTTTTTCAGCTATAGAACTGAAAATGTCAATGAATAAATTGGTGGATTGCAAGATAAATAAGGTACCGTATGATGATCATAAACAACATTGTTGTCACATTGGTAGATTGCCCCCAAAGCCACAAACAAAATTCAGGCCCCCAAGTTCTACTAGTTCTGGTCTTTGAAGGGCTGTGTTGGACTCTACATGGCTCGACAATGCCTGCATAGACTAGAACCTCTGTGAGAAGGTATAGGAAATTAATGATAGGGTTATTAAAGGAGTCATCTGTAAGTACAGAAAGTGGCCATTGTCAAATCATAAAATGACAAAATATTGCTAAAATGCTCAGTAGGCATACTTAGTGTTTTGGCAGAAAGCCATTGATTTTTAAGTGGTCTCTTTATATAACATAAAATAACACTCTCAACCTTCATTATCCTTACTGATAAACAAAAAACTGCATGGGGCACCCACCCATCAAAATGCTTGCTCTCAGACAGACCTACATGGGGCCAGTTTAAAATCACCCATTGACCAAACCAGTGTGTTTTGGTGATGGGAAGGAAAACCAGAGTACCCTGAGAGAAGCCCATGTAGACATGGGGAAAACATGTAAACTCCACCAAGGTAGCCTCAATAGCCACAGCACCATAGTGACAACCTTCATGTGATATACAATTATAAATTTTATTTCCTCCTGATAAAATCAGCTGCAGCCATCTTGTTGACCACATTTGAACCTTTTGGCCATTAGTTACATTAGTCTGCTTTAGGGATTCTATAATCATCTGTTACATTTTAGTATAATAAAAAAATTATACTGGACTTTTACTTCTTTTAACCTTGGTGTCCTAGATGTTTAGATCACTGCTATGATTTTTATATAAAGACTGCTTACTGTAATCTGATTTTGAACATTTGTTAGCACACTATGCAATTTATAAACTAGTGTTGATAGATGACATGCATAATAGCAGAACTTTAAACCACACATTTGTATAATGTCTAAATGAAAAATGTGATTATTATATAATCTGCCTACCGCAGTTAGCACACAGGGATATCATAATGACACAACTCAGCATGGCAAATTAATTCATGTTGCTGTGTTTTGCAGGGAATCCCCACCACCAGTATACATTCAGCTATCTCAGCTAGGCTGAGGATGATAATTTAATTTATTTTCTTTGTGTTTGATGGATATTCTGAAAATATGTTTTGTGACTAGATAATATTAGGGCACAATGGACAGTTAATTGTCTTGTTTAACAGCCAAATGTTCAAATGAGAATTGCATTTCCACTAGAGACACTAGAGACTGCTTCAGCGTTTAATCGAATGAAAGAGTATTCTGAATTCTAATGGCTGTTTCCTTTTTATTTCTTTTGCTCACTATAAGTTTTATTTATAGTGTCTCTTTTACAATTATATAGCATGTAATGACTAATTGCTGAATTGTTGAATCTCATCATGTCCTGTTCCTTTTTAACGAGAGGGCTTTTTATTAGCAATACAGTACGTCATAGAGAGTTATTGAAAAGATAATTATATTTATCTCATAAATAGGTACAGTTGTACTTATTTAAGGAAATACAGAACCGTATGATTAACATTATGCAGAATAAAATAAGAATTAAAAGATTTATTAATTAAAACTAAATACTTCTTTACCATTCATCAGTGTAGTTTACGAACTAAATTGTTGGACTGCCACCTACAAGGTTTCTGCCCAGTGTCTCACTATAAGTAAGTCCCATAACCTGTAAATACAGTATGTAAAGTAGTTGAAGCATGCTGGCAAAGTGCCTTGGAGAGATTTTTATATGAAAAGGTGATCTTGAAGTATTACCTGCATTTAGTGTATTTAAAAATAACCAAACCAGACAGTGAATTCATATTTGCATGTATGGTATAATTTGCTTTATTATATTGTTGTAATAAGTTTATACATTAGCCAGTGTGCAGAATTCCCCATGGTAATCAGAGGGTCCTGTTGGGTGAATACTGGTGCTATGGAATTTACAATATATTGGAAAAGGTTGTCAGCTAGAATGCGTATATCTTAAGTAGAGGAACTGCATTATACACGTAAACAAAAATCATGGCAGCATGACATGGGAAAGCTACTTTTTATGTCATTTATGCACTTACTTGTTGTCTTGCTGCAGCTCTTCTCCAACCATTTCCCACTGGCGACCAACTCACTTTAACAGTGCACACCGATTAAGGTCTCCTCTCATTGGCCCCTGTGCAGTCCTGCTGACTGCTATAAATTTAAGTCCACTCTGTAGCCCAGCATCATCTTCATATCTATAACAGGCTTGTTAATTGAACAATACACAGGAACACTGCACTCTACTATGATGAACAGTTCAGATGGATGGGCATCCTAACTGGAATGGGGCAAGGGACAATATCTGGCTGGGAAGCCAATATGATGTATGGACAAGGGGAGACAACCTATCAGAACTGCATGTTCCCCCGATATGGGCAACAGTACTTGTACGGACACCCACAAGGCATGCAAGGAACTGTAGTCTCATGGTGCATCCTTGTTGGGTTCCATGGTTGCTGCCAGGATGTACTGGAAGGATCCATGATACCTACTTTGTGGCTTGCATTTGACCCGGAAGTACTTCCAGCAGGCTATACTCTAACACCGTAAGTACTCCCGGGTCCAAGATAACAGAAGCCACTAGACAAATTTTGCCTGGATGAGTGGAAGGACTAAGAAAAAGAGAAGAAGAGAATTGTACCTCTATTTATAATAACAAGAAGCCTTTTGGAAGGTATTTGTATAAATAGACCTGGGACTTGTGTCTGTGAGGTTGTGTCTGGGATTTGGGTGCTGCAGTGTCCTGTACTTGTCACACAATCTAAAGACACCGATTATTTCACTTTACAATTTTTACAGGTTACAGAAAATACCTCCAAAACTGATTCACACTTGGAGCAAGACATGACTAGCTTACGCTGTTCCCAACCTCAGCACTGTTGGTATCGCCAATCACCATTTCACTCTTGATCATCACGGAGATGCCCCATACAGGCCTGCAGTGATGCAGGATGGGTTTCAGATTTATTTGATGCTAAGAAAGTCTCTGCCTTCTTAACTGAACACCCCCTGATTTAAAGGATGCACTCTAACTTTCTGAACAACATTCTGCTACCTCTCAAACATCTACTCTTAAAAATAAAGCTGCCAAAGGAATTCCTCAGAGCAATATCATAGGGGAACTAGTTTTGCTTTCCAAAAAAACATTCACATAAAGATTCCGGAAAGAGCCTTTTTTTTTATTTAGATCCCATAACAGGCCACATAAATAGCGTTGCTTAGATGATAACAGATTTGTGGGAACACCTATGGGTTCACGAAAGGACTGCTGCTGCATACAATAAAGCAGGCTTAGTTCAGGTTTTCTTGATCTGTCAGTCTACTATACATACAAAAGTTTCTTTTTACTCACTTAGTAGGAACTTTTTCAAAGCACAGAGAACAATTTTCATAAGCGAAGAACCCTTCCCAGAATTAAACAGTTCTATATCTAGTCCTATATCCAGAAGGTACTACAAGAAACCACACAAGCCAGTAAAGAGCCTTTTTAAAACCACTATGTTTAAGAGTGTAGCCCTGCCCAGCCTGCTGCCACACATTTATCTTGTCTTGTCCAGCCTGTGACATGTTTTCAGACTTTCCAGTCCTGCCTATAAAGAACTCTCTGCACCCTGCAAGAATATTATCTTGGAGCACAAATCGATTTATAAAACTATAACATATTTATGGTTTTTGTTTTTCAAGAATTTCCCAACAATTCTGATTTTCAGGCTTTCTTGGGAATCCACGGGTTTGTTAGGGTGTCCTAGAATCCCCATGATCCTCATATTTAGCACCTTGGGATTATGCATTTTTATTATTTCAAACAGAAGGTGTAGCTGAAGTGGAAAATATAAAGTTTATAACAGGAAAGTTTTGAAACGGTAACAGTGACATCTAAAGAATACCAAATTATTCCTGAGGATTAGTGAACACAGAAAATAATGAGATGTGATTCCTTCTTTCTTTTTTATAGATACAATTTTCAAAACTCTTTTCAAACTGAATGAAACCAGACATAAACGTTCACGGTTACCTGCTAAGGTCTTGAAAGATTTACCAATAATGGGATTTCCAAAGTCAGGTTCATCAGTCACAGTGGGCCAGTTAGGCACCCAAAGAAGTACCTAAAGTAAGAGCACAACAAGCCAAACATTGGTTTGGTCAATTAAAAAAAGAAGAAATGTATGTTTATTTTGTAATTGACAATAATTTCTGACTGACATCTGCTAGTCCTGTATATTAGAAATAATGACACTGGTAAATGTGTAGAAGACTGCCTATTCTGTCAAAGGAATTTAAACAGCTAAAATGGCAGAAAAGGTGAGAGCCAAAACTGGTCGTCTTAGATATTCTGCTTGGAGCAACTGAACAATCAGACTATTAAAATGTGGCTCTGATCTTAGTGTTTGGTCAAGGTAGTTGTGCCGTTGTTGGAAAAGGTGGATTCTGGATACTGCTGAGTATGAAGAAAAGTAATGCATTGGCGCTAAATTTTGGGCATTTTTAAGCAAAGAGTGAAGGAATTAATGAGCTCAAAACTGTCTAGGTTTAACAGTTTGAATAATAAATATGTCCAAAAATCAGATTACTGTACTGAAATTACCAAGGATGAGGGAAACATGCAATTAGTTATAATCTAGAGCATCCTGTTACATTATTGTAATACTAGTTGTGCTACAACCTAGTTATATTTGATTATTTACTGCATGAAGTAGTTGACTGACAGGTCTTGTACAAAATTACAGAAGGAAAAAATGCAATGGGTCCTAACAAATAAACAATTATTGCTGTTTTTAAATTTTCATGATGTCTAGAGTGTGGGTGTGTGTCCTCACACAAGAGTGCCTGAGAAAGGAATCAAACTATGAAGTGGCTTGTTTCCCATCTGAGAAAGCTTGCTTTCAACCTCTCAGTTAAAATATATGGGCCACGAATCCAAAGGTTTTAAATAAAGCATATACTTCTGTATTATCATTCTGCTTATATGGACCTTCTTCCCGTCTCTTGGTTTCAGTAAGGATTTCTGTCAGAAAAATCAGAAAAAATGTTTGAAATCAGAACATCTACTTATCATCTAAAGCGTGAAGCAAGTTGAACTCATCCTCCTTTATCTGCTATAAAAACTGATCACCATAAACTATCAAAGCAAGACAAAAGTGAAATATAAAAAATCCCCCAATCCCACATTGATTCTGAAGTATCTTACCTCCACATCCGAGCTCCTCTGCATTGTTTAGCATGTTCACATGCACCATTATAAATGAAAATCTTTTAAATCAGGGACTTTTGAACTTTTGCCTGACTCTGTTTATATAAAGCTAGCCAACTCTTAAAATGTTTCTAGTTGCTTTTATTGCCATTGAAAAAGTTCTTGCCAAAAGCATGTCTGCTTTTGACCTTGCATTCTCTTTGTACCTCACTGAATAATTAATTTCATAATGTAAATAGAGGTCTGAAGGTTATGTACATGTACATGTAAATGAAAAGATCACTGTGCTTGGTTGTATATCAAGGATATTGAATTGGCAGGCAATGAAGATATTTGGTGTCCAGCTGCTGTGATATTGTCTTTTTTAGTAAACAGCAGAGTTTGAAAGGTTAGAATTGTCAGAATTTGCATAGCACCCTTCTAAGTTCCATACTAGTGCCACAAACTCAACTTCAAAAGAAATGACAGCACTTAATATAACTGTCTCCATTTTAGTTACTGAAATTTGTAAACAATTGCATTCTATGCACAAAGCCCTTTAGCATAGTAGTATTCACTGTGAGAGTTATATGAAATAAAACTGTTTTGTCTTGAACTCTTTCTACAAGTAGGTCTGTTTGTGAAAATGCAAGTTCAAGACCAGCTTTGCACAATTGGGGATTAAACAGTTGACAGAACCATATGACCACATCAACCTTGTGAAGATCCAGGTCTCTAACTAATGTAATAATACCCAGGAGAGAGTATAAAGGTTTGGAGAATTAAACCTTGTATACTTGAAAATAGACAAAAAAGAGAGAACATCTTTAAAGACTTGGGTTCAATACGGAACTGATAAACAAAGGTAAGATAGCGGATGTATACTGAGAAAACTGGAAGAGGAGGGATCTTAGGGGACCAGAATCGGAACTGACGTCATCAGAATGTGCGACCTTGAGAGCAGAAAATTACGTCATTAGGAGGTGAGCTCTTCTGAGGGTCTGCAGAGGGAAAAAAGAAGAAAGGATCAGAGAACAGTGTCAACCCCTGGCCTGGCTGAGAAACACCTATATTTGATTCCGTAAACCGTCTCCCATGCACACGTATGTGACACTTACTAGAACCTACTAGAACCTGCAACTACTAACTACATTAAAGGGATAGGACTTGATATTCTTTCATCTGAAATACTACAGTAGCTGGCATAACAAATGTCTTTAACAAATGAATAATATATGCAGTGAGTTATTTATACATGCTAGGGGGCTTCACCTAATGTTATCCGCGGAAGATGTACTACATTACCTTTCTTGGATACATCCTTCTTTCTACAGTAATTTGTGTGTTGTAAGATCGGACGTTGTTAACGGTTATAGATATTCTTTCTATTCTATTCTAAGGGTATATAACCTAACGTTTAATAGGCAATTCCTTTTTTTTTTTTTTAATTTTATTTATTAATTTTATTGTAATCATTCCATACAAATAGATCAATTTATACTAAAAAGAATTGAAGACAAATCAAACCCCACCCTTGAGAAGGAGAGCATGGCCAAAAGAGAATTGCTTAGGGCTTTTTAATAGGGCAAAAAATAAACAAAAGAAAGGAAAAAAAAATATATATATATATATATAAATAAAAAATGGAGAAGGGAAAGAAATGCGGAAATAATTATTTCTTCTTATTCTAAAATATTATTGATTAGATCCAGCCAGGTTTTGAAAAAATTCTGTACAGATCCTCTAACTGAGAATTTTATTTTTTCCAATTTCAAATAATATAAAACCGGTTTCCCACTGACTTATCAGAGGAGAGTTAGGATTCTTCCAATTTAACAAAATAAGTCTGCGTGCCAAAAGTGTAGTAAATGCAATCACAGTTTGCTTGTCCTTCTCCACTTCAAGTCCGTCTGGAAGAACACCGAACACAGCTGTTAATGGGTTAGGAGGGATTGTGACCCCAAGGCTGTCTGAAAGGCACTTAAAAATTTTGGTCCAAAATGATGTTAATTTGGTGCAGACCCAAAACATGTGACCCAGTGCGGCAGGAGCCTTGGTTGCAGCGTTCGCAGGTTGAATCTTGCCGTGGAAATATTTTGGACAGTTTTAAGCGAGACAGATGAGCTCGATATATAATTTTTAGTTGAATAATTCTATGCTTTGTGCATATGGAGCTCGAGTGAATTCTCTGCAATGCTACCTTCCACTCCTTTTCTAATATATTAATTAAGAGATCTTTTTCACATTGTCCTCTTGGATCTCTAATAAGATTTTATATAATGCGGAAATGGTGACTAATTCCTCAAAATTGAGCAGTATTTTTTCCAGCATGGTGGAGGGTATGAGATGAGGAAAATCGGGCAGTTTCTGTTTAACAAAGTTTCTAATTTGAAGATAGTGAAAGAAATGTGTAGCTGGGAGGTTGAATTTGGAACGTAATTGTTCAAAGGATGCACAGATATTGTCTATATAAAGATCTCTGAGCAATTTAATCCCAAATCTTCAATCAAAGATCTCCTTTGTTGTCTAATGTTATCCGCGGAAGATGTACTACATTACCTTTCTTGGATACATCCTTCTTTCTACAGTAATTTGTGTGTTGTAAGATCGGACGTTGTTAACGGTTATAGATATTCTTTCTATTCTATTCTAAGGGTATATAACCTAACGTTTAATAGGCAATTCCAACTAAAACATTATAGTAACTTATAATCAATTCATAACTTACAGTTAAAGTAATCTTTAAATGTTAATAATAAATTGGAGTCAGATTAAGAGACTGGCACCCTTATTCCGTCATTGGCTAAGTAATGTGTGACAATAAACACTTAAAATAACAATTATAAATACATAATTACTAAATGCATTAAATAATAGCCAGCAAAAAACATTCTCAAAAATAGTCAGGACTAGAAGGTAAGAAAGCGAAGAAGTATTAAAATAAGCTGCGGATTTGATTTGTACAAACAATTTACTGTATCAGACAAAGACAGACTTAATGACAAAGTCCTCATTTGTGAGTCAGTAATGAAATTGTGCTATTTCAACCAATGATAACCTAAAAAGATTCAAGATGAGATTATTTCTTTGCCTATTTGCAGCAACACTTGTGTATCTCTTTTTTGAAGACCACCTAACATTTTTCCTGTATTTCTTTTCCTGTCTTCCTAAAGATCTGTATTTGAATAGATTAGTCTTAAGAATGTTTTATTAAAATTGTAAACATCCCATCTTATAGTTCATGTTGGAGTTCATTATGAAATGCAGAAACTAAAAGATTTTTGTTCTACACTGTTTAAAGTAATAAGGTTTTAAACTTTGCACTACAATGGCTAATGGAATTGCTACCTGGTCTTGAATTCAACAGTTTACCAATGAAACAGACTTGCAGTACTCTTATGAACCTCAAATGTGTTTCTAAATTCTTTTTTTAGAAAATTAAGCACAGTAATGAAACTTAAATGTAGGCTCAATGATCAGCACAGTAGTGCAGTATAATCCTGGATACCCATCATAATGCTGGATTGGTAGCTGTCTGGCTACAATAAGAGAGGGTCTCCTTCTGCTCCCTTACAACCTTCATTTCAAACGCCCCCAGTGAAACCATCTACTGCTGACTCAGTTCATAAACTGTTTACTCTCGGGTAAAAGTGTCTGTGTTTGCAGACAATCAATCAGTCTCTTTTTTAACATCCTTATGTCTTTATCTGGTTATGATCGGTATATCAATATTAATCAGTTTAATGATAAAGGTTAATACTTAATGTAGTTAGCAAGCTAATTAAATTTGTAACATCATTTCTCTTACATGTAACCAAAAATAAAGCTCATCGAAAAGGTTAGCATGGTCAAATCAAAAGTGCTTGCGTTCGTTGTATTACATTCTTTGATAAGCTGCAAACACATGGTTTAACATTCCTTAAATTATAGAAGATTTCATATCATTGAGGACAGAAAGCAATGCATTTATTTGCATCAAATACTGAGATGAGCAGACACACAAGTGCAGGCCACATACAGGAGACCATGTGTCATGTTAAAATTGATGACAGCATTGTGTTAGATCCAAAGAATAATACTCTCTATCAACTAAAAGTTGACGTCTTGAATTAATGCACAAGGCCTAGTTTGCTGCCTCCAAAACATGGATTCATTTCCAGGCATAGTCACTGTCTGTGTTGAATTTGGATTATCAGGAAGTGTCATTAATTAATGTTTGGCATTAGTGATTTGTTTTAATGCATTATTAATTTGTATTGTTCACAATTTTTACTGTTTTCTTACTGACATTATCACTGTTTTGCATCTATGTTCTTCTTTGTACGTCTCCACTTTGTGTGGTTAATTGCACAGGTGCTGCCATTTTGTAGGCATTAGAAAAATTTGAATATTAGAAAAATTGTGACAAGAGTTGACAATTCAGACCAACAAGCTCGTTCAGCCTATTTGTCTACTTTATTCAAGATAAGATCAAGACGAGATTTGTAGGTCTCCAAAGCTGTACTCTAGCATTTGTGCAAAATCTTAATAGGTTTCCAACAATGTCTGCATATTCTTGTTGCAGAACTTTGTTTTCAATTAATAAATGGAATCTACTCTACTAATTTCCTTTTTAATTTTTAACACCCCTTTTATTCTTATGTTTGCCTAAATTGAATAGGTTCAGCTTCTTCTATCTCACCTCATAGCTTGTACCTTTCATTCCTACAATAAACCTAGTTGCTCTTCTCTGGAATTTCTCTAGTGCTGCTATGTCTTTTTTGTAATATGAAGACCAAAACTGAACACAGCATTCCAGGTGAGGCCTCACTAGTGCATTATATAACTTAAGCATAGCCTCCCCTGACTTGTACTCCACATATTGTGATATATGAACTAATTCCCTATTATCCTTCTTGATTACTTCTCATAAGGTGAACTTTGAAGTTTCAAGTATTTTCACATTTACATTTTATATATTTTTTTTGAATTTACTTACATTTAATTTTGTGCCTACACATCCTGGTCAAGTCTGTATGCTGGCCATGTCCTCCTTAGCTGATTCTACATTATCTGTCCTTCTACCTTGTTTGGCATCATCTGCAAACTTTTTTTAAAACAAAATTGGTTTGAAACAAATCGGACCCCTAACCCATGAGAAAGAGAGCTAGGTCAGAAAAGTAGCAATTTAATAATAGTAAAAATATGTAAATAAATAAATATAAATAGAATAGAAAAAGAGGGGAGAGAATCTCACTTCCTCATGTAAATGCCTATTCTAAAATAATATTGATTAGAATACTGCCAAGTTTTGAAAACGTTTTGAACAGATCCTCTAAGTGAGAATTAGATTTTTTCCAATTTTAGATAATATATAACAATGAGATACCCACTGACTTAGAAATAGGTGAGTTAGGATTCTTCCAGTTGAGCAAGATAAGGTCTGTGTGCCAATAGTGAAGTAAAGGCAATTACAGTAGTTTGTCCTTCTCCACTTAAGCCCATCTGGGAGTACACCAAACTCAGCTGTTAATGGGTTAGGAGGGATTGTGACCCCAAGGCTGTCTGAAACGCATTGAAAAAGTTTTGTCCAGAATGATATTAATTTGTGTGCAGGCCCAAAAACATGTGGCCCAATGAGGCTGGAACTTGATTTGCAGCGTTCGCAGGTTGGATCTTGCCTGGGAAAAATTTTGGACAATTTTAAGACGACGACAGATGCGATGAGTTGAATAATTGTATGCTTTGTACATTTGTAGCTCGAGTGAATTCTGTTCATTGCTACCTTCCATTCCTTTTTCTGAGATGTTGAGTGAGAGATCCTTTTCCCACGTCCTCTGGGATCTTTGAAAGGGAGGGACTTT
Source organism: Erpetoichthys calabaricus (assembly GCF_900747795.2). Taxonomy (NCBI): domain Eukaryota; kingdom Metazoa; phylum Chordata; class Cladistia; order Polypteriformes; family Polypteridae; genus Erpetoichthys; species Erpetoichthys calabaricus. The sequence goes on along the minus strand of NC_041396.2, from coordinate 72,264,145 downwards.
AAAATGTTTTTATATATTATAGAAATGCTGTTTGAGTCCTCAAGGCTGAGCAAAATTTCTTCCAGTATAGAGATAGGTGGGGGGTGAGGGAAATTGGGCAGGTTTTGTTTAACAAAGTATCTAATTTGAAGATAGTGAAAGAAATGTGTTGCTGGAAAGTTAAATTTGGAGTGTAATTGTTTGTAGGATGCGAAGACATTGTCTATGTAAATCATCTGCAAACTTAACCAGCTTATTGATTATACCGTATTCTTGTCCAGGTCATTTGTGTTTATTAAAAAAAGCAGTGACCCCTGAGGAACATGTGGACACTTTTTGTGACTGAAGACAGAGAAGAAAATTAAAATTAGTAAAAACCTTTTATTGATACATACCAGGCAAGGGTAAAATGACAGAGAAATACAGTCCTAGGACACCGCACTTCATCTGCCTCGAGCGCAGATATCCTTGCTCTTTTATACCTTTCTAGTCTCTGATCTTTGACCACGGTAAGCAATAAAAATAGCGTCCTGACTCATTTTGTATTATTCCAATTTGTAAAGTCCTTACCCTAAAGGTATATTTTCTTGTCACACCACATCATGAAAGAAAACTTCCAGAAAGTATACATGCTTTTTGTCACGTACGCAAAACACAAACAAGTTTGATCATTCTGTTCTATTTTCTGTACTTACACACATACATTTTGTTCAATTACATCATTTTATGTTTTTACAAACACCACTTTAACATCACCTAATTCCAAAAAAGTTCCCTTCACCATAATCCTTTGCTTCTTATGTCTGAGACAATTTTGTACCCACCTACAGACTTGAATTCCCATTTCTTTCAGTTTGACTACATACCTTTCATGTGGTACCTTATCAAAAACCTCCTGAAAAGTGTTCTGTAGCCAAGCACACCATGCACGGTTTGTCGATCAAAGATGGTTGCGCTTAAGGTAACATCTGAAATGTGTTTAAAATGAAGGAAGGATGCTGTGAGATATGTTAGTGCAAGTGAGGACACATTGATTAGGAAAAAAAAATAATACTGAACTGTTTGGTTTGACTTTGAGTTTGGTTTAGCCCTAGTAATGGTGTTACTGAACTTTTTTCATTATTTCTTGCTTTGTTTTTAAAGATTCTGATTTTAGAATATTGTATTGGGACTTGTTTGCTATGCATTGCCTTTTAGATAATTCCTTGTACCTCCCTTTTCTCTTGTGAACCTGTTATTGTATGTTTCTAAGTTTGTTAATAAATCTTTCTTTATGAAGATTTCTCATGTGCCTTTTTACTACAAGCCTGAGGGTTTACAGTCATCCCTTGTCTTTTTGTTAACATTTTGGTGATATCTGCAGTTGTTTTGTAAACTCCCCATTTATTGGGCCAACTCCAGTTAAAGTCAGGGCATAAGGGACTGGCTGAAATCAGTGAGCTCCTGCTGGGCAGACATTTGAAGATCCTGGCCTGCTTGAGTAGCACATCTTGAAGGGCTCACACTATTTTTGTGTTGGAGGAAACTGCATATCATGCCCACTTAACCCAGTAAAAAATCTCACCACCCTGGTGGTATAGAGATAAAGATTTGTGTTTAACAAAAGTCCAGCCATCCATGCTGCCTTTCATTAGAGGTATTTTTAATTGGTCTTGTGCAGTGTTATACTCGAATGTAGCAATAAATAAACATAACAATAAAAATTAACTTATATAATTTAATTAGAGATGCAGAGGTGAAATAAATAAAGACTCATAGACAAAGAGATAATAAAGAAAAATTAATTCAAAAGTAACCTAAATTTAAATAATTTTACCTTGCGAAACACAGGCTGCAATTGCTCAGAAAAAAGTGGTTAAAATGAAATTTACTGACAGAAAAAATTAATAGAATGAAGAATATGAAATGACATAAACAAGATCCTCTTACTTTGTCAAAGGGAGGTTTATTTTGAAAGAGATTACAACAACATGCCATAGCTGCACTTTTCTTATGAATGGTCATACTGGTTTGTGCTTTTCATAAAAGAAAAAAAAACAGACAGGGATTTTGCTTAGTACAACCAAAGTTATGACGAAAATGGTGTCTGTGATGTCACGGAGCAATCAACAATGTAGTCATAATAGCAACCCCTAGTTTATGGCTTCAGAAAACGGCATCATCTATGCACCACCCTATAGGCATTTCATGTTAAAGTGCTAACATCAAAAGGACAAAAACAAACATAGGCATCCTGGAGCAGTATATTGTGGGAAAACTACAATTCCATGAAGTGTCTTTCAAGTTCCTGTTCACACGTCCAGTGCTGCTGCATTAATCTTCAACATCCTTAAAACTTGTTGTGCGAAACAATTAATTTAGAATATATATTGTCACAAAAAAGACCCCAGACAGTCAGAACGGTTTGGGGCAGCCACCTGTATATTACCTGCACCTGGCTGCAAAAGGTTGATAATTGATTGAATAGTTTACAAGACTGAGTCGAAAACAGAACTGAATACTCGAGGTAAGATGGCGGTTTTAAGGGCTGTTGGAGGAAATTATGTCATCTATACCAGAGCGGAAGTGACATCATCAGAGGTGCTGGGACCTGGCAGGATTTCCTGGGAATGGTCTTCAAGGAACTGAGAAAGACAGTCAGCACACTCCGCCACCCCCTGGTCTGATGTAGTATTACACTTACTCAAGTCCTTTAGCTGTCTCCTAATTGCACGTGTGTGACAATATGCATGTATAGCTCATCTTTTAACCTGAAAAAAAGATTTTCAATTTTCTCGATTGCTCTAATCCAGTGGTTCCCCAAACTCAGTCCTGGGGACCCACTGTGGCAGCAGGTTATTGTTCCAACCAGATTCACAATCAGTGATAATAATTAATAATAACTGATGTCATCTACTGCGATGGACTGTCGCCCTGTCCGTGTCTTGTGCCTTATGCCAGCTAGGATAGGCTCCGGCCCCCCAAACCCCCCACACATGACCCTGTTCAGTACTAAGCAGGTTAGAAAATGACTGACTAACTGATCTTATTTATTTAACAGGTGCATTGAGAAAACCACAGTAGTATGATTTTTATATCTATAAAACAGTTAGAAATATTTCTATTTTTACTATAGAAATGCTTAACTCTCTTTTGTTTTTTTCCCTATTATTTTGCACTTTTCCTTCATTGTATCTTAGTATTGACAGTTAAAACAAACAAAGCAGGATGAAAATCAAGATGAAAACATTGTTCAAAAGTTTTATAATGTCTACATTGCCCCCAAAACACAGAAACTGGGAAATATCTGGTCACTTAATTATCCTAGGAGCCCAATTCAAAGCATAAATTGTTTAGACCAGATTAGAGAGTTAGAGATTAGAGTTGGGAACCACAGGTCTAATTTAATTGGTCAGTCATTAATTTATGTCATTTTCTTCTGGGGAAGTAAAGGGTTTTTATCCATTTATTTTCACTGAGGAAATTTTGTTCTTGAAATAGTACTAAAGGTACTCACAAACAGAATTTATTTATCTAAATACAACAGCATAGATTACACTTAATGACACACATTTAAGCCATTAGTGTGGTCTTTTTTTATTCTAGTATGTGTATCTAATACAGAAGAGCAATTATTTAAAAAATAATTTTAAAGTATCAAGGTAATACCTATCAATAAAGGAGAATATCATTGGAGGGCAGTGATTACATTAGCTGCCTGTCATAACAGTGCAGTCAACAGAACACTTTCCCTGTGTGGGCATCTGATAATGACTGTTCAGCTGCAGTGAAAATGAGGATGCAAATTGGGAACCCAAAGTACAGCATGGGGCTTTAAGCCCAGCAATAAGAAACTGCCTGCTGCATCACAGCTTGAAGCAACGGCCTGGCCAACAGGAAGACTGGCGTAAAGCTCCAAAGGCTACTATGAAGTTTTCCTCCATTGAAAGTGCCCACAGCAGTCAGTCAATTTTTTTTTTCACATCAGGCTGGCATAAATGAGCAAACACACAGGAGCATCCAAAAAGTCATAAACACATTTCCTACTGGTTTTAGTTTTTTTTCCCATATATATGTGTTAAATGCCAATTTCTTTATTATGTAAACTGGGGTTTTCCTGAACTGTTATTTTTCATTGAGCCTTAGCTAAACAGTGATTTTTGAGCTCTGCTTTAAATTTGGCTTTCAGTTGCTTGTTATCTTTGTTACTTTATAGATAAAGAAATGGACGCATTTAGTATTCTTTGAATAGAGTACTTTGTCAAGTAAATAAATTGTAAAATAGTCTTGTGAAAAATTATAAAGTCAATTGTGGTTAAAGAAGCCCAAAATTTGCTTGGACCCACTCTAAGTAAGGATAACAAAGAAAAGGAATTTCATCTTTGTCACTGCAAGAGAGATGATGTTGAAGTGAATCTGTATGCAGAGACAGAATAATCACTATGAACACATACAAGTATGAGAAGAAAGCAAACTGTAAAAATATTAACATTTTCAATGCGACAGTTGGGCTTTTTAATGAGCATAGTCCAGATCACACATTGTGATTACAAGACATAGACTTTCTTAAAATCATGTGACATAACATAATATTCCCCAAATCCGCTTAATCTAATTCACTTCATTGCAGGCAGCTTCTTAAAATGTGAAGAATAAATGAGATTACTGTAGGAGGTAAAGCCTTTAGCTACAGGACCCTAAAATCTGGAATAATTCTGTTGGCTGCTGTAAGGAATGCCCCCATCCCCTCCGTATTTAAATCCTGTTACCAGACTAATTAGTTTAACATGAAGTACTTGTAGTAGAGCTGCTGATAACGTTGTTCATACCGCAAAAACAGTTATTGGTGATTTGTTTGTGAAAAAGTGGTAATAATGATTACAATCTGTTACTGAGCCCCTCATCTCTTCTTGGCATCCTACTGAAGCACTTGGTGCCACTGCCACCTTGATCAAGCTACTGCTATTAGTCATAGAATGAGACTTCAGAGTGAAGGCCTACCTTTACATTCAGCTGCCAGACCACTGTATTACATTACTGGTATGAACTTCAGCATGTCCCCAAGGTGGAGAGTGGCTGACTGGCTTAGGTCAACCTAACTCTGACTTTACTTATCGCAATGGGCAGTGGATTGCCCAGAGACTAATTTACTCTAGGAATTCTATTGACCTGAGTATTGGATTTTCCTCTGCACTTTCTTCTGTTAACTGGATCTCCTGTTGGCAGTTTTTTTATGTTTGTTTCCACTATATTTTTTATTTAAGTATTTCATGGTTACTGGTCATTTAAATATGTGTGTAAATATTTAATGGGTGACGAAATATAAAAATGAAGTGGGTTACACAATTTGTCTACCAAGCTTTACTCCAGTAATAGTTTTATAACAGGTGAAGTAGACACTTTTTGGTAAAACTCACTCACAAAATCATTTCGTATTGTGATATGGCAGTGTACAATACAAACAAACAAAACAGAGCCATGAGAAAGAAATTTTTCATTGCTAACAATTAGATTTCTTTGCTCCATTAGGAAGAAGGAGATCATTGTGTTAACACAGAAACACACACACAAGCTCTTTGTCTTCTTACTGCAGCAGCTATATAATTGTGAAGTGCAGAAATAATTCAGACTTTTGGCAGCACTTTCAATTAGAAACTACCTATAATGAATCTATTTGTCTATACTGTTAGGTAATAAGACATTAAATAGGGTTTGTTTGATCTTAATAACACTTACAAACCATCAGAAAAGTGGTTATCCATCTCTGTGTGGTGTGGTATATTAAGAGCTTGTAATATACTGGTAAACTTACTGGTGAAAATGTGGGTTTCATTTGGTTGTCTTAAACATTAATTAAAGGTTAGCAAGCCTAATACTGAAGTATGCAACATTGAGAGACATATTATCACTCATGTGAAGTTGTTTAAGTAGGGCACATCTCACAGTGACCAATAAATATCTTATTGATGCTTTACAAGTATATTGAAGCCAAAAGAAACCTTTCTTAATGTCAACAACATGATTGTATGTGACCTGCAGAAGCATTCTATCTAAAGTGAACAGTAACAAACATCTTAAACCTTTAAAGTCCAGCACACACACAGATGATTTCTTTTTCTCTTTGTTTTCAATAAGCATTTTACATTTTTAATTGAAATGTTAAATTATTAAGTTTCTCGTTACTCTTAAAAGCCCTCTTAATCATTAGTCTATCCATTTTATGAATTTCTAGGTTACAAGGAGTGGTAGCTTATCCCAGCTGTTTCTAATGTCACCAACCCCGGATAGGACTTTAATATCAGATTAAGATATAAAGTATAATCATTAATTTGTAATTATTTACACAGCATAGATTCACAACTTTATTATATTTAAAGGCTAGCTGTGCTTCATAGTTGTTAATAGATTTACAGTATTAGAACCCAGACTGCAGGTATTAACACATAATCAATGTATTTATTAATTTAGCATTTTATTTTAATTAAGGCTTTACAATTTAACCATGGAAATCAAATTTTAGTTTCTTTTTATTTCTAATATATTGTACAATACAATACAATATAACTTACATTTGTAATCGCTTGCTTCACCGTGTGCAGGTGCAGAGTGCTGTGAACAATGCTCAGTTAAAACACAAATAAAGATATACTACTGAAATGTTACACATATAAATGGAGATTTGTTAAAACACACAAAGAACAAGCCAGGACTGATTAAACAAAAAATGGAAACCAATGGTATTAGTCCATTATTGATGAGCTATGGTCTGTTGATAGAGATTAAAATCATACAAGAGAAAGTCAGTAATAAAGTTACAGTCCTGGAGACCTTGGAAAATGGACACCCACCAACTCCTGACCGTGCAATCTGAATAGAGAATCTTACCATCCAATGACTTTTCCATAAGCAGGAGAGCAGCCTGACAGTAGAGCAGTGGCACCAAGTGCCACATCCTGGTATCGAGAAAAGAAGGTTAATAACAGTTTAAAATAATGTGATATTTATAATTCTGTACAGATGATTAACAAACAGAAATACAGGATGAATAACTAATCAGCAGCTCTACTCAGGGTATGCTAAACTGAAGCAGCGAGTTTACAGCTGGGATTTAAAAGCTAAGACTGAAGTGGCATCTTTTATAGTTGCAGGTAGACCATTCCAAAGCTTTGGGGGTGTTTAACTAAAAGCTTGATCTCCCACTGTTATTTTATTAATCCTTAAAATCTTAAGCAGTCTGGCATCTTGAGATACTGTATAATTAATATCTCAGATGTTCCAAAAGAAAGTACAGTAAAACCTTGTATTGGGAGTAACTTGGTCTGCAAGTGTTTTGCAAGATGAGCTAAATTTTTAACAAATGTGAACTTGTTAAACAAGTGAGGTCTTCCAATATGAATAGTATGTATATGCTTTTTTCTGCCGGGCGTCACATGATCACAACTGAGCCTATTGTTCTTCTCTCTCTTTCGCTGCAGGATTGTGGGTATTGTCTCTCATGCTTGGTCTCCAGTCAGCGTGCCTCACTCGTATAGTCAATATCCATACGAGCTTGTACTGTTTACTATAGCATTGTGACCACGTGTGTGTGCGTAAAGCATTTTTTAATTTTGTGTCCAAGTGTAGTAACTGTTCTTTAGTAACTGTATTAGATCAGGTAGATATGTAAAATGTGGGAAAGAGTGCAAAATTTTGTAGAAAAGCACCACCCGAATAAGGCTGTAGTAGTGTGAGAGATAAAGCTGTTTAACGACAATGCAATGTCACATTTCCGCAAAATCCTCAACAGGAGGCAAAAGCAACTGTCATTGGATAGGTTCCTTGTTAAAGTCGCAAAAAAAGAAAAAGATTCCAGTGAGCCAACAGATAGCAGTGATTCTGTTAGTTATATTGAAAGTTGTCCTACACAATAATCCTCCTCCTCTCCTCTGTCTCATCTCCCTGACACCAGCCATGATTCTTTTCAAAGGTAAAGTACAGATTATTTGTTTTATGTATTTTTACTTTATATTTTGTATTAATCCAAAGTCCCAAAGGTATCACAGTCCTGGTGAGCTGAATGACTTCCGGCCTGTCGCTCTAACATCACATGTGATGAAGACCATGGAGCGGCTGCTGATTCACCACCTGAGGCCACAGGTCCAACACGCCCCTCGACCCTCTGCAGTTCGCATACCAGGAGAAGGGTGGAGCGGAAGATGCCCATCATCTATATGCTACATCGATCCCTCTCCCACTTGGACAGAGGCAGTGGCGCTGTAAGAATTATGTTTCTAGACTTCTCTAGCGCCTTCAACACCATCCAAACCTCTGCTCCTTAGGGACAACTGACAGAGATGGAAGTAGATTCATACCTGGTGGCATGGATCGTGGACTATCTTACAAACAGACCTCAGTATGTGCGTCTCGGAATTGCAGATCTGGCATTGTGGTCAGCAACACAGGAGCGCCCGCAGGGGACTGTACTTTCTCCGGTCCTGTTCAGCCTATATACATCGGACATCCAATACAACTCGGAGTCCTGCCACGTTGCAAAAGTTGCTGACGACACCTGCTATCGTGGGCTGCATCAGGAATGTGCAGGAGGAGGAGTATAGAAACCTCATCAAGGACTTTGTTAAATGGTGCGACTTAAACCACCTACAACTGAACACCAGTAAAACCAAGGAAACTGGTGGTGGATTTTAGAGACCCAGGCCCGCTCATGGACCCCGTGATCATCAGAGGTGACTGTGTGCAGAGGGATGCAGACCTATAAATACCTGGGAGTGCAGCTGGACGATAAATTGGACTGGACTGCCAATACTGATTCTCTGTGCAAGAAAGGACAGAGCGCCTGTACTCCTTAGAAAGACTGGCATCCTTCAACATCTGCTGTAAGATGCTGCAGATGTTCTATCAGATGGTTTGTGGCGAGTGCCCTCTTCTACGCAGTGGGTGCTGGGGAGGCAGCATTAAGAAGAAGGATGCCTCACGCCTGGACAAACTGGTGAGGAAGGCAGGCTCTATTGTTGGCATAGAGCTGGACGGTTTGACATCCGTAGCAGAGCAACGGGCACTCAGCAGGCTCCTATCAATTATGGAGAATCCACTACATCCATTAAACAGTGTCATCTCCAGACAGAGGAGCAGTTTCAGCGACAGACTGCTGTCACTGTCCTGCTCCACTGACAGACTGAGAAGATCATTCCTCCCCCAAACTATGCGACTCTTCAATTCTACCAGAGGGGGTAAACGTTGAACATTATTCAAGTTATTGTCTGTTTTTTACCTGCATTTTTTATTACTCTTTAATTTAATATTTTTTGCTGCTGGACTATGTGAATTTCCCCCTGGGATTAATAAAGTATCTATCTATCTATCTATCTATCTATCTATCTATCTATCTATCTATCTATCTATCTATCTATCTATCTATCTATCTATCTATCTATCTAATCATTTTTATATGAATATTTTTAGGCTGTGGAATGAATCATCTGAGTTTCCATTATTTCTTATGGGGAAATTCGCTTTGATATACGAGTGCTTTGGATTACAAGCACGTTTCCAGAACGAATTATGTTCGCAAACCAAGGCACCACTGAATTCCTAAAGACATGGGCTGTGTTCACAGTCACTCTCATTCTTTCATTGCAAATGATTTTTTTTTCATACAGTGACTAGATTACTAGCCTATGCTATAGTCTCTGAATAGCAGATAAATTGAATGTTGCACAACACAACACTAATTCTGTTACTGTCTGAAGTGAGATCACTCAGATGACAGTGAGCAGCACTATGTTTTGCGTAAAACTTGGCTAAATCATTACTAATTCTTCTATCATATGTCAAGAAGCAGGCCAATGTCAACTGAGGTACTGGCTGCACAGTTCCTTTACAGATTGTTTGCCTCCTATTCCACTGTCTCCTTTGACAGTGTTTATACCACACTTTTAATAAGGGCTGTGAAATGCTTTTATGCTTCTTGACTCTGTGCCTTTTGGAGCTTGCTAGAAGCGTCAGTGAAGGGATTTATCCAGATTTACACAGAAATGATTGCTTATCAGCAGTGCATTATCTGAATTACCTCACATCAGGCACACACTGATGTTATTTTACTCTTGAGTATGAAGTTCATGGAATGCATCCACTCAGTCCTGGGGACACACTGTGGCTGTCATGCTCCAGCAGATGCTGCTCATCCTCTTTAAAATAATAGATTGCATCTTAATTATGAGAAAACACAGTAAACTGCAGTTTCGTAAAGAAATCTAGACATGTATAGCTATATCCCTCTCTCGTGTGACTATGGTCAGAAACAGTAACAATCTAGACAGAGCACATTAAAGGAATCAGGCAAAATTGAGGTCAGAGTTTGCAACAGGAAGGTGGAAATGTAAAGCTAGAAAAAACTCAAATGTTTGAGGTGTCATAATCTAGGAAGGAAAAAAGACAACAGGGCAAGAAAAGGGTTAGAGGTTGCTCTGACCACTGCATATTACCAGGTAGAGCATAATCATAAGTGTACAGCTTGTGGACCACAAGTGGGTGTATGGCTCCACAACCCCGACACAGACAGGCTGAGACACAAGGCTTGCCAGACAACACGCCTTTATTTAAGTGGGGAAGCATTTTTCTTTTGCTCCCCACTTCACATCACAGTACAAAAGCACCAAATATATAACACAGTTCTTGTCTCTTTCTTTCTGTCTCTCTCTCAGCCTCCACTTCTCCTTCCACAAGCTTTGTCCTCCACCCCTTGACTCTGGCTCTCTGACTGATGGTGAGGCGGTTCCTTTTATAGTGTACCCAGAAGTGCTCCAGGTGTTTCTCCACCTTCTTCCGGCTGCACTTCCGGGTGTGGAGGAAGCGGTGCCACAAAGGATTCACCTGTACCTGCAGCACCCTCTGGCAGCCCCCACGGAACCCAACAGGGCTGCTCCAAACTACAATTCCTGGCATGCTCTATGGGAACCCGTGGTGCCAAAGCAACCCAGGGGGGCTGCCCTCTAGCGTCTCGGGGAAGATACTGTCCCAAACAGGTTCACTCCTTCCACTCAGCCAGGGTCCTGGCCGGGTTATGGCCCTGGTCATCCTTCACAAGCTCTTATTTAAACACAGAGATGCTGTCTCTGTTGAGCTCTGTACTGGACTCCCCAGTCCTAGTACTCACTTTGTATTGAACTGGTCTGTTTGGAAGAAGAAAAGGAAAGAGACAGAGGGGCAAAGTACTGATGTCACTAGACTGGGGCATCTTTGTGGATGGCAAGGAAGCAGAAAAATGTGTGTTCTAGATATTCTTACCAAACATTTTCCTACTCATTACTCATTTAAAGTTTAGGCAAGAGGTTTAAGGTATCCTATTTCTTATATAAAATAGTGGCAATTATGTCACATGCTGATAGAAATGCCCAACAGCAGTCTTCTGCCTAACACTTACTGTGATAACACTCAGAGATAACTGATGTTACTGCTCTATAGACATGATAAACATAAACCAATCCTAGCCAAAATTAATTATGAATAGCCACGCACAGAAAATGTATGAATAAAACAAGAGCATGTAGAACACGACAGGTCAAAGACTAAAGATGATGTCAATTTACACAACTAGAAATCGCTGCAGATGTCAAATTATACAACTGCAGGGCTGGATTACTCATTAGGCTAAATAAGCAAGTGTTTAGGACATCAAGGGAAGGGAGGCACCACAGAAATGTTCCTTGGACCATATGGTGCAAAACTGCAAATGGTATAGATGAAACAGGTTCCACAAAAAGGGCTCCAACAATAAAAGAAAAAAAAACATGTATACCGTATATATATAAAATAATAAAAATATTTATAAAGTAGCAGTAATAAAGGTTAATAATATATATTGATTTTGGGAATACAACAAAATTAGAATCTAGTAACTGCCACCCGACGGTCCACTGAGGATCACGTGATTGTTCTTGTCTTGGTCATGTGGCTGTCCCATTCAGTCATCCACTGAGAGTGTGTGCAGCTTCATATATATATATATATATATATGGTGGGCACCAAAATCTTTTAAGTGCTTAGAGCCTCTAAAGGTCTTACTCCAGTCCTGATATCTGGGTAAAAAAACATTCCTAGTTTCACATACCAAAGCATTGCAAGCTCACCTGTTTTTCTGACAGCCTGACAGAGCCAATGACTGTGAAAAGGGTTTCCAGGTATGGCAAGGTCAGCTTGCAATCTCTGCTTCTTTCCTTTTCTTCTTTCCATTATATTATTGTATAAAAAACATGAGACATCAGACAAACAAGCCCTCTCTTCTGTTGTGAGGTCCAAAAACGCCATGTTCCTTAATGTTAGCAAACTGCATTATATGCATTATACTTCTAGCTCAGCCTTCATTGCTTGTCAGCGCTCACATACACAAAGTCAACCACTTAATTGAAATCAAGTCTGTTTCATTTTATAGTAGTCAGTCACAGACTACACATCACACTACATAACTTCAGGTCACGGGAGTGCATCATGACTGCCTTCGACTCCTACAACTTGAAAATCGCTAGGAAAGTTGTGTAATATGTTATGACCATAAAAGAACTGAGTTCCATGGTGCATTAGCATGGGGATACAGGATCCTTCCTTGATCATGGGGGTTGCATTCCAGAACCCCCCCCGAAAGCTGAAAATCCGCGAAGTAAAAACCATATGTTTATATGGTTATTTTTATATATTTTTAGCCCTTATAAACTCTCCGCACTCTTATAAACATTTCCCGCACAGTTATACAGCATAAACCCTTTATATTCTCTTAGATATTAAGTAAGATTTTGTTGAAATTATGTATGTAAACCCACACTGTTTATATACCTACACACAAACCTACATATCGTATATCATTGAAGAGTTTTATTTTAATACGTAATACAGTTTTAAACACATTGTAATAATACATATATAACAAAATAATTTTTTATTTACTGCATATACAGTAATTGCCACCTCATTTTACTTACTTACCCAAGTTATATTACATATATTATGACTTATTCTTTTAGTATTAGTATCATATTTCTAAAATACAAACACTACAGTCATGCGCCAATTTGCATTCTGGTAATGTTTACATTCTCAGCTGATTTGGCTGGTAACACTGCCAAATTGTTGCCACGTTGTAAAATGGTACAGTTCATTCAGAACATAATTTATTACTGGTATTACTTATTATTAAGAAAATTTTGTTTATTGATTAGGTAATATAAAAATAAATGAAAATCTACAACATGTAGCATATAAATAAAACCTAAATGTTTTTTTTAAAGATATCGAGCATTCTCCGATATCACATATGTTACAGCCATTACGATAGACAGGCCACCAGCAATAAATATGTACAATGCAAGAAAAATTGTATAAATGTGTGTACAGTTACACCTAAAACATACATACATGTACTAAGTACGTAGAAAATTAGTTATGGGTACTCGCCAACAGTGAAACACGTTGATGCTGAATGAGTGAGACGAGATGCTGGCTAACGCAAAGCAGAATCGAATGCATGTTCTCCGTCGTCTGAGCCAATCAGCACCCAGGAACTTAACCGCGTGCTCTGATTGGGAAACTTGTCAGCCATCCGCCAATAGTGTCCCTTGTATGAAATCCACTGGGCAAACCAACTGAGGAAGGCATAGTACCAGAAATAAAAAGACTCAATGTCCACAGAAATCTGCGAACCAGCGAAAAATCCGCAATATATATTTAGATATGCTTACATTAAAATCCGCAATAGATTGAAGCCGCGAAAGTCGAAGCACGATATAGCGATGGATTACTGTACAGGCTATTTTTTCACTGTTCTATTTTAACGTTGGATTTCCATTAAGTTATTGTATTGTGCTAGAGAATAGATCCCACTTTTTTGTGAAAGATTGCTTGCCACCAAGGCTGTAGAACCAGAAACTGCAGAGATGAAACTTTAATATCATATGAAATGTGAAAAATAAAAGCTACACCTGTAAATGCTTTCTTTCCTCAAAACTCATTTTCATTTACTTTTCAAATCTGCAACAACAAAATTGCATTTAATTTGGTAAGCAGGCAGTAAACAGGTAAAGAAAATCAATAGCTAGGCTAAAGTGTCTGAGTGCAAGTTATTAAACTAAGAATGTTACAATAAAGGTGTGGAAGGACATTTTATATGGATTGATATTAAGGAAGTACTTATTTTAGCTTGTGCAATTTACTAAAAAAACATATTTGCTGGTTTAGAATTTAACTGCTTACTTAGAATTAGAAAATTGATAGATTTAAGCCGTAGGAAAAAAAGAATTACCTTCTGCCGGCTATAACCATTTTGTGAAATGTGATTTTTTTTTTCTGAAGTTTTATACTTTATAATATAGTGATTCAATAAAAATGCATCAGTCATTGCTCCTGACAAGAAATATGAAATGAAAGCACTTTTCCTTCCATGCTCCTTTCATGCTCTGGCATTCTGTTGCATAGTGCAGGCTGCCCTCATTTTGTCCTTGGCTGCTCTGGAGAAAGCCCAACTTTAGTTCCTGTCCTACTAGACTGCATTATTAAGTAACACGGAAGGTGATTAGGTGATAAATGCAGGGTGAAAGGCTGCATCAGAGTAATAAGTGAAGCATCATCGAACTCAAATGGTCAAAACCACACTTAGAAGATTCAGTAACATAAAGTGGAAAGAGCATAACTTTGCAAGCATAATTTGAAAGTGAAAACAATGAAAGGTGGTGCATAGAGCACTAAACAAACTAATCTATAAATTAAATGATGTGTTCAGATTAAATATATTTTTCTAAATGTGTTGAGGGTGAATTCGGCATGCCTGAGTTAAACAGGATATTACATTGTGACATTTTTTTCAGCAGTGATATTTAGACACCTTCTCTGTCGACCTAATTTCTTGCAACACAAATGAATTTGGAAGACATTAATGTTTACCTCCCAGTGTACCCTTCATTCTACATTTTATATTTGCAGTTTCTACTGCTAATGCTTTATATTAAATTGAAAACCTTATATATTAGGTAAATTTGTCTTCACACGTTACATATTGTCTGTACTTGATTGATAGTGAGGAAAAGGTGGAAAAGCAAAAACTCTTTTCTACACATACAATTATTCTGCATAGCACTATTGAATATATTCTTTATTTTCCTACAAACGAATCAAAATGAATAAAGTAATCAGTGCCTATTCAATTTTTTATGTATATAGCTTATAAAATATAACTTTATCTGAAAAATATCACTTTATTTCTTTTTTAAGGATATTAATAAATCAATTCATGCAGTCATTGATTTTTCAAAGAGCATATTTATTTCAGGGTCATGGGGAGCTTATATTGATCTCATCTGCAACCTGTGTAACTAACCCTCAATTGATCTGCCGGCTAATTGTTTTTTTTTTTTGGGGGTTTTTTTTGATGCAGTGTCTCCGATTCTTCTATTCAGACTTGTGCTTTGTTGATATGATCTTAAACTTCGAAATGCGAGACCTGACAGTGGCACTATTGTAAGTCAAATACTGTCAAACTCCACTAGTCAATTATTTCCCTTTTGTGTCAAACAGTATAGAATTTTATGAAGAAAGAAAAAAAAGCTATGTAAATGTGGTTTTGGTTTAATGTCTTTTGGGTTTAATGTCTTTTGTTTTCTTGGATCTTTGTTTACTTAAAATTCCATCCATCTTTTTTCCAATCATACTTCTCCCATTAGCTCTATTATGTGAGGGCTACCCTGCCATCAAGGCCAGATTAAGACCCCCACAGGCCCCTGGGTGACATACTTTAAACAATACAGCATGTGGACACCGGGTCATTTAATGCAGCACAATATTTCACACTCTTGAGTTTGGCTTGAGCCTTGATTGCTTCATCACCCTTGTTTCTTCTTGGTCATTTTGGCATGTGTATACTCTGTTATTTCATCGAGTGTGGTGGTGGGAGGAGGATCTCCTGCAGATATTCCATTCTCTCATTGAGCAGGGCTGATAGCGGTTGATACCCACCTTGTACCCAACTGTTCTTGGTAGTCACTATCTACCTATGACCTTGAAATTGATAAGCAGTGAATAAATGAACAAATGAAAATTTTGCATTACAGTACATGGTCGTACAAAGTTGAAGCATACAAAAGCAGCACTGGGCACAAAGCTGGAACCATCTGCAAGTGGGATGTCAACCCAATTGTTTTCACTTACAATTCCATTTAAAAATCCATATTTTCAATAGACTGTGCTATCAGGTCATCTTGGAGGAGGCTGTCAAATGACTTTCTGTAAGTCTAAAGTAATCAGCTTTTTATGCAAAGGTTTTTTTTTTTGTAATGCAGTTTTGTCCGTCTCTCTGGTGTGGTTTGTACTGACTTTTACAAATCATGCAGGATGAGTTTCTCCTTGTAGTTTTTTGATAGTTCAAATTATATTGAAGTTTCTGGCAAGCTGTCAAAATATGAATATAAAGTGCAATATAAATAAAATTTATTATTATTATTTTATTATTATTTATCATTTACCTGTTTCCTCAGGTAATGATTGTAGTACTTGTTGTATGCTTGAAATGCCACAAACTTCAAAAGTTATGAGTTGTAAAGCATTGTTGATTTATTTGGGATGACAAAAATATACACCAACCTGCAACAAAATATCAGCTGTGTGCAGCTTTTAATTTCATGTAATTTTAGCCATGTGTCTGCATTTAGGGCAATTCATTTTTTGGGAGTTTTGTAGGATTTTGTATTGATTAATAATTATTAAGACACTCACCCAGGAGGGTGCCATAATACTGTGGGATTAATCCAACATTTCTGCAAGGCTCCTACTTTATTTACCTTACTTTCCTCTGTTGTAGGAGGCAGGTCTCCAGCCATTAGACTTTAGTCAAAGTAACTGAGGCACACATGTTTTAAGAAACAGAATAATACAATGTATTGATAAACATAAGGAGTATAGAAATATGATAACTGCATATATACAATATATTGACATATAAGACTGGATGCAGACAGACTAGACAGACAAATATGTAACTTATAGACTGGCTGTTTACTGACATATAGAGTTCTATTTTATCTTGGCACAAATAAATAGTTGTATGGCACCAAGACTTTAAAGATAATGTCCGATTTTGTGCAAAGTTGTTTCTTTTTTGTTCCTCCAGGTTCAAGTAGAAGATTCTTCATGCATTGTCTTTGTCAGTAATGTGCTGTTGATTCCTCAGTTTGTCTTCTTCTGTCTTTTGCAACTTCACAGGGTGAAGGCATCAATCATTCTGGGCGAAGAGATTAGATACTAAAGTTCTCTTCTTGAAGTCATGGCTTCGTCAGATTGCTGGCACACAGCTTTGGCTTGACAGACTGGGTCTCTGGTCCACAAAGAGAAGTGTTTGTCGAATTTGGCTCTCCAAGCAAAAGGATCATAGCTTTTAATTTGACAGAAGATTTTAGAAAGTCATTTTGGAGAGTTCCCCCTCAATGGGTGAATTCCCAAGGGAGTTCAGTGAGTGTCCAGCGAATATCCCAGTGAGAGAGAGATTCTTCTTCTACTTCATGAGATGGGGTGCATGTGGCTTTAAAAGAAGGTAGAAACTTCTCCTGATTGAATTAAAGTCACTTCCAGTTACAAAATCAGTATCTTGTAATAGGTGGGTTCTTCTGTACATCATAGTTGTCATCCCTTGAATTCCAGGTCTTTGTCCTTGTTTGGGTCCATTTCATGCTTCAAGAAGTCTGCAGAGGGACTTGTGGATCGAAGTTGGATCACCTCCGATTTACACCTTTGTTATCAGATGACATCCAGGCAAATCCTGGTACAAGCTGGAGTTCAGTCACTTACTATAGTTTGGAATGCAAGTGGGGGAAGGCCTGCATCCCTGTTGAATCTGCTTTCTTAACTGGCCTGGTGAGCCACCAAAGCATAGCAGAATGGGCAATACCCGCTTTATCCTACTGTTTTACTTAAGGGAAATATAAACAATCTATACATTTATTTATTGGATTTGGAACTCAAGAATTCTAAAAATTATGTTTGTATTTGGCCACAACATCATCTTTGTTTTGCTATGGGCACCACCATGACAGAGCAAATGTTTCAGGTGCTTCCATGGTTATTATGCCCAGATGGAATGTGCAATCCGTGTGACATCACTGGAGCAATGGTGTGAAGGTCAGAGCATGCATTTCTGGGGTGTCTGAGATTGCAGAGAAATCCTGGTGTAGCATTATTAGATTAGATTATTGTCGTCCTCATTTAAGAAAATAGCTCTAGTTATAGGTCTGTAACTTCTGGTTAGAAAATGTGTTTTGCTGACAGATCAATTTGAATTTTGGCATTGATCTCGGCTTGTCCTGACTATGTTCATCTCCCAGTCATTATCATTTTTAACATACTGTTTTGTATCTCTTTTGTAAGTCAGTTTGGGTAACGAAATAAGCGTAAATTTCTCAATCTGAGTCAGTAAACCAGCTGACAGAGCTGTTGCTCAAAAATTAGTATTAAAGTCACCTGAATAATTTTACATATTGTAAAAATGTTTATGACAAACTCAGGTTAGACATAATAAGTGATTTTTTTTCCCAGTTTTTCACAATATGCTCAATTCAATTTCTTGGGTAGAAAGATATTTCTTTTTGGCTTATGAGAGATTTTCTTTGTGCCTGGTGCTCAGGCTCTTTCCAGATTGTGTGCACTCTGCAGTGTCTTAGCCATCCATACATTGCCTGATGTGTGCACTTTTGAGCCCCAGCTTGAGGCTTGAAGGATAGAGTCCTTTTAAGTGACCAATTGACAGATTTTTTTTTCCAAAATAATTTAAAGCATATGAGTAGTCTTCACCATTTTCATGAATCACATAAGTTACATATGTACAATACAAATTAGAGCTTTGTCCATTTAACAAAAACTGGAAATGTATGAAAATTAATTTTGTCTTTCAGTTTTTGGTATGGAGTATTTTGGAGTAATTGTTTTAATACTGTCCTTTGGTGGCTGTACTGTTAAACAATATGCTGACAGGTCTTCATTTTATGTGATTTTTTTTTTTTGCATGATTTGTCTGGCTGACACTTTTAATCGCTGGTACTGCTAGCCTAATATATTGTGAAACACTGTGTCTCTCCCTCGGTCCTTAATGCTGCTGATCTTCCACTGCTTCTTCCATGCAGCTCCAATATGTTTTCCTTTCACATTCCCAGTCAACCCACCCATATCAGTGGCTCCATCCCTTGAGTTTAGAGGTACAGCTTCATCTTCGGTTACTTTTTCCAAATCCATGAGCTGAGCTGATCCAACCAGGACCCTTCCCAAGATTACCAATGCCAAGATTTAAGCATTGCAGACTGCCAAGGCCAGTTGGTTAAATTATGCTCTTTAAGTGCTTGACCATCTCTCTCCCTCTCTCTCTTTCACTCACACAAACACAAACCCTCTGCATGGCTTTTCAGTATGGCTCCATCCCATTTAACAGCGTCTCCCCAGGCAAATCCATGTGGCTCCATCAGAATTTTCATGCTAAAATGTCACTGCTCAGTTGTAGTGTCTTTATGAGGCTGTCTATCACCTTTTTTAAATAATTCCTCTCAAAAACCCCACTGATGGAATTTGAGGTGGCAGGGGCTATGGCTTCTTTTTACCGAGTTGTAACTAGATCTTTCTCGATCAAAACTAAAATTAGAAACAAAACTGCTGTTCTATTTGCATATCAGAGTTTTCAGTAAACAAAATTTAAGTAATCTTAAGATTTTCTCAGAGTCTATCTATCTATCTATTTTCACAAGAATTTGCTGTGTTTAAACATGCTTAGAAACAGTCAACTTATATACAGTACATCTGGTTTCTAAAATGGCCACCATGACGTTACTTAATGCCATTTAAAAGATGCACATAAAACTGACACGAATAAGATGGGACAGGATCCATTTGTCCGTGTTTAAGCCTCCTTAGTTAAACTCTTGTTGGAGATTGGAGGCATACTGGGGCCTGTCTTAGTGGTACAGGGTGCAAAATGCAAACAAACGTGAAACGACTATATAAAATGAAAATGAATATCATATGCAGTACTATGCATGTTGCACAGTGTACTGTCAATTCCTGACACTAATTTCTAACTTTGTTTTAGAAAAGTCTATAAATCTATTGGGGTATCATAAACCTTGGCCATTTACTACCCTTATCTGCAGTATTTCCTTGACTATACTCACCATGTAAATTTTTCCTACCTACTAATTTGATTAATTAATAATATGCACCATTGTTTGGTTACGAAGTTTTCCCGCTTATATATAATTTTTGGAGTGTGCACTCACCTATGTAAAGTTGCACGGTTAAGGTGGAGTGGTGGCTCTGAGGCTAAGGATCTGTACAGGTATCTGGAAAGTTGCTGGTTCAAATCCCATCACGGCCAGAAGGGATCGTACTTTCCCAGAGGCACTGTGCAATGGCTGACCCTGCACTCTGTCTCCCAAAGGTCATGTGAAAAGATAATTTCCCCACAGGGATTGACAAAGTTTATAAAAAAGTGATGTCTTCTAGCTAGTATTGTATAAATATCGACTGTTGTGAGGATACGCTCAAGTAAAAATGTCAATGTTCTTTGTAGACATGACAATAAACTGGAATTTTACATTTTTGTTGCTTTTCATTTTTCCCAGCATTAACAGGTCCTGAATATGAAACTTTCTGACTACATCTATGTCTGCTCATTTCTATTGTTTGCTTGTTTTTTAATTTGCTTACTGGCCCCTGCTTCTGTTTTTCACCCAACAACAAAATTATTCAATAAGTTAAACCTTTTCCACAGTCACTGTCACCCTGTCAAAATCTGCTGAGTCCTTAATCTTCATGCTCATCCTAAACATCAAAAGGTAGCCTAGCTGCAATCGAAATTAACCAAAAATGTACCTCCTGTTTTTTGGGAAATGTCACTGTTGATTTTTGTGCTTAAAGGTGCACCATTTTAAATTTTGAATTAGGATGCTATAATGTCTAGAAGAATATTTAAAGGCAGATAAAATAATTGTAAGATGAGCTCATTAGAAGATGACTAACAAATCTATACAGACACAAAGAAATGATTTGTACCTACTATACAATGAAACCCTAAGGTCTGTGTATGTTTGGTTCCTCTGAGCAGTCTCATGAGTCAGTTTGGCTTTGGTGGCATAGTTGAAACAGGGAGTGTGAGTGTGAGACACATGAAGAGAAGTAAAGGTCACCTCAAAGATGGGAAATATAAAAGCAGACAGGAGGTGAGCAAAATCTGAGAAGCAGGCTTTACAGGAATGTGCTTGAGAATGGGAGCTAAAGAGAGAGAGGTAAAGGCGGACAAGGATAAAGAAGAAAGGTGCTGACAGTGCATGTATGGCAAGAGATATCAAAAATGTTTTAATGTATTCTATTACTTGTCTTCAACAGGTGACATAGCTATAAATAAATAAATGCAATTGAATTGTAAAACTGTGTGAAAAGATCAGACTCGACACATTTAAAAAGGTTTGGGGCAGCCACCCATATATTATCCCTGGCAGCAATGGGTTTGGCTTTGGAGTCCAGACATGAACTGATGAGGGTTTGTAAAGATGGTAGTTTTAGGTAGTCAGACCGGACGTGACATAGGGGAGCTGGAAGTGACCTTCTTCTGATGTCAGTCGAGGCTCCAGCACCGGAAGTGATGTCATCCTAAGCGAAAGAACCGGAAGTGGCACCATCAACGTTGAGTCAGACAGGTTTTCCCGTGGCTGGTCTATAGAGATAACAGGAGAAGGTTTAGTGCACCCTGCCATCCCCTGGCCTGGTGTGGAATTACCTTCGCTTGGTCCATACAATGTCCTCCTACTTGCACGTGTGTAACACCTGTTGTACCTCAAAATGTCCCTTAAGAACATAGACTAAATATTGGCTTAAGCTGTAAGCTCTGGGCCAAATTTCTTAGCCAAAACCAAACTAACTAATAATCATGAAAACTACAAAAAAGTAACAATAACAATTTGTGACCAATGAAAGCATCTTTCCATAAAAGTGTGAATCACTGTGGTAATCCTAGAAATTTGATTCAGTTCATCTGGACAAAGTTTTTAAGTGGGAGAAATATTTCGAGACTTATCCAAGTCTCTTCCTCAGTCTCAATTGACTGCAGGTTTCCCCAACCTTATAAACAGTACCTTTGCTTAATCACAGAGACTAGCACCATAGACAAAGGGCCAGTTGATCAGTGATATGCAAATTGTCCACTGATTAGTAGACATGTGAACCATTCATAGAGGGTTGAGGAATGGCTGCAATCACAGCATTGTAAGATGGCGACAGATATACCCTTAGGCCCCCTCCTCTGTTCAGAGATGGTCGTTCCTTTTTCACGTAAATGGCTTCCTTGATTCCTCTCTCAAACCAGCGCTCCTCCCTGTCCAGGATGTGCACCTCTTCATCTTTAAAGGAGTGACCACTATCCTGTAGATGTAAATAGACTACGGAGTCCTGGCCTGACGAGGAAGCTCTTCTGTGTTGTGACATGCGCTTAGCCAGTGGCTGCTTGGTTTCCCCGATGTACAATTCATGGCACTCCTCCTGGCACTTAACTGCGTAAACTATGTTACTCTGTTTGTGCCGTGGGACCCGATCCTTGGGATGGACCAATCTTTGGCGTAGCGTGTTTTGGGGTTTGAAAGCCACTGAGACCCGGTGTTTCGAGAAAATGCGCCTCAGCTGTTCCGATACTCCTGACACATACGGGATCACTAAGGGTTTTCGCTTAGGCAGTAGGTTGGGGAAACCTGCAGTCAATTGAGACTGAGGAAGAGACTTGGATAAGTCTCGAAATATTTCTCCCACTTAAAAACTTTGTCCAGATGAACTGAATCAAATTTCTAGGATGTCCTTACCTGGATTATTGAGCATGCATCAAGACACTGTGGTAATATTTTTAAGTGGTTGAGTTTTCAGTATGCTAGCTTTCAATATGCTAAGCAAATACTGTGAGGTTGTCGTGAACTAGGAGTCCCAAACACTAAGGAGTGTTAGTGTGTCAGAGAGAAGATGTCCAGCATATTTCACAATGGCTATATGTTTTGGTCTTCATTCTATGGGAGGTATGTTCAGCATAAAAGCAAATTAAAATTATAAAATGAAAATTCAATCTCACTTTTGCTATTTCATTTTCAGTCTGAACAGCCATGAAGCTGCAAAAATGAAAAGTAAAATGCATTCCCACCTAGCACTTTCATTTTCAAGTTCTCAAAATGCAAATAGTGCTGGTCAATGGGCAGGGCTTTGCACCTCAATTTCCCACAATTCTTTGTGCTTCATAGCTATGGCTGTTGATATTCTTTTTGATCCCATACTGGCTGATACTGAGGCCAGTATTGCTGATACCGATACCAATACTGATGCAACCAGAGTGTCATCTTGCAATAATGGTTAATCTTCTATAAAAGCTTGCAGTATGAGTGGACATCAAAAAGTCACATTTTAAAACTTTCCATTAGTAGACTATTACTTATAGTGTCAAAGATCAGACTTCTTTTCTTGTTTATTAACATAAATTATTAAACATGTTCATTTCTTTCAAATGATCTGTGGAACAACAACAAGCATTGTAAAAAAGCGTTGCATTTTTTGACTAAAAAAATTACATTTTTACTTTAAAACATGTAAAACACTAAAAGTACACAGTCAGAAGTGTAAAAAGTATAACGATGCAAATACCGAGTGAGTGTCACTTGCGGATTCATCAGACTTCCTTTCAGTTTCACTGTCTGTTTCAGTTTCATTGAATGAAGGCAGATTCACTTCATCATCATTGCTGATGAGAGGCTCCTCAACATCACTACTCGTGTCAGTGTCAAGAGCATGCAACATTTGGACTGCTGAAAAACATTTTTACGAGACACCATTATTACTAGACACATTGCCTGGATAATGCTTGGGACTACCACTTTTCGCACTGTTTTTACACCCCAAATGAAGTAAACCTAATATCGAGTAATATTTGTTTTACAAAATGGACATAATAAATATAGAATGTTTGAAAATGTGTTCTATGTATGTCCATTCATCAAGCTATAAATGCAATTTGCTCCTCACTAAAAACAAACATTGATTTCTTTCTATTCAGTTACAACAACCCTACATCAGTTTACAGTGCTGATGTTACCTGGTTACTGCCTGCCTTTCTGAAAGGCTTGGTTAAGAGTAGACTATGGCCCTTTGGCAATCGTCTAGGCTTTTTACCTTGAGTGTCTGTGCTCTCTTCTGATTGCCTCTGTTGTAAATCCTTGGGTTCAGCAACGTGACTGACTTCCATGTGTACTTTACCAGATTTGTGGTGTTGCCACAATAACGTACAGTCTTCTGATACGTATCACATTTTGCTTCATTATTGTTCAATGGAGCTAAATAACCAAACAATGCTTCACTTTCTTTCTGCCATTGCCTCACATACCACAGTCCCACTGCTTTGGCTGGTGGACCACAGCACTGACAATGTGAATGCAAGATGATGAAAAGCACGGAAGGAAAAGTAGCTCCCATTTTACACAACATGACACATTTAATTTAATAATCATGCTCTCACCATCAAATGCTGTTTAAAAATAATTTCTAATAAACTTGCATATTATTGAAAATGTGTAAAATTGATACTTTTAATGTGAACAGCAATATTTAAATTCAAAGGTCAGGATCGGAAGCACTGATACTTTAGTATCGATCTGCCCATCCCTAAACTGTAGAGCCACTTTGATCGATAAACTACTTCTCACTTTGAGTGTTTAATTCACGTGATTTTAATCTTTTCATCTCCATACTGCGAGCAACTCTGCACAGTTGCACGGGCTTTTCCATCTAGTGCAGCAAAAGGCAAACAGTCCTTTTGAATATAGCAAGCCACTCAAAGAACAATGTAAAGAGCAGTGAATCCAGCCATTGTGGTGCTCTGTGCCAACTCTACAATATAATACTACAAAAATACAAAGTGTCCCGTTTCCACTTCAGGGTAAATAAATGTAAATTATGTTATTAACATAATTATTATTACTAGGTTAAATATTGTAATTAAATACCACATTAATTACTTCAAAACTACAATTTTGTGAGGTCTTCGGATCTTGTGAGATGGTTTCGATGTGAACATCAAAAATCATGTGAACTAAACTGAGTCGAAGTGAGAAGTAGGCTATTCTATCAATCAAATTGGCTCTACAACTACGAAAGACAAAGAATTGTGAGAAATCGAGGTGCAAAGACCTGCCCATTGACCCACACTATTGGCATGTTGAGAAGTTGAAAATGAAAATGCAAAGTGTAAATGTGTTTTACTTTTCATTTATGCAGCTTTATTGCTGAAAGCGTAAATGGAGTTATTTCATTTTAATTTAAATTTTTACAGCATTCTTGTGCATACGGTCCGTGTACTTTTTGGTATTTGAAATTTCATTTTAGAAGCAAAAACGAAAAAACGAAAATGAAAGGAATTTTCAGATTTTGATTTTTGATCAAAGAATGAAATGAGGGAAAATAAGGTATTTTTTAATTCTGTGGTAGCAAATAGCAGTGATAAACTTAAAATTACACATACTTTTCTCGATTTATTTGTGATTCAAATAATGAAAGTGTAATAGCTCAAAAACAACAAAACAGACGCATTTTCATTGTCTGAAACCGGAGGTACTTCTTCTTCTGTGCGATTTTTGATGACACGTACGAACAGTCCTCCTCCTCACAACACATCGACCGACGACCTTGAAGTTACACTACATGGCATCAGTAGAGGATGGATCATTACATTGTTTTTCGGAACAGTAAAAGAGTGACACTCCGGGACGAGGACATAACTGCAGAAAAACTGAGTCGCATCTTTCAGGTAAAAATACAAGCTTTGCAAACTTGGCTTCATTGATGTGGCAGTTCTTTTATGAACGTTATTGTTATTACTTACTGTGAAACAGCTAACATTTGGAGTTTTCATTTACTAACACTAAGTCTGGCAATTTTTATAGTGCTAGCATTTTGAATGGTTGCTCATTGACTTTTACCGGCTACTATAGCGAGTAATCGTTTCGAGTATTAACAGTGTGCACAAGTGTAACATGTTAGGAGAGCAACGTGATTTACAGAAAGTTTTCTTAACATGTGCTATAGCAATACAGTATAGTATAGTATACACTTGTCAATGATCAACCATTCACACATTTACACACATTCAAAATGCTAGCACTACAAAATTTGCCAGGCTTAGTGTTAGTAAATGTAATCACCAAATGTTAGCTGTTTCATAGTAAATAACAACAACAACGTTCATAAAAGAACTGCTACATCAATGAAGCAAAGTTTGCAAAGCTTGTATTTTTACCTGAAAGATGCGACTGTTTTTCTACAGTCATGTCCTCGTCCTGGAGTGAACATTGAAATGTTCTTTTAATTCTGAAAAACAACATAATGGTCCATCCCCTGCTGATGCCATGCAGTGAAACTTCAAGGCCGTCGGTCGATGAGTTGTGAGGAGAACTGTTCGCACGTGTCATCAAAAATCGCACAGAAGAAGAAGTACATCTGGTGCCAGACAACGAAAATGCGTCTGTTTTGTTGTTTTTGAGCTATTACACTTTCATTATTTGAATCACAAATGAATCCAGAAAAGTATGTGTAATTTTAAGTTTATGACTGCTATTTGTTACCACAGAATTAAAAAATACCTTATTTTCCATCATTTTATTCTTTGATCAAAAATCAAAATCTGAAAATTCCATTCATTTTCGTTTTTTCGTTTTTGCTTCTAAAATGAAAGGGTCCATGTACTTTTTGGTATTTGAAATTTCGTTTCAGAAATATCATTTAAAAAAGAAAAAAACACTTATTTGATTTTCAACTTAAAAGAGAAAAATGAAAAACACAAAACAATTACTTTTTTCCTTTTGTTCTTTCACACATCAGAAAAAGGAAAATGCAAGAAACAAGAACGAGAAAACGCCCTTTATTTATTTCACACTAAGTAACAACAATAACATTCATAAAAGGTCCGTGTACTTTTTGGTATTTGAAATTTCATTTTAGAAGCAAAAACGGAAAAACGAAAATGAAAGGAATTTTCAGATTTTGATTTTTGATCAAAGAATGAAATGAGGGAAAATAAGGTATTTTTTAATTCTGTGGTAACAAATAGCAGTCATAAACTTAAAATTACACATACTTTTCTCGATTTATTTGTGAATCAAATAATGAAAGTGTTATAGCTCAGAAACAACAAAACAGACGCATTTTCGTTGTGTGAAACCGGAGGTCTTCTTCTGTGCGATTTTTGACGACACGTGCGAACAGCCCTCCTCCTCACAACACACCGACCGACGGCCTTGAAGGTACACTGCATGGCATCAGTAGAGGATGGATCATTAGATAGATAGATAGATAGATAGATAGATAGATAGATAGATAGATAGATAGATAGATAGATAGATAGATAGATAGATAGATAGATAGATAGATACTTTATTAATCTCAAGGGGAAATTCACATACTCCAGCAGCACCTTACTGATACAAAAAAACAATATTAAATTAAAGATTGATAATAATGCAGGTAAAAACAGACAATAACTTTATATAATGTTAACGTTTACCCCCCCCCCGGGTGGAATTGAAAAGTCGCATAGTTTGGGGGAGGAACGATCTCCTCAGTCTGACAGTGGAGCAGGACGGTGACAGCAGTCTGTCGCTGAAGCTGCTCCTCTGTCTGGAGATGATCCTGTTCAGTGGATGCAGTGGATTTTCCATAATTGATAGGAGCCTGCTGAGCGCCCGTCTCTCTGCCACAGATGTCAAACTGTCCAGCTCCATGCCAACAATAGAGCTTGCCTTCCTCACCAGTTTGTCCAGGCGTGAGGCATCTTTCTTCTTAATGCTGCCTCCCCAGCAGACCACCGCGTAGAAGAGGGCGCTCGCCACAACCGTCTCACATTACGTTGTTTTTTCGGAACAGTAAAAGAGTGACACTCAGGGACGAGGACATAACTGCAGAAAAATGAGTCGCATCTTTCAGGTAAAAATACAAGCTTTGCAAACTTTGCTTCATTGATGTGGCAGTTCTTTTATGAATGTCATTGTTATTACTTACTGTGAAACTGATAAAATTTGGTGATTTCATTTACTAACACTAAGTCTGGCAATTTTTATAGTGCTAGCATTTTGAATGGTTGCTCATTGACTTTTACCGGCTACTATACAGTAAATATTTCGAGTATTAACAGTGCGCACAAATGTAACGCATGTTAGGAGAGCAACGTAATTTACAGAAAGTTTTCTTAACATGTGTTATACTTGTCAATGAGAATCCATTCACACATTTACACACATTCAAAATGCTAGCACTATAAAAATTGCCAGACTTAGTGTTAGTAAATGAAATCACCAAATTTTATCAGTTTCACAGTAAGTAATAACAATGACATTCATAAAAGAACTGCCACATCAATGAAGCCAAGTTTGCAAAGCTTGTATTTTTACCTGAAAGATGCAACACATTTTTCTGCAGTTATGTCCTCGTCCCGGAGTGTCACTCTTTTACTGTTCCGAAAAACAACGTAATGGTCCATCCTCTGCTGATGCCATGCAGTGTAACTCAAGGCCGTCAGTCGATGTGTTGTGAGGAGGAGGGATGTTCGTACGTGTCGTCAAAAATTGCGCAGAAGAAGAAGTACCTCCGGTTTCAGACAACGAAAATGCGTCAATTTTGGTTTTTTTGAGCTATAACACATTCATTATTTGAATCGCAAATAAATCGAGAAAAGTTGTGAAATTTTAAGTTTATGACTGCTATTTGTTATCACAGAATTAAAAAAATACCTCATTTTCCCTCATTTTATTCTTTGATCAAAAATCAAAATCTGAACATTCCTTTCATTTTCATTTTTTCATTTTTGCTTCTAAAATGCAATTTCAAATACCAAAAAGTACACGGACCATAAAAGAACATCAATATCAATGAAGCAAAGTTTACAAATCTTGTATTTTTACCTGAAAGATGTTTTTCTGCAGTCATGTTCTCGTGCCGGAGTGTCACTCTTTTACTGTCCTAAAAAACAACTTAATGGTCCATCCTCTGCTGATGCCAGTGTAACTTCAAGGCCGTCGATCGATGTGTTGTGAGGAGGACTGTTCGCACGTGTTGTCAAAAATCGTGCAGAAGAAGAAGTACTTCCAGTTTCAGGCAATGAAAATGCGTCTGTTTTGTTGTTTTTGAGCTATTACACTTTCATTATTTGAATCACAAATAAATCCAGAAAAGTATGTGAAATTCTAAGTTTATGACTGCTATTTGTAACCATAGAATTAAAAAATACCTTATTTTCTATCATTTTATTCTTTAATCAAAAATCAAAATTCCTTTCATTTTTGTTTTTTTGTTTTTGCTTCTAAAATGAAATTTCAAATACCAAAAAGTGCACGGACTGTATTTTCATTTCCTAATTTTCATTTTCATTTTCTTTTTTGCAGAAGATACCTCCCATAGTAGGACATGTCACTACCCACATTAAAGGAATTTTGTTTTCTCTGAAAAAAGACACTGCTCTGTCTTTTCTTATACAGTTTCTCTGCTTTGTGAGACCAGTCCAACCTGTCATTAAGGTGGACCCCCAAGTACTTGTAGGAGTGGAACACCTCCACATTCACTCCTTGAATAGTGACTGGACATAGAGACTCTTTGGTGTGGCGAAAGTCAATAACCAATTCCTTGGTTTTGCTGATGTTAAGATGCAGACAGTTCTTCACCTGACTCCTATACTCTCAATACACCCTGTAAATACAGAATCATCTGAGAATTTCTCCAAGTGACATGACCTGGTGTTATTTATAGTCTGAGGTGTACAGAGTGAAGAGTAAAGGAGACAGGACTGTTCCTTGTGGTGCTCCGGTGTTGCTCGCATTCATGTCAGAAACACATTCCTTTGAGTCTCGCAAACTGCGGTCTGCCCGACAGATAGTCCATGATCCAAGACATAAAGGCTCATCGCACCTGCCTTTCCTTGAGCTTACCCCTTAATAGGGATGACTGCATGGTATTGATGGCACTGGAGAAATCGAAAAAGCATAATCCTCCCAGTGCTGCCACCTTTGTCCAGGTGAGAATAAGCATTAGAGAACAGATATATTATTGCATCCTTCACTGCAGTGAGTCCAGGTGGTCTTTCATATGAGGACTCATGTAGTCCAGGACCAGTCTCTTAAAAGTCTTCATGATGTTGGATGTAACATTTAGGAATCAGAGGATAAAGGAACCTGCACGGGATAGAAGGGAGGAAAATCAAGAGAAAAAGAAAGAGAGAAACGAGAGGAAGAAGAAAGGAGTTTAAAGAGAGGAACTGAGAGAAAGGTTGGAGTTAGCAAGAGCTGGTACAAGATGGGAGGAAGCAGGTGGACAGGAATGGAGCCCCAGGAAGGAGCATGTGGCCACTGCTTAGGAAGGGGCTGAGGCATTACTCCTGTTGGGCAACTATGGAACAGGAATGACCATTATGCTCAGCGTGTGCTCTCACCAGGAGTAGCCAGGAATCAGCAGCGGTACGAGCAGAGAAGGGCTCGGTGGTTACCCGTGAAACACCGTGTGATTGGTGTTGGGGGCATGTGCTGAAATAAAAGGGTGTCTGCGCCTGTTGAAAGGATGTCTCTCCGTGCTGCGGAACCTGATCAGGGTAGGACGGAGAGACATTAGTTTTAAAAAGAAGGCAACAGGGCTCAGAATTGCAGAGGACAGTTTCCTGCCTGTGTTTTTAACCTCTTTTAAATGGATTATTTATTTGTTTTGTTTTTAACCTCCACATAGTCACTGATCACTTTATCGGATTATTTATTTATTGAATTTTTGCACTGAACTTTATTTTAAACACTGTTTGTTCTTACTGTTCTCAATAAAAGCACTAGAGCACTTTTGCACCTACCCCTTTGCTTTGTGTGTTGAGTCCTCATTTGCTGGCTCATCCGTTGAGTACATTATCAGTGGTAGCAGGTTCAAGAGGCTTTGTAGAGCAAACGGGAGTGTGGAACCTACCTATACTGTCACACAGACAAGTAGAAGAGGAAAATATACATAATATACAAGTAACATCTCTAAAGGTATAATAGAAGGAAACAATTGAAGTCACACAATTATGTTTGTCTGTTTTGAAATAGACAAGTTTGAAAATTCACCAGTGTTTTTCAGTGTCATTTGAAAGCATGCACTATTTAAGATATCTCAATGACAATATGACTCTCCTGAGAAATTTCCTTGAAGAATAACTGTACCAAATTCCAACAAAATCAGCCGGAAGTTGTTGCATGCAGACAGACAGACATGAAAATGATAATAGGTGTTTATCAAATTGTGTGCAAATGCACCTAAAAAGCTTTAAATTAGCACTTCAAGCTTAAAGGTGTGAGAGATTCCCCTTTTGTAATAATTTAGCATTATAAGCTTTTAAGTTCCCATTGTCCTTTAACTGCTTCAGGTTGGTACTTTTCCAGAGTGCCACTGCCATCTTTGAGTAAGTACCAGAAGACTATCATATAACATTGTCTTAGACTATCATAATATTTTTTAATATTCCATATATGGGATGTCTCTTTATAATTATCAGGGATATATTAATGAAGCTTTTGTGTAATCATGACACCTTACAAAAACCTGTGATGAATAAAGAAGGTTAGCATAGCTATGTTTTTGCATAGACTTGGTAAGGTCTGTCTGCTGAGCTCTCTTAATACAGTGGTGTGAAAAACTATTTGCCCCCTTCCTGATTTCTTATTCTTTTGCATGTTTGTCACACAAAATGTTTCTGATCATCAAACACATTTAACCATTAGTCAAATATAACACAAGTAAACACAAAATGCAGTTTTTAAATGATGGTGTTTATTATTTAGGGAGAAAAAAAATCCAAACCTACATGGCCGTGTGTGAAAAAGTAATTGCCCCCTTGTTAAAAAATAACCTAACTGTGGTGTATCACACCTGAGTTCAATTTCCGTAGCCACCCCCAGGCCTGATTACTGCCACACCTGTTTCAATCAAGAAATCACTTAAATAGGAGCTGCCTGACACAAAGAAGTAGACCAAAAGCACCTCAAAAGCTAGACATCATGCCAAGATCCAAAGAAATTCAGGAACAAATGAGAACAGAAGTAATTGAGATCTATCAGTCTGGTAAAGGTTATAAAGCCATTTCTAAAGCTTTGAGACTCCAGCGAACCACAGTGAGAGCCATTATCCACAAATGGCAAAAACATGGAACAGTGGTGAACCTTCCCAGGAGTGGCCGGCTGACCAAAATTACCCCAAGAGCGCAGAGACGACTCATCCGAGAGGTCACAAAAGACCCCAGGACAACGTCTAAAGAACTGCAGGCCTCACTTGCCTCAATTAAGGTCAGTGTTCACGACTCCACCATAAGAGAGAGACTGGGCAAAAACGGCCTGCATGGCAGATTTCCAAGACGCAAACCACTGTTAAGCAAAAAGAACATTAGGGCTCGTCTCAATTTTGCTAAGAAACATCTCAATGATTGCCAAGACTTTTGGGAAAATACCTTGTGGACTGATGAGACAAAAGTTGAACTTTTTGGAAGGCAAATGTCCCGTTACATCTGGCGTAAAAGGAACACAGCATTTCAGAAAAAGAACATCATACCAACAGTAAAATATGGTGGTGGTAGTGTGATGGTCTGGGGTTGTTTTGCTGCTTCAGGACCTGGAAGGCTTGCTGTGATAGATGGAACCATGAATTCTACTGTCTACCAAAAAATCCTGAAGGAGAATGTCCGGCCATCTGTTCGTCAACTCAAGCTGAAGCGATCTTGGGTGCTGCAACAGGACAATGACCCAAAACACACCAGCAAATCCACCTCTGAATGGCTGAAGAAAAACAAAATGAAGACTTTGGAGTGGCCTAGTCAAAGTCCTGACCTGAATCCAATTGAGATGCTATGGCATGACCTTAAAAAGGCGGTTCATGCTAGAAAACCCTCAAATAAAGCTGAATTACAACAATTTTGCAAAGATGAGTGGGCCAAAATTCCTCCAGAGCGCTGTAACAGACTCATTGCAAGTTATCGCAAACGCTTGATTGCAGTTATTGCTGCTGAGGGTGGCCCAACCAGTTATTAGGTTCAGGGGGCAATTACTTTTTCACACAGGGCCATGTAGGTTTGGATTTTTTTTTCTCCCTAAATAATAAAAACCACCATTTACAAACTGCATTTTGTGTTTACTTGTGTTATATTTGACTAATGGTTAAATGTGTTTGATGATCAGAAACATTTTGTGTGACAAACATGCAAAAGAATAAGAAATCAGGAAGGGGGCAAATAGTTTTTCACACCACTGTATATCATGTCTAAATAAATTATTTCAACATTTTGCTGTTGTCTGAAGAAACTTTGTGATTTCCCTGACAAAGCATCCACAGCCACCTCTCTCAAATAAGATGGCATCTACCATCTCACGATTAATGCATGTGTGCCGGCAGCTCCCAATGGGAAAGCCCCATTAGAAACCAATGTAAATCCAACAGTGAATGTTCCCTTCAAAGACATGGTGAAATGAATGTAAAAAATATATCAAAGACTACACAAAATGGAACAAAATAATCTTAAAACATGACAATTAACTATATGAGTATAAAATTGAAAATTATATGCTTACACTGGCATCTTTGATGGTTCCATAGTGCAAATGTTCCTGTATAGTTTATTTTTGGCATTTTAATATTTTCAGAAATGTGTCATTGCTTGAAAGGCTTGTCAATGCCTTTTTTTTTTTTGCTTTTCACAGTAATACAAAAAGCAAGGTAAAAAATCTCTTTAACAGCATCATCCACTAGAGCTGCTACCATGTATTTTATTCTGGAAGTGGGACTAAGAGGATGCTTATCAGTAGTTTGAGAGAGAGATTTTTGAGTGCTGTATTTAAATAAATGAAGAATACATCAAGAATTCTGAGTGCTGGGCAGATTCACTAACCTCCCTCAAAATTTATTGCAAACTAGCATATTTTTAATAGAAATTAGGACAAGTGATGGAATAATATACAGAACACTAGGAATGTAGTCTATAAATTATGCCTGATTATACAGTATATTTAAGTATATTCAAACTTTTCACTGATTTAAGAGTTTTTAAAAGCACTTTGTATATACCTTTAGAGCATACTGAGCCATATCTTTATTCAAAGCATGAACCGCAATCCAAGTTAATCTAATTTTAGTTAACCTTGTAGAACAGCTAGAAATGGTGCAATTCAGTAAAAATGAAGTATTAGTTGGCAAGTCTGCAGCTAATGTAATGCTATAATTCATCATATAAATAAATATTGTAAGTATTAAATCAAGCACCAACAAAGCAATTAAAATAATGATGCACTAGTTTGCTTTGTTTACCAACCACTTTCATTATAGCTGAAAAGGGACTGATAGAAAGATCACTGAATGGTTTTACACATGTCTGCCTGTGGTAAAGTGAGGTCCACGGCTGTTTGCCAGTTTAAATAAATAATCGCTGCACTCGTGGTTTAAGGAGGGGACGTGGTAGTGTGGCCGGAGCGGATCCCGGGCGCGATACGGGCATGGGCATGAAGTGCACAGGTGTGTGATCGCCCATGTCCATAATTGATGCCAAGAGCTGCTAATCGCTACATATGTGCCACGTCCCCATTATAAATAGGAGGAGCATGAGTGTGGAGGGAGGGAGAAAAGAGAGAAGGATGGAGGTTAAGGGAGAACTGGGAGGCTGGAGACATGTAGAGCTGGTGTAGGAGCGATCGGACTCGCTGATAAATGCAGGCAGCTGAGGGACAGCCCCTCAGGTAGAGTGTTAGGCCGACACTCGGAGGGGGCAATATGAAGTGGTCGCTCCAGCTGAGAGATCTCAGGAGCTGGAGTGTCCCAGAAGGGAGTCAGGGAGGCTTGGGAGAGTGAGCCCCAACATGAGCACCCTGGTCGTTGGGGAACCCGAGTCTCGGTCCAGCAGGAGCTGTACAGAGCCAGGGGAAGGAAGGCTACTGGACCAGGTGAAGGTCAGCTGCAGCTTCAAGTAGGGAGACTCCCCTGTTGCAAAGCCCGTTAGGAGAAGCAGGGGAGCCGCCAAGTAGAAGGCACTGGGATTTTAAAAAAGGGACAGCTTCCAGCCATTGTTTTTAACCTGGTTTGAACTGGATATTATTTATTGGATTTTTAACCTCCCTATTTGTCATACTGTTTTTATGGATCATTTTTTTAAGGGTAATTATTGAAGCACTGCACTTTGGACAGTGTTTTGTTTGTTTTAGTTTTTAATAAAAGCACCTTTACACCATCCCCTTGCTCAGTTTGGTTTGTCCTCACTGCACAGCTCATCCGGTTACATTACCGATGGTGTTGGGTTGAAGAGGCTCCCAAATTGGAAGAGGGAGCATGGAGCAGGACCAACATCGTCACACTGCCCTCACTGTCAATTTTCTTCTAAGCACTTTAAAGAGAATATTTACAAAAACCCTTCACCAATTAAAAATATTGTAACATAAAGCACTAGTCACTAGTGACAGAAAAAATACATATGTGGGAACCACCATTACAAATATTTTAGAAGCATTAAAGCAAAACCGAATTATAAATTTAAAATAAGACTTTGGAGTGTCAAAGAATTATACTTTTGTGCTCTTCAGTCTTCTTAGCCTTGCGTAGACATATTGTTATCTGTAGTATGTACTTTGTTATATTAGGTTTTTGAAGCTTTTGGCATAGTTCTCATGCTGAGTTTTCTTGAAGGTGCACTGAGGACATTGAGACTTAACATTATCATTCAATGTCATGAAATCAGGCATTTCTGAAAATGCATAGTACTGTACGTTCTTTCTGTGGTTGTGGTGCAAATCATAACCACATGTAGATAATGCTTATTCAGTTAATAATCTAAAAAATACAATGTACAGTAGATTAGTGTGTTCCTTTGCCTTCTAAACACACAATCCAATGCATATCCTTCTTAGTCTGTCACACATTGTGGTATTTATGAAATGGTAATACATAGCTGACTAACATAAAACTTCATTATTATGAAAGTTAAGCATATCTGAGTTAGACAGGTGTCTATGGCACCCTATGCACAACAAGATCTCCTGAATAGCTTGCCATACTAACAGATTATCTAGATTGTGTGTAAAACTTGCTGTAACCAGACATTTTAACAGCATGAGAGGTATTTCTGAATTATCCAATAGAAAGGATACAAATTCTACAATGCTGTAGTCTTTTAGAGGCAGGCCTAATGACACACAATGTCATGTGATCCCATGTCACATGACCAGCAGCGACCATAGCCACTGTAAACAAGATGGAAGTGGCAAAGACAGCCTAAGCACCCATACAAATAACACAGCATGACTTTGTCAGAATAATAATAAAAACTTAAAATCTGAAATAAATTTGTAAAAAATGATGAAAACTGAATGTTTAGGCTAAAAGAACATACATCATAACATTCATCCTGTCTGTAACTATTATGAGTTATGGCTAAGACAAGCTGTTAAGATGACAAATCTTTTAAACTATGCAATATGGATGTGACAAAGACAATAACTCTGAAGAATAACTGGTGGAAATAGTTGATGCTGATACATCTGTCCAAACCATTGCTTTTCTATGCAAGTTATTCCGATGGCAGTACCATGGAGTTGGTGGAGTGTGTGGAGTAACATAGGAATATCTTGTGAAATGATACACACCGATACCTAATGAGTTGTTTTGACTCGTAATGCATGCTCATCTAATGCACGGTCATTTACTGAATGAAGAAAAAGTGGAGTGGTTCTGAGTGATTCTACTGGCTGGTAGAGATTTAGAGGTAAAGCGTCATTGCAGCCTAGTGCCAAGCAATGTTTTTCCCAAACCTCAAGGTGCTCTACAAGGAAAATCAAATACTGTATATATCTTTTTAAAATAATTTTGTTTATAACACTCTACTGTTGTTTGCAAGATGGCCAATCTACCACTGTTTTGCCAAAAGCAAACCTGCAGATACAGTAAGGTTTTAGCTTTCCTGATTTTTGTTAGAAAAGTTAGAATCCAAATTACGATATTTCCATTACCATTGCTAATTCTAAGAAATATGACTCATTTCTTTGTACAATTTGCTCTGCATTTTATCCTTTTTGCACTTTTTTGATCTATATACAGCATTTTCTTTATAAAGTATGGCAGTGTTTATTAAATGATGGCTGGCTCAGCTGTGTAAGTGAAGCAATAAAAAAAGAACAAATACTATATGTACTATAAGCCTGTTTCATGCTTGGGTGACTCACGATTCTGAGGCTTAAGTGTTGTCAAGCACTTCCACTTCCATTCTGGATCTTAGTTACTAGAAGTTCCAGAGAGGGTGGCAGTTTTGTTATTTTCTAACTCTCCTAATCCAGACTAGGGTCAAGGGGGAGCTGTAGCCTATCCCAGCTATCACAGGACAAAAGGCAGGAAACAACCCCAGACAGTGTGAAGATGACAGTTATTATTATACAAGAACAGGCCATTCCTCCCAATGAAGTTTGCCGGCCCTTTTCACTTAATTCTTCTAAAATAACATCAAGTCTAGTTTTGAAAGCCACTAAAGTCCAACTGTCTATCACACTACTTAGTAGCTTATTCCAATGTCACAGTATCTACAGCATAATGTGCCATAGATATAAAAAAAAACCATAGATACAGTAATGGTTTTATTTTTATGGGGAGAAAATATCCAGAATTTGCAATATTAATGCAATATGGGGCAGAAAAATTGAAAACTCTGCCTCAAGTCTAATCTGGAAGAGATTTAATCTAAAAGGCCCTTTTCACACTTACTGTGTGAAACTCACTTTTCTATCTTGACTGCCTGAAGCTTTCCATAAAAGTTCACAAAGACCTAATTAATTAGATGAGTGGCAGAACCTTGGGGTTGTTGCAAAGGGGAAGCCAGACAAAGTTAAAATCAGTAACACTAAAGGTCAACAGAACAATAAATCAATAAATGAATTATAAAACACAAATGGAACATTAGTTGCACAGTCTTAACAATTGCAAAGTGAATGCAGATCACATGTGGCAATGCATTTCTGTATGTAATGTGAATATGCAAAAACCTTCAACTATTTGATACTGCAAAATAATTTTGCAAATGTTATTTACACAGATAATTTTTCATCACCCATTGTACTTTCAAAAAAGAGATGTACAGTGATTGATAGAATCTTATGATGCCAATCACTGTCAAGTTAAATCTCATCATTCACTGCTTTCTTTTCTTCACTGAACAAGCACATAAGCATTGTTTAGCCAAATAAGGAATGTTCTAATTACCTGTTAGTTTTTTTTGTTTTTTTAAGGAAGCTGATGTAATATGAACTCTAGACAACACATGAAAAACAGTGTGAACAGAAGGCCTACAATGTGATTTCCAAAACAGATGTCAGTGTGCTTTGTAAAACCAATATGTGAACAATGATTTAGTTTTTTCCCATGATGATTTCATTATCTTTGTTTTGAGTTATTAAAATCTCTTTTTACCCTATTTTGCACATATTGTGAAAATTAATATTATGTTTTAAATTTAATCCTTATACATTTCATATAAATAAATTCAAATGATAGTTCAGTAGAGTAATAACTGAACAGGTCATCTTTTAAAAATTCTGATAGTAATGATAATTTACACTTTTGAAAAAAAAAAGTTGTTTCTGTTGCATTATCATATAATTTATTTGACCGCAGTTTTCCTTTCCAAATATAACATATTATAAATAACATATTATACTTTTACTTTTATAATGCTACAACAATATACGGTATTTTAGTGCCCTTGGTACTCGATTTATAACAAGCCTTCCATCATAACTTAAAGATGCGAAGAGCCAAGGATCTGCTGAAGACCATTCCACAGCATATACACTGTCTTCATGTTCCTCATAGGTGGCTATGATGCTGTCTTGAAGTGGCTCTTTGATTCTACAGAAAAAACAAGAATTATAATAAATTAGTTAGGCATGAAAAAAAACAAGCAAAAATCGCCATATACAAATTATTACATTCGTATAAACATTCTTCCATTAAATGTAAAGTATGATATTGTATAAACATCTACCAAGTGAATCTACCAAAATCTACAAAAAAACATCCACCAAGTGAATAGATAAATAATTTTACTAACTGTTTAGGGTAGGGTTGCCAGACGTCCCTTATTTCATAATTTTGTCCCCTGTCCCACACTGACCTTTCAGGGACACCCAAATGTCCCATATTTAGTTCATTTTCAAATTTCATATTAAAAATATATTTTTACTACCTTCTTACGGTACTTAGTTGTAACTTTATAAGGAATTATACTTTCTTTTCTCAGATTCTCTTGATGAAAATAACTCAAATGGAAACAAGGAAACTAGTGTTTGCTGGCTGTTTGCAACTTGTTCAGTTGTTATGGTTGGCTGAGGACAGCGACACTGTTACTGTTTTGCTCTTCCGCCACACTGCTGTGCAGTTCTGTATCAGCATTGCAACATACAGGGTCAACAAAGTGTGTTGTTACTACTTGCCACGGCCCACTTTTTTTATAACTGCCTGTATTAAATAATAATAATATTTCTCTGTTGTCTGTTTTAAATAAATATTTTCAAATTATTTCACTTTTACAGAATTTTTTTTTAGCTTGTGTTAAATAATTTTCAAATGATTTTACTTTCGTTTTCCTCAATACCCATTAAAATCCTTGCTTTATGTTTTTAACTTATGTCTCTACTTTTATATAATATATTGGTCTGGGTGTGTAGGGGGCATGTATAAATTTAAATATATAGTAATATAGAGAGAGATTTCTATATTTCATATTTCTAATTTTTTAATCTGGCAACCCTAGTTTAGGGTCTAATTGGTCAGGGCATATACTAGCAAAAACAAATGCAAGACATGGACCAGTACTGGATCATAAAACTGTAAACAGAAGAAAAAAACATTTTAATTATTTAAACCTATTCTGCTACATGAATAAGTGGGAATTTATGTTGGCATAACAGTATAATGACTAGTGTTACTGCAATGTATTTAACTAAATAATTTCAAATGTTATTAATCATCTAGATCAGTGGTTCTCACTGTGGTACACAAGCAGTTGTGGAGTGGTACTTAAGGGAACGCACACCCACATGCAGGTTGAAATAGAGGGTCAGATTAAATTACATTTTATTATATCGTCATACACACATAGCCTTGATAAATGAACTGGGCTCCACTTTCATACAGTTGTGAATCCAACCCCCTATCCACTTTAAAACAAACTTACTCAGTTAAAATTGATATGTAATGTGTTAATGGAAGCACATAATATCAGAGATGCACAAGTTAGCAGGGCTGCTGAGACAGAATACCAAATACTGAATCAGCAAAGACTATGTTTATGTCATTAGTTGTGTTTCTGAAATCAAACTAATGTTCATTACTGTAATAACTAAAATGTGCCAAACATGATGAAAACACAAATGACACATATTTGGATAATATGGGAGTAAACAGGATCCAGACACCAGTTATGTATAATTATTACTGCCCAGTTCAGGGGCAAATTCTGGATTAGCAGACTGGCATGAGTAATAGCAACGCCTGATCAAATATATGAGGCAGCCTGAAAAGAACAGAACAAAGGCTTGTTTTACAATAATTCTGAAATAATCCATCCATCCATTTTCCAACCCGCTGAATCCAAACACAGGGTCACGGGGGTCTGCTGGAGCCAATCCCAGCCAACACAGGGCACAAGGCAGGAACCAATCCCGGGCAGGGTGCCAACCCACCGCAGGACACACACAAACACACCCAAACACCAAGCACACACTAGGGCCAATTTAGAATCTCCAATTCACCTAACCTGCATGTCTTTGGACTGTGGGAGGAAACTCTGAAATAATAATAATCTTAAATGGGCAAGTTCAATTTAGTAATACATTTTATAAACAAAGGTAGACTTAAAATGATTATAAATCTAGAAATGGAGGAAAAGATTTTGAAAAAAGAAAACTATCAGGAGTCTATGTCATTTAAAATTTGACTTGATTAGTGTGTGTTATTAACTAGTTGATGTCTCCTCCATACACTGATGCAATCTCAGAACTGTAAATGTCACAAACCAGACAAAGTGATTGTGTGACAAGCCCAACTTGAAATATGTGTGGTTATAAAGGAAGCTTTAAAAAGTTTGTGTAACATGAAAGTATCCTGAATTATTCTGGTATAGACTAATTCACAAGGCAATACACAGTAATGTTTACATTTTTAGTATTGATTTGAAGCAGTGTTAATTTTGCAGTTAACAGACTGACACACCAAGAGAATAAATTTACTATATGCACAAGACAATGTTATAAACCCTATGCTGAAATCCTACAAAGCCCAAAAAATCCCATTTGTTGTTACCTTTGGGTGATATTTAAACCTTTCTGACATATATGAAATTCAAGCCCTGATATGGAAATTTGAGGCTAATTTTTATTCCATATAAAACCACAATATTGTGCCTTCATTAGAAAATAAAAACATTAGATGTACATAAGAAAATGTAAATGACGGGCACATGCAAAAACCATCTCTAATACCTTGTTAACCTAATTAATGATATTTAATGTAGGGGTGTATAAAAAAATTCAACCTTCAGTTTTACTTAAGAGTTCTGTGCTTAACAATTTCTTCTTCTTCTTTCAGCTGCTCCTGTTAGGGTTTGCCACAGCAGATCATCCAAAATTGTTGTCCGCATATTGATTTGGCAAAATTTTACACCGGATGTCCTTCCTGATGTAACCCTCCCCATTTATCCGGGCTTGGGACCAGCATGAAGAAACACACTGGTTAACAATTTAAGGCTGAAAAATGGAAGCACTTCAGAACATTTCAATTCCTGCAGGTGGTACACTAAGA
Source organism: Erpetoichthys calabaricus (assembly GCF_900747795.2). Classification (NCBI taxonomy): domain Eukaryota; kingdom Metazoa; phylum Chordata; class Cladistia; order Polypteriformes; family Polypteridae; genus Erpetoichthys; species Erpetoichthys calabaricus. The sequence continues at coordinate 72,222,292 of NC_041396.2, read as the reverse complement.
AAAAAATTCCTAATCTAGATGATGTGCACACAATGAAATTTATATTGGAAAATGAAGTCACTGAAGAATGGTCTTTTATCCTGCTACTGAAAAGGGCCTAAGAACCAGGCCTTCAAAAAGTTGGAAAAACCAACCATGAGATTTCACCCTAGCACTAGTGCATGGGTCAGGTAAACAGGGCACATGGTACTAAGGGTATACACCATAGAGCTCATCATTTGTTTATTACCATTAGCCATCAGGAATGAGAATTGATCAGGCTATGGCTGGTTACTGTTTTGTTTTCATTATATTTTTCCCTGAGGACCCTTGAATCAGCTGTAAACGTTTGCTCCTTGGTAGCAACCTTTTTGTTCATCTATTTACATTAAACAAATGTATATTCGATTAAAAAAATTAATTTATTCTACATTTCAAGGTCTGTCAGAGTATGGTACACTTAGCTTTGAGTCAAATGACCAAACAGGTTTGTTCACCTCAGCTGAGCAAGATGTCTTTGAAAGGCAACATGTAATTTTTACTCATGCTGGGGCATAACATTTCTACAAAATAGTAAGTCTACATTCCCTTGCAAATACAGATTTACTATCTTCATCTGAGCCTCTTTGTTTAAGTGCAGCCAACGACACAGACAAGCAAAAAATATGCAATAAGCTAATTATTAAGAACAATGTAAAGGAGGACTCAACTGGCCAGATCACTTTTTTCACTTACCAGTAGAGTGCAGTCTATTTTATTTGCACCATTTCCCTGAAAAGTGCATTTTTAGGTAAAATAAGAGAGATATTCATTTTGGAGTCCACCAAATTCCAGCTCCAAACATTAAACTGTCAATTTCTGCCAAATGATTCAGGCTTAACTCTTGTCCAAATGATTTTTGCTTTCTGTTTGCTGATACAAGGAAAGAGTCTGGACCTTGCTACTCTGAAATGTATTAAGTGGGTACTAAAAGACAAATGTATGTATGGATGGATGATAAAAAATTGTTTGTTTGACCTTATACCTTTTGAATTAACTTTGCATGTTTATCTAATGTTGCCCATAGCTTGTGATTTCTTCCCCTTTGAGTTCCATGCCAGCATCACTATAGCCACATTCTCTGTGAAACATTAGTAAGATGATTAGAGTTAATTCCTGAAACCCCTGCCAAGCATGACTCAAAAAACCTCTCTCTCTCTCTCTCTCTGAGATCTCAACTATTGAGTCTTGATAGCCAAGATAATGAGGTAAATTTTTTTTATACATGATCTGTGGCATGATGGGATATTAATTGTTTAATTATCTCAATGACCACACTTGTATAGAAGTACCTGCTTTCAGTATAATTTACTCAAGTGTTTCCTTTATTTTGTGATGTACCTCTGGCATTAAGTGTGTTGTAATTAAAGGTGACTGTTAAGTTGCAGGAGTATCACATAATCAGGAGATTAATAAGAAGACTGAAAACAAAGCTGAAAAATAGGGAAATTACAACATTTTATATATCAGAAATGTAAAGTTAAGATCATGGTAGCAGCTGTAAATTTTACACTTTCACTTAAAAGTACTGGATATTTAAAAGTAAAAAATAAACATGTTACGTATATCCACATTCCATACTGCCATCCATAACCAACTTTAAATGTTTTTAAAAGTAAGAACACCATATGGTTTAAAGAAAAGGGGAAGGAGATTTGGTCTCGATTCAGGACATGGATGTCTGAGATGGAACTCCATTAGCAATGGTGTTATTTTTCCTTTGTTTAAAACTATCATACGAGGAATCCAGTATATACAAGCATGAGCGGTAGAAAAAGGGCTCAGACAGAAACGGAAAAAACAGCTAAAGTTATGGTTGAGAAAAATACAGGAAAATGCAAGTAAGTCTGAGAATAAATTTAGTGCACTTGGTGCTCAGCTTGAAGATGTTAAGCAAGTGTTCAAGACTCGTAGCAATGGCTACAAAATCCAATTGTGAAATGCTTGAAGACAGACTACCTGGAAGATGGATATAAAAAAAATAATATCAGAATTAAAAGTCTCCCTGAAAACTGTGAAAGTTCAAACCCAGTGAAATTCATAGCTGAACTACTATCTAAGGCAACTGGAGAGGACTTTAAATCAGACACAGAGATCAGCAGCTTACCGCATATGTGGATCAAATACCTCAAAACCTAGAAGCCTTATTGTATGTTTCGACAAATTACAATCTAAATTAAATTTGATGCCAGTTCTCAGACTGAAACAAGAGATTGTATTTGAAAATAACCACATTCGTATTTTCTCTGACTTCTCACCTTCAACAGCTGCTAAATGTGCCATGTTTTACAGAATTAAACAGTGCTAAATTGAGAGCGGATATTCAAGGCAAGTTCTACATTTTTAGTTCTTCGGATGAAGCAGAAAAAGAGCTAAGAAAATTGATACTAACACTTTTTGAAATACCATCTTGCAAGCAGCACAGTACAGTGTTTACAAAACACAGCCTGTATCCACTCCTCCCAACTCAGGCTTCAAATTAAAGTGGGTGGCTCCTTTTATGCTGCACCTGGGAGTGCTCCAGGTGACTCGTCACCATTTTTGTCCTAGGCATGGGCTGGAATGATGTCTTCCATTCGTCCATAGGTGAGCTCTGGCATTCCATGCAGTTGTCCGAGTTTTTATGCTTTCTTTTTGAACATGCAACCTTCAAACATGGGTAGCTTACTGCAGTGGTTGCTTGCTTGGCAAGTACTGAATTAGCTGACAACAACCCTGGTGACCCTGGCCATAATATTGATCATGACCAAATAGAGCACAGAAGCACTCCAGCTGTAACACTTGACTCATCTCATCTCCCTGTCAGATTCACCCTGTCAGTTGGATTCTCATTGTAAATAAAATTATACTTATGAATAACCCTTACATATCACAGTGGCATACTTAAAACCTTTGCTTACATCTTCTTAACCAAAACAAAAAGTTTCAGTAAATAGTTTATGGCAAACATGCTGATATCATTAATACCCGAGGTGAAAGAAATTTTAAAAGGTTTAGCAAACAATAGTGGTTACTGTTGGTGTATCCTGGGCTTGAATTTCAGATTATTACATAGAAGAGTAAATTACTCATGAATAAAAGCCCTGCTATGCTCTACTGCAGGATTGGCACTCCAGCCATTGTGAAAAAACCTCCAGTGGGTGTGGCAACGTGCTATCAGCACATGGTCCCAACCTATATTATTATGCTCTACCTACCCTTGCTTATGGTATATTCACATTTAACTCACAAATAAATGTAATTTTCAAAATGTGTGATGACAGGATATCAGTTGTGAGCTGCTTAGACACGAATCCATCCCTTCCTTCTTTTTCACAATCTTTTTCTTCCTATCCTGGATGTTGAACACACAGGTGTTGCAAGGACCTTATGGGGACTACTTGAACTCTGCAACAAGGGGAGTGAAGCCTGGGTTATACCATTTTAAAGTTCCTTCCTTTCTCAGGACAGAGGAAATCCCACACAATGATGGTTGATGTCACATCTGCTAACATTTGTAGTTGGGAGGGAGGACAGTAGTATAAGCCAGGCGGTTTCTGTCAAAAAAATGATTGATGAGTTAAGCCCCGCCCCTTTGGATTTACATCATTAAGTCCCGCCCCTTGCTGTTTTCCCTGCCGGATGTCTGACCTTTCCTTGACCCCGCCCCCTTCCTGTTTTCCCCAGGAAACTGTCAAGATCCGTTTGGCAGATGTCTGACCCTTCCTTGAACCCTCCCTTCCTGTTTTTCCCCAGGAAAACTGTCAAGATTTATTTGATGGATGTGTGCCCCTTCCTTGAACCCACCCCCATCCCCTGTATGCCCCAGGAAAACTGTCAAGAGCAGACTTGATGGATATCTGACCCCTCCTTCACCCGGCCCCACCTCTCCCGAGGACAAGTCCAGGCATGTTAAGGAAGAATCCTCGACATGTTTGGGCAAGTCTCTATCAGACCCTGCCGTCCACACCTATTGGTGGTCCCAGGCATTCTGCCTCGGCCTCCAGCCCCGGTCAGTCATCCCCTGATGACTGCCCTTCCACTTCCTTGATCACTTCTCCCGAGGACAGGCCGTCCCACACACGCACACATGTTCCAGCCTGTCCGATTTGCCTTATAGCTATTCCTGCCTTTATTGCTTTGGGTAAGAAACCTCTGTATCTATCTATCTACAGTATTATTTAAAATATCTATCTAACCTTTTATCTAAGTCAAACAGATTTCTCCAGCTCACAGACAGTCTCTACGCTGAAAAAGCCTTTACTTCACATCGCTGGGTGCACGAAGCCCACAGAAATACATGCTGTCCGGCTCTGTCTAAATTGAGACTCTCAGATCAGGCAGCCTCTACGTGCGCCCTCGAGTACGAGCTGTCCAGGGCCTGAGTTCTGCGCAGGCCCGAACTGTCCAGTGCCTATAGCTGTAAGATGCAGGGTGTCCCGTTGGGGGTGGCCCCTGCAAACAACGGGGGGAAAGTGCACACCCCCTCCCCCTGAAGCCTGATTGCTCGTGAGAGCCCAGACCTTCTGTCCATGATATGTAAAGGTTGTACTCAACTTTTAAAGTTAAGAAATTTTTAAAAATCACACACACAGTTAAATAATATGCAACAGGGATCTTTTAAAACATGTTTGAGACGTATAAAAAGCTATCCTTGGCTTTGTAATTTATATAAAAAAGTATATCTAAAACAAGCCCTTATTCCATCCAATACCTCCCATTTTAAATATAGTTTGATATAAGCCTTGTAAAAATCACACACACACACACCGTTAAATATCTATCTATCTATCTATCTAATAGGCAACAGGGTCCTTTTAAAGAACGTTTGAGACGTATAAAGAAAATCAAGCCTCGGAGGTATATTTTGTATATTTTAAAAAAGCCCTGTTCCGTCCAAGTTAGACTGCCTTAAACACATCAGACCTCTGGGGATAGAGAAAGGTGTTTTAAAACACTCCTTGACAAAACCAAAACCTTTGGGAGCGATTCACAGCTCAGAGGCGACTGTTGGGTTCCCTGGATCAGGCCAGATCATGATCTTTAAACCCATGTCTTATTGGACTTTTTGGTGTCCGGCCAAAGGCACGGATGTGAACCCGGACAATACACGGATGTCCAGGGCCAACAGCTCCGACATCCTGAAGCTAAGGGGGTGGGGGTTCACACTTCAGCTGTTAGTCTGGCTCAATCCTTATGCTGACACAAAAGATGTTCATACATAATTACTTTAACATAAGTTCGTATCTTCCAGGTTCAGTTTGAAACGAACTTAAAGTGAGGCCAGACATTTGCTAAAAGAAATCTACGCATAACAAAGGCTCAAACTGCTTATTTGGCTCTAGCGGACATAAAAAAGAAGTCAACGTCATTTGCCCAAGTGCTGCCTGGAACATCATATTTCTAAAGGCAGTTCTCTTTTTTCAATTGTGAAACCGTATCTAATTAAAAAAAGATTCTTCAGTTAAACTGGGTTTTCCTGGCTGTGAACACTTTTAATGACTATTCTGTTTTCCTGTAACACTGGGTTACTAGAAACTCTTATTCCAGCAACTTCAAAAGCAAAGCAGCAATTAACCATGGATGGAGTGCCAATACACATTTACTAACTCCTGTCACATTTAAGTTATCAATAAGTCTAACCTATATATGGAATGTTGGAGAAAATGGGAGGTTCCTGTGTAAAAGTCATCCAGACATGGGGATCTCCTAGAGACACTGCAGGTGTGATACAACTGCAGTTATCATTTTGCTTATATTTTTGTAAAATAAAAATAACTTTAAAGTTTCTTCTCATTTTAGCATGGCTGGAATTTTAACACATTTCAATGAAGTCCTTCTGCAAATTATACACTAATAAAAAAAAGGGACAGATGTTGGGAGGCAAAAGGAATTTTCCAGAAAAAATAATGTCTTTGGAGCTACAGGCAGTGATTTTTAAATGTGACAAGGAACATTTTTCTGCTGTATTATGCACCACCCACACAGATGATTGCTGGTTTTGCATTTATAGTTTATGCACTGAAAATATTTGCCATCATATGCATAAATAATCAAGAGATCAATTTTATTTTTAAAAAAGGAAGCTCTTTAATGGAGTATTGTTTTTATTTTACTATTGGAATATTTAACCTTGAATTAAAATGAATTCATTATTTAATAACTATATACAATTTCATACAAACTCCTATTCCCCCCCCCCCAGCAAAGTGACCAGAACTTATGTATGTGCATTACCAATGCAAGTCATGGCCCAACAATTAAAACATTTATCACTGCAAAGGCAAATCATGCTCCTCCAATCCATGCAACTTGCCTGTTGAACCACATGTAACAGAACGGGAAAGAATTTTTTCGGTAAAAGTGGGAATTGTTTTAGACATACGGAATAAACACTATAAAACAACAAGACAACAACAGACAATCATATTTATTGCACCAATATCCAAAATAATTTCTACACATCTCTATAGTGAAATTGTGTACTTGAAAAAGCAAAGACCAAGGTTCGTGGCTAATTAGAAAAGATGAGCATAAAACAAGAAGCTGTTTCTTTATATTCTTTACACTTGAATTCCAAGACATATGCAGTGGCTACATTACTGGGGTGTTTTTATTATGAATAGCTTAATTGAAAACTGTGCTCTAAACTTGTGAGACTAAAGTTTAAGGAATTTTTAAATTGACAAATGAGCAGTAATTCTATAGTAATTCTGTTAATCGTTAGATCCAAATTACGACCACTGACACTATGTGAGAACAAAGAACTAACCATAAATTTAACGGTATCATATTATTATTCATTAGCTTAATCTATGAATAGATAGTCAAATTAATCTTTATTATTTTGGTAGATTTCTCTCATGTTAGATAAATGAGAAGGTTACTGATGAAGAGAATTAAAAGCATATGATGAATGAGTTTAGTCAAAGTATGCATACAGTTCAAATGTATTATAAAAATGCTTACTTCTCATCTTGATGATTGTCTTCTTGGTCACTCAGTTCATCTTCATCCACAATATGGCCAAAAGGCTCAGAAGATATGGACACCATGTTTGAAAGAATGATTCTGCTGTCACTGCTACCAGTCAGTACCAGTTGATCATGAGAGTGGTTGTACCTCACACTCCAGACCCTAAAATTAATAAATTTCACAAACATAATACCAAGTTTATTTTTTTGCATACCAAATTTACAGTTTATATTATATAATCTACAGATTTTTTTTTAAGAATTCAAAGGCTCATGTATTATGGTGTTACTTCTTTACAATTGGAAAAGTAATAATATTAGAGTTGAAGGTCATTCTAAGTGGAGAAAACTGTTTCCTCAATTGATCAAAAAATTCTATATTATGTTCTACTAGATTATAACATTTATTTTTTGGATTTACAGGAACAGAAGAAAGATGCAAATAATAAAATTCAGATCCATACAGTGTGTAACCATTTACATGATTTTGCACATAAGCAGCAGTATTAGGGAATGTGTCTTATCTTTAATAAGAAGTAGTAGTTATCCCTTGTTCTAAACACGAATATTGTACAGTTACAAAGCTGAATTCTGACGTATGTCAATGGACACCAACATATATATCTGATTTTTAAGAATGCAGAAATCCTTCAAATTTGTATCCCTGCTGAATATGATGTGAAGAACTAAGTATAGCATCTCTCAATTCAAATGTTTTACATAACAAGACCTAACAAACAACTGTTGGGAACTGAGAAATCTGTTTTGGCAGACTGAGAAATTTTTTTGTGCTTTGGATGATTGGTTTTTTTTGACTCATAAGTTTTACATTTTGAAGGTTTAATTTCTGAGCTTTGTTTTATATATATATATATATGAATTTGAATTTATTGCGTTGTTTGAGAAAAATTTACACTTTTTTGTTGATAACTTTTAAGTGCATCATATTGCCATTTTAGAAGACACTGTGGGAAGATAATAAGTGGCTCAGGGATCTTGCCTGGTTGATAGGAACTCCTCCCTGACTCATGTTATAAAGACTCGCCATAAATTACAGTGCAGAGTTACAGCCTCTTTGTACGAGATTATGGATTTATCAGTGAACAAGTGCAGTTAGACAGCCTTTATTTCGATACTCTTATTTTTGACTCATAGCTCTTTTATTTCAGCTTGGTTTCATCTTAATTTTTAGGGTCTGGTAGAATAATAGAATTATGGTTAAACCTTACAAACTTACAAAGGCTTGGTTATGTGTTCAATTCTATTTTCAGCTTTTCAGAAAGACTCCTTGGTAATACTTAGTTTAGGTTCTGCAAAAGAAATCTGTTATATTGTTATGTAACAAGACCTTAACAACGGCTTCTTTTGCCTTAATAATACAAAATATTAGTAAAGTAGTAACTCATCTCTGTGCTCACTTCTGAGATATCAGAAATATGCTGGTAAAATATCTTGTGAATATGAAGGGTTCACAGCTCTTAAAAATGAATGTGAATGAAAAGAGAATTTTTTTTTTTTTTTTTTTTTTTTTACAAGTTCAGGCTTAAGGCAGAATTGATTATGATTTTGCACAGTATTTAATAAGTGTGTCTATGCTGAGGACCCTTCCAAGGAAAAATGTAGTTTACAGCCTAGTAACTTTGTCAGTAGGCCACACTTTAGTTGGGTTGCCACACTACCTAACTAAAACCAAAAACACTTACTGATGTTGTTTGTTTTTAATATTGTATGCTTTTGGTTAGTTAGATTTACAAAAATCCTGCTATCAGTACAGATTGTGAAAATTCTGGTGTTTAAATTCATCTTACATGGGTGTATGTACGAGTTAGCTTTGTGATACACAGGTTCCTTGTCCTGGCTGTTCTGTATCTGTAGTACCTAAGCAACCCTGGGCAGGATTTATTTGGCTTGAAAATAATGAAATGTATTATTATTACTGATTAGTGCTGATCAGCACTTTTCACAATTAATATGTATGTATTCGTCAGTAACCTTCTTCAAAAAATATTTTCCTGGAAATTTGACACGCAGCTGGCTTACACTAACTTTTTTCCCCACTGCCCCATGATGCTTTCTGAGGACAGTGTGACATTGTAGAGCTGGAGCAGCCAATGTTGGAATGGACAACTCCCTTCAAATATATAACACTGATTCTAGTAGTAAGCTAAAAATTTAACGAAAACTTGCAAATACATTTACACAGAAAATGAGCATACGCAGAGAAAGGAATTAGAAATATGTCTGTGTATTTGTGTCTTAAGGGTAATTAATTTTTTTATGGAGTTGTGTGTGCCCTGTATGTAATACACAAGCCTATTCCTTTAATAATATTACCCAGAGTGCTGTACAGTTGATGCAAACAGAAAGCAGTGAAGAATCCATGTGCTTTAGTATTGTGCTTATTTAGAAGCAGCAGCGGTGGACGAGCAAAAGCATCAGGGGGAAAAAAAAAAAACAAACTGTACACTGTGGCTTGAAAGAAGTGAGTTCCTGCTGTTAAATCTGGGGGGGTAGCCTTAGAGAATTCATGCTTACTGTTTTCAAGAAATTCTAATGACCTGATATTTAATTCCATTAATTTTATTTCAGTGTGGCATGGTGGTGTAGTGATTAGCACCATCACAGCTTAGGTCACATTTTTGGCCACAATAATTGGTCCAGCAGAGGTTGCAGATGTTTCTCTAGCCATCAGGGACACTTAAAAGACAATTGCACCATTATAATCCACTCAGAACTAGTTCAGTTTATCCTTGATGATTGACTCATGAACATTCCTGCGATTTCTCTAAACTCAAATTCAGCAGAGTTAGCTTATCACTGTTAATGATTAAAATAACACGTGATTATCACAAACTACTCTGCATGTGAAAGATTTTACTTGCAATATATTCAATAAAGTAAAAATACCAATAATTAGAAGAGAAAACTGCTAAAAACATGATTTTTTTACAAATTTTTAATAATAAAAAATAATATGGCAATCAATTGGTAATTTTAGCCTATTCAATTATCTATAATAATTGTTTATTTCCACATATAAACAATTTGCTTGAATACCAGTGGGAATGTTCTTCTAGGCTCTTCACAGGTTCGTTTATATTTCTGATATCCCAGAATTTAACTTTGCAATCGTCTCCACAGCTTGCCAGATAGTATTGCTTGTTTGGATTGAAGTCTAAATCTCTCACCAGCTGTCCGTGAGCATTTTCTATACAGTATATTTGACTGCAAAAGAAAAACATATGAAATTTAATATACCACTAACTGTGAAAAACAGAAAATGACAACTAATGTGTTAATGGTTTATTATCTCAGACATGCCTAGTATTTAGCTTAACCCCATATTAAGTAGAGACCAAAACTAATACCTCATTGTTGTATACCATTATCAATTGAATATCAGAATAATATTGTCTACACATTCTAGAGACTATTGATACATTAATCCAATACTGAACTCATCATTTCCTTTCCTGAATTCACTACTAGCAGCACACACCACAAAGTATTTTGAATTGATACTCAGGTACACACCCACACAAACTCATGCATAACCTTACAAGCATATATCTATGGCATGAGACAGCAAAGTTTAATACACAGCAAAAGCCCATTAAGACACAGAAAGAATGAAAAAAAACTCCAAAATGACAAAACCAGGCCAAAAATTAAACCCAGGTTAACATAGTTGGGACTGCAGGGATAACCAGTCTCCTATTATAGCTAATTTTATACCAATTCCAAAAGATGACTGAACTTCAGTAACCAGTTTAGATTGCACAGTAGTCTATGTAAAGCAAAAATAAAGCATAGTGTTTAGCTTGTAATAAAAGGCAGTAGGAAATTGTTGAAAAAATAACTTTAGGTTACAGCTCTCGATAGAAGGATTTTTTTTAAACATGTATTTGAGACTCTTGTGGATATAACAGACAAAGTTATGGGGTTTAGTTCTGCTTCAGTAAGCGTGGAGGTACTGAGAAAGTAAATCAAAATTCATCCTTTTTTAAGGAAACTAAAGCTTTCACAAGATGTCCATCTTCCAGTTTACAGACAAATCGACATGCGCTAAGGGGATAAACTGTATATTTTAAAAGCTTTTGTTTCTATGACAACAAAAGAACAAACATTTTATCGGTTATCAAAATCTAACCAGACAAGATGAAGCAAACCAATCTAATACAGAGTCCTATAATCAAAAAACAATTATCTGAAATATGTTTATCAGCTCTCACATTTAACAAATATAGAGGTGGATATAAATAGATAAACAGTAAAATTTAACTGAATCATTGTCGTTATTATCAAACAGTTAAACTTGTAGGTTTTAAAAATGTCTGAATGCTTCCATGTTTACAGCATAATAGAGAGACACAGTAACAACTCATTACAACTTCAAACAATAACGCTGTGTTTTGTACTAGCATACAGAGACCTTCAAACAGGCTGAATGAAACTGGCTAGTAAATTTAAGATTACAGAAAGCAATTGTAAAATGAAAGATGAAAATATCTGATGAAAAAAACAGCTTCTATTTCCTGTATTATAAGTGTTAAATCAGCTTCTTCCTTTAGTTATAACTGTGCTGTAATCAACTTCCTATTGCTATGCTTGACTCAGTTTATAAGTATTTTTGGTAAATTACTTGATAGGCCAGTGAAGTAATCATTTATTGAGTAACACTATTTCTGACTTTTTGGGTATGCATATCATAAACTATGGCTATAGCAACTAAGAATCCATCCATCCATCCATCCTTGCAGGGGCAGCAGCTTGAGCAGAGATGCCCAGACTTCCCTCTCCCCGGCCACTTCTTCTAGCTCTTCCGGGAGAATCCCGAGGCGTTCCCAGGCCAGCCGGGAGACATAGTCCCTCCAGCATGTCCTGGGTCTTCCCCGGGGCCTCCTCCCGGTTGGACGTGCCTGGAACACCTCACCAGGGAGGCATCCAGGAGGCATCCTGATCAGATGCCCGAGCCACCTCATCTGACTCCTCTCGATGTGGAGGAGCAGCGGCTCTACTCTGAGTCCCTCCTGGATGACTGAGCTTCTCACCCTATCTTTAAGGGAAAGCCCAGACACCCTGCGGATCAAACTCATTTCAGCCGCTTGTATTCGCGATCTCGTTCTTTCGGTCACTACCCATAGCTCATGACCATAGGTGAGGGTAGGAACATAGATCGACTGGTAAATTGAGAGCTTTGCCTTACGGCTCAGCTCCTTTTTCACCAAGACAGACCGATGCAGAGCCCGCATCACTGCGAACGCAGCACCGATCCGCCTGTTGATCTCACTCTCCATTCATTCCTCACTCGTGAACAAGACCCCGAGATACTTGAACTCCTCCACTTGGGGCAGGATCTCGCTCCCAACCCTGAGAGGGCACTCCCCCTTTTTCCAGCTGAGGACCATGGCCTCGGATTTGGAGGTGCTGATTCCTATCCCAGCCGCTTCACACTCAGCTGCGAACCGATCCACAGAGAGCTGAAGATCACGGCCTGATGAAGCAAACAGGACAACATCATCTGCAAAAAGCAGTGACCCAATCCTGAGTCCACCAAACCGGACCCCCTCAACACCCTGGCTGCGCCTAGAAATTCTGTCCATAAAAGTTATGAACAGAATCGGTGACAAAGGGCAGTCCTGGCGGAGTCCAACTCTCACTGGAAACGGGTTCGACTTACTGTCGGCAATGCGGACCAAGCTCTGACACCGGTTGTATAGAGACCGAACAGCCCTTATCAGGGGGTCCGGTACCCCATACTCCCGGAGCACCCCCCACAGGATTCCCCAAGGGACACGGTCGAACGATTTTTCCAAGTCCACAAAACACATGCAGACTGGTTGGGCAAACTCCAATGCACCCTCCAGGACTCTGCTAAGGGTGTAGAGCTGGTCCACTGTTCCGCGACCAGGACGAAAACCACACTGTTCCTCCTGAATCCGAGGTTCGACTATCCAACGGACCCTCTTCTCCAGAACCCCTGAATAGACTTTTCCAGGGAGGCTGAGGAGTGTGATCCCTCTATAGTTGGAACACACCCTCCGGTCCCCCTTCTTAAAGAGGGGGACCACCACCCCAGTCTGCCAATCCATAGGCACTGTCCCCGATGTCCATGCGATGCTGCAGAGACATGTCAACCAAGACATTCCTACAACATCCAGAGCCTTGAGGAACTCCAGGCGTATCTCATCCACCCCCGGGGCCCTGCCACCAAGGAGTTTTTTGACCACCTCGGTGACCTCAGTCCCAGAGACGGGGGAGCCCACCCCCGAGTCCCCAGGCTCTGCTTCCTCAGTGGAAGGCATGTTAGTGGGATTGAGGAGGTCTTCAAAGTACTCCCCCTACCGACCCACAATGTCCTGAGTCGAGGTCAGCAGCGTATCATCCCCACCATATACAGTGTTGACACTGCACTGCTTCCCCTTTCTGAGACGCCAGACCAGAATCTCCTCGAAGCCATCCGAAAGTCATTCTCCATGGCCTCCCCAAACTCCTCCCATGCCTGAGTTTTTGCCTCAGCAACCACCGAAGCCGCATTCCACTTGGCCTGCCGGTACTATTAGCTGCCTCCAGAGTCCAACAGGACAAAAGGTCCGGTAGGACGACTCCTTCAGCTTGACAGCATCCCTCACCACCGGTGTCCACCAACGGGTTTGGGGATTGCCGCCACAACAGGCACCGACCACCTTACGGCCACAGCTCCGGTCAGCCGCCTCAACAATAGAGGCACAGAACATGGCCCACTCAGACTCAATGTCCCCCACCTTCCTCGGGACGTGGTCGAAGTTCTGCTGGAGGTGGGAGTTGAAGCTACTTCTGACAGGGGACTCTGCCAGATGTTCCCAGCAGACCCTCACAACACGTTTGGGCCTAATAGGCCTGACCGGCATCCTCCCCCACCATTGAAGCCAACTCACCACCAGGTGGTGATCAGTTGACAGTTCCGCCCCTCTCTTCACCCGAGTGTCCAAGACATGTGGCCGCAAGTCCGACGACACGAAACTAAGAATATGTTTCTGAAATGGGACTCAAATGAATTCAATATAAAACAGGCTACTACAAAAATCAAGGCCTATGCAAAGACAAACTTTCAAAGTGTAAATGTAAATACAGTACCTAACATGATATTTCCACTACTATAAATACAAATATGGATAATGTCATAATGGCACAGCAATGTGAAAACACTCTGTTTGTGATACAACTATTTTTCTCAAATTTGTTTTCCTATTCCTTTCAAAAAAATCACGCTATCAAACTAAATTACTTGAAACCAGTATCTCTGTAATGTCAAGGTTAAAAAAAAGGGGATTTTTCCATTTTTGTAAATAAAATGTAGAAAATGATTTTAATAATATGACAGACTTAAATTACCTCTGAAGTACCCACTTTTCTTCTTTCAGGTACATAATTAATTGACCAGAGTGCCATTAAAGAGTTTCATATGCTGTTAGAACAAATATGCCTATAGCTGGAAGCTTCCCTAGGTAGGTAGTTCATTTCCAAGAAAATTTTACACCATGCAAACCAAGGAACATTCAAAGCAGATCTGTGATGAGGTGGGGACATGGATATATAGGCACAGAATATACAGTATACCTCATGGCACAGTGAAGTCAATCATTGAAAAAGTGAGAAAATATGGAACAACTGTAATTTGAAACTAGAAGCTGTAGGCAACAGAGGTAACCTACAAAACTGGCTCTGAAGTTGGTTATCTGACAGGAGACAAAGAGTATAAAAAGTGAGTACATGGAGTGAAGTCATCAATGGAGTCCCTTAGGGATATGCCTTTGGGCCGTTACTTTGCTGATTTTTATTAATGACACCACTTCCAGTATAGTTAGTAAATTTGTGAAATTCGAACAGGATACTGCAATTGGAGGAATGGCATACGAAAATAATTCAAAAAGACCCGGGCAATCTTCAGAACTGGGTGAACACTTGCAAAATGCAGTTTAATGTGGAAAACTGCAAAGTGGTACATGTGGGCAACAGGAACGTCAATTATAAATACAACATGGCAAGTATATTGTTACAGTGAATTGAAACACACAGCAAAAGCCACACTTGGAGTGGCATAAGACCAAAGTGGTTATTGTCCTGGAGTGACCTCAGTCCAGATAAGGATTTGTGGAATGACTTATTTTAAATGCTGCTTCTGACAAACAGTCCCTAAGCAATTTGATGGAGCTTAAGCAATTCTGCTAAGAAAAATGGTCAAAAATTCCAGATATGCAACACTGATAGAGACTCACAAGTGCAATGTCTCCTAAAAGTAATATTCCTGGGGGTTATGCTTATATGTATGTCATCGATTACTTTGATATGTTTAACTAATTTAGAAAAAAATCTTATTTTTTCAATTTAGCATTATACAAAGGTCTACTTGAGCAGTGTGTTGAAAACCCTATTTAAATGCTGGTTCAGTGTTGTGACTCAATAAAATGTGAAATCATCCAAGTGGAGGTGTTTTATGAGATAGATTAAAGTCCAGCATAACATTCTGAGATTCCGTTTAATTTTAATCTTTCTGTTTAAATTTAATCTAGTTAATTTTCTGAATTTGCTTTTTCCGTTGCATGAGTGCAGGAAACAGAAGTCTATTCTGGTAGCTTAGGATGCAAGACAGGAGAAGCCCTGTAAATTTTTTCAGTCCATGACAGGAGGACTCACCAATAAACATGAGAAAAATGAAAACAAAACTTTATAAAGATAGTATGAATATAAGAAGAACATTCAAACTCCACTCAGAGAATTGCCAGGTAAGGAGAAGATTCCATGTTTATGAAACTATGTGGCAACACTGCTATCTGCTGTGCCTCAATGCAACCCTTTACATCATAGTCAATTACATATGCTTCTAATAAATAATTAATTAGCAAACATATGAACTAATGAAAGGAACTGGTTGTGGTGCCTGGCATTTATGGCTAATCCATTGGTTTACCACCCCAAATCAAAATATGGAATATCAATATGGAAAATGGAATTAAAAATAGCAGTGATTCTTAAATTTACTTTCACTTTTACTTTATTGCAAGCAGTATGAACCCAAGACAACTCATATTTTGTCTAGTCAACTTCATTTCAGTTGTTAATATACATCCATTCCTGTATTTCAGGCCTGCAACACATTCCAAAAAAGTTGGGACTGGGCAAATTAGGGCCAGTAATGAGGTAAAAAAAAATAATGATGTGATTTCAAGCAGGAAATGTCAACAGGTGATTGTAATCATGATTTGGTACAAAAGCAGTATTCACAAAAGGCTGAATGTCTGAGGTGCAAAGACAGGCAGAGGATCTCCACTTTGTCAACAAATGCATGAGAAAATTATTGAAATGTTTAAATAAATGTTCCTCAAAGAAAGATTGGAAGGGATTTGCATATTATTCCATCATTAAACGATTCAAGGAATTTGGAGGAATTTCAGTGCTTAAAGGTCAAGGGCACAAGGCTAAGCTGAACAGTCGTGATCTCCGATCCCTCAGACAATACTGCATCAAGAACTGTCACTCTTTAATAGCTGATATAAACCCTTATGGGCAAGGGATTACTTTGGCAAACCTTTGGCAAGCACTACAATACAGAGTTACATTCACAAATGCCACTTAAAATTTCACTTTTCAAAAAGAAGCCTTATGTTAACCATGTCCAGAAATGGTACAGACTTCTCTGGGCTTTGAGGCATCTGGGATGAAACATCACACAGTGGAAACGTGTTGTGGACAGACGAATCAATATTCCAGATCATTTTTGGAAGAAAAATTATTGCCCTCTGTTCCGGACCAAAGATAAAAAGGACCATCCAGATTATTATCAGCAACAAATCCAAAAGCCAGGGTTTGTCATAGTATGGGGTTGTGTTGGTGCCGTTGGCAAAGGTAATTTTTTACTTCTGTGACGGCAGTATTAATGCAGAAAAGTAAATTGAGATTTTATGGCAACATACGCTGCCTTCAACATGACATCTCTTCCAGGGACATCCATGCATTTTTCAACAAGACAATACAAAACCACATTCTGCACACATTACAAAGGTATGGCTGTGGAAGAAGAGGGTCCAGGTACTGGACTGGCCTGCCTGCAGTCCTGACCTGTCCCCAGTAGAGAATGTGAGGAGAATTTTGAAGTGAAAAATGTGTCAACAACAACCCCGTACTGTTGCACGCCTTAAGTGTTTGCAGGAAGAATGGGACAAAATAAATGCTTAATTGCTTGATATCCTCAGTGCCAAAATATCTTTTAATTTTTGGATTCTTGCTCCTCTGTAGCCAATAAAGAAAAACTACATCTTATAGGAAGAACTGTTAGTTGTCATGCTACCATTCAAACATAACCCATAAATTAATTTTGCAACAATGTGAAGTAACCAGTCACCATGAACATTATAATACATAGACATGCTATTCCATATTTGTTAAAATAAAGTTTTTAGCTCTTTGTAGTTCTCTCTGAATTTTATGTTTTTATTTGTATTTGCTTTTAAATTGTTTTATATCATTTATTTGAAAGTGATTTTTATTTGTGTTTGCTGTGTAAGGTGCCTGTGATGTTGCTTGCTTTTGTGGTGTTATGTAATAATAACTTTTCACCTGCTTTCATTAAATTAAAAATGCAAAATGAAGCACTGGAGACAGTGCTACAAACAAAAGTGTGCTTCACACTCACCTCCTCTTCTCTGATTTCTGACACACAGAGAAGGAGCTGTTTCTCTCCCTCTGAAGATTCAAGCTCAGAAGCAGGCCAAGTGTTAAGTACAAACAAAACAAAACAAAACAAATCATAATGTATCTATCTTGTAGACTGCAATATCAGTGGCAAGAAGTCAGAAAGGCACCAGTCCTCTACCACCGAGACAAGACATTGGAAAGATAAAGCATTTTAACACTCTGCTAAAATGTAGTAAATAAAATGACAATGTTGTATATAAGCACACATTCTACACAGGGGTGATATGAGTAGGTGTTGTACTCCTGATCTATGTAAAACTTACAGCTTAGTTCTATATCTTAACTTTTGAAATAATTTGTTCATTTACTAATAATAGAGCAACAATAAACTGAATTTTCAAGGAGCAACTAAATCACAAGTCCTCAAGTTCAGTGCTGGAAGGCCGCAATGAGCAGGGGTTTTGCTCTAATCCAAAGTCAATCCATGTTGACAACAGAACATGATATTTAAATCAATGGCTTTCATTTTCTCATGTCAGGTCATTCTTCTATTGCAACTTTTTCTTTTCCAAGAATAACATCCAAATGATTTGTGGACGTGAGTAGATTAGTAATCCTTGATTCTTAAGTTTTTCCTCTTTCATTTTTCCCCAAATATTTACCAAAACACATTCAGAACACACTTAGGTGTAAACAGAACTACATTATAAGGTAAGCTTCTGGTACCTTTATCATTTGCATCACACTGTTAATTTATATCTATATGTAAAAAAAGTAATTATCATGTCAGAAAATGTATGCAAAGCAAATTAATCAGATGTATTTGGGGACTTTATTGATTGTTTTGGAAGCTGAAGCATTTTTAGTTTTTGTTTATTTCATCTAAGATAGGGATATCACATTATTTTAAATATTTTATAATAGTAAGTCATATTCAGACATAGGGTCCACAGAAATTAGTTATGTGTATTAGTAGAACACATAAGGTACTTTTTTTTTAAAGCATTTTACAATATATATTTAAAAACCAAACAAAAATAGCTTTAATAGACACCAGATTCCAACTCAGCTGATGTAAAACTGTTATCTATTGATGTACTATTGATATTTATTGGATGTAAAGAGTTCATGGCTAATTGTAACTCATATTTCTTAAACATTCAATTTTAAATAGGTTCCTGATGAAGAGTTTAAATCTGGAGTTGATCTCGTCCGTTACGGGAGATGGATGTCTGAAGCGGAACTCCATTAGCATCTGTGCTATTTTTTCTCTTTTTTTAATCATCCTGAGGTATCCTGTATTTACTCAACCTGAAGAGGCTCAATTACAGTATATGCAAGCATATATAAACATGTCCCGTAGAAAAGGGGCTCAGAAAGAAACGGAAAAGACAGCTAAAGCTTCATCCAAGCCTAGACGGGTATCAAGTCCAAGTTTAGGGTACAGCCTTTCAGAGACTGACCTGGAACAGATAGGCGAAAGCACGGATTTCCTGTGACCTAATGCTGCTACATCGTCACTAGTCGAGAGTGAAAGTGGGAGCGATTGTACAAGCGAGTTGGGCCAGGATAGCTCGTTGATTCCAGAAGTTTCATTGAAACTGAAAATGGTCTTACCTTTAACATTGTCAACTACTCCTTGTGACCTGGGAACATGGACTCCAACTGGGCTTGCCACTTCATCCGCAAAGCATGGAGAAGACCGAAACGATAAATCCGAGCTGAAGGTAATTAGCGCCGCAATGGCCACCGCTCAAGACATAAAGGAGCTTAAGAATAATATAAAGAAGGAAATAAATGATATAAAGAAAGAAATAAATGACATACACAAGACAAACGAAAAGCTACTTCAGGATATTAAAGTCCAAGAAAAACATTTAAATAATCACTCTGAGGCAAACTTTAAAGGTATGCTAGAAAAACTGAGGAACAAATACAGGAAAATGCATCTAAGTTTTAGAATAAACTTAGAGCACTGGGCGCTCAGTTGGAAGGCGTTAAGCAAATGTTCATGACTTGTATTGAAAGAGCTGAACAACTGGCATCTATCGCTGACGGAAAAGCAATGGCTACAAATTCTGAATGCAAAGTACTCGGAGACAGACTAGCTGTACTGGAAGATGGATGCAGAAGAAATAATATTAGAATCAAAGGTCTCCCTGACAATCGTGAAAGTCCAAACCTAGTGAAATTCGTATTCTCTAAAAATCATACACGATAGCAGCAGCTTACCACATAGGGGGATCAAACACCTCTAAACCTAGGTCTCTCATCATGCATTTTGAAAAATTACACTTTTAATTAAATTAAATTAAATATAATGCTACTTCTCAGACAGAAACATGAGATTATATTTGAAAATAACCACATTCGTATTTTCCCTGATTTCTCACCCTAAACAGCTGCTAAATGTGACACATTTTACAACATGAAACAGTGCTTTCAGAAAGCCGAGATCAGATACAGCCTCTTGTACCCTGCCAAACTTAAAGTGAACATTCAAGGCAAACTCTACATTTTTACTTCTACGGAGGAAGCAGAAAAAGAGCTAAAAAAACTGATCCCGACACTTTTTTGAAAAAATACAATCATGGGTCGCATTCTATCCTGGCATGGCAAAGAAGATCTTACCAGCTGTTTGATCCACTTGCAATGATACTGGTACCATAATTATACATCCTATTTACTTCTTGACCACTTTTTATTTATGTTTTAATTACAATTATGTGCATATATGTATGTATGTGTTTTTTTAAGGAGACTATTTAACATCATACCCTTTGTTAATTTTATTAGGGCTTACTATGCTTATCCAGGGCTACTGTTTAACATCATTCCCTGGGTTTACACTCTCAAGACGGTTCAAGATTGTATTTTATGCTTATAGTATTTGGACTGTATTGTCAATAGATATCTCTATTTTAATCCTTATACGCTGCTGCTGGTGGGCTTGTTTTGTTTTAACTGTGCTCTGTCTCTAGGTATGTCAGAGAACTGGGGCTTTGAGAAGTGTGGTCTAGCCTCACGTTGGGAGGCAAAATGGGGGGTGGGGGGAGGGGAAAGAAGAGAGCAAGCTGTTCTTAATCTATCCTTTTAATCCTTATACGTAGAAGTGCCAACATAACATTAGGCTTCATGGCAATAACTCCGGAGAAAATTGGCAATTAAGGTCAAACCTGTTTTATCTTAAGACTACAATATGACAACAAAAGTTCAGAAGCAATGTCTTCATGACCAAACAGTTACCTTTGTGAGCTGGAATGTTAAAGGGCTGAATCACAAATTAAAGAGAAAGATTCTCTCACCTAACAGGTCTAAACGCTAAAATAGTATTTTACAGGAGATCCACTTACTAAATAAGGATCAGTTTTGGCTACACAAAGATTGGACTGGCCAAATATTCCATTCTAGCTTTACAAAGAAAACTAGAGGTGTGGGAATTCTTATACATAGAACAATCTCATTTGTAGTATCAGATGTAGCATCTGATTCTGAAGGGAGATATGTGATTGTCATGGGTAATTTATTTAACTGTAAAGTGATTTTGATAAATATCTACGCACCCAATCTGGATGATAGGGACTTCATCCAAAACATATTTGCATTCATTCCCGATGTGAACACTCATAAAATTATAATGGCTGGGGACTTTAATTGTGTTTTAAATCCAGACCTACATAGGTCTCCTGCCACAGGGGAGATGACATCTAACACTGCAAAAACAATTACACAGTTTGTAACTAATCACAACTTATCAGCCCCTGGAACTTTCTAAACCCTAACTCAACAGCACATTTCTTCTACTCACCAGTGCATTACTGCTATTCAAGAACTGATTATTTTTTTTTATAGATAACAATTTCTTGCCTACAATTAAATCTCGTAAGTACAATACTATTATTGTTATACTACTATACAAAACCATGCCCCTTTGATCATGGAGTTAAAATCACTATTCCCCAAATACTCATCTCGCAGCTGGCGTCTTAACCCACTTTCATTAGCAGATGAGAACTGTACAGAATTTATATCGATTTTATTTTACAGAGAAATACATCCTCGGAAGTTTCTGCAGGAATACTCTGGGAAACTCTAAAGGCTTTCTTAAAAGGACAGATTATCTCATATCTTTCCCAGAAAAATAAATTGGAAACCAAGAAGATATCAGAGTTAATCAGTGAAATTACCAGAATAGATCAAGAACATGACAGGTGTCCAAATGAAGCACTTCTTAGGAAAAGACAGGCTCTGCATTCAGAATTCAACCTCTTGACAACTAAAGAAACAGAACAACTCATTTTTAAATCAAGACTTCATTACTATGAACATGGAGAGAAAGCTAATAAGATCTTAGCTCAACAAATCCACAAGCAGGAAGTTCACAATGCAATCCCAGCAATTACCGACACAGACGGAGACAAAATCATTGACCACAAAAATATAATGCACACATTTAGAGACTACTGTAAGTCTTTATATTCTACTGAGTTTAAAGAAGACAAGACACAACCTAACGCATTTCTGGATACATTACAGATACCACAACTAGATACTATCAGTGTAGAGGAATTGGATAAACCTCTTGGACTATCAGAATTACTAGATGCTATAAACTCACTTCAGAGTGGGTAAGCAACAGGCCCTGATGACTACCCTGCCGAATTTTATAAAAAATTCTCAATTAAGTTAGCTCCCCTTTTATTAGCAACATTTACAGAACCTAGAGACAATAAAATTCTACCTCAAACTTTTCGTCAAGCTTTAATTACCATCTTTCCTAAGCAAAATAAGGACTTATTACAATTTGCATCATACAGACCAATGTCACTTTTGAATAATGATGTTAACATTCTCTCCAAAGTTCTAGCTGTTAGGATTGAGAAAGTGCTTCCTTCAGTAATATAACAAGACCAAACTGGATTTATTAAAGGCATACACTTACCTTCCAATGCTCAACACCTGTTTAATGTAACATATTCATCCACAAAGTCTAACACCCCGGAGATATTATCATCGTTGGATGCAGAAAAAGCGTTTGATATGGTTGAATGGAACTACATTTTCAACATATTGGACAAATTTGGGTTTGGCCCGAACATTTGTGCTTGGATTAAACTACTGAATACCAGTCCAGAAGCTTCAGTTTATATTAACAACATTAATTCAGACTACTTCAAACGAGAATGTGGTACTAGAAAAGGATGTCCCTTGTCACCGCTTTTTGCAATTGCCATTTAGCCACTGGCAGTTCACTGTAGAAATGCTTATGAGATAAAGGGGATTATCAGAGAAGGACTTGAACAGAAAATTTCTCTCTATGCAGATGATATGGTACTGTATATATCCGATCCACAATATACCTTTCCTGCAGTCCTGACTGCACTAACAGAATTTCAAAAGATGTCTGGTCTCAGAATTAATTTGAACAAAAGTGTGCTCTTTCCAGTGAATTCTCAAGCGCACAATATTAGATTGGACACCTTTCCTTTTGTCACTGTAGATAAGTTTAAATAGCAAGGGATAAACATCACAAATAAACATAAAGCTCTTTATCAACAAAATTTTTCTGTCTGCATGGAAAAAATTAAGCAAGACTTGCATAGATGGTCTATCCTCCATCTCTCTTTAGCTGGAAGAATTAACATTGTTCCTAAGCTTCTTTTTCTATTTCAAAACATTCCAATATACATCAATAAATCATTGTTTAAGAAATTAGATTCAATCATATCCTCATTTATGTGGAATTCAAAACATCCACATATCCAAAGGGCAACCCTACAAAGACCTAAGGCAGAAGGTAGCTCTATGTAACTTTCAATTTTATTACTGGGCGGTAAATATACAAGCTATAAAAACCTGGATACTGACACAAATAGATGAACAGACACAGGCTTAGTCCGCAAAATAAGTAAAATCCTGCAGTACTTCTTTATATCCCTTGCTTTCCACCCCAATAAGTACAAGTCATCGCCAATATACTAACAACCCAATTGTGCTTCACTCATTCAGAATATGGAACCAATGTAGGAAGTATTTTAAGATAGAGAAGCTTTTATCTGTGGCACCTCTGCACAACAACCACTTTTTTCCACCTTCTCAAACGTACACAGTTTTTAATGTCTGGAAAACATTTGGGATTAAGTCACTTAGAGATCTGTACATAGACAACGTCTTCACATCCTACAAATAATTACAGTCCAAATTTAACTTTCCAGCAACACATTTCTATCACTACCTTCAAATTAGAAACTTTGTTAAACAAAACCTGCCCAATTTCCCTCACCTCCCACCTACCTCTATTCCGGAAAAAATATTGATCAGTCTTGAGGACTGAGACAGCATTTCCGTAATATATACAAACATTGTAAAGTCCCTCCCTTTCAAAGATCCCAGAGTACAGTGAGAAAAGGATCTCTCACTCAACATCTCAGAAAAGGAGTGGAAGGTATCAATGCACAGAATTCACTCAAGCTCCATATGCGCAAAGCATACAAATATTTAACTTAAAATTATATATCAAGCACATCTGTCTCGTTAGAAATTGTCCATAATGTTTCCAGGGCAAGATCCAACCTGCGAATGTTGCAATCAAGTTCCAGCCTCATTGGGCCACATGTTTTCAGACAGCCTTGAGGTTACAATCCCTCCTAATCCATTAACAGCTGTGTTTGATGGACTCCCAAATGGGCTTAAAGTGGAGAAGGACAAACATGTGCCTTTACTTCACAATTGGCACACAGACTTTGGCTCAACTGGAAGAATCCTAACTCACTTATTTTAAGTCAGTGGGTAACTGCTGTTATAAAAAAATCAAATTCTCACTTAGAGGATCTGAACATGGCAGGATCTAATCAATAACATTTTAGAATAAGCATTTATATTGAGGAAGTGGATTCTCTCCCCTCTTTTTTATTCTATTTATTTTAATTCATTTATTTATTTACATATTTTTACTATTATTAAAGAAGTTTTACTCTGCTGTCCTACCTCTCTTTCTCATGAGTGGGGGTTGATTTGTTTTTAACCTAGTTTTCTTAAACTTGACTTGCTTGTATGGAATGTTATTTTATTTTAATAAAATCAATAAAATGTGGGAAAAAAAGAGTTTAAATCTATGAAAAAGGTTGTTCAACTATACATGTGTTTCAGTACCTTGCATTGGGTATTTGTTTTGCCATCGGGAAAACTATCGGATATGTAAAACTAGAAAACATGGAAGTTAAAATAAACTGTATTAAGGTAATTTAAAAAGTAAATTAATCAGTACTTGAGGTCGCACAGAACACTTCTCTGTTTTAAGACAGATGATTTTGAAAATTTGCAGTGCTATTTAAATGGAAACTTTTTAAATTTCAAAATTTTGTACGGTTAGCTCTATTTGTAAGTGATTTCTAAGTAAATTTGTCCACAAAATGTTTTATGAATGCTTGCCATATTTAGTTTAGAACATATATGAATTATTGAATGAATAGCATAACTGCCGCAATATGAAAAATCTGGTATATTTTTTCAAAAACATAGGGAACTCGAATCTTTTGCCTAACGTTGAAAAAATGTATTGTTTTAATGTTAGGGTTCAGAGTTTTAACAGAAAAGAGAAAGAGTCAGAAGAATATAACAGAAATTTTCTCTATAATTTTATTTTTACCAAAATCTGAATACCATATATGCCACAGTTTTAATTTACTAGAGAATAAAAGCTTTTCTTTAAAGTTTACTATGACTAAAAAGTTAAGCATGGATGGCTGGCATATTAAAATAATTTTACACTCCAGACTCTCCTACAATGTACAATTATTATTATGTTAAAATTTGTGCTGTGTGCACATGTTTTTGTTAAATTAGAAACACTTGGATTAAAAATTCAAATTCCATTTCATTGCAAGTCAGTATGCTAAACTGTTCTGGATTCAGCATTATCTTTACTCTTTGATGTGGTTTGGCCTTTGATGTTTGTTTCTTTTTATGTCACTATAAACACACAATGTTTTTGAGAATTATTTAAATGTCAGATAGTTCATTTACATCTCAGCGGCCATCTTACTTTCAGGTAAGACAGCAAAGAAATGATGTTAAAGAGATTATTCTAGTTTGATTAGCCATTGGACTTTTGGTGAGTATGGTGAAATCCTCTGCAGTACTCAATGTAGACTGATGACAAAAGAAGACAATAGTCTTCAAAATTTAGCAGTCTCTCTTTTAGAAATGAGAAACGCAAAATGCAGTTTATGGCGTATATATGTATTTAAAGTACAAAAAGCAATAAACTTACCAGATAAAGCTCTACAGAAGAAACTGATATAGTTTTCTCTCTAATTATCAGAATGATATACAAAACATCTGCTTATAGCGTTTCAGGAATCAGCATCTTTTCTTTAAATGATAAATATTCACATATGTGGTAATTAACATAATCTATCTGTATTTGAGCTCTTCTTAAATTCAACTCAAACTTTTGATGTTAATTATGTACTGTATATGAACTTTATTAAATATGTACTATACAAGGCCCATCTGTATACTCCACAGAGAGCTGCAAAAGAGCTTTTTATAAGCAATCTTTTGTGAGTCTCTCAGTTAAAGGTCTTTTTTTCAAGTGAAAGAGGTAGACCATTTTCTTAAACAGGGGCTAATCAAGTTGACTACAACAGTAAAAGTATAATATAGATAAAATGATAATATTTATTTGTGTGCAAATATCCTCATGATATTTAGCATTGATCCATAACAATGTGGACTAAATTTAAAGAGTACATATGAACCAACACACTCTTTCAACAAAATCTTTCTGTTGGTAACTGTAATTATGTTTACAAACTGTTTGAAAAGACCTAAAGAAAAGTTACAAATCTACAAGAAGGTCTGAATCTATGCTGTGTATAGATTAAACAAATCAGAAATTTATATATATAAAACTTTCATTCATTTTCCAAACTTGCAAATTCCAAACAGCAATGTAATTAAAACAGAAATATATTTAATACTAGCAAAATACCCGTGCTTCGCAGCGGAGAAGTAGTGTGTTAAAGAGGTTATGTAAACATATATATACATAAACATATATACATATATATATACATATCTACATATACACATATCTACATATACATATATATACATATACACATCCGCATATACATATATATATATATATACAAATTTACATATCTACATATATATATATATACATATAAATATAGACATACATACATACATTCACACATATATATATATATATATATATATATATATACTGTATATATATATATATATATCTACTTATTGGCTCCTGAATTTAGGATATAGCGGGTTGGATAATGGATGGATGGACATTTGTATGCATAGCCCTATTTGCCCGTTTTCGTTTTTTTTCTTTCTTCAGTAATATTTCAGCAAACCCGGAGCTTGTCAGTTCAAATCCTAGTACTGACAGCACTGTGTGACCCTGAGGAAGTCACTTCACATGCCTGTGCTGCAAAAAACAAAAGTAATGTAACAAATTGTACCTCAGATGTTGCAAGTTGCTGGAATAAAGGCATAAGTAAAATACATATGTATTATACACATAGGAACTATTAATTTATTTTCAGTTAAGTCATCTGCAGCAAACCTTTATAAATGAGGGTTTCTCCTTTTTAGATTTCTGTTTCTTCTTCATTGACGTTTTCTCTTGGAGAGCTTTTTTCATTTCATTGAAAATTAAAGCAGCAGCTGCCAAAATATGTAGCTTTCTTATTAATTTTTCAACATTGTGTAATAAATTTATAAAGTAACATAAAAGGTTTAAATACTGGTTATCCTTTTACACTAAAATATTACTAAAGAGATACAAAAAAAGTAAAATGCATATGTTCTTTTTCTTTAAGGAGATTAAATATTACTGAAGAAAGAAAAAAAAAAACTAAAACAGCCAAATGGGGCTACGCATACAAACTTAAAAGGTTTAAATAAAACAGAAATATACACTTTTATTTTTACTTCCTTAACTTGTGGAGGGTGTATCCTGTAGCAAAGCCCTAACTTTTTTCGTGAAAGCCTGTTTCAGTCAATTAGTCTTAAAAACAGGTGTAAAGATATTGACAATAAGCTACGCAAACCCACCAAGACACGGAATCGTTTAAATCAAGTATCATTACATCTTCCTTTCTTAAAGAGAAGTAAGGCAGTACTTATAAGCTTACATATATATATATATATATAAACATACATACATATATATATATATATATATATATATATATACAGTATATATATATCTATATATATCTATATCTATATATGTATATCTATATATATCTATATCTCTATATACATCTATATATATTATGCACATACTAAATCGACAGGACACACATTCAACTGGGACAACGTAAAAGTAAAATTTAAGGCCAGTACAAAAAGCGCCAGAGAGTTGGCCGAGTCTTGGCTATCAGATGAAAACGCCATCAACAGACACTTGGACATAAACCCAGCATATGCCAACTTAAGAAGGACATATACACATTAATTAAACTATACAACCCCCCCCCCCCTTGATTATACTGACTTAGTCACCTCCACCCACCCCCCCAATGCCCCCCCCCATACTGAATGTGTTGCTATATATTGCCTTTGATTCTTGTAAGTCTAAGCATTATCCTCTGATGAAGACCCCTGATAGGGGTTGAAAGCTCAGGAATAAAACTATTTTATGATACGTGATTCGTTTTTTCTCCCTTTGTGGATCTCCAACTGCAAATATATATATATATATATATATATATCTTCCTATATATTTATATATATATATATATATATATATCTATATCTAAATCCCCGCGAAGTACTGCTTTTAAATTTTTATTAAGAAGAAAAGCTTTTTAAATTGAGGGAAAATATCCCAGTAACAATTTG
This sequence comes from Erpetoichthys calabaricus, assembly GCF_900747795.2. NCBI lineage: Eukaryota > Metazoa > Chordata > Cladistia > Polypteriformes > Polypteridae > Erpetoichthys > Erpetoichthys calabaricus. Next base: position 72,193,754 of record NC_041396.2, on the reverse strand, counting down.
TTATGGATCTGTTTTTTTGTGAAGCAGCCTTAACACAGCTTTTCCGCCGTTTTAGAAACGAACGCCATATAAGGTCTTCCTTTTTCCTTGCTTCGCCAAAGAAGGAGCCTTTTTATTAAACCCAAGGGTTCTTCGCTTTTTTTTGTTGTTTGTTTATTACGATTGTTATAGTTCTGTTTGTATACGACGTTGTCAGTTCAGCACTCCGGTTGTAATATGACCAAGCCGTGCAAGCTTACTGTTAAGAATGCAACGTATAGTTGTACATGAGAAAAGCAATCTTGCCTCAAATCAATGGAAACCTTTTGTAAGTCTATGAACTTAATTTAAAGTTTAGGTTTACACGGTGCTTTCTTTCCGAAGTACCTGCACTCATGAATATGTCTGTATGCGTCAGTCACTCAAATCCCCGCGCTTTGCACCGGCGAAGTACTGCTTTTAAATTTTTATTAAGAAGAAAAGAAAACCTTTTAAAATTGAGGGAAAATATACCAATAACAGTTTGTTAAGGATCTGTTTTTATGTGAAGCTGCCTTCACTCGAGTGATCACTTCGAGCTGACTTGCTGGCTAACCATAAGTGTTACCTGGTAGGTAACCACCCATACAATCAGATTGTGAATCAGACTACGAATGCCGTGAATGTAATTACCCCGATCTACATGCTGTCAAATAAACGAACCACATGCCGTGGCACAATTTTAGGGGCTTCGCCTCTAGCGCTGACGAACGAGGTTCGATTCCCGTAAGGGAGTGAAGTGAGTGGGTGGTTACCTACCAGGTAACGCTTATGGTTGGCCAGCAAGTCAGGTAACATCAGCCACGGTGCCTTCAGTTGTGAGAAGCAGATCATAGAATGGATGAAAATAGTTTACTGTCAAATAATGCAAAGAGTACGCGACACGTCTTTCCCCCTTATTCTTGGCTCATCAGGCATACACACTCACTGCACTCACTTACGGGAATCGAACCTCGGACATCAGCGCGAGAGGGGCTTCGCAGCGGTGAAGTGTTGCTTTTAAATTTTAATTAAGAAGAAAAGAAAACCTTTTTAAATTAAGTCTTAAAAAGAGGTGTAAAGATATTGACAATAAGCTACGCAAACCCACCAAGACATGCAATCGTTTAAATCAAGGAGCGAGTCGAAAAACACCATCCCATAATATTAGTTAACGATTAACACATTTCTATATGTATTGTAAGCATACAATACAACTGATAATATGTTGCGCTTATTTATCTGGTGTACCGACATTTTTGCGCGTTTAATGGCTGAAATCTAACGTAGTTTGTGCCCTTCAGAATGAAAAGAGTTTGCATTTACCTTTTTAATAAAAGGCGAGCTTTTAAGCCTGAGAAATCACCCCGTAAAAGACACTCAACAATTACACAGTATTAAAAGACAGTCAACAATTAACGTCATTTACCTTCGTTCCTGCGTTTGACTTGTGCTGTAAATCTCTTCCTCGTTTTCAGTTCACGTGATTACGTAGGAGGCGTAATACGTGATGACGTGATACGTGACTCCGCCTCCTCCATTAGAGTATATGGACAAAAAACAGGTTCCAGTTATGACCATTACGCGTAGAATTTCGAAATGAAACCTGCCTAACTTTTGTAAGTAAGCTGTAAGGATTGAGCCTGCCAAATTTCAGCCTTCTACCTACACGGGAAGTTGGAGAATTAGTGATGAGTGAGTCAGTCAGTCAGTGAGGGCTTTGCCTTTTATTAGTATAGATATACTAAAAAGGAATAGTAACATATAAAAATCAAAATGGAAAAACATTATTCAAATATATATATATATATATATAAACAAGAACATAGTTAGATCTGTCTCATTCTTCAAATTTCCAGGAATTTCACAAGAGCAGATGAAAAATGATCTTCAGTAGAAATTGCCCTGTTCAATCTACTCTGGTACGTAGCACACAAAACCCTCAACAGAAAAAGCAGATTTCAAATGAAATGAAGTGAAGTGAAAAGAAAAGTGACATTATTAGACCTTTTGATGGGTGTTCCCTGTATAAAAAGCTAAAGAAGGATTACCATATTCCATATATAGTAAGTTATGCTTCATTCTTCACCACTAACATCTGGTATTTAAGTATATACTTGCCATCATATGGTCTGTTCTAAATTCACAGTAATAAAAAGTACACTATTTTTATTTAGCAAATAGAAGAAAGTTGCCATGAACACTAAAAAGGAGCCATATTGTATTTACTGTACTTATAAATACTGTACACATTATAAGAATGCAAGATTTAAAATAAAAAACAGCTCTTTTTAATTATTATTTTCAACCTACAGTAGTCTCATATTTTTTATCGAGCTATGTAAAGTTGCTCTATTATTAATGCGTATAACAATTCATGCCAAGACTTGAGGATACCTTTACAAAAAGCATGGGGATAGCTCGAAGATGAGTATGATGCAGTTTGGACAAAATTAGTATCTTCAAATCTGAACTTATAATCTTTTACCAAAAAAGTGTCTTGCTTTTTACAGGAAAATGGCAAGCAGCTGTCCCAAGTGGAGGAGTTCAGGTACACAAAGTTTTATTCAGGACTCAGTGAGAGAAGAGGCTGACCAGCACATTGGGATAGCAATCAGAATTTTATTTCACTTGTACCTGTCCAACTCCCATCCTAAAATTTCCTGAAATGCCCATTCTGACTTGGTCTTCCCCTAAAACATTAAGATGACTGAACAGTCTCAAAAAAAACCAACCACCAGGCCCCATAGTCAAATAATCAAGCGAAAGTAGGCATTACTAACAAATTAATCAAAACATTTGTCAAGATAAAGAACTCACAGAAAGGGCATTCTGGACAACTACAGGGTACTAAGCACTGCCTGCTCCAAAAAAAAATAACAGTAATTAATAAACCAAACAGAACAGTAAAACATATAAACAACAACATTGAAACATGCATTTACTCCACTTGTCACTTTTGTAACAAAGATAAAAGAAAAGTAAGAAAACTCAAATGGAGTCATGGTGTTGAGAGCAGGCTAGTGTTTGGGTCTTCTACTGCCATGCCCAAATTATTTAATCCCTTTATAATTCTGTGCAACTTTTTTCTAGTTAGTTGTTCTACTTAAGGTTTATTAAAATGGAAAAAACGTTGCAAATGGAGTCATGATGACTCCAGCTAAAAAGGTCTACACATTTTCCTTGAATTTGCAATGGTTGTATTTATACTGCTATTCAAAAAGAAGAATTTGCCAAAGACACTGCCCTCTCTTTAATTAATACACGTTAAATTACTGGCCAAGGTTTTGTCACAATGACTTTGTGCATTAAAATCAAATACATTGAATTGTACATTTAATTAAATTGTGTTTAACCTATGATGGTACAAGAAGGCCTTTACACATTGTAGATTCATCCTGTTGCAGAAACCCTGCAGCAATTTTATCACTTGATAAAGAAAATGCTTTTCACTGTTAAAACTGGCTACATGGGTCAAGTATCACAGATTAACTAGCTTCCTTGTAAAATGCTGTATTAAAACTGATTATAGTTCATAATGTCAAGTTGAATGCTAGCTCCTAAAATATTGTTAGTAAGTATACCAACCTATAAGTATCTGGCTTAAAGCTGCAAAAATATGATTTGAGATCAAGTGACTCTTAATGTCAAAATCATAACTTACCTCATGCTCCTTATGTCCCAGCCACGGATTGCTGTGTCATTAGCTGTTGCTATCTGTGTGCAATTGTGATGGGGACTCCATCGACCAGATGTGAACTTCAGCTGCCCCTTTCCTTCAAGTGTTGTGGAACTAGAAATCTACATTGAAAACATTTTTAAAATTCCAAATAAGTCAAAATCACATAATGGAAATGTTCAGATATTACAAGTTTTATCCCACAGGGCATTGCTGAGCTGGTATCTTATCTGACTGGACTAAACGAGCAAAACAATTGCACATAAAGTGCTTTCCCTTTAGGGCTGCATTAGTCTGTAAGTGAAATATTCTGGAAAATTACTAGTTTGCTCTTTAATGCTTAATATACTGTACTATCGAATAGTTTAGTACTGCAGTAGTGCCTGCCAGATGCATTGTATTTGGGCTCAGGTGCCAGGTCAGGGTGTTAGATTTAACTATCTGCTTGTCATATTTGAATCTTTTCAGATGGTAAGCATATATTTTTACTTCCACTACTGTACATCGAACAAGAAATGTTGATATGAGTCCAAACACACTTACTGGTTACAGTTTTCCAACAATGGAGATCTCTAACTAAATATTAAAAAAGCTGTACCTAAAATCCATCAATAAGTTAATTTTTCCCCACATCCAGCAACATTCAATACCCCAGAATGACAAAGTGAAAACAGAATTTTGTTTGCACATTTATTAAAAAAATAATTTAAAACAAAAAAAATGGAAACATCATATTGACAAAAGTATTCAGAACCCTTTTCTGTGTACTTAGCTGAAGCACCTATAGCAGCCATTTAAGCCTGGAGTCTTCTTGGATTTGAAATGAGAAGCATCCCACACCTGGATATAAGGATTTTCTGATATTCTTCTTTGTAGATCATCTCAAGCTCTGTTAGGTTGAATGGTGACCATCAGTAAACAGTTATTTTCAGGTCTGTCCACAGGTGTAGGATTGAATCTGGACTCTGGCTGGGCAAGTACAAAACAGAGTTATCCCTAAACCACTCCTGTGTTGTCTGTTTTCTGCTTGGGGTCATTGTCCTTTTGGAAGGTGAACCTTCAGCCTAGTCTGAGATCCAGAGTGCTCTGGATTAGGTTTTCATTAAAGATACAGTGTCTCTGTATTTTACTCTGTTCAACCTTCCCTCAACCCTGACTGATGGGAATGTTGCAGTGATGGTCCTTCGGGAAGTTTCCACACAGGTTCTCTGGAGCATAATCAGAGTGTCCATCACGTTCATCATTATCATGGTCTTTCTCCCATAATTGCTTAGTTTGGTGAGGTGGTCTGCACTAGGAAGAGTTGTGATTGTCCCATATTTCTTGCATTTAAGAATTATGAAGGCTATGGTGCTCTACGGAACCTTCAATACTGATGGACTTTTTGTAGACTTCCCCAAATCTTTAGCCTTCCCCCAACATCTGTGTTCATATAATTCTGTCTCTAAGCACCTCAGACAATTCCTTCAAACTCATGGCTTGGTTTTTGCTGATATACATTGTCAACTGTGGGATCTTATACAGCACAGGTGTCGAACTCTTGTCCTGGAGGGCTGCAGTGTTACAGGGTTTTATTCTAACCGTCTTCTTAATTAGTGACCAGTTTTTTCTGCTAATTAACTTCTTTTGCCTTAGTGTTAATTAACATGACTTAGGCCCCTTTGTTGTTTCATTTTCCTTAATTGGCAGCCAAATAATAGACACAAAACGAGCCACCAAATGACCAGCTCACCCGTGCCCATCGTACAATGTCTGAAAATAAAGAAAGGTGAAGGTCTCAGTAAGGCTGATCTCTCAGGTCACCAAAATATTTTGACGGTGCTCACAGAAAGAACAGAAAAACAATAGTTTTTGATAATGTGTGCTGTGGCAGAATGAGAGCAGCAACAAGCCATGGGACTAAATAACAGGTTCAATTAACAAGAGTGGGCTTCTAATTAAGAAACTGGTTGGAGTGAAATTGGTTGAAGCCTCAATTTAGCCAGTCATCTGTTGGTTTGTTTCACATCTCATTTCTGTTTGGCTGTCTTTTAATGAAATAAAGAATCAATTCAGAGGACTAAATCCTTAAAAACAAGGCTATTAAGATAAAGGAGAAAATAAGTTAATTAGCAGTGAAAACTGGTCACTGATTAGGAAAAGGGTTAGAATGAAAACCTGTAGCCACTGCGGCCCTCCAGGCCTGGAGTTCGACATCCCTGTTATACAGAATAGTGTGTGCCTTTCCTTTTTCCATTGAAAACATGTCAATGATGATCAGTAGAATGGGATGCACCTAAGCCACATTTCAAGTGTCTGAATATTTGTGTCAGTGTTATATTTCAATTTATTAGTGTTAATAAATTTGTAAAAAAAAAATACAAAAATCATGTTTTAAGTTTTTCATTTTGGGGTTTTGAGTGTTGCATGATGTAAGTAAAAAAATAATTAATTTTAACTTTTTTACACAAAAGAACGCTCTAAAACTGAATTTAATTATCCAAAATTTACTTTTGAGACTAGAACTCATAATGAGTCCAGAAAATAAATCTCAAAAAGACCATTCAGTATATCAAGTTCATTTGGCTAGTTCACTGCCAAGTTGTTGCAAACTTTTAGCTGGACACATTTTAAAAATTGTCAAGGCTTTCGCTTCAACTACATGACTTAAACATTTGCGCCAGACATTCTGACTTCCACCTTAAATGCAACTGTCTTTAATTTCCACAGGTGTCCTTGAGTACATGATTCATTATTTAACTGAGAGAATTCTGATGGATTCATATTAGCTAGCAATGCCTTTGAGCCGGATTAGGTAATTTAAAAACACTTCTCTGCATTGTGTATTTTAGAAATATTTGGTAGAAAATAACTTCAGAAATAGAAGTATGTTCAACTAGCAAATCAGAAAATAAAAATTAAAAAGCAGAAGTGAGCTCAAGTGGGCATTTTTAGTGGTGAATACAGAAATTAGTCTGGAAAAAATTCATCACACTTAACATAACAAAAATGTTAGGAGGGCTGTAGCCTATTCCAGCAGAAACTGAACAAGGCAGGAACCAATACTAAATAAATTATTATGTTTTCAATATAAATTTCTAAGTGTAAAAAGATTATGTGTCATTATGAAGTCAAAATAGTATCAAGTATAATTTTATGCCTTTGTGCATTTTTGGATTTTATTTTTATAAAACATTATTTTATTGTTGCTACTGAAACATGTGAAAGAAAAATTAGACTTGCGAGTCACATAGTCATTTAGGATAAAGTGTTTTGATATGCTTTCCATATTAAAATACAGCTGTCAGAAACCTGTTTAAGCATCTCTGGAAACCAGATAAAGTCCACATAAACAACAAATTGTACTGAAAGATGACTAGGAGGTGACTAAGAAGTCAGCAGATGTCCTGTGGACAACCAGAATGGACAGTTGTTGCATTCACAGAAATTTCAAGGGTGCTGCCTCAACCCAAAGGGTCTATGAAGAACCAGAAAATAATAACAACAACAACATTTATTTATATAGCACATTTTCATACAAATGGTGTAGCTCAAAGTGCTTTACAAGATGAAGAAAGAAAAGATTACAAAAACAAAAATAAGATTAGGCAATACTAAATAACAAAGAGTAAAGTAAGGTCCGATGGCCAGGAGGACAGAAAAATCAAAACCACAAGAACAAAACTGCAGAGTGCTGGAGAAAAAAAACAAAATCTGCAGTGGTTCCAAAGCAACTAGACAGCCCAGCCCCCACTCTACCTAACAAAAATGATCTAAATCAGTCATCATGGTTTTCAGGCTTCACGTGAAAAGATTTGATGATGAATAAAACCGACTATTATTTTAGTATTTAAGTAATTTATGTTTAAACCAATGAACCAACCAGAGTAAAATGTACGCATTGATTGACGTAAATTCGATAGTTTATAAAATGAACCTCTATCCTTTGTTCCTCCAGTCATTCTGACCATGTTGTAACGGACTGCTGTGAAGGATGCTCCCTTTAAGGCATTTGCAGAGAAGTAATTATATGATGCAATGAGCAACTTTCCTCTGCCTGATTATTGACTCAATAGGTTTTATCAGACTTGTCTTAGTAAAGGATAAGTTTCTTTCTCTAATTAATATGTTTGATTCATACCACAGTTTTGGCGTCATTGGGTGGGAGGTCCTTTTCCTCTGGTGAGGGACATCCAACAGACTTGGCCATCTTGTTCCCATTTTCATGGGACTTACGTCTGGAGGATGAGACGGTCAAACATGAATGGTAGGAGAAAAACTTGTTCTTTTGAGATTAAGGTAGTTTGTTTGACTCCAAGTCGTTAGCATAGACGTGTTTTGTGCCTAGAGTTAGGGTTAGTTTTAGTGTAGTTAGGTTAGAGATGGGTAACCGTGGCTTGATTAGTTCGCCAGCAGTGTTAAGAATAGGTCATCTTAAAGAAAGAGTAAAAAGGTATCAGTAAACAACAAAGCTAGGAAATAGCTAGGTAAAGGTCCTGTTTTGAAATAGGAATTTGTCATTAAAATAGTGAACTGCAGGACGGTGAGGAATAGGATTTTTAGTGTAGCTACCCGTAGGACGGGGATCGAATTTTTAAGTGAATGACACATATTGGGATCTGTTGGATGGGCCATAGGACGTTGCAAGCCATGTATATATGCAAATAGGTTACAACCAGCAGGACCTGTAAGACAGTGAAACCTGTGGGGCCTGTAGGATGGGCCCTAAGATGGCACAAGCCCACAGGTAAAATGATTGCAGTTGTAGTAAAAACAGGAACAGGAGAAAAGTAAAGAACAAGAAAATACAATAAATTTAATCAAAGGGGTAAAATAGTAACTAAGCAATTTACATAGATTTAGGAAAATGAAGAGAAGTTTAACTATAGCAATGCTTGTGAAACTGGTATGTACAGAAGTTGTTTGAAACAAAGTGGGATTGGTTAAAATAAACTCCAAGCTATGGAGTCATGGAACCGAGGAGAGAGTGCAGCAAGAGAGTAAGAGAGATGAGAGATCGAGAGAACATATGAAAAGAATGAAAGGTGTAAAATGCTGCTTTAGTTATTTTAGAAAGTGAAATGGATTAGAAGAAATCAAGTGTGTTGAAAGAATGCACCGTGTGTTTGAACAAAACTGTTCATTGCATTATTTAATGACACCTCGGCAAATGCCTCAGTTATCTTGCTGAAAATATGTGTCAATCCTCCATTCAGAAGATATCAGCACTATTTTCATGAATGCAAGTCATTGGCTTTTGTATTTAAATTGCAAGGGTTGTACCCAAGCTTCCTACCGATGTTATAATCAGCTGGGATTCTTTCTAACCCTAACCCTGTTTCCGTCTTTACAGCTCTAAGTATCACAGTTCGTAAAAACACTGTAAGCACTATCCCACAAAGTTAATTTCACTTATACTTTGTTTCACTAAATTCAACAGGTTTGAACCATTCCCTGTATCTCCCATACCTTCCATAGATCCATAAGTGCCTGCAGATAACTAGCTTTTTCTCCAATAACTTCCATAACTCTATAAAAATAGTACCTGTTCATGCATTAGCTGAAGAGTAATAAATAATGCAGATGGGCAAGCCTTTCTCCTGTCTGATTATTGACTGAAAGGTTTTATCAAATTTGTCCTCTTAGAGGATAAGTTTCTTTCTTTAATTAAGATGTTGATTTCTACCGCAAACATCATTTTGTTTTTCCATGGGTGATTAAATGATTTTTATAATGGCTATACATGGTTTCTGGTTACTTGACTCATCATGGGACCCACACCTCATGATGCAGTCACTATAAAAAATGGTAGCACATTAGTCTTAGCATCTGAGTTTTGGATTCCTTATAAAACGACTCCCTTCTTTAGCTACTACTTTCTTAGCACTGAGGAAGCTAAAATGTATTTCCAAGAATACTTCAATGTTTTAGAACCTGTTGGCAACCTTTTCCTGACTTCATCTGATGCTTAGCAATTCTGCCTTAAATGCCTAACTTTCCAACTTACAAACTCATGCAATGCTATATGACTGTCTCTTTCTCTAATGCAAATACATTAATATGTCTTAGTTTTCCTATCAGTTTTCATTCTTGTTACCTCTGTGCATGCCAGCTTCCTTCCTCGTCCACTTCAAAAAGACAAATTCATTAATATTTTGTAAGATGTGACACTGAAATGTACTAATGCATACGTTTTAAACAGTTTTATGTACATCAAACCAGAAGGACATAAGCACAACTGACCACAGGAGGATAAAACACTGGCAACACTTTAGTTTAGTACTGCAAAAATTAATCTACAACTCAGATAGTTATGCAGTACCTTAATTGGATATACCTAAAACTTTAACATTTGATTGAGGAGTGCTGTGGGTGTTTGTATGTGTATTTGATTTTAGAGGCGTAATACACATTAAGATGACATGATTTATCAATGACTAAGCTTGGATTTTTGGGGGAGATTGAAATGTGTGAAGTATGCCAGTACACTCGAACAGACAGCCAGTATGCACTGAACACTGCTGGTATGCAACTGCTAAAAACTAAGAACTGTCAATACTTCTGAAGCTCTGCTGTTTTGTAATAAAATCTTAACAAAGGCTTCTTTGGGTCTTAATAACACTTAAAAACGTCAGTAAAGTGGCTATTCATCCCTGTGCAGTATGCCATTTGACTTGATGGTAAAATGATTTGATCCAGCTTTGACCATTTTAAACTAAAGTTATTTTAAACTGCAGGGATAAACAACCACTTTACTGATGCTTTGTGAATGTTATTAAGACCAAAAGAAACTTTTGTTAATATCTTGTTACATAACAGTATACGACTGATAGATGCATTTTTTCCAGTATCTAAAGTGTTATCTAAATATTTATCCCTTAACAACAAAACAGATGTTGAGGCAGGAATGTTGTATTGCCAATATATTACATTAACATCTCCTGGACTTGATAGGTAGATAACTTATACAAGTAGATAGAAACTGCTGCAGAGGCAATGATAGGCCATATTGGATAGCCTATTGTGAATTTGTGAAGCAACAGGTATATCACTACTGATAAAAAACTTTTGAACATGAATGAATCCACTTTTAGCAAAGAAAAGTTTCACAATCATTCCTTTTTTATTAAAAATAGTATATTTCAAACTATTTCATAAATCCATTATATAGCCTTAACATGTGGGTTACACTTTGAAGAGTACAAATTCTAATTGCCATGCATTGTGCACTTTCTCCTTTGCCCATCTTTTGATTTTATTAAAATTTCACAAAGAAGATTAAGCACATGCTAAATAACACATTTTTAAACAATTATGAAACATTTGTTTATGGTCTAGCAAATAAAGATCTGGGATATTTTACAATACTTAATAAAACCACTTGTACTAATTTAGTATTTTATAGCATCTTGTATGAAATTTGCAAACCATCATTATTAGCATCTTAACCTTACATTATTAAATGCAGTTTTACTCGTAAACATAAAGATGTCCATGTACTGTATGCACAAAAACATGGTGGCATTGTGCAGTTTGCAAGACAATTAGATGTTTTACTCTTTAAACTGCAAAGCATGCACTTGGCCTTAAGAGAGTGATGCAAGTGGTTTTACTGGCAACAAAATGTGCAAAGATGAGAAAATATGGATACAACACATTTTACATATTAAAATGAAGATTCTCCTACATACTTAACTTTATGTCCCACAATAAAATAAATATTTTATTTATTAAAAATATTTTTATATACATTTTATTTAATTATTTTCTTTAAAGAGGTGAATTTGATTTATATTTTGTAGCTTAAACAAAAACATTATTTAGTGTCAAAGCATTACTATTATATTTTGTTACAATATGGTTTTGCTTTAAATGTCAGTAGTTACCAGAAATTTTTGACAGGCACCATGTCTTTTATGGCTCAGGTAGGCATAAGACACCATGAGCAATTTTTAGATACAACATAAGTTTTTTTATTATTTTTATTACAAGAATGTGTTAATAGGAGATTCTAATAATATTACATAACTTTAATAAAAAATAACAAGTATTAATTTATTTTTCATATAAACAATAAATATAGTGACCATTCCTAAAGAGAAAAATGTATTATTTGGCTGAATAAAACAATTCAAAATATGAAACCTATTTCAGCAATCATTGAGTGCAAGGCAGAAACAACTCCTGGACAGGACACCATAATTAGATCACGTTGTATGCCTTACTTTTGTCAACTATTGCAGTTGCCTGTTTGAGCAGAGGTCTTTCTCTTATACAGTGGAACCTCGAGATACGATCACCTCTGTATACGAGAAATTCAAAATACGAGGAAAGTATGAGCGAAAAATTCAGATCTAAATGCGAGCATTGGCTCGCGTAACGAGCCACGAGCCAGGCTGTGGGTATAGCTCGCGGCTTCACGAGGGGGCATGGTAGCAGTTGCGAGCCGCGATCTGCGGTGTCTGCGTTTCTCACTTAAGTGCACAGGTGGGAAACTGCCCACATCCATGATTGTTCCTGTGGCTGATGGGCTGCAGCTGCCATGTCCTCCCCGCATATATAGAGAAGCGCGAGCCGGTTAAGGGGGAGAAGAAGTAAAAGAAAAGAGAAGAGAGAGAGAGAGAGAGAGAGAGAGCGCGCACGCAGGCAGGAAGTCGGTGCGGGAGAACGAGCGAGCGAGTGCAGGCTCGCGTGTAGCTGAACAGTGAGCTGAACAGGCGAGCCAAACAGCTGAAGCGGGACGGTGTAGAGAAGGTCAGCTGCATTAAGAGTGTCTCGCCTGTTGCAGAGCCGCAGGTGAGACGCTAACAGAGAAGATGCACCGGGGATTGTCATCTGTTTTTTAAAGACTGCATCCTTTTGACGTTTTAACCTCGTGTTAAAGGATTGTTATTCTTGTGTATTTTAAACCTCCACTTCACAACTGTTTTAAAGATTATTTATTTAAAGATTTATTGAATGCTCTACTGCACTTTGGACACCTGTTTTGATTCTTTTAATAATCAGTTATATTATTTACCAGTGTTATTTATTAAAGGTAGACTACAGTATATATAATTTATCAGTGTTATTTGTTAGGAAAATTGATTTTTATGTTAATATATTTGGGGTGCGGAACGGATTAACTGGATTTCCATTTTTTTCAATGGGGAAGTTTGTTCTAGATACGAGAAATTCGCTATACAAGCTCAGTGCTGGAACGAATTAAACTCGTATCTAGAGGTTCCACTGTATAACAAACTGTTCAAATATGCCTAATAAGTGTTTATAGATGATGTCTTTCATTACATTCAGTACAATTGGTAAGATCCAATCAGATCCAGGGGTTTAATTACTCTTCAGCATATCGAGGGCTTAAATCGCATTTGAGTTTTGTGTTTTAAAATCTGGTTTTTACTTTTGCATGGGGCATTCCTTTTGTTTCTTCCTTTACAAATACTTGGGTGAAATATGTGTTCAGTTCATTTGGTATTTTCTTCTCATTTTTATTAATTTCTTCTTTTGTGTCCATGATTGTTCTTAAAATACTGTTTTTTAAAATGCTGTTTTATTTATTTTATTTTTGTGCAGTAGCGCTAAAAATATTCCCTGGTGTTTGTTTTGGCTTCACTAGTAATTTCGTTTGGTTTCTCCTGACTTTTTGATCTCTTGCTGTAGTATTCCTCGGAGTCAGAATTATTTTGCTGTTTTCTAATTTTCTTGTACAGAGATCTCTTCTGTTTTGCCTATTTAACAATGGTCTTATTTATCCATTTTGGTACATTTTTTGTCTTTTTCTTTATTAGTTTTCAGAAAATACATATTTTAAACCTGGATCAGAGGGTCTCTGAAGTGACACCACTTATCTTTTACAGCTGAGTTTTTACTTTTCCATTCTGTGTCTAGATACTTCCTCATCCCCATGCTTTTCATAAATTACACGTCTTTGTTTTAATAAACATTTGTATGTTTTCAAAGATGATCTTAAATTTTACCATGTTGTGATCACTGTTGCTTAAAGTATCAATAATTCAATTTTTGTTACTCTGTATTTATATTCTGAAAGATGAGATCTAGGCAGGCGTTATCACTTGTTGGACTTGAAACAAACTGGGTGAGAAAACAAACCTTTGCCATGGGTGCTTCCCAATCAATTTTTGGAAAGTTAAAATCACCCATCCTCTTTCTTGCACATATGTCTTTTTTGATTAAATAATATGCTATTGCCTGAAATATCAGAATATGGTGCCTCTAGCAAACTACAGTAGCCAAGTTTATGGTTTTCTTCCTTACTAGCTTAACCCACGGTGATTCTGATGTTTTCCCTTTTTCCATCTTGAATTCATGGGCCTGAATATTATTTTTCACACATAGCACCACACTTCCTTCTTTCCTTTCATGTCTATCTCTCCTGAAGTGCATGTAGCCACTAATATGATATTCCTCTCCATCAATCTTGTTTAGTCACATCTCTGTAATTTCTACAATACAGTATTATAGTTCCAAGTCAATACTGTCACTTCTAGTTCATACATTTTCTTTCTAATGTCTCAAGCATTAAGGAATAAACATTTTAAATGAACAGAGGTACTTACTACCTTTTTTGTCAACTATACATTAGGCTGGGCTGGGTGTTTTTTTTATATATGCCTTAGTTTTACCAACACACAATCTAGTTTAAATGTTTGTACACTTCCCAGAAGTTTCTAGCTCCTATGATATTTGCCCATTTCTCTTGTGAATGTAGTCCATCTTGTGGGTAAGGGAAATGTTTATGGTGAAAGGCATTTCAGTGGCTGAGAAAAATAAGAAATTCAGTTTGTACCATGCCTTCATCTATGCATTATGATTAAACAGGAAGCATTTCTTTATACAATGGGTCCTTTTAGCTTAGACAAACTATCCGGTTGCTGGCCATTTAATCTATACCAAGTAGTTACCTGGATCACTTAGAAATTATGTAAAAAAAAATTCACAGAGTGTATGTTAACCTCTCATTTGTAAACTTTTAATATGTTCTCATTTAATTTTCTGTTTAATTCATAATGTGCTGTTACTAATCTAAGCAGATGTAATCTTTTTACGATGGGGCAAACAGTTCTATACTCTCTCTCTTTCAGTGTCCATCAAGTCTGCATGCCTGGGTGACCAACAAGTATAAACTCTGTTTAATAACTCATTGACCACATGTTTCATGATTACTTTCAATACTTGTTGTTTTTTAATAAACTAGTTTTCTAGAGTGATCACTATGGAAGGAACTTTAGACACTGATTCGTCTAACATGATTCTTAGACTTTTACATCCTGCAGAGTTAACTGCTGTACCACCATACAACCCTTAAAACATAATTTACAACTGAAAATAATATACAAGTCTAGCTCTTGTACCATGCAGCACAGTGGCGCAGTGGTAGCGCTGCTGCCTCACAGTAAGAAGACCTGGGTTCGCTTCCCAGGTCCTCCCTGCATGGAGTTTGCATTTTCTCCCTGTGTCTGTGTGGGTTTCCTTCGGGTGCTCTGGTTTCCTCCCACAGTCCAAAGACATGCAGGTTAGATAGATAGATAGATAGATAGATAGATAGATAGATAGATAGATAGATAGATAGATAGATAGATAGATAGATAGATAGATAGATAGATAGATAGATAGATAGATAGATAGATAGATAGATAGATAGATAGATAGATAGATAGATAGATAGATAGATAGATAGATAGATAGATAGATAGATAGATAGATAGATAGATAGATACTTTATTAATCCCAAGGGGAAATTCACATACTCCAGCAGCAGCATACAGATAAAGAACAATATTAAATTAAAGAGTGATAACAATGCAGGTATACAGACAGACAATAACTTTGAAAAATGTTAACGTTTACCCCCCTGGGTGGAATTGAAGAGTCGCATAGTGTGGGGGAGGAACAATCTCCTCAGTCTGTCAGTGGAGCAGGAAAGTGACAGCAGTCTGTCGCTGAAGCTGTTCCTCTGTCTGGAGATGATACTGTTCAGTGAATGCAGTGGATTCTCCATGATTGACAGGAGCCTGCTCAGCGCCCGGCGCTCTGCCACTGATGTCAAACTGTCCAGATCCGTGCCTACAATACAGCCTGCCTTCCTCACCAGTTTGTCCAGGCGTGAGGCGTCCTTCTTCTTTATGCTGCCTCCCCAGCACACCACCGCGTAGAAGAGGGCACTCATCACAACCGTCTCATAGAACATCTGCAGCATCTTATTACAGATGTTGAAGGATGCCAGCCTTCTAAGGAAGTATAGTCGGCTCTGTCCTTTCTTACACAGAGCATCAGTATTGGCAGTCCAGTCCAATTTATCATCCAGCTGCACTCCCAGGTATTTATAGGTCTGCATCCTCTGCACACAGTCACGTCTGATGATCACGGGGTCCATGAGGGGCCTGGGCCTCCTAAAATCGACCACTAGCTCCTTGGTTTTGCTGGTGTTCAGGTGTAGGTGGTTTGAGTCGCACCATTTAACAAAGTCCTTGATTAGGTCCCTATACTCCTCCTCCTGCCCACTCCTGATGCAGCCCACGATAGCAGTGTCGTCAGCGAACTTTTGCACATGGCAGGACTCCGAGTTGTGTTGGAAGTCCGATGTATATAGGCTGGACAGGACCGGAGAAAGTACAGTCCCCTGCGGTGCTCCTGTGTTGCTGACCACAATGTCAGACCTGCAGTTCCCGAGACGCACATACTGAGGTCTGTCTGTAAGACAGTCCATGATCCATGCCACCAGGTATGAATCTACTCCCATCTCTGTCAGCTTGTCCCTAAGGAGCAGAG
Organism: Erpetoichthys calabaricus; assembly: GCF_900747795.2. Taxonomy (NCBI): domain Eukaryota; kingdom Metazoa; phylum Chordata; class Cladistia; order Polypteriformes; family Polypteridae; genus Erpetoichthys; species Erpetoichthys calabaricus. The sequence continues at coordinate 72,177,313 of NC_041396.2, read as the reverse complement.
GTTGGATGGTGTTGAAGGCGCTAGAGAAGTCCAGAAACATAATTCTTACAGCACCCCTGCCTCTGTCCAAGTGGGAGAGGGATCGGTGTAGCATACAGATGATGGCATCCTCCGCTCCCACTTTCTCCTGGTATGCGAACTGCAGAGGGTCGAGGGTGTGGCGGACCTGTGGCCTCAGGTGGTGAAGCAGCAGACACTCCATGGGCTTCATCACATGTGACGTCAGAGCGACAGGCCGGAAGTCATTCAGCTCACCTGGTCATGATACCTTTGGGACTGGGGTGATGCAAGATGTTTTCTAAAGCCTCGGGACTCTCCCCTGTGCCAGGTTCAGGTTGAAGATGCGCTGTAGAGGACTCCCCAGCTCCAGCGCACAGGCCTTCAGCAGTCGTGGCGATACTCCATCTGGACCTGCTGCTTTACTAGCACAAAGTCTCCTCAGCTCTCTGCTTACCTGGGCTGCTGTAATTGTGGGTTGGGGTAAACTCTCTCTTATGCTGCTATCAGCAGAAGGATGGGTGGAGGGTGCAGTAATTCGAGGTGAGAGTGGGTGAGGGTGGTCAAACCTGGTAAAAAAGTTGTTCATCTGGTTTGCTCTCTCCACATCTCTCTCGATGGTGGCACCCCGCTTCGAGCTGCAGCCAGTGATGATCTTCATCCCATCCCACACTTCCTTCATGCTGTTATTCTGCAACTTCTGCTCCAGCTTTCTCTTGTACTGCTCCTTCGCCGCCCTGAGCTGGACTCGGAGTTCCTTCCGCATTGTGCATTGGCGATCCTAAATTGTCCCTAGTGTGTGTGTGTGTGTGTGTGTGGTGGGCTGGCACCCTGCCCGGGGTTTGTTCCTGCCTTGCACCCTGTGCTGGCTGGGACTGGCACCAGCAGACCCCCGTGACCCTGTGTTAGGGCCAGTCCCCCGTGACCCTGTGTTATGATATAGCAGGTTAGAAAATGACTGGCTCCTGTACCATACACAGCAATGCTATATATTTGATGCACTTAATGTGGCCAAAAACTCAATACTTAAATGAATAATAATAGGTATTATCTTCTGCTTATTATATCAAATAAAATAACATGCTCAAATATTGATATTAAAATGTAGAATGTCTGTAATATAAAATGTATTAGTACATTTTAATATAATTATTATTATAATTAACATTAATATAATGCCCATCTCAATTTGATTCAATGCCTTGCATTTTCCTATCCTGCTAACAAAAGGCATCACATCTGAGTTTATAAGGATGCACTGACCATCTGATGATTTGCACTGTATTTCTCAGTGAGGGTGATGCCTCCTTAGCTAAATACATCAAAGCTTTAAGCCAAAAAATCTGGAAAATATCTGAATGTAGTCTAAACCAGAATCTATTTTACTTGTCATTTCACTTTATTTTTTGGGGGGAAAACTTATTTTACACACATCAAAATTTTATTGAAAAACTAGTAAACTAAAACAGATCATAGAGTCTCTATTGAAAATATAACACCAGTATTAGCAAGGTATCAAATAATTGGATCACTCGTCTTACCACAGCTTTAGTGGTGCTCTCCTTCAAGTCCCACAGCAGAAGGTAATTATCAGCCAGAGAAATCAACTTTTTCCCATCACTCATCGGCTCCCAGAGAACACTGTAACATATTTCAAGGTTCAGTACCCAGCAATCTAAGTCTGCCATCTCTAATCAATATGCTTTCTATAGCGTGTCATACATTTTTTTTCATTAAACAAATCAACAATGTAATAAACCTTGGTTTTTAAATTGAGCTAAAGAGCAGTAGTTCCAGAAAAAAAGCCTTAGAACTAAATATAACTAAACTGGACAACTGCATAAAATGACACATACTTGTATACTATATAACACATACTTGTAGAACAATATTCTTCAAAAACATATAAACAGGACATTTTAGTATAAATAGACTTTTGTAAAGTTGTACCATTATGTAAGTGTAATGTCCCAGAAGCATCAAACAGAAAGGAAGCAGAAAAGTTAATGTTTACTTAGACAGTGGTTCTCAAGTTCAGACCAGGTGCACTAAGGTAGATTAAGGTTTTTATTCCAACCAGTTTCACAGATCAATGAGTCACTCTTACTTCTAATTTAGTTATGTGGCATTATAATATTATGCCTTCTCATATTTTACATTTAGAAAAAAAGCACTAGTATGACATTAACATTTAGATGAAATTCAGAAATTCTTATTTTTCCCATAGTTTTAAATACTTGACTTTCTTATATCATGTGTGGATGCTCCACCCAACCCAGCCACAGGGGATGCACAAACCAGTGTGTTTCTTTGTGCTGGTCCCAAGCCCAGATAAATGGGGAGGGTTATGTCAGGAAGGGCATCCGGTGTAATATTTTGCCAAATCAATTTGCAGACAACAATACAAATTTCCATACCGGATCGGTATGGGTTTGGGTTAACAACGACCGCCACCAGTACTGTTGGCCAAGGAGAAGAAGAAAAGGGGGGAGACGTGTCTGGAGGCAGGAGGAGAGGAGGAAGGTAAAGAGAGTGGAACTGAGAGTAGGAACTTTGAATGTTGGCAGTATGATTGATAAGGGTAGAGAGTTAGCAGATATGATAGAGAGAAGGAAGGTTGATATATTGTGCATGCAAGAGACTAAATGGAAAGGGAGTAAGGCCAGGTGGATTGGAGGTGGATTCAAATTGTTCTATCATGGTGTGGATAGGAGGAGAAATGGAGTACGGGTTATTCTGAAGGAACAGTATGCCAAGAGTGTTTAGGAGGTGAAAATAGTGTCAGACAGGGTAATGATTATGAAGCTGAAAATTGGAGGTGTGATGATGAATGTTGTTAGTGCATATGCCCCGCAAGTTGGGTGTGCAACGGATGAGAAAGAAGATTTTTGGAGTGAGTTGGATGAAGTGATGAACAGTGTACCCAAGGGACAGAAAGTGGTGATTGGAGCGGAATTCAATGGACATGTTGGTCAAGGGAACAGAGGAGACGAGGAGGTAATGGGTAGGTACGGTGTCAAGGAGAGGAATGAAGAAGGTCAGAGGATAGTGAATTTTACCAAAAGGATGGACATGGCTGTGGTGAATACGTATTTTAAGAAGAGGGAGGAACATAGGGTTACGTACATGAGTGGAGGAAGATGCACACAGGTAGATTACATCCTATACAGAAGAGTCAATCTGAAGGAGATTGAAGACTGCAAACTGGTGGCAGGGGAAAGTGTAGTTAAGCAGCATAGGATGGTGGTCTGTAGGATGACGTTGGAGATCATGAAGAGGAAGAGAGTGAGGGCTGAGCCAAGGATCAAATGGTGGAAGCTGAAAAAGGAAGACTGCAAGGTTGAGTTTAGGGAGAAGGTGAGACAGGCACTGGGTGGTAGTGAAGAATTACCAGACAGTTGGGAAACTACAGCAGATGTAGTAAGGGTGACAGCAAGAAGGGTGCTTGGTGTGACATTTGGACAGAGGATGGAAGAAAAGGAAACCTGGTGGTGGAATGGGAAAATACAGGAGAATATGCAGAGGAAGAGGATGGCAAAGAAGAAGTGGGATAGTCAGAGAGATGCAGAAAGTAGACAAGAGTACAAGGAGATAAGGCACAAGGTGAAGAGAGAGGTGGCGAAGGCTAAAGAAAAGGCATACGATGAGTCGTATGAAAGGTTGGATACTAAGGAGGGAGAAAAGGACCTGTACCGATTGGCTAGACAGAGGGACTGAGCTGGGAAAGATGTGCAGCAGGTTACGGTAATAAAGGATAACGATGGAAACATACTTACAAGTGAGGAGAGTGTGTTGAGCAGATGGAAAGAGTACTTTGAGAGGCTGATGAATGAAGAGAATGAGAGAGAGAAGAGGTTGAATGATGTGGAGATAGTGAATCAGGAAGTGCAATGGATTAGCAAGGAGGAAGCAAGAACAGCTATGAAGAGGATGAAGAATGGAAAAGCCGTTGGTCAAGATGACATACCTGTGGAAGCATGGAGGTGTTTAGGAGAGATGGCAGTAGAATTTTTAACAAGATTGTTTAATGGAATCTTGGAAAGTGAGAGGATGCCTGAGGAGTGGAGAAGGAGTGTACTAGTGCTGATATTTAAGAATAAAGGGGATGTGCAGGGCTGTAGTAACTACAGGGGGATAAAATTGATGAGCCACACCATGAAGTTATGGAAAACAATAGTGGAAGCTAGGTTAAGAAGTGATCGTGATTAGTGAGCAGCAGTATGATTTCATGCCAAGAAAGAGCACCACAAATGTGATGTTTGCTCAGAGGATGTTGATGGAGAAGTATAGAGAAGGCCAGAAGGAGTTGCATTGCATCTTTGTGGACCTGGAAAAAGCACATGACAGGGTGCCTCGAGAGGAGTTGTGGTATTTTATGAGGAAGTCGGAAGTGGCAGAGAAGTATGTAAGAGTTGTACAGGAAATGTACGAGGGAAGTGTGACCGTGGTGAGGTCTACAGTAGGAATGACGGATGCATTCAAGGTGGAGGTGGGATTACATCAGGGATCGGCTCTGAGCCCTTTCTTATTCGCAATGGTGATGGAGAGGTTGACAGACGAGATTAGACAGGAGTCCCCATGGACTATGATGTTTTCTGATGACATTGTGATCTGTAGCGATAGTAGGGAGCAGGTTGAGGTGACCCTGGAGAGGTGGAGATATGCTCTAGAGAGGAGAGGAATGAAGGTCGGTAGGAACAAGACAGAATAAATGTGTGTAAATGAGAGGGAGGTCAGTGGAATGGTGAGGATGCAAGGAGTAGAGTTGGTGAAGGTGGATGAGTTTAAATACTTGGGATCAACAGTACAGAGTAATGGGGATTGTGGAAGAGAGGTGAAAAAGAAAGTGCAGGCAGAGTGGAATGGGTGGAGAAGAGTGTCAGGAGTGATTTGTGACAGACAGTTATCAGCAAGAGTGAAAGGATGGTAGTGAGACCAGCTATGTTATATGGGTTGGAGACGGGAGCACTGACCAGCATTGGGTGTGACAAGGATGGAAAGGATTAGAAATGAGTACATTACAGGGTCAGCTCAAGTTGGACGGTTGGGAGACAAAGTCAGAGAGGTGTGATTGCGTTGGTTTGGACATGTGCAGAGGAGAGATGCTGAGTATATTGGGAGAAGGATGCTAAGGATAGAGCTGCCAGGCAAGAGAAAAAGAGGAAGGCCTAAGAGAATGTTTATGGATGTGGTGAGAGAGGACATGCAGGTGGTGGGTGTGACAGAGCAAGATGTAGAGGACAGAAAGATATTGAAGAAGATGATCCGCTGTGGCGACCCATAACGGGAGCAGCTGAAAGAAGAAGTTGTAGGAAAAAACATTCAATGTTCCCATTTCAGAGTCTCAAGTGTTTTATATTGGACTACTAGTCATTTAGCCCGTTACAATAACGGGCGCTAGAACAGCAGTGCATAAACATTAGTAGGAACAGTCTATATTAAATGGCAAGGGACTTTGACCTCATTCTTTTTGTTGGTCGGATTTTTCTTTCTTTCAGCCTTTCTTTTGTTCATGCTTACTTGCTGAGCTGACCGTTCTTCGTGGGCTGCCGCCGTGTATTGTGTGTCTTTAATTTTCTGTGACAGTAATACTGTCTTGTATGGCTCTATTCAATAAGGGCGTGTAAATAATTTAGTTCAAATGGCTCTGGAATATGTGAAGAGCAACAGGTGCAGATCTTTATTTACACGCGCCTTTATTCGCTGCGCCCAATTGAGGTAGTCCTTTTGAGGCTCGCCTTTTTGTGCGTGCCCTTATTGAAGGATGCCTGTGCGCGCCCTTATTGAAGGATACCGTCTTATACGTCCGCTGGCTTGTACGTCCGTAATATACGTCCGTACGTCTGTAATATACCTTTAATTTTCTCTGGCGGTAATACAGGCGTGCGCGTCGGTAATATGCCTTTAATCTCCTCTGACAGTAATACTGGCTTGTATGTGGCTGTAATATGCGTCACTGTATTGTGTACCTTTAATTTCCTCTCGCAGTAATACTGGTTTGTATTTCTGTAAAACGACTCTAACTTTCTCTGACAGTAATATCGCGCATAGCACCGTGCCCCGCGCATGCACACTTCATCAGAAGACACCCACACACGGACACCTGGACGCACATAGGGATTTTATATATATATAGATAAGGTAGAATGCAAAATGTATATAGTGCATATGCTTTCCATATTCTATGTAATGGAGACTTTTAAACAAGCAGGGCTTTGGCACATGGCACAAAACCCCATGGGACAAAAATGAAAACTACATTTCAGTGAGCAGAAAAAACCTTTTCATCATTTTTTTTTTAAAGTGTGAACAGAATGGGAAAAAGCCACACACGAACTGTGGGAATTTGCAGCAACATGCATTTTTCCACTGTGCATTTATCCCATGTTCTTTTGCTGTATTACCTTCAACCAGCTGTATCTGGCTTAAAAGTCAGCACAGTGTATTTGGTAAACATCAAGTCAAAACTGCCTTTTCACATCTGAATCGGTATATGCAAATTCAGACTTACCAAAAAAAAATATCCCATAAGTTGCTTTTCTCACAGCAAAACCACATCCATAGACTTTTGCATGTTAGAAAAATAATTCTTTATTGCAAGTTACAAAAAAAAAAGTAAGCAATAAACACTTTGTAAAAACAAACACTATAAACATCAATTGCAAGCATCAGTATTTATAAAGATTTATATTAGACTAGCCAACCCGTGGCGTAACATACGCCGCATAATTATGTATTGATGGGTGAACACTTGCTGAATGACACAGTTGTCCAAATAGAGTGGGTTTGTGGATACCACTGTGAGTGAATGAAAAGATGGACCTCTGGAGAGAGCAACATACAATTGTCCGTGACTGAAAGCGGGATCGTCTGTGACGATGGAGGCCACGCTGGTGAAAGTTACTTCGTCGGTAGGGATAAGTTTCAGCACTTGTTCATTAAGGTGTAGCGAGTCTTCGTTGTTGACGCTTAATATAGCTTGCGTACTGGGTTGTTCCGGAGTCACAATTGAGAAACACTTTTTTAATGTGTTTTAAGCACAGGGAAAAAAGTTAACATGTGAAACATCCGTAATGTAATAAGCCACCAAGAAAAGTAACATTGCAACAATGCACGCTACGATCCGATCGCTGTAAACAGAAGTGAAAACAAAATCGAGGCCGGTGCATTCTTTAACTGCCTTGTAGCGCAATGGTAGTGCTACTGTTTTGCAGTAAGGAGACTGTGGAAGATTTTGGGTTCGCTTCCCGGGTTCTCCCTGTGTGGATAGCGCTTTGAATACTGAAAACACCGGTATATCAATGTAATGAAGTATTATTATTCTTATGCGTCCAGCGCTCTCTCTCTCGCGCACCTGTATGCGTGTGTGTCGCTCGCTCTCTCTCGCTCGCTGCACGTGTTCCTGCAGGCATACCAGTAAGTGAATGAAAAGATGGAACTCTGGAGAGAGCAACATACAACTGTCCGTGACTGAAAACTGGTTTTGGCAGATACATTCACATCTTTTTGAAAGTTTGGCCCTGTGCCTTATTAATTGTCATTGCAAAGGCAAATCTAACAAGAAATTGTCTTTGCTCAGATGCACGCGCAGGCTCTCTCTCAGCAGCACAGGAGCCTTCCCAGCCGCGCCCCCCCCCCCCCCCCCCCTCTCTCTCTCAGCAGCACGCGAGCCCCCTCCCCCTCTGTCTCTCAGAAGCACGCGAGCCCTCTCTCTCTCTGTAACATTGCAGCAGTTGTATAAACACTTTTTTTTTAAATGAGTTTTAAGCACAGGGGGAAAAAAAGGAACATTTGAACAAATCCGAACTTTATTTAAAAGCCAACCAAGATAGTAACATTGCAGGAGTTCACCATTTTTAATCAGGCGACTGACAGTAGTGGAGTCAGGCACAGAGAAGGTCAGCTGCTGAGAAAGCGTCTCGACTGTTGCAGGGCGGTGAAGCAGGTGAGACGCTAATGAAAAAGAGGCACAGGGCTTATTGGTTTTTAAAGACTGCTTCCTTCATTGTGTTTTAACCTCAGTTTTAAAGGATTGCGTGGCTCTCTCTGTCGCGCTGCCTGTGTGTGCCTCTGTCTCTCTCGCGCTGCCTGTGTGTGCCTCTGTCTCTCTCTGGCGCTGCCTCTGTGTGAACCAAGGTTCCACTGAGGTTGACTAATGAAAAGTCAACGTGGCTCAGAGCTGCATGTGGACTGTGGCATAGACAAACAGAAATGACGGCATGTTTTCCGAGGCGTCGCGTCCGAGTTGGTGGGTGTGGCTCTGCGAGTTGTCATCGTATCCAATGGTCTTTGAGTTGGTGGGCGTGGCTCCTTCCTGCGTGCGCCATGGGTGTCTTACTTGTCGGCGGCTTAGTGAATCCACGCCCCTTCCGGCGTGCTTTCCATGGGTGGCTACTTGTCTTCCGGCTTAGTGAATTATATATATATAGATGTTTGTACTTTCTGGTGTTCATTCAGATAGCACAAAGTGAGAGATGTAATCCATTTGCACATATATAATGTTCATTTTAAGACATCCTAGTGTTTTTTTTTTATAGGAAGGAATTTTTATCCGAAACACCTTCACCTATCAACTCAAACAGTCTATAGGGATGTTAAAAACCACATTTTTTAACTTGCACATAACACACACTAAGTCAAAGGCATACAATATATGAAATATAAGAATATAATAAATTTTTTTCTTAAGAATGATCACAAACATAATATGCACTTTGCCTCAGTCACGTGTTAAGATCTTAGTTCTGTGGTCTGAAAAAATGACTTTTCCTAAGTATTTATTATGTACAATAAATCATTCAGATTATTGTTTATTGTTTTGTTGGTGACGTTGAACGGCACCATTTTGCAATTTGCTTTAGGGCCACTAATCCTGGAGTGGCCCCAGAAGTGACTTTAGTCCACAATGCTTAAAAATTTTATTTTCTACTGTAAGAGCTTTTTTTAAAATAATATTAATAACATAGTGTAATTCAATATAAAGTAATAGTTAAAAATTAAAATGTTATTAGAATATTGTATAGGCTAGTCATAAACAAAAAAAATTAAAATTAGGGACGTTTCATTCTAAATATATTTATTATAAAATAACTACAAATAATTTACAAAATTTAATATTTATGACAGAAATTAAAATTACTTCTAAAATTATTCATCTTAAGCTAACCATAATCGAAAAAATGAAAGCATATTTTGTTGCTTGCAGACATTCTAAAGGACAACATTTCAATACCTTATTTACACAAATAATCTTAAGAAACCTATAACAAGGTATTGAAATATCAACCTATAAAATGAGTTATTTGAGACATGCATTTCTGTTTTCTCACAACAAAAACTTAAGACCATTAAACTGAGTGTTCCTTAAATGAAGCATGTCTTTGCAGAAATACAACAACTGCAGAAAAATACCACAAGGCATTTCAAAAACAAGTAAATGGTATGGCACCATCCTTGCAACAGTCTTTCACAAATAAATGCCACATTGAAGTGTCTGGAATTGTTGTTGTTACTGTCAGTCTAGATTTGGTTTTTTCAACCAGTGTGCCGTGGCATAGTGCTGTGCCTTGAGAGCTTCCCAGGTGTACTGTGGAAATAAAAGTGTAGCAGACCTGGGTCTAAACCCGAAAGGGACAAGTTCCCCAGGTGGTTGAGACCTGTCAGAGGAGGACATAACTGCCTGCACTAAACTGGCATAAAATCAACTCCGTGATCACTATGTTGCAGTCACAGCACTTTGGATGTGTCTCCTGGCTGCTAGAGTCCATCTGGCTTCATGTGTAGTTGCCAATCAGACTCACATGGACGGTGGATAGTGGGCATTCAATTTGCCTCTGAGGCAGAGAGGGGTGGGCAAATGGACAAAGCAAATGAAGGTGTACCCAAAGTGCTCACTAAGTGCTGTGTCTGCGAGGGCTTCTCTCGGATCTGCTTTTTTAATGGTTTCTCTGTTAGTCCTGTTCCTTTGAACAGTTGAGCAAATTTATGAGATATAATGTTTTTGTGGTTAAGAGAATAGTGGTGTGACTTGAGATAGTTTTGGTGTGCGCCACCACAAAAAAAGTTTGATAAAACACTGGACTAGACTATTAATGTGATTAGGGAAAAGCATATCTCACCATCCAAGTGTTTCTCTGGAAAACCAAATAAGAACAAAGACTTTATTAAGCATTGTCTTTTCATCTTTGATCAATATCTTTTCACATATATAACAGAAATGTCTAAAATCGCAATTATAATTTCTTTATTAGTTAATATGTCCTTATAACAGGTACCAGCCCTTTATGTAAATAACTATCCATGTTGTTGTAATTCATAGTTTTTTATAAAACAATTTCATGCCATATTTAATCATCCTGAATGAAAAGGTTTGCAAAAAATCATCTTTTGAGCTGTACACATAGAAACAAGTTTACTGGGGATTATATTATCATTTGTAAAACCTTGGCTGCAGATGTGGGATGGGATAAGTTAGTATTTGTTGTGAATAGATTGTCAGTAGAACTGAAAGATGAGCTGGGCATTCAAGGGGATTATGAAGTTATGTGAGTTATTAGTGTGGCTTTAAATATAGGGACTAGAGTTTTTGAAAGAAAGTGTAAAAATGGAGTCCAAAATGAATAAATATCAAATATACTTCCAAGTCTAAAGAAAGCAGTTAGTCTATGAATAAGTTTTAAAGAAAGGAAATACAGAGTTTTATAATGCTTATGTTTCTACTGTAGTGATTATGAAAATATGGTTGCTTCATGTCTTAAGCTTCAGGAAAATTAAAATGCTCATTTTATTCAGCACTTGCTTTAATGTTAGCCTGTGACCATTGAATCATTGGAAATTTCTGACTCCAGCATTACTGAAAATGTAAGATCTTCTGGTCTTTTGATTCAATTATATGTTACAACTGTACAACTAAAATGTAAGATGAAGATTCATTCAACAGAGATCCAACTGGGAGTGACTTGGGATAATTTGAGTGACTTCAGGGAATATATCCCCTTCCCTCATTGTTAGTTAAGATAGGGAGTTTGCATGTTGAAAAACTAACTTTTTTTGTTATCAATACCCCCGTTCCAAAAATAATTTTACATTTTCTTAGCTTTGGAAGACCAGAATTTTGTTTCCTGGTGTTCCTTACTGTTATACGGACTGTTAATAAAAAGGCATGAAAACCTCCTGTTCTAGTGATGGATTTGTTCCCAGGTAAATGCAATGACTGGCATTATTAATAAAAAGGCTCTCATTCCTCCACCTTACAGAGTCTATAATTGTGTATCTGAGGTATTGCTAGAAGCCTCATTATTAAAATGAAAACTTTATGTATTGTTAACACTTGAATTCAGAGTCATGGATGAATGCATCAATGAAAAATTTGGAAAATAGATCAGTTCATCTTCCTTGCTGCCCAGTTGGCTCAGGCTTGTTGTTTGTTTAGGGAAAAAGAATGTGTTTCAATGCCTGGATAATGGCAATTGATATTTGAATAAAATATAAGTTAAATTATAACTATCAACAATGAGTCTATTCTTTTAAAGCAATCTACCGACTCCAATATTTTTACTAAATTAGACTTGAGGAGTGCTTATAATCATTATTCAAATAAAACAGGAGATAAGTGGAAAACTGTGTTTAATAACACTCTATATTTAATACTTAAACTACACTTAGCATAAATCCCACTAAAGTAAAGGTGGCATTGTATTGGAAAAGTCCCTAAATTTTTTAAACAAGTGTAATAATTTGTGGAATCTGCAAATTGTTACTGATGTTTTATAAAAGAATTTACTTTTGGTAGTTGTTTACTCCTTAACAAATAAAATCCCTCACAAATGTCTCTGTACAAATGAAGCTCAGAAAGCTTCTGTATTTTGACAGATTTATTTACTATTTTTTTTACTTATCATCTTCGTATTTACTATTGCAAAAAACTTACATCTAAAGAATTATAAGGAGAAAGAGGAGAACTTTTAGCCATTAAATTGGCAGTAGAAGAGGGAGGGGGAAAGTACCCCTTTTGTGATATATATGAATCACAAGAACCTATTTAAAATCTGCTAAAAGACTTAATGCTCGCCAGGCCAGAGGGTCTCCTTTTCTTTTTTTTAACAGATTTAATTTTGCAATTTCCATTTTATTATGATTTTTGTTTTTTTTTGCATTTATTTCTTAATTTTTGTATTTATGTGTGTTTACTAGTATTATCTTCATATTGTTATATCATTTCATTAATTTGTTTATAATTTTGATAAATATTTTCAATATTGTAACTGCCTGCCACCATTTTGAAGATTGTTTTTGGTGCTGGAGGCCATTTTGCACATTTTCCCATGGATGTTTTTCTCATTGTTTGCAGTTGTTCAACATTGGGTTGTATTATATCAAAAACATTTTTCTTTCCGTTCTGTATGAAAACATATTAAAAAAAGTTTCATGGCCATCACAAATTACATAGGTTAAGTAACAAAAAATATATAATTTTCGGGTGTAGTATTCCTTTAAGACCATGGTGAGAGGTCACTTGAACATGCCCAGAACATTCTATAAGAGGGCCTGTTTAACTGATTAGCAGGCTGTGCATATGACCCACACCCAAGTAAGTCAATATGCTCCTACTCCTAAGCAAAAATGCATAAAACATTAAAAAGTCAGTAATCAAAGAGACTATTTTAAAAATTATCATTTAAAATTAAAAAAATGTACTTGCATAATGCATACATAAAAACTTTTCTAGGAGATTTATCCTCACATTATTTTATTTGTGTCTTTTTTATGAAAGGAGATCACAAATTTGTTCCTACTACGAGCATATTGAAGGAGGATGGCAATTGTTCAATCATAGTGTGGATGGGAGGAGAAATGTGGTAGAGGTTATTCTGAAGGAACAGTGTGTCAAGAGTGTTTTGAAGGTGAAAAGAGTGTCAGACACAGTGATGATTATGAAGCTGGAAACCGATGGTGTGATGCTGAATGTTGTTAGTGCATATGCCCCGCAAGTTGGGTGTGCAATGGATAAGAAAGAAGATTTCTGGGGTGAGTTGGATGAAGAGATGGACAGTGTACCCAAGGGACAGAGAGTAGTGATTGGAGCAGATTTTGGTGAAGGGAACAGAGGGGATTAGGAGGTGATGGGTAGGTAAGGAGAGGAATAAAGAAGGTCAGATGATAGTGGATTTTGTGAAAAGGATGGACATGGCTGTGGTGTATACATATTTTAAGAAAAGGGAGGAACATAGGGTGATGTGCAAGAGTGGAGGAAGATGCACACAGATAGATTATATCCTATGCAGGAGGATCAATCTAAAGGAGATTGAAGACTACAAAGTGGCAGCAGGGGAAAGTGTAATTAGGCAGCATAGAATGGAAGACTGCAAAGCTGAGTTCATTGAACAGGTAAGACAGACCCTGGGTGGCAGTGAAAAGTTACCTGACAGCTGGGCAACTACAGCAAAAGTAGTAAGGGTGACAGCAAGAAGGGTGCTTGGCGTGACATTTGAACAAAGGAAGGAGGAAAAGGAAACCTGGTGGTGGAATGGGGAAATGCAGGAGAGTATACAAAGGAAGAGGCTGGCAAAGAAGAAGTGGGATATTCAGAGAGATGCAGAAAGTAGACAAGTGTACAAGGAGATAAGCGTATGGCGAAGAGAGAGGTGGCGAAGGCTAAAGAAAAGGTGTATAATGAGTTGAATGAGAGGTTGGACACTGAGGAGGGATAAAAGACCTGTACTGATTGGCTAGACAAAGCGACCAGGCTAGGAAAGATGTGCAGCAGGTTAGGGTGATAAAGGATAAAGACGGAAACATAGTCATAAGCGTGGAGAGTGTGTTGAACAGATGGAAAGAGTACTTTGAGAGGCTGATGAATGAACAGAATGAGAGAGAGAAGGTTGGCTGATGAGACAATAGTGAATCAGGAAGTGCAACAGATTAGCAAGGAGGAAGTAAGGACATGTATGAAGAGGATGAAGAATGGAAAGGCCATTGGTTCAGATGACATACCTGTGGAAGCATGGAGGTGTTTAGGGGCGATGGCAATTGAGTTTTTATTCAGTTTGTTTGGAATCTTGGAAAGTGAGAGGCAGAGTTAAAGATGCTAGGATTTGCACTGTGTGAGATGCGGATGGACAGGATTAGGAACGAGTACATTACAGGGTCAGCTCAGGTTGGACTGTATGGAGACAAAGTCAGAGAGGTGAAATTGCATTGGTTTGGATGAGTGCAGAGGAGAGATGCTGGGTATATTGGGAGAAGGATGCTAAGGATAGAGCTGCCAGGCAAGAGGAAAAGAAGAAGGCCTAAGAGAAGGTTTATGAATGTGGTGAGAGAGGAGCAGCTGAAAGAAGAAGAAGAAGGAACATAAAATAATTGCTTCATTGGAAGTATTTTAAAAATACAGAAATTTAGCAATAAATATAACAAAGAATGGGAGAAATTAGTCTAAAATATGTTTGTGATTTGAAATATGGAAAATGATACCACAAGAATGAACTAAAGTTTCAGGGTGTTTGCCACAGGTAACTTGTATACTGGATCTTGTATAACTATTACTTCTCTTACTAACAAAAAAAATTCTCAAAAATAATTGAAAGGAAATGAATACTTGTATATTACAAGCAACTTTGCCCAGGGGCCTCACTGCTTGAGAAATGAAAGGTACGCGATTACAGTAAAGTTTGTAAAATTACAAGGTACATGTCATAATTATATAAAGTGTATTATTTTTAGTTATACCACATCTCACTTATACAAATTATATGTATGATTTATGCCATAGAATGAATTAAATATAGAATGCTGAATAAAAAAAATCTATTGAAAGTTTTACAAGAATTTAGTGCACAGGAACAGTATGCAAATACAAGCTTTCAAATACACAACATTTTGATACCATAGTTTAACATTTTAAAAACTGCTTAATCTAGTTTAGGCAGCATTAGAGGCAAGGCAGGAAATGGACAAGTAAAGGACACTAGTCCAATGAAGGGCCTAGATACATGCCCATCCAAAAATATACTCCCATATACAGTGCCAACTGAGAGTCACGCCACAGAGCACCTGGGTGAAAAACTTACACAGACACAGAGAGAATGTGCATATTTCACATGGGAAATAACTGGACATGGGGTTCAAACTCAGGATTCTGGATCTCTGAGGAGGCAGTCGTACCTACTGTACCACCTTGCCACCAATAATTGTTTTATTTTTTCTTTTAAAAAATCATATATTAATTAAGAACGAGCTGTGACTTGTCAAAGATTCACCAGGAGCTCAGACTGGGGTCAGTGGATGAGATGGTTCTGACCTGATAACAAGTTTCCTTGTCTCGCTCTCTACTCTATAATGCACCTTTCTATCTCCATCACATGTGTACATTCTTTGTCATATTGTGTTAATGTGTGCTAAATTTCTGACAGCTTACTAGGTTTATGTATAGTTTAACAAACTGTAGAGAACAGTCTTATACTCTGCTCAGAGTATCTGGCAATAGACAGAAAAGCCAATGAGTCAGTCCTGTTAGTGCAGATACCATATTTTTGGTTGTTAGTTACCACGCAGAATTATGCCTTCGTCTTTCTTTTTATGCACTGCTTTCCTCTGATCCTGTCCATTCGGTTACAATAAGTGAGAAAACATATTAGGAAGCATTCACAGGAGAGTTGCCGAGTAAAAGACAAGAACATTCTTTTGTGCAAGCTTAAGCACTTATTACCTTATTACTATTTAAAAGTTTTTAATAAATGTTTGAAGTATATAACTGTTTATGGATTTTTCTGTTTGTCTCTATATTGCTATTTTTTTCTTTGAATATTTATATTTTACAAGTTTTTATACCCTCTCTGTCTTCCAAGTTTGCCATTGCTTCTCTGTTTTTTTTCAAACTGATTTTTGGATTCTCACCATTGTGGGAATAACAGATTCCCAGATTTCAAGGGACTACCAGCTGGTTGAATTGATTGCTAAAGCATGAAGATGAATGTTAATAGTTATTTTTTAAAGAGAGCAGAACAAAAGGAAATAATAAAACAAATAAAAAGCAATACCAAATCAAAGAGGTCATCATTTTTAAGCCTGGTTCCTTGACATAAAGGACTGCAGCTGCACAATATACCAATGAACAGAGTAGAGAAAAGCAAAGAAAACAGCTGTAAGATCCTACTGAACAGTGCTACAGGAAGCATAAAATATAGCTAAATAAACATAACAGAAAAACTAAATTACAATGCTAATGGATACAAAATTAATAAAACTGTCCAGTCTGTACATTACTATTATTATTATTATTATTGTTCAGAATTCAATTAGTCAGAAACCAATTTAGTTAGGTATACTGTATAGCAGATTACATAGGGGGAAAACTGACATCCAGAGGAAGAAACAGGAATAGCACAATTTGTGTATAAAATCTACTGAGGCGTCTGTACTTTAGTTCCATTCATACATATTTATACTGCCTAAGCAAATTGAAATAATTTTTTTTTATTCTCTTTAAACATGCTTTAGATTTTAAGAATATGGCTTGCACAAAATTGGCAGAACAATATACAGTACTGTGCAAAAGTTTTAGGCAGGTGTGAAAAAATGCTGTAAACAAAGAATGCTTTCAAAAATGGAAGTGTTAATCATTTATTTTCATCAATCAACAAAATGCAGTGAATGAACAAAAGAGAAATCTAAATCAAATCAATATTTGGTGTGACCACCCTTTGCCTTCAAAACAGCATCAATTCTTCTAGGTACACTTGCTCACAGTTTTTGAAGGAACTCGGCTGGTAGGTTGTTCCAAACATCTTGGAGAACTAACCACAGACCTTCTGTGGATGTAGGCCTCCTCACATCCTTCTGTCTTTTCATGTAATCCCAGACACACTCGTTGATGTTGAGATCAGGGCTCTGTGGGGGCCATACCATCACTTCCAGGACTTCTTGTTCTTCTTTACGCTGATGATAGTTCTTAATGACTTTGGCTATATGTTTGAGGTCGTTGTCCTGCTGCAGAATAAATTTGGGGCCAATCATACGCCTCCCTGATGGTATTGCATGATGGATAAGTATCTGCCTGTATTTCTCAGCATTGAGAACACCATTAATCCTGACCAAATCTCCAACTCCATATGCAGAAATGCAGCCCCAAACATTCAAGGAACCTCCACCATGCTTCACTGTTGCCTGCAGACACTCATTATTGTACCGCTCTCCAGCCCTTCGACGAACAAACTGCCTTCTGCTACAGCCAAATATTTCAAATTTTGACTCCTCAGTCCAGAGCACCTGCTGCCATTTTTCTACACCCCAGTTCCTATGTTTTCGTGCATACTTGAGTCGCTTGGACTTGTTTCCACGTCGGAGGTATGGCTTTTTGGCTGCAACTCTTCCATGAAGACCACTTCTGACCAGACTTTTCCGGACAGTAGATGGGTGTACCTGGGTCCCACTGGTTTCTGCCAGTTCTGAGCTGATGGCACTGCTGGACATCTTCCAATTTTGAAGGGTAATCAACTTGATGTGTCTTTCATCTGCTGCACTAAGTTTCCTTGGCCGACCACTGCGTCTACGATCCTCAACGTTGCCCGTTTCTTTGTGCTTCTTCAAAAGAGCTTGAATAGCACATCTTGAAACCCCAGTCTGCTTTGAAATCTTTGTCTGGGAGAGACCTTGCTGATGCAGTATAACTACCTTGTGTCTTGTTGCTGTGCTCAATCTTGCCATGACATGAAACTGTCGTCCACAACCTCACCTTGGTAGCAGAGTTTGGCTGTTCCTCACCCAGTTTTAAGCCTCATACACAGCTGTTTCTGTTTCAGTTAATGACTATGTGTGAACCTACGTGTGACATTGACGATCATTAGCACCTGTTTGGTATAATGGGTTGATCATACACCAGACTATAATCCTACAAAATCCCTGACTTTGTGCAAGTGTACCTGTAAGAATTGATGCTGGTTTGAAGGCAAAATGTAGTAACACCAAATATTGATTTGATTTAGATTTTTCTTTTTTTCGCTCATTTTGCATTTTGTAAATTGATAACAATAAACAATCATTATTTATATTTCTGAAAGCATTCTTTGTTTACAGCATTTTTTCACACCTGCCTAAAACTTTTGCACAGTACTATATATCTCATACAGATAGCCACAGAGTATTAGAGGGATTACCCATAATATTATTTACCAGTTCATTAGCATTCAGTTTTTAAATTTGCTTCCTCTTTCCAAAATCTTTCTCTTTGACTTGAGCAAGGAAACTGGTTATTACCAGGAATCCATTGACTACCAATACTATACTGACCAAAGATGCCATCCTCAAAACTTCTGAAGAATGCTTCAGTTAAATCAGTTACAGTATATTGTTTATTTACTAAATGCATGCATGCCCTATTAGGACTGGAACCAATAGAAAATGTGCTACATAATAAAGACATTGATGTAAGTGATGTGGTACATGCAATTAGCAATGTCTAGAGGATTTAAATTTTAACTAGGTAGTAAATAATTCACATAACATAGCACTTAATCCAATCCAGAGTCATGGAGGGCTGGAGCATATCCTGGAAATATCAAGCACAAAATGGAAAGCAACCTTGCACTAGGCTCCTGTCATCACATTTAAACTTGGGCATTTTAGATTCATCAATTAATCTAAAAGATTTATCAGTTAATCTAACACATATATCTTCAGGGATATGACAGAAAAAAATCACGTAGAGAGAACATGAGAACACCCCACAGACAATGAACAGGAGGTGATTTTAATCCAGGACACTGGATCCAGGGGGCAACAGCACTAAGCCATCACACAGTCTTAACATAAATAATGGTAAACAATATTTTTTCAGGATGGTGTCAATATTTTTAGATACAGTTATCTGATCATAACACTGGTTAGTAATTACCTGGACTTTTATATATAAATGAAAACCATACAGAAAAAATGTAACACACTATATAGTTAAGGAACCACCACATTTTGAAAACAAATGTGTTATGAACTTCAATTCTACTGAGCTGTGTGTTAGGGCTACACAGGCTGTAGGACCTCACAACTGTCATTATCTTACATACACCTACAGCCTACATTTTTGTCTGTAGTAAATACTATATCTGCAGCTCTTTGGTTAAATATGCACATCACAAAAAATAAAAACCATCACAAATCAAGCTGAAAGCTTTAACCTCTTTGTCTTTGGGTTTTGCTCCTGCTGCACGACCGCACAATTTATCACGATGCCACTTGTCATATAATATCTTACCTCACTGCACTTCTTTGCTTCATCAATCCAGATTTGTTCTGTTTCAGACAATATCATTCAGAATCTAAATTCATATTACAGGCGCCAGCACATTAGAATTAAATAATGGGCATCATTACCATCTGTAGATAATTTTGTTTATCAAAAGTATATTTTATTAGACAACTAATAGTTTTGTTTCTTTTTTTTTTTTAACACAACTTAAGAATGACTACTTATGGGGTGAGCATTTCTATGTACATTGAGGGGTCTCTGTAATTAATTTTGCAAAACTAAATTGCTGTAACTCACAGTGATTTAATTGTTGTTTCTATAATGTAACTATTAAAATTTGAAT
The DNA here is from genome assembly GCF_900747795.2 of Erpetoichthys calabaricus. NCBI lineage: Eukaryota > Metazoa > Chordata > Cladistia > Polypteriformes > Polypteridae > Erpetoichthys > Erpetoichthys calabaricus. The sequence goes on along the minus strand of NC_041396.2, from coordinate 72,157,736 downwards.
ACTATTCACTGTCTGCAATTCACAGACCTCACATGAGCATAGCACTGCCTTATCTAGGTCAGTCAATCGCATTTCTTCACATACATCCACACACACATACACACACACAAAAATCAGAAAACACAAGTGAATAAAACATTCAACCCTGGCATACGCCACTGTAGGTAAAAAGGATTAAATCAATAATTGGGATCCTACCAAGCCATATTGCCGTGGGCTGTGTTGTCAAGGTGACAGAGCAGCTCTAGGGTCTGAGGGTTGCTTGATGAATCATCAGGGGATTCATGGCTGCCTGATTCCAATTCTTTCGGCATCCTCCACACAGCTGCACATGTTACCACTTTGCTGTCTGAAGCTAAGAAAAAAGAGACTAGTGTTAGCAGATAATCTCCAGCAATACAGATATACCAGCCTAAGTTACTGATTATTGAAGAAAAAGGTCAATTAATAAATCAACTGAAGGTGCCTGATTAACCACTGGATTTATCAAATAGTCTGAATCATTTCTCTTTCATATCCATTTATATTGGGTTGGAATGGACAGAAAGGACATGAAACTGGCCCTGGACATAAGAAAGGCAACACGGAAACACAGGAACCCACATTATTAGTAGAAGAAATTTTATGTAAGCTCATATGGGTTGACAGGGGCTGTCAGGGGTAGGCAAACATAGAATGCATTCTAGATGAGAATTCTTAAGGGATATCATTATAAGAGAAAAGCCACTGTGAAGTGCAAGAACAATGTCAGTGGTCCCCATCAGCCACTAGAGGGCAGCGGGGAAACACAAACGGGATCCTGCTGACAAAAACAATGCTTGCAGCCTTTAAACAACTACTGGCACTTTATTTTAAAGGAATTGATGACTTCAGGGAATAGATATTTTATGTTTTATGGCTAGCTAAAGGACACTGTAAACTAGTGAATTTGGGATTTTATAGGTCATCACTGTATCTGAAATTGTTTTTGGGTGCCAGTAATAATCTCAGAGAGGGGTTTAAATTGGTGGCACATTGTCAGTGATTCAGTCTGCGGTCAGATTGTTTGTTGGAACAAAGATTTATCTAGCAAGGTAGAATACCTCAAAAGGAGATTCTTGGAGAGAAAGCAAAAGATTATGGAAAGACATTATGGGTGGTACTTTGGATATGAGGTGGACACATCTATTGTTCTCATGTGTAATAATAAATATTTTCTCAAACACATTTAGCCCAAGCAAAGGTTGCTGTGGGACAAAGTCTATTATAGTAGCAATGTACGCAAGGAGGAAAACAACCATAGACAGGGTACTGGTCTAGGGAATGGCCTGCTCATGTCCACAAACAATGTCAATTTACACTTGAGTCAACTTAAAGTTGCCAATGAACTTAAACAGCACATCTTTTAGAGGACAACTGTGCAGACATAAGGAGACCTCCACACCTCCATATGTGAAAATCCTAACCCCCTATTCTTATACATAAAACTACATTTTTGTAAAGCAGACCCAGTTGGGATGAAGGATTTTACTTTCTTGTTTGTTTTATTTGCTTTTTGGGATTTTCCTATTGTTGGTCTCTCACTTGTTGTTTAACAAATAAATCTGTTTAATTTTTTGTCAATCTGAATTCACTTTAGGTATGAATGACAAACAGAAAAAGTTCCTACAATATACTGTTTGCAAGTGCTATTCAGTTAATCCAATCTTTAAATAACCCAATAAAATTCATATACACCAAGAAATGACTCTTACTGATACCATCACCTTGAATAATTTAAACACCTCTTAGTACACCTAATTTCAGTTTATAAGACAAGATTGAAGCATGAGAGCTGGTAAGAAAATAGTTTCTGTGCTAAACTAAAGTGGTTAAGTACAAACTGCAGTATTCTGAATCTGTAATCTGGAACATGTTTAGAGATTCCTCATCAGATCTGGATGATTATGCAACCAAAACAAAACTGGATAACTGTATACCTTTAAAAACAATCTGCTTATTTCATAATAAAAAAACATGGATAGACTTTGATATCTGTAATTTACTTAAGGCTTGCATTAATCTGTTGAAGGCTGGTATTATGGAAACTTACAAGTAATGTAGGTAAAAACTAGAGAAATCAGCTTCTATGAGTCATTAATGGGGTAAAACAGAAACTGAATATAGTAGCAGTTGTGGTGCATGTAAACTATGCCAAGGTCTTCAGATGCTTATATATTAGAAACTAAGGCCCAATCAAATTTTGCCCACATTTTCATGCCCTACTTAACTTAACGATTTATTTGTCCACCTTGATCATAACAACAATGTTTTTCTTGTTATTCATTATTCTCTGTTTCTGGGGACGAGGTAAGAAGCATTTTTAAATAAGATTAATGTTTTAGGGCATGTTTTAAACATTTCTACTGACCAACGAAATGGCATTTTGATGGATATTTTTAATGCTTTCCTGAGAGGATCTATCATTTCCGCTTTTTCCAAATAACAACACTTACATCGTTATCAATGAAAAAGGTTACTGGACAGTTTTAATGATTATACTGTAGTACAAACAGACATAACCCACTTTCCTTTTCTTTGGTACACAAATACTTTGCTTAAGAGGCAGCTGTCAGACCCTCTTTCATTGACATCTAACTTCCGCCAAAGTGTAAGTTTTTTTCACAGGGCCCCTCTTTGGAATGCAACTTCTGGGTCTCTTCTGATAAAAGCAATCAATCACAGACAAATGACATTCAAAGATGTCTCCATGATGCATCATTTAACACTTGGTTAGTTAACAAAGAGCTATGTTGTTGCTGCATGAGTCCAAATCTTGCTAAAGCAAAGTAAGGTGCACAAGCAAGAGGGACCATTTATCTTGTCGACTGATCATGGACTGCCCACCAGACACAAGTTTTATGCTAGCAAATGAGGACCACAGTGTGTGAAACCTCAAAAACAAACTACAGTATAACATGCAAATACAAGATGTGACTAAAGCAAAGAAGTAGAAGAGCATCAGAACAAAGCAATAAAAAGCACACATCCTTTAACTTATGCCAAAAAAAGTTGACACTGAAGGAATCTGGATAAAGCATCATCAACACCTGGAGTCAACAAGAACCAAACCATAAGTACACCTTCTTTGATTCAGAGAACTATTGACTCTAACTTACTATTTAGGATAAAGCTAGCTAATGTATTCTGGTAAATGGTATTGCTCTAACTGAAAGTAATAGCCTGTGCAAAGAATATGTCTTTAGCTGTTATAAGTTTCTCACCTTAAATTCAACAGGAAAATTAAGAGCAGGATCTCACACAAACACACAGACAGAGGAGTTCAAACAATATGTGAACAAATCATCTTCCCCCATCAAACTGCAGATGCTAGAAAACGTTATAACTAGCTAGGAACTTACCCATCCAACTAACTTAAAGATCAGAACTGTGACATTTTAAAGCCACTCCAGAATTAATGATGTTTTCTGGTTGATTCTTTAGATAAGAATTTAGGAAACAGACTTCACAAGTTGTGTCCTTTTCCTTCTATTTCAGAGACAAAGATCAAATTATGCTAGAGTAGATTTATTAGAACAGTAGCAAAAACTTGATGAAAGTTAAAAAATGTTTGCCATCTAGTTTCTCGAAAACACCTAATTTCTCCTAAAGACAAATTTACAAAATTATGTTATCTTCTGTTCTGTTTGTCTTTCATCTGTATATAGTCTTATATGCATTATCCATCTTCTGATGTCCTTATATTATAAATAAATTGTATTATTTGGTTTATTGCAGCAAGTCTAATTTGTTTTATAAGTTGAAAAATAGTTTATCGACTATCATCCAAACCCTAAACAGAAACATTGAAAGTTGATTTATGGAAACTTTCTCCAAGTAAACGATCTCTTCATAGGTCTGGCATCTCACCTATAGGGTCAAGCAAAAATCATACATACAAACTGTTAAAACAAAGTACAAAATTTGGGAAAAAAAAACCAAAAAAACAAAAGCACTAGAATACTATTCCATAAAATACAAAAGTGATATATTTTATTAGATGGGCATTCCTAGTTTTGTGTAATTTTTCTTTATTTTTATTGTCCTTCTAATTTCCTTAACCATAACTCAGTGAAAATAGGAGAGCAGTAATGTGGTAGAATAATAAAATACACATTAGCAACCATTAATCATTACCATTAATCGTTAGCTACTGTTGGAAGGCTAGATGTTTCACTACTCATTGGTACGTGCTGTTGCAATTATTTCCCACACTTAACATAATGCCAAATAGAAGAAAATAAGTGACATGTTTCTTTGCTGTCACGTGGGCTGCACTTGGCAAAGAAAAGACAAATTCTTGAAGCTAGTTTTTCAAAAAACTGAAAAAGCGAAAGGAGTTCATGAACTGAAAAAACAATGTCTTCTCTGTAATTCTTTTCATATTCAAACAGTGCACTAAGCCTCACTGTTGCACTAGAATAAGTATTTAGAAAATTGTTGCTAGTTAGTTATTTACACTTTAATATAACTTTTCAGTGTAGTGTATCCCCACATAACTAGGAATATGAGATATTCTTTGGCATTTCAGTTATCTTCCAATCACTTAAAGTGGTTCATTATGGAAGGTATTGGGGAAATGTGTTCCCCAATTTTTGGGACTTCTGTGTGAGCCTGAAGCACTTCCATTGGGCAATTGTCCTGACACTGGAAATATTCCCGGGTCCATAATACAATAGGGCTGTCTCATGTGACAGCAAGAACATATCTGCACTATAAGTATTCTAGGTCTGTGCAAAGTTTACTAAATATGAAATGTTTGTCAGATTCACTTCAGCATCCCATCACATGAATGGAACTACTCCATGTGGTAAACAGGATACTGGATAAATTAATACAGGCCCATTTCGGATCTTCACATTTGTAACCAATGTAACACTGTAGTTCATCACAGGAGATGTCTTATATTTCCAAATCTTCAAAAAAATGGAGAAAAAAAAATCTGTCAAAGATAAAATTCTGTTTGATTTGCATATAACATGACAGCACCATCACTCTTTTATGCCATGGTACATTTTCTGCTGAACAACCCTAGCAAATGACTTGCTGGTTTGGGTTTCCTGTCTTTACATGTTTAATTAGAAATGTCATTAATAAATGCACTCCTACTTAAAAGTGTATCATCACTCCATTCTCCAGTTATATAATGAAAATTTACTCTAACAATGCATGTCATGACATTTCTATGCTAAAGGAATGTTGTACATGCTCAAAAGGCAATGACAGCCCAGGTGATAACCTATTTATTTGGAATCAGTACCAGCAGTCAATATATTCTAAACATATAAACTAGCTTTACATTTAATCTTTATAGTATTGCTCTTTAAGATTTTAACTTTTTGTCAGGAAATAATATTTTTTCATTTAGTAAATAAACAGACTAGCATTCCTTGATTCATTTACTCACTTTTCCCAGTCTGCTTATCTGAATTCAAGAACACAGATTACCAGAAAACTAACCCTGTGTATGGGTAAACCTGATATCATCAGGTTCATGTTGTTCCTGGAACAAAATCAAAGTTGTAATTCCAGAAATGTCATTCACCTTCAACTAAAAACATCTGTTTTCACCAGAATAGTCAGTTCTTTAAATGGGATAGTATAACAGTAACCTATTTCATGCAAAAAAATAAGGTCACCAAAGACTGCATTTTCCTGACAGTATCTAAAGATAGCCAAATAAACTGCAAACTCTAAACTGCCCTGATGATATTGAGTCAGTGTCGTTTTGAGTATTGCCTAGGACAGGGGTCGGCAACCCGCGGCTCTGGAGCCACATGCGGCTCTTCAGCCTCCTTGTAGTGGCTCCCTTTGGCCTTGACAAAAAAAAAACCATGAAAATGAATAATGGCAATTTCTTAATTTAAGTTGTATTTATATATATGTTTATTTACAACTACTACTGTTATACATTTTAACATCTAATTTAGAGAGTTTAATTCTGCGTGGACAGCAGCATTTGCCTTCACCGCCAACGACGCTGGCTTACCGGTGTGCTTAATATGTGGCGATAAATTATCGAACAACAAAAAATGTAACGTTGAAATACATTTTCGAAACAAGCACTCAGCATTCAAAATACCCAAGTGAAGATAAGCGAAAGAGAGCAATTTCGGAACTGCAACGGAAAGCTGAACAGAGCAAACATACTTTCAAAAAGTGGATCACTTCTACACAGTCAACTACAGCTGCTGGTTTTGTGGCAGCTCAAGAGATCGTAAGGAGGGGTAAACCGTTCACAGACGGAGAATACATGAAAAAATCGTTCATAAAAATATCAGAGCATCTATTCTCCGACTTTAAAAACAAACGGGAAATTGTTCAGAAAATGCAAGCTGCATTTAGAGTAAGGTTCAGTGAGTATGGAACGGAAAAAAACACTCTCTCCTTCCCTGTCACACCCCTGGACATCGACCCATCCCTGCTGAACACATCCGCATTCACAGGAGTGAGTATGTAAGCCCGATCTAGAAATTGAACTGGACGACATAGCAGATAAAGATTAATGGGTGTCCAAGTTCAAATGCCTGACAGCGGATCTTGAAGAAGTCACCCGTCAGAAGGCTACTCTCGCTAAAGAGCACAAATGGAGTGATATTGAAAACCTCCCCAAACCCGACAAATTTGTTTTCGACACGTGGAGTGCCATTCCTGAAACGTATATGAACAGGAAAAAAATATGCATTTGGAGTCCTGTCCATCTTTGGCTCAACATACTTATGTGAGCAAGTTTTCTCAAGCATGAACTTCATAAAGTCCAAATATCGCTCCTGCCTCACACATGAGAGCCTGCAGTCCTGTGTGAAGGTCAAAGTCACATCGTACAGCCCCGACATAGAGATGATCAGCAGCGAACTTCATGAACAGAAGTCACATTAAACAGGTGACAACAATAGCATTTAATGTGCTATTATTTTTCAGAAAAAAAAAACACATTCATTTCGGACCCGGAGCTGATGTAGGTTTTTTTGTATGTTCAGGTGCTTCAGTTGATTCAGCACACTGAAATGGAATTTAATGTTTACTTTTTTAAAGCTGCTAAGCTACAGCTAAATGTTTTATTTATATTAAAGTGGGCTAGTTTTTATTTTAATTTTACACAGGTATAGGAAGGACCCAAATAGGCCTGCATAGTTCAGTTTAATTTATTTCAAAGTAGGCCTACACATGCACACTGCACTTCTGTTTGTTGTATTCCGTGGTTGTAACAAGTAAAATCTAAAAAAAGATTAAAACTTTTAAAAGTTTATAAGCTGTGTTATGTTTTGCGGCTCCAGACTATTTTTCTTTGGAGGAAGGGGGGGCAAAATGGCTCTTTTCATAGTGAAGGTTGCAGACCCCTGGCCTAGGATAAAATGGTGTCTTATCTAGTGTGTGCTTATTCCTTACTATTTTAGGCTTAATTTCCCAGTTATACTGAAATGTACTATATAGGCATGAAAACAGATAGATGGGTGGCTATTTTATTCATTTCAACTGGGATAAAATATTGTTAAAGAAAATTAAAGTATATTACTATATATTAGTAATAAGTATTTATTATATACAGTTTAAGGCAAATTTACCAATTACTTTGATTTATCCTTTTCTATCAGTAAGCACTTTAATATGTAAAAGCTCTACTGTACATAAAACAGGGTGCAAACAAATACAATTAACATTTTTTTTTTACTTACTTTTGTTGTAACATGTTGTAAAGACACTTTTATCTACAGGACTTGCACTAATGTGCCATATCTCTCCTGCTTCATGCAACAGAACATTCTTGTTAATAATGTTATTTTCATCATCAAAGTCAATGATATGAATCTGAAAACAGAACAAAAATGCAATAATAATACATTGCTCCTTATTGAAAGATTGAAAAGCTGTACACACTAAAGTAAAAGAGGATAATTTTGTTGGGATAGGTATCCTTTCATGAAGTGGTGACTTTATCAGGTATGCTTGTCTAGTATTTGGTAGGACCCATTTTTTAGTGTAGAACAACCAGAAGTTTTAAAGTTATGGTTTGGACAAGGAACTGCTGGCAACATTATTTTTGACTTTTTGGTTTTGGTCTATACTGACTAGACAGCATCACCTGCTTATGGCACTGTTTTAGGCAGCATATTCACACTGAAAATGTTCCATTCCATCTTATCCTAAATGATCTCTAAATGGATAGACTTCTCTGGAATTAGCAAGTCACTGCGATAAGATACATGCTCCTGCTAGTAGTACTTTATATATTTAAAAACAGATACACTATGATCATAAAGGGAAACGTAATGATCAGCAACAATGCTTAGGTACACATTGGTATGCAAAGGTGGAGTGGTGGCTCTGAAGCTAAGGAACAGTGCTGGTATCTGGAAGGTTGCCCATTCAAATCCCATTACTTCCAGAAGGCATCCTACTTTGTTGGGCCCTTTAGCAAGACCCTTAACTTCAAAACTGCTCCAGCGACGCTGTACAATTGCTGACCCTGTGTCCTGACCTTCATAGCGCATGCGATAAGACAGTTAATTAATAAAGCATATCAAATCAGGAAATAAGATGCTCAGCTGAAAATAAGAGGCTTAATGTGTGCTAAGAAAGCAAATTTAATCCCAGCAGAACTGGGTGACAGGCAAGAAACAGCCCTGGATAGGGCATCAGTCCACTGCAGGGTATATTAATGTTGTTTCTGTAAAATTCTTACCATACCATCTTAGTACTGCAGCAGAAATCTAGATTTATCAGACTAGGCAACATTATTCACATTTTCAATTGTCCAGTTCTGATGATCATATGCTCACTGTAGCCTCACTTCTTAGTTTTAGGTGACATAAGCAGAATACATAGAAGTATTCTACTGCTGTAGCTCAATTATTTCAAGGTTTGAAGTGTTGTGATTTTGCAGGTGTGCTTCTACATGCCACTATTGTGAAGAGCTGTTATTTGAATATTTGTGCACTTTCTGTAATTTATAAACTCCAGATATTGTAGTGCACAAAAATTCCAAGAAGGCTATAGTTTCTGAGATGCTGCAACCACTGCAACTGACATCAACATTCAGACCATGGTTAAAGTCACAAAGATTATGCCACTGAGGGCATAACATAACATTCTCATATCTCCTTTGTTTTTAGTTCAGGTTCACCATGGGCCAGTGCCTTCTGACAACATCAGATGCAGCAGAAAGAACCAACCATATCCATTGCAGGACCCATTCAAATATTCCCAAACTCTACTTTACACTGTGCATATTTAGAATCAATAATCAATCTAATATTCATGTCTTTGGGGTGTAACTGAAAAATAATATTTGTGCAGATATAGGGGCAATGTGAAATTATTCACAGACAAGAACTAGCAGCAGGACAGAAAAATAGTCTCCTAGAACTTTGAAGCAGTAGCGCTAACCACTGCACTACTAGGCCACAACACATTATATACATTTAATTATTACATCTATGCCATCAGGATTTCTGACTATTAAATTAAAAAATATGCCATTATACAAAGCCTGGTTAAAAAGATTCACCATTTATACACCATAATACTGATCAATGTTTGCAAGTTTGATTAGCTCAGAGCATCTTGAAAATATAATTACTTTATACCTTTAGATTATATCTTAGAGATTCAAGACAGAAAAGCCTTTATAAATAGCTTGCTATTTCTGAGTACACATGTCTAGTGCAAAGAATGAATGCACAGAATAAGTGTAATGTGTAGAAAGGACTGGCTGATTTACTGTCTAGCAAGAATAGAATAAGGTAAAAACAGAGTATGCTTTTCTAATAGGATGGATGGATGGATAGATAGATAGATAGATAGATAGATAGATAGATAGATAGATAGATAGATAGATAGATAGATAGATAGATAGATAGATAGATAGATTTATCATCATTATGAGCATGACTTTTCTATATTATTATTATTTCAGTAGCATATCTTTCTAGTATTATTACTATTATTATTTCCTTGCTAATAAATGTGTTATTTTTTTATCTCAGCAATGGCAGCCCACAAATAGCTGAGTCTGTTGTGCAGATAGACACATTGGTCCAGACTTAATCTGCTCGTACATAACTGACTCTTTTTGTTATAAACTGAAAATGTCAACTTTCCTAAACCTTTTATCTCCACACTTAAATGTCCCATTTTGAATTATTTTACTTATCCAATCACAACAGAAGCACACATGGACATTCAGGTTGACAAAATCCACAAAACTGTAAAGTACACCTCATTAAAACACAACCTAAGCTTGCTAAATTATTTGATTTTTACATAATATTGTGTATAAAGATATGTGATCAGATATCCCAGGTCACAGTTTCTGTGTACAGCAGTTTGTATATTTTTCCTGTGCATTTGGGAGTTTTCCTCTATGGAATCTGGCTTTCATTTCATATTCCAAAGACATAATAGTTTAACTCATTGACAGTATATGGGTGTATCTCCTGCAACGGAGTGGTATCCTGTCAACATCTAGTTCCAATGTTTTTGTAGTTTTAAGATATTTTTTAGTTTTAGTTCTTATTTTTGCTTTTTGTAATTGTAGTTTTTAATTTTTGCTTAATTTTTAGTTTTTGTTAATGATTACTTTTTTCAGCAATTTCCTGTTAGTTTTTGTCACATTTTATTAGTTCTGTATTACTCACCAAAAACGTCCACACAGACACAATTTTGCAAGTGTAAAAACATAGTTTTCTTTATTGTTGTCAAACTTTGTATCATTCATATTGTTCCTGTCAACTTAAAACATACAATTTTACTGTCTCTGCGGTGGGTTGGCACCCTGCCCGCGATTTTTCCTGACTTGTGCCCTGTGTTGGCTGGGATTGGCTCCAGCAGACCCCCGTGACCCTGTGTTCGGATTCAGCGGGTTGGAAAATGGATGGATGGATGGATTTTACTGTCTGTAACAGAACTCAATTTTCTCATGATAATGTGACAGTTTAAGGCTTCCAGTATAATCAAAAAATGTATATATTATTAATGGGAGCCAAACATACACAATATAAAGATTTGGAAATTGCCATAAATTAATGAATTTACACCATCCTGGTCAGCAATGGAAGTCTTACTGTACTTCTTTATATGCCCTTCTTTGTGCCTCAGTAAATACAAATTTTTGCCAATATACCAATAATCCAGTTTTCCACCAATCACTATGAATATGGAACCAGTTATTAACTGGATACCAACCTATCTGCAAGATATGTTGCTTCCAAGACAATTTTTCAACTTGAAGCTACTATGTACACCTGCTATTTTTAATATGTAGATTCTTAGGAAGGTAGTAACACCATCTGTCTGTTCGTTTCATCCCAAAACACGTTTTTTATTTTGTTTTATGTATTTGTTTTTATAAGTGATCTAATAATGAACACAAATGACTGAAAGCTCTCGGACTTGGTATTGATTGCATGATATTGTAATTTTCACAGATCCAGTTCTGGGCCTGACATTGTTAAAACCTTATATGTTACCCCTTGGAACTATTAAAATGGAGTACAGGATTGATTCCCATATCTACTGTATACAGATGTTTCATGACTGAGGTCAGGCTTATTTATAAACAAGCTAGTGTTCATTATTAGATCACTTAAACTTATAGATGATGGCTCAACTATTATTGCAAGTATAAAAGGACAAAAGTGTTTATTTTTATTTGAACCAAAGAAAGTGTGTGTGTTTGGGGGGAGTGGCATCAAACCCCAAACTAAAAGCTAAATTATGTTATTAAACCATAATTTAAATTTAGAAGCCCAACTCGGTAATCACAAAAGGAGACTTGTAGTCAACAAAGAAATATTGAATAAGTATAAATGGTTTTGTATGATACTAAAAGAAACTTTTATCATGCTGATCAAGAACAGAACATGTAATTGTTTTAATGTTTAAAACCTGCTTATTGCAGTAATGGCCTGAGGGACAGCAAACTATACCCATGACAAAGCCCATTTATTGGTTATTTTGCAATTTAGAATTCATTAAAGTAATTATTTAATGAGTTTGCCCCAGAATATACCACATTTGAAATCTTCTGTGGCTATTAGGCAATCAGATCCTCTGACACTCATCATTTATCTGTGCCATAGATTAGTACCAAAACCTATGAAGTGGCAGCTTTTAGTGCATATCTGTCCATTTAACAGCCAACCAGAATATCTTAAGACCTACATTCTGATAATATCTACAAATGTAATTCTAATATATAATCTTCCAGTGTATTTTTACATAAAAACATACCCTCTTTAGTTCTCCTTATACTGTTACTCATTGTTACCATCATTTATTTCAGTGTTATTTTTAAGTACATTGGAAATTTATACAAAACTAGCTGTGTAAGCCCATGATGTAAAATGCACGGGTTCCTAGAAACTATTGAAATCGTCAGAAAAAAAACTGAAATACAGAGTTGGAGGTTTTGTTTTGCAGATGTGCTCGCTAACCCCATCCACCCATACCCCCCCAACCCCAAATCCCCCCCCCCCCCCCCACCTCAGCGGCTAAGCGAGTTTCTCTCTCGTTTGTCTTTCCTTGGTGGTTTCACTTTGACGACGGAGTCACTTTCTTTCATGCTGTAGCCTCCTACTTCTTTCTTCAACCGACTTGTTAACTTGGGGCCACCTTGCCAGCTCTTTGAGCTTCATGCTGTAGCCTAGCACTTCCAGGCTGGACAGACCAACACACACACACTTCGACATTTAGACGTTTATAAATAAGACAAGAAATATGGATTAAACCAATTTGACTCTTAAACATACTACACAAACCAAATACTTCTCATGTCTGGATCAGCACAATGATCATTCCATTGATGGCAACTGTGTACACGTAAAATTAGTTTGTGTTTATCTTCATTTAGGATTTTATTGTCTTTGGTCCTAAACTCCTGTCAACAAACTGTACTGCTCCAACGATTTACTGAGATCAGAAACCAAAGAACAATTTCTGTTCACTTTAAGTAATGATCTTTTGTTCATTTCGATTTAGTTCAAGTATGAAGTATTTATTTGGGAAAATTGTTCAGTGAAAATACCATCAGATATTTCTTGCACTATTAAATCAGGAACATTCCCTAACGTCATCAAATACACTCTGATAACCCCACTTCTAAAAAAAAAAACCAAAAAACAACACTCGATCCATTCCAAGTTAACAACTACAGGACTCTCTCTCTCCTTTCATTTCTTTCCAAAATATTTGAATGTGCTGTTTCTAAAAAGATTTCTTCCTTCCTTGTATGGAATGAGTTGCTCGATAACAGCCAGTCCAGCTTCAAGAGAAACTACTCAACTGAGACAGATCTACTGACTGTGGTCAACCAGCTACGCCATGCTAGAGCAACCAACATGTCATCAGTCCTGATTCTGCTATTTCTCTCTTCTGCCTTTGACACGGTCAACCACAGCATACTTCTTGCCACCCTCAACGACCTCTGCATCACTGGGACTACTCTCAGATGGTCTGAGTCCTACATCTTGGGCAGATCCTACAGTGTGTCCTGTTGAGGGGAGTTGTTAAAGGCACAGCAGACACGCACAGGTGTACCCCAAGGATTAGTGCTGGGTCCTCTACTCTTCTCTCTGCACACCATCTCACTGGGCTCCATTATCCAATCCCAAGGGTTCTCTTATCAGTGTTATCCCGATGATACACAGCTATACCTGTTGTTCCTTCTGGAGGACAATTTGTTATCAGCTAGAGTCTCTGCATGTCTTACTGATATCTCAACCTGGATGAAGGACCATTATCTACAACTCAATCTGGCAAAAACCGAGGTTATTGTGATCCCAGCTAGCCAGTCTGCTCATCCCCCCACCTCTGTACAGCTTGGCTCACTGTTGCTAACACCTGCTGAATCAGCACACAATCTTGGGATGATAACTTATGAGCAGATATCTTTTTCTGACCACATTTCTACTGTTTCTCATTCATGCAGGTTCACGTTATACAACATCTGCAAAATCAGACCTTATCTGACAGAGTATGCAGTACAACTTCTGGTCCAGGCTTTGGTCTTGTCCCCATCTGGACTACTACAACTTGCTTCTGGCAGGAGTACCTGCATGTGCTATCAATCCGCTGCAAATGATCCAAAATGCAGCAGCCCATCTTGTATTTAACCAGCTGAGACGGGCACATGTCACTCCTCTCTTCAGTTGCTACATTGGCTCCCTGTAGCACTATGCTGATGCTTGCCTACAGAGTAGTCAATGGCTCAGCACCCGAGTATGTGGAGACACTGGTGAAGTGCTATACTCCTTCTCGCTCACTCAGGTCTGCCAGGGAACAGCGTCTGGTGATGCCACTTCTACGTGGCTTCAAGTCTCAATCCAGACTCTGTTCCTCTTTAGTTCCAAGTTGGTGGAACAGGCTGCCCACCTCCATCGGTACTGCTGACTCCCTCAATGTATTTAAGGGGCGATTGAAGATCCATCTGTTCTGTGAATATCTGTCAAATTGATGAAGAAAAAAAAATTTTGCTCTTTTGGTTAATTTGTTTTAAATTAATTTCTTTAGTGATTGTATACGTATGAGTTACTACATCATTTCACTTGTGGCAATCAACTTTTGTTATGCCTCCTATTACACTTGCTAAACAAACAAGCCCTAGCCCAATGTTACTTGATTGTTTACCACTTTTGTAAATTGCTTTGGATAAATGCATCTGCTAAGCACATAAATGTAAATGTAAATGAATAAGCAAAATTATTACTCTTGCGAGATACTTTATGCTACTAAAAGTATTTGAATTACTAGAGTGTGAAATATGAAGATCATGTGTAAATAATATCTGAGTAATTTGTTAATGTAAAACATCATGTGTAAGTCAATGTATTTTTGACTTACTGGTCAAAAGTATAAAAAATACAAGTCATACTTGCTTCTAATGAGCTACATAGACCAACAAATAAGAAAAATCTAAACATCTAGTATTTAGACTAGCTTAAGTGTTTGTTCACTCTAGCAATTGCTAAGAAATTTGAGAGATAGGGTTAGGGTTTGTTGTAGCACATTATGATTTTTTACACAACTGTAAAATAATATATGTAGGATTGACATGTAAATGATAAATTGCTACATTAATTCAACCAAATATGTAAATACCTAAGTATATTAAAAACAAAAAAGTAAAACAAATAAAATTTAAGTTATATTAAAAACTCAGAATGCCATTATACACTGCCTGGCCAAAAAAAAAGTCGCCACCTGGATTTATCTAAGCAAATAGGTACGAGCCTCCTATTGGGTAATTACTGCATGGGCGATTATCTTTCAGCTGGCAACAAGTTATGTAACCCCAACTGGTGCAATGAGTTGCTTCTCATTACTTAAACAACCATGTCGAAAGACACATCTCGTGGTCGTGGAAAAGATGTTAGTCTGAGAAGGGTCAAATCATTGGCATGCATCAAGCAGAGAAAACATCTAAGGAGATTGCAGAAACTACTAAAATTGGGTTAAGAACTGTCCAACGCATTATTAAAAACTGGAAGGATAGTGGGGACCCATCATCTTCGAGGAAGAAATGTGGCCGGAAAAAAATTCTGAATGATCGTGATCGGCGATCACTTAAACGTTTGGTGAAATCAAATCGAAGAAAAACAACAGTAGAACTCAAGTCTATGTTTAATAGTGAAAGTAAGAGCATTTCCACACACACAATGTGAAGGGACCTCAAGGGATTGGGACTGAACAGCTGTGTAGCCGTAAGAAAACCACTAATCAGTGAGGCAAACCGGAAAAAAAGGCTTCGATTTGCTAGGGAGCATAAAGATTGGACGCTGGAGCAATGGAAGAAGGTCATGTGGTCTGATGAGTCCAGATTTACCCTGTTCCAGAGTGATGGGCGCATCAGGGTAAGAAGAGAGGCAGATGAAGTGATGCACCCATCATGCAAGATCTTGGTGAAAAATTAATGCAACACTGGATGGAACTAAATCTTGTGACATTGCAGAAGCTTATCGAAACAATGCCACAGCGAATGCGTGCTGTAATCAAAGCTAAAGGCAGTCCAACAAAATATTAGTGTGTGACCTTTTTTTTTGGTGGCGACTTTTTTTTTGGTCAGGCAGTGTATATATATCTTGAGTAAAAGTAAGCAATTTTTTATCTCTTTCTTATTTATTTATAATCCATCCATCCATCCATCCATTATTTATAATCCATCCATTATCCAACCCGCTTTATCCTAACTACAGGATCGCAGGGGTCTGCTGGAGCCAATCCCAGCCAACACAGGGCGCAAGGCAGGAAACAAACCCTGGGCAGGGCACCAGTCCACTGCAGTTTATTTATAATATACCCCCAAATTCCCTCATTGGTAAAAGATTTGTATAAGTAGTGCATGCCTGAAAAGAGGTATTTTTCAGTCATGCAAAGGAACTGGTTACATGATACCAGACAAATTTGAAATTAAAATGTCATGTCATCTCTTGTCAGCATGACTACTTAGTGCAAGTGCATTCTGCACACCTTATTTGGTGCAAGTGCATTCTGCACACCTTTCTCTATGCATGGGCTATCTCAGGGTGCAAGTTATGCTATGGCATTTGGTTGAACTTGTCCTAGACATTGTGGCACAGGGCCAACCTGAATGAAACTACCATTTCTTAAAGTAATATTTTGATAATTTCAAATTCCTTTTGCTTCAATAACCTGATGTACTGTCCCACACAATTTTTTTCTGAAACATTTTCATGGTAATTTACCTCTGAATTAATTTACCCTTTAGATAAATACATGCAAATTTCAAAGAGAATGTGAACCTTGCATTCATGTTTCATGACTGATACTACATACAGATTAGTGTGGACAGTGGTCAGTCAAAGTAGCATCAGCTTGTAACTATATGGTACTAATGCAGTGCACATACTTTTTTAGGCAGACTCAGCAGGCAAAAACAAAAGAAATGATAATAAATGTTACAGGTGATTCTGCATATTTTTTGTACCAAAAAGTGGACCAATGCTGACTTGTAAGATTGTCAGCTTTCATATGAAACACCTAGTGTTTCACAGGTTTCTGTGTGACAGATGGCTATATATTTTTTCTATCTATAGAAGATATGTAAAAGTAAAGCATTAGGAGTGCAAAAGTCATTTTTTAATGAAGAACTCTTTGCAGGTTCTACACAATTAACTTTGTCTTTTCAAACCAATTCAGCTCAACTTACTAATATAACTAAAAATGCAGTGTAAAATCCTATATTGGTAGTACTGCTCGGTCTTGGTGATGAACAAACATCAAAAAAGCAGTGGCGTTGTACAACATACATGGTACAGTAAGCACAGATTACTCGGCTAAGCAATGGTCAGGTCAGGTAAAGTTAGGTTGGGGAGCATATTGTTGCTGCAACCACCTCACGATGAAACAGCTCAAGATCCTGGTTGGCAACCCACCAGGCAAACACACAGTCCAGTCCCACTCTCCGGAAGTGACCGTCTATCAGCCACAGCC
Organism: Erpetoichthys calabaricus; assembly: GCF_900747795.2. Lineage (NCBI taxonomy): Eukaryota > Metazoa > Chordata > Cladistia > Polypteriformes > Polypteridae > Erpetoichthys > Erpetoichthys calabaricus. The sequence continues at coordinate 72,140,270 of NC_041396.2, read as the reverse complement.
AGGTGTTACGTGGGCGTCCCTTGGCCTGGTCCAGCCCCTCGGGTCCTCAACAATGAGGATCCTGCGAGCCAGATCACCCTTGGTGAATTGCATTACATGGCCATAGTGCAGAAACTGATGCTCCTTCACAATGTGGGTAAAGTGCTTCATTCAGGACTCCATGAGCAAACGCTCATTCGACACAAAGTCAAACCAGCAGTACCCAAGGATTCTCCAAAGAGACACAGTACCATAAGAGTCTAGTCTTTTTCTCAGGTCACTGGATAGTGTCCATGTCTCTCAACAATATAGGAAGCACCAGGATTCTAAAGACTTGAATCTTCGTCCTTTTGCATAGATATGAAGAGCACCACACACCCCTCATGACCTCCTATGCTCTCCCAATCCATCTACTGACTTCATAGGAAGAGTCACCAGAGACATAAATGTTACTGCTGAGGTAAGAAAACCTCTCGACAAGTGTGACACTCTTTCCGCAGACAGACACACTGCTGATGGCTGTGCCCAAGAGGTCATTAAAGGCCTTGATCTTGATTTTTATCCAAGGCACTCGCAAGCCCAGACACTCAGACTCCTTGCTCAGTCTCTTGAGAGCCCTGATCAGAGCCTCCACTTACTCCACGAAGATCACAGCATCGTCAACAGAGTCAAGATCAGTGAATCTTTCTTCGCCAACAGATGCACCACAGCCGTTGGACCCCCATGACCTTGCCCAACACCCAGTCCATGCAAGCATTGAACACAGTAGGAGCAAGATCACACCCATGACGAACCCCAGAATCAACTGGGAAAAATGCAGAGGTTTTGCCTCCACTCTGCACAGCACTCACTGTACTAGTGTACAGGCTGACCATGATACTGTATGCAGAATGTCCCAAGGAGCAGCTCAATCAACTGAGTTGAACGCTTTACGAAAATCAACAAAGGCTTCAAAGAAACGTTGTGCTCCATGAGAACCCTCAGTGCCATAATGTAGTCGATGGTCGACTTTTTAGGCATAAAATCTAGTTCCAGTTCCAGTTGCTGGTAGGTGAGCAAGTGATTATGGATCCTATTGAGGATGACTGTAGCGAGGACCTTACCTGGCACCAAGAGGAGTGTTATCCCTCTGTAGTTGCCGCAATCCAGGTGATAACCCTTCACTTTCCAGATAGGGACAACAAGTTTTCCAGTCAGTTGGATTGACACCAGTCTCCCACATGGAAGCAAAAATTGCTTGCAATGCCAGGAGGACAGCCTTACCACCAGCCTGGAGAAGTGCACCCTGGATACCACAGATCCCTGCAGCCTTCCCTACCCTTAGCTGGTTCACCACCTGTGCAATGTCAGTGAGACTGAGCAGTTCACAACTAATTGGAGGATCAGCCTCAAGAACCGTGGACCCAGAGAATCCAACGTACTAGCCAGAGGATTAGCTGTAAACAAGCAATGGCATTATAAGAAATAAATATGCAACAGTATCAAATTTAAAATATCAGATATAAGCATCTGCGGTGGGTTGGCACCCTGCCCGGGATTGGTTCCTGCTTTGTGCCCTGTGTTGGTTGGGATTGGCTCCAGCAGACCCCCGTGACCCTGTGTTCGGATTCAGCGGGTTGGAAAATGGATGGTTGGATGGATATAAGCATACAACATGGAACAGACAAAAAAATAAATGAGCTACCGAAAAGTCAGTAGCACGAAATAGATAGAATAAACTAACTGGTAGCATAGGTATATACATAGTGGAGTTTTGTCACTGTTTATGTGAGTTAATAATTTAACAGCCTTAGGCAAAATCTGTTATTGCAATAATATCACCTACTAAAAGGCTGGGGTAAAAACTGTATGTTGCTCGGGTGTGAGAGGGTTGAACTGACAGAAAGTACTTTCTTCAAGCATACATGTTGTATGTGGGATATGGCCCCAGAAATTTCTCCCCATGCTACCTTGCAGTCTGTCACAGTGCAATTACCATACCAGACTGTAACTCAGATAGTCAGTTTGCTTTCTGTTGCACAGCTATAGATGTGAGCATTTGTGGGAGAAATGCTATTAAACATCAGAGAATGCACAGTTACATATGACTATGATTCTCTTTTAACAACAAACCCATTAATGATGATAGGTGCATGACCCCACTTTTCAAGTCTTCTTCTGTCAACAATCATTTGATAATGTTGCTTCCGACATGAGACATCAAGAAATTGCTACCAAGATCTCTAAAAACATTTAAAATCTAAGTAAGTTATATTACTCTTATGAATTGAAACATGAGAAGAGTAACTTATTTCAGCCTTCAACACAGGCTTCACAATATTTTAAGTAACTGTTTAAGAGTTAGCAGGCTGTTGATTCTCTGCAGTAAAAGCGGAATGAAAGTTTGTCCTTGGCTTGTACACTGGACCACTCTGTAAAACTTTTCTCAACCACTATCCAAACCCCACACTGACCATGGTACATACCACTGTTCTGGCAAAAAGAAGCAGTCAGGTGAAATGTCTTGTAACTACATAAGTAAAACTATAAATAGGTGCCTACGTCAGTCCTTCTTAAAGTATGATGTTAACTGACAAGTTCCTCTACACACTTAAAAGAACACAGAATTAGCCTTTAACAGCTTTTATTTGTCAATATTAAATGTATTTCTTTTCAGAAAGCTCAGCAGAAAATATGCAGCATGCAGCATAAGAAAATGATTTATTGTCATTCCTGATGTCCTTAGATAGTTACAGTACAACATGACTAACTATAACATATTTCTTAAACGTTTATGCAGAATATTGTTATACTTATCACTTTGAATGGATTTTCAATTATGTTAAACGGGAGGTTAAGTTGCTGCCACTGCCATCGCACAGCTCTAGAGCTCAAGCTTTCAAAACCGACATGGACACTATGTGCAGTTTTCATGTTCTTCCTGAGTCTACAAGGGTTGCTCTGGGTATTACAGTTTCATTCCATATCCTGAAGAACAGCTGAATGTAGAATGACCCATTGTGAGTGAATGCACCTTTGAAGTGACTGCCACCCAAAAATGGTTTCTGCTCAACATAGTCCAGTTTTCTGCCCACATTCACAAATGCAGGCAGGTAGGATAATTGCAATTCTAAGTAAGCACCAGCATGCATATGAATTTGTGTGTGTGGATGAGTGTACCCTATGATTGTCAACCCATCCACTTTTGCAGGGCTGTTTCCCGCCATTCTTTAGGTACTTCCAGGATAGGCTATGGCTCCTTGTAACCCTAAAATGGACTAAGATTTGATACACTTCAGGAGAGCACAGTAAAGCAGCAGATGGAAGCATGCCAGAGTCTCATAAAAACTTGTGTTTCCCTAAAGTATACCACTTTTCCCAGTGATCTCCCAGATGATCTCTGGTTCTTATAGTATAAGTTGATAATTTTGACCACCTGCTACCAGGATATGCTCGAGTCCCAGAAACATTCATTTGGATAAAGCTGTTTGAGAATGTTATTTTAGAATGTACAAATGATGCTTCTGTAATTTAGTTATATAATGAATAACTATATTATTCTGAAGTGAAAAAGTGTTACAGAAGTGAACAATTAATATTAATGCTGAACAGGGAATTGACACTTCCTTATAAGCTGGAAAATTATTTTTGTCAGTAACATAAAGAAAAGGTTTACCTGGTTATCATATTTCAGTGACTGTGTTCCAACAAGAAAACGAATTGCATCTGTTTCAGCTATCTGAGCTGTTAATGCTCGTGCCTAAAACAGAAAATATTTAAAGTAAATAAAATTTAAAACAAATAAAGAAACATGCGTGATGTAATTTAGTAGTTCAAAGAGAGGTTCAAACTATACACTTAATCTCTCAATATATTACAAAGGAACAAAAGACTTAATATGAGTTAAGCTTGAACTTACTAACGATTACATTTCAAAACTTGCTTTGCAAGTGCAGGGTTTTCTGTTTTTGACATTGTCTTTTCTAAATATCCACCTGGTATCTGCTTATATTTTATTTTTTACATTTACTACTGTTATGTTTTTTAACTGTACATTTAGGGCGCGTTTTTTTCAAATAGATATGGTACAATCCAATTTTCTCAGGAAGACACCATGGGTTGGTTACTATTACAAATGGTGCTATATAAAATAAATTGTTAATGATCCTAACTACTCAAAAAGCATAATAACCTAAAAGGCAATTTTATCACCACTATCTTTGCTGTAAGTGAATAGCAAGAAAACAAATAATAAGGTTATTCTCGGATACGTAAATGTTCTGTTTTGCATTTTTAAAAACTTGTTAATTTCTAAATTATTAATCTTTAAATTACACCACGAAAGGTTATGATTTCATATGGAATGAAAATCATTGAACAACACATGACATTTAGGTTATGTAAACACAAAATTCATGGTCATCTACTTTATTTTACCTTTATAATAACCTGAACGGCCGTTTCTCTTAGTATAGCTCATACTGTAGTTCTTTTTACCGTTTTAATTAATCACATTTAAAAACATATTATCAATGTATTGGATTGATGAAGAACTGATAAAAATGCAATTTACCACTACCGTATGTGATGAAACTCAGGTACATATATTACAAAGCTTTGTAACGTAAATGGCTATTCATTGTACTCACTAAGTATGACATTAATATTTTAATCATCAGATCGATTTGTTTTATCTTCTGTTACCTGAAATTCTAGTCCATATATAACAGGAGCATCGTCTTCCATAGTAATAGACTAATATATGTAGGAATGGACAGAATCCTCTACTCGTTGATTAAAAATTGAGCCGAAAGCAGTCAGTATTACATTTCCTGCGCAGTTTAGGCGTATAATGATTCCTACGCAATTATTTCAGTTTGAATAGCATTTAGCCACAAGATTTGGCGCACATGGTTTCAAGAATTCCAAAATGCGCGTTCTAGCCGGAAAATGATCCTAGTAGGCTTCCGTTCATTTCTCTTCCTGTGTCTGCTTGCGGAAGCTAGTATATCTTTGGCAGCGCACTGTTTGACGGCTGAGTTTGCAGGTAGGATTTTAGTGTTTATATTTACGTCTCAGTGTTGCAATTATTTTTTAGAGTAGCATTTTGCCAGACTATTTAGACTACTAATAGCAGATATATGAAATAAACATTTACATGGTTTTATTTGTATGTTAGTGTGTTGGATTTATTTCACTTTTATTCTCATTTTATTGTACTATTTCATTTATAGTTTAAATGTAGTTTTAAACGCTAATATTGTAATTGATTTTCGTGACACAAGTATATTTTTCGTTAAGCTTACTTAAACATTATTCCAAACACAAAAAAGCTTGACAGACCTAATATTGCGTTCAAATTCAGTAATGAAAAAAAAAACATAATTCAGTTTTTTAATTTTTTGACAACGGAATGTGATATCAACTAATATGATTTTGAAAATTATTTTGACAGTTTATGATTGTAGGATGTTCGCCAGTGAACATACTAACAAGAAACGGCTCGATATGTTTATTTTTTTTTTTATCTTCTACGCGAGTCAATCCCATAAATTGACGTTTGTGCTCCTTAAAACAACATGACAAAGCAATTTATTAATCTAGTATTGAAACCAAACCATATTTTTGTTAAGTCCACTATTGTCTAAAATCAAATATAGTTTTACGTTTGTAACATTTTAAGTTGGATTGTTACTGGAAATTTCCAGGAAAAGTTACGAACTATTGAATTCGCATACTCTGATTAGTAAGATGCCTTGTTTATTTTTGTTTTTTTACTGTTTATTACTGATTAATTTTTAAATGTTAGGAGCTGTGATTTACAGCAACATTGACGTTACTTGGTTAATGTACATACAGTTTACTTAAATCCATCTTGTAATTTGAGTAACAAAAACTTCAAGGTTCAATTTTAGGTATTCCACCATTTGCCATTTACTAAATAATGTACCCCTCAAATCTATTAGTTAATTTGCAAAATAAAAAGGAAACACAACACAGCTTTTTCTTTTTAACCAATTATGGATGTTTAAGATTTAGGGAACTCTTTCTCTATCTAAATAAAAAGTACATCCCACATTTTGTTAACAAAGTAAAATATATATATATTTCTTGTACCAGCAAGCCTGCAGTAAGAATGGCACCCTGAGCCAAGTGGCCATTTTGTAGTTGATGCCAAGCAGAATCGAAGAGCAGAAGGTACAAAGGAGGTGTGTGAGCAGAAGTACACAGCCTATAGGGATTGCTCAACAGCAAGTACCCTCAGTCCAGAGTACCTGTTTCCATTTTTCTACACCCTAGTCCTTCTGTTAGAAGGAGTAACTTTTTGGGTGCAATTCTTCCACTAACACCACTTTTGACCTACCTGAAGGACATTACAGACCCCCTGCTTGACCCCCTACAGTTTGCTTACCGAGCAAACAGGTCAGTGGATGATGCAATCAACATGGGACTGCACTACATCCTGCAACATCTCGACTCTCCAGGGACATATGCTAGGATCCTGTTTGTGGACTTCAGCTCGGCGTTCAATACTATCATTCCAGAAGTCCTCCACACCAAACTCACTTGGTTCACTGTACCAGCTCCCATCTCCCAGTGGATCAAAAACTTCCTGACAGATAGGAAGCAGCAAGTGAGACTGGGAAAAATCACATCCAGCACACGAACAGTCAGCACTGGCTCCCCCCAGGGATGTGTCCTCTCTCCTCTGCTCTTCTCCCTCTACACAAATGACTGCACCTCAAGAGACCTGTCTGTTAAAATCCTGAAGTTCGCAGATGATATGACAGTCATTGGCCTCATCAAGGACAGTGACGAGTCAGTATACAGACGAGAGGTCGAACAGCTGGCCCTCTGGTGCGGTCAAAACAACCTGGAGCTGAACAAGCTTAAAACTGTGGAGATGACAGTGGACTTCAGGAGGAGCCCCCCAGTGCTGCCCCCTCTCACACTACTCAACAGCATTGTGTCTGCTGTGGAAAACTTTAGGTTTCTGGGATCCACAATTTCCCAGGACCTAAAATGGGAACTAAACATAAACACAATTGTTAAAAAGGCCCAGCAGAGGTTGTACTTCCTGCGCCAGCTCAGGAAGTTCAACCTGCCTCAGGAGCTGCTCATCCAATTTTACTCTGCAGCAATCCAGTCTGTTCTCTGTTCATCTATCACAGTCTGGTTTGGCTCAGCCACAAAACAGGACAGGAACAGACTTCAACGGACAGTCAGGATTGCAGAAAAAATCATTGGTGTTGATCTGCCCTCCATTCAAGACTTATACAGATCTCGAGTCAGGAAACAGGCAGAAAACATCATTGCAGACCCATCACACCCTGGTTACAACCTTTTTCAACTTCTTCCCTCTGGTAGGCGCTACAGAGCACTGTACGCCAAAACTACCAGACATGTGAATAGTTTCTTTCCTCAGGCCATCACTCTCATGAACACTTAAGTCAATCTCACAGCGTCAGGGACAATACTAGGTAAAACCGGAGTCCAATTCCTTGTATGTGTACATATACTTGGCCAATAAAGCTGATTCTGATTCTGATTGTGATAAGACTTCTCCGGACTGTAGATAAGTGTAACAGGGTCCCAGTGGTTTCTGCCAGTTCTGTGCTGATGATATTGGAGCTGGACATCTTCAGATTTTGTAGGAAAGTAAGCTTGATGTATTTCTCACTTGCTGCACTAGGTTTCCTTGGCCTGTGACTGTGTTTCCGGTCCTTAGCCTTGCCTTTTTATTTTTGGAGAAGAGCTTGGAAAGCATACCTGAAAACACTTGTCTGCTCTGAAATTGGGAGAGATCTTGTTGATGCCAGATGACAAACTTGTGTCTTGTCACTATGCTCACTTTGCCATGGTGTAAGATTAGAAGCTTAAACTGCCACATCTACCAGAGCCTCGCCTTCTTAGTATGGATGCCCCTTCCCCAATTTTATTTCCTCTACACAGCTGTGTCTATTTCATTTTATCACTTTGGTTTCCACCTGCACATTGTGTCACTTGTCTCTAGCACCTGTTTGTCATATTTGCTTAAGAAAGCACTGGGCTATACAGTAATCCCTCCTCCATCGCGGGGGTTGCGTTCCAGAGCCACCCGCGAAATAAGAAAATCCGCGAAGTAGAAACCATATGTTTATATGGTTATTTTTATATTGTCATGCTTGGGTCACAGATTTGCGCAGATACACAGGAGGTTGTAGAGAGACAGGAACGTTATTCAAACACTGCAAACAAACATTTGTCTCTTTTTCAAAAGTTTAAACTGTGCTCCATGACAAGACAGAGATGACAGTTCTGTCTCACAATTAAAAGAATGCAAACATATCTTCCTCTTCAAAGGAAACAGAGAGGAAAGCAAACAAATCAATAGGGCTGTTTGGCTTTTAAGTATGCAAAGCACCGCCGGTACAAAGCTGTTGAAGGCGGCAGCTCACACCCCCTCCGTCAGGAGCAGGGAGAGAGAGAGAGAGAGAGAAAAACAAAGTCAAAAATCAATACGTGCCCTTTGAGCTTTTAAGTATGCGAAGCACCGTGCAGCATGTCGCTTCACGAAGCAGTTGCACACAGAAGGTAGCAACGTGAAAATAATCTTTCAGCATTTTTAGACGAGCGTCCGTATCGTCTAGGTGTGCGAACAGCCCCCCTGCTCACACTCCCTACGTCAGGATCAGAGAAAGTCAGCGCAATATAGAGAGAGAGAGAAAGTAAGTTGGGTAGCTTCTCAGCCATCTGCCAACAGCGTCCCTTGTATGAAATCAACTGGGCAAACCAACTGAGGAAGCATGTACCAGAAATTAAAAGACCCATTGTCCTCAGAAATCCGCGAACCAGCAAAAAATCCACGATATATATTTAAATATGCTTACATATAAAATCCGCGATAGAGTGAAGCCGCGAAAGGCGAAGCGCGATATAGCGAGGGATCACTGTATGCTTACAGTGATCTCACATTTTTAAACTGGAAAGCTGTCCATTGCTATGTTAGTTTTTTTTTCTTTAAGGACATTCAGTAAATATCATCTTGCTCACTTTTTGCAAAAAAGAATGTTTGGAACTCTTAAATATACTGTTTTTTATTGATACTAATCCGGAAGATGTAAAACAAACATATGATACAAATATTTTTCTGTAAACTGTTTGAAATGTTTAAGACATTTGTACAGTATAGGGGTCTCATTTATAAAACTTTGTTTACATTCAAGAGTGAAAATATGTGCATGCCAAAAAACAGGAAAATGGCTATGGCAATAAAAACGTGGTTTATAATACTTGCCATAAGCACATTTTTTTTGTAAGTTACCTTTATAAATCACAGTCCCCTTGTAAATGTATGTAAATGTGCCTCAAACCCCTCTTGGTTGCCTCTCTGAAACAACCATATATAGACCATGCTAATCAAAACTCTTTTAAGCAATACATTACTTAATTTGAAAACCTTGAACATTTATCACACACCTTTGTTTTTTCTCTCTCTCTCTAATACGCGCACACACACACAAACATGTAAATGTGTTTCTCTTAAATGTTTCCAGTGTGAGCTGTGTGTGTAGGTTATATGAGCGTCACTCACTACAGGAGAATTATACTATTTTACTATTAATATACATTTTCCATTTGTAAATAGAGATTTTAATGTGATATTGTGAAGAGACCATTTGTTTTGGTAAAAATATTTAATTGCTTTTATTTTTTCAAAGCATTTAATTTCCCAAAGGGATTTTGGATAGGAGGAGGGAATTTGGGGTTGGGTACATGAGCACATGGACCTGAAATTCTCAAATATGTATTATATATAGACTATTTAAAATGCAGCTGTTGCACTTTCAGAAATTGCAATAAATTAAATTGTGATTATGATGTAAAAACTTGTTATTGTCTATGTGTTTGTTCTGACTTTCCAATAGATTGATGAAGACAATGTCCAAAATTTTGTAATCTCATCCAACCATTGATATCCATGACTTTAGTCATATTGGCAGTGTTGCCAGTTGTCATGCACACTTGGAAGCCCCCAGCTCTCAAGTGCCTCTCTCAGTCCTAAAGCCAGCAACTCACCAGTGTGATCCTCAGGAAAGTATGAAGTTTGTAAACATTGGCTTATGGTTTTCAGTCCTTGTTAATATAGAGTAAAGTCAATCTTATACAGTATATGGTTCAGATGTGCAGGTTAACCATAGATCCATTGTGCACACAAAATGACCATCTGATTTAATCTTGGACTTGACTTTATGTCTGTATTCTTCATACTTTTGTGGGAGGACAGTTTTCATGAAGTAACTGCTATTCAGAATTATACACCTGGGACCTAGCATTTTAATTAAGTTCTTTTTCGACTGTGTTAACAGGAAACCTGTCCTTAGTGATGTTTGTTACATCATTCATAATTTCATTCCAGTGTTTGCTTTTTTTTGTTGCAATGACATCCACTGGCGAATGACTTGGTGATTGTAGATTGGTTTAAAGTTAGTTTCACTTTTGCATCTTGCTTCATGTCAAAAGGAGCTGCGGCTCGCCTTTTCAGACAGACATCTGCTGTTTTCACTAGTATGGATGCTCTTAAGGTCTGAGAAAAGGTTCCTTGTGTTGCCATTCTCTGCAGCAATGTGCCACTTGTAAAGTTTACATATTATGTTAATTTGGTTAGTGTGTGTTTTTGACTACAAACCAGGGTCAAATGATGGATGTTGCATTTTGTTTCTGAATCAGCTCTTCTACCCTAGCAGCATCTGTTTCTCAGCCTTCCATTAATAATGGTACAAAAGATACTGTTTTTGTTTACCAAGTGCACAAGTACGCCCGACAACAAGAGCAAGTTTTAAGTTTTTGTGCTTGCACCATGTGTATTCTTTTTAAATGATTCTTGGCCAAGTATAAGTGATATAAATTTTCATTAAATGCCATTAAAAATAAAAAATCATCACTGGTATACTGGTGTGGACAATACACTGCAAAGCACTACTTTCAGCTGACACATTATTTAGCAGAAGTGTGTAAAGAAACATTACTGGGGCTCCTTTATACCTACAACAATATCCCTGTAATGCCTCACTGTGACTATAACTGCCAGGTCAGAAATTTTCTTTCTTCGTAATTATCTTCCTTTTTAAGCATTGTAGTGTCATTGTGGTATGTGTTCAGGCTATATTGTGTGCGTATAACTAACTAGCTAACTAGCTCCTTTACAAAGCCTAGATTCCACCATGGAACAAGTAAAAGATCTGTCTAATTCTAAACTAGGGGGCTCTGCCCCCTGCTCGCTTCGCTCGCCAACCCCTGGTGTTGGGAAATTACAAAGAGCGTGATGTATGAATGAGATATAGCATAGTGTGAATGTGTAGATGACGCAGATAGGAAGCAAACAATAAAGTGTTTGGCACAGTGTAAAGGTTTATTGGAAAATTTCTTTGTAAACAACATTAGTAGTAAAGATGGTGTCTTGCCCTTGAATGAGTTTTCCTTGGCATGGAGCATTTATGACCTTAACTTTAACGTCGAACTTGTGAGAAGGCCACATAAAGTTGTCCATGTACAAAAACGAGCTCAGATAGGTAGATGCCAACCTTGTCCATGGTTTGTCCTTGTGATTTGTTGATGGTCATGGCAAAGGCAGGTTAAATGGGGAATTGTTTCCGTTTAAGTGTAAAAGGTAATTCCAGGTCAGAACTTGTAAGGTCAAATCTAGGAATTAGAACAGTATTGTTAGCATGTGATCTTGTAAGAACTGTTGCTTGAATAATATTGTGTGTCATGGTGTAGATGACTAAACGTGTACCATTGCATAAACCCTGTTTAGTGTTAAGGTTTCTTAATAGCATGATTATTGTTCCGTTTTTAAGGCTAAGACTGTGTTGTGGTAATCCGGCTGGGTTAATAGTGTTCAAATATTCTAAGGGGAAATTAAGATGGTCATTGTCGTCATCAGAGTCAACTTTGTCAGAGCTTAGAAAGAGGTGTGACTCTCCAGGAAGTAATGAAATGACCTGGTTATTAATGTGATCAACAGTAATATTTTTTGGACATAATATAGTTCGTTGTGTTAAAAGGGGTATTTGGTCTAATGAGACCGCTGTTCCAAATATTTCCGTAAGTAAGTCGTCACAGATAAAGGGTTGAGGAATTGTAATAATATCTGGGTGAAGTCCATCTGTATTGGTGAGTGTACAATGTCCTAGTTGTAATAACCAATTGTTATATTCGGGATCTGGACATCGCATGTTTTGTACGAAGTGTATCTTTTGAAAGCAATGCCAATTGTCCGCGTAACATTTTTTGTTCCGCGGTTTTCGAAGCGCTTTGTAGGCGCCGACGTGAATTTTTTTTTTTTGATGCGGGTTCGTGTTTGTGGTCCCGTTACTCGAGCCGTCTAGTTTTGTACCCGTGATCGTGAATTGATGACTTGTTTGATCTTTATCGTTAGGAATATGGATAAGTAATAAGGAGGATCGAACTCACTGTTAATATGCGGACTGTTCGTTTCTTCGTATTATCACCAATCAGGTCTCGCACCTGTATATGTATTGTAGTTCGGTCTCTTGTTGTTTATGTATGACGTCGTCGCGTATTTTAAGGTGGACTGAACAATAGCTGAGCGCATGGCATGTGGAGCAATAGCTAAGCACTGTCTAAAATCTACTCCTAATAAAAGTACCTTTCCTCGAAAGGGAATATTATTATTCACTAGCAAAATACCCGCGCTTCGCAGTGGAGAAGTAGTGTGTTAAAGAGGTTATGTAAACATATATATACATAAACATAGTGTATATACATAAATATATACATATACACATCCACATATATATACATATATCAACATATATATACACATACATATATATATATATATATATATATATATATATATATACACACACACACACATGCAGACACATATACATATATATATACATATACATATTTGTATATCTACATATATATATAAACATATATACATATATATACATATTTGTATATCTACATACATACACATATATCTATCTATCTATCTATATATATATATATATATATATATATATATATATATATATATATATATATATATATATATATATATATATACACACATATATATATACACATACATATATATATATATATATATATATATATATATATATATATAGCTGATTAGCCAGTGGATTCGCTCACTGAGTGCAAGAGAAAAAAATAAAATGTATGTATAAAATAAGTTAAATTGCCAAATTTATTTTTCCACAAATAAAGAGCACTTACAATAACATAGAAATCAATATAAACAACATTAACATCATTATCATTTGAGAATATGAAGTAATATATAAGAAGCACATTGCATATAAATATAAATTATTAAACATTAAAATGTTCTTCTATAAAACAGTACCGTGGCTATTAGTTTGTCTGTCCAGGATTTTAAATGAGCTGTAGCTCGCAAACCGTTTCACCTATTGACTTGAAATTTGGTACACAGATACTACGTCACGTCTACTATTCGCTTTCCCACACATATATATATATATATATATATATATATATATATATATATATATATATACACACATACATATACACACACATACATATACATACATAGTGCGTTGCAACACGGGCTGTGATTGTTACATGGGAGGGAGACGACAAATCACAGCTTCCCGCTTTGTAATCGGGCTTGTGATTGCTGCTTTGACGGATGTCCAGATCCCACAGTATTTCCCCTTAGGAGAGGCGTTAGGCAAGTGTAATTGAATAGCGGTGGTGCAAGTTATTACTCTTTTTATCTTTATTTTATTTTATTGTAGAATCAAGTCACAGCTGCGCGCACCAGTGCGTGCGTGGCGGATGCGTACGGCTGACGTTTTCATTGTCTACCACCTTCGCTAATCATTCTTGAGGCAGATTGAAGACTTAAGCTGGCACTAAATGTATAAATTTTTTGGTGTACCTACCCAAGAACACGCGACATAACCCGGCAGTTAAAAATTTATCGCTCCAGCAATTTTAACTCTGTTACAAAGTCATCTAATATGGTATTGCAAACGGCAGCGGGAGCGTTTCTATAAACTCAATTTAAACTTACTGTTTACACCGTGCTTTGAAGATGCATAGTATGCGACACGTGTTTCGCCGTAATTGTGGGCTCATCAGGAGTACACAGTCACTGCACTCCCTTACGGGAATCGATCCTCGGACGTAGAGGCGAAGCCCCTAACGTTGTGCCACGGCGTGAGGTTCGTTCATTTGACAGCATGTAGATCGGGGTAATTACATTGCAGGCATTCGTAGTCTGATTCACAATCTGATTGTATGGGTGGTTACCTACCAGGTAACGCTTGTGGTTGGTGAGCAAGTCGGCTAACTTCTGCCACGGTGCCCTCTTTCAGTTGCGAGAAGCAGATCATACAATGGTTGAAATAGTTTAATATATATAGCAAAATCACCGCGCTTCGCAGGGGCGAATATGGTATTGCAAACGGCAGCGTTTCTATAAACTTAAAGTTACGGTTTATACCGTGCCTTGTTTCATATTCTTTTCCTACCTTATCAATTGTGTAATGTGTTTTTTGAACAGGTTTGATTAATGCAAGTGATCACTCCTGCTGCGTTCAGTCACTTCACGTGAGCCACTCTCTTGTGTGATGTTGCGATGTCCACGTGTTTATTTAATGTTAGCTAAGACCCGGCAGTTAAAAGTTTGTCGCTACAGCAATTTTAACTCTGTTACAAAGTGATGCAAACTGTCGTTTATACCTCGTGTCTTCTCATTAAACTTGTATCTCGCGAATATGGCATTGCAAACGGCAGCGGGAGCGTTTCTATAAAGTTAAGGTTACAGTTTACACCGTGCTTTTTTATACGTCGTGTCTTCTCATTAAACTTGTATCTCGCGAATATGGTATTGCAAACGGCAGCGGGAGCATTTCTATAAAGTTAATTTAGACTTACGGTTTACACCGTGCTTTTTTATACCTCGTGTCTTATGAAGATGCTTGTATGCGTCACTCACTCGCTTCTCATTGTTTCGCTGCCTTGTCAATTGTGTAATGAATGTTTTCTTCTGCGCTCTTTGGGGCTCCTCCTTCTTTTCTACGTACTGAGTTCACAGTCAGTTCACGTGATTACGTGGGAGGCGTGATGACGCGACACGCAACTCAGTCTCCTATGGCCATCTTGCTGCCTACCATTACAGTATATGGACAAAAAATAGGTTCCAGTTATGACCATTACGCGTATAATTTTGAAATGAAAACTGCCTAACTTTTGTAAGTAAGCTGTAAGGAATGAGCCTGCCAAATTTCAGCCTTCCACCTACACGGGAAGTTGGAGAATTAGTGATGAGTCAGTCAGTCAGTCAGTCAGTGAGTCAGTCAGTCAGTCAGTCAGTGAGGACTTTGCCTTTTATTATTATAGATCAACGCAATGCCAATTGTCCGCGTATTTTAAGGTGGACTGAACAATAGCTGAGCGCATTGGAAATGGAGCAATAGTTAAGCACTGTCTAAAATCTCTTCCTAATAAAAGTACCTTTCCTGCAAAGGGAATATTATTATTCATCAACGTTTGTAGAAGTTTATCAATGGTGTTGAGTAAGTGACTGGATGCCATTGTACATTCATCTATAATTAATAGTGTGGCAAGACGAATGTCACGTGCATTTTTACTGTTCATTTTCATAGTGGATACCGATGTTTCTGTGATTGGGACCGGTATTTTGAATAAGGAGTGACATGTGTTTTTGGAGCCGAGACATTTTTTCTTCCGTGGTTTCAGAAGCGCGTTGTAGGTGCCGACGTGATTTGTGCATATTTGCGTTCTTGATTTGTTTCAGGGTGCACTGTTCAAATGCAATGTAATATTTGTCCACATACGCAAAAGCAGTATGGGCCATTGCCTTTTGGTGGCCTGATATTTACTCCGGTAGATGCAAAAGCAAATGAACTATTGTAGGATCTAATGCAGTTCATAAAGTTTTTACTTTCAGGTACTTCGTTAGTTAGAAGCTTGTGTAGATATGCAGGATATGAATGTAAAGGAGGCAGTGTAATTTGACCCTTTTGAAAACAACGTGTAAATTCATTACTTGTATTGCCATTTGTTTCTTCAGGGAAGTTAAGTGAATGACAATGATTGCAAATGACATTCATTAATCCCAATGAATTTTCATGAATAGTGGACTTATTATTGAAGGCGTTGTCAGCTAACTGGCGCAATCGTTTAGCAGGTGTCTGTCGTTGATGTCCTTGACGTGTATCTTTTGCTTGTGCCGTTTGAGAGGCGCGTCGTTGTATGTGCAGGATTTGGGACGTGCTATTCTGGAGCTGTAATCGATTTGCCTGTGGTGTGTGAGAAGCCCGTTGCAGTTTACGGCGTTCATTGTTTGTATTGAGCCTTGCCTGTTTTTGTATGTTTAATATGGAGCCTTTTATGTGGTTGAACGGTTAATAGTGCATCAGTGTAATGAGATCGATCTATGCTGCATAATTTGAACGTGTTCAGATGACGTATGTTTAATACGGACGGTTCGTTCAGTAATGGGGCTTTGTGTCTCAGGTCGTGGGTCTGAATCGTCCTTTTTGTGTACGTTTCGCGTGCTATGTCCGTAGTCTGTTCCATTTCGTGTCCAATGGGCTTTGTGTGGCGTTCGCGGCTTCTTTTTTTTTGTGTGCTGGGGGCTTGTTGCCTGAGTTTTTATTTCTGTTAGTGGAGGGGGTGTTTGTGTGTCGTGGGGCTGAATCGTCCTTTTTGTGTGTGAACCGTTTCGTGTGCTATGTGGCGCCTGCGTGTGACTCCTTTGTTTTTGGTGTTCTAGGGGCGCGTGGCCTCATTTCTTATTTCAGTTACTGGAGGGGGGCTTTGGGTGTCGTGGGTCTCAATCCTCTTCTTTGTGTGTGTCCCGTTTTGTGTGCAATGGCTTCGTGCATTTACGTTGCATTCCATCCGGCCGGTTTCCGTTGCTTGGGGGGGGTGGGGTTTGTGGGGCGCCTGCGCAGTACGTCTTTTGCGTCCACGGCCCATGGCCGGATGTCCCTGCGTCCATCCGGTTTACCATTCTCATTTAGTAATATGGATATACCCACAACATACAAAACTGAATGTAACATTTCGCTGTTCTGTTAAAGACTTCTAGCATAGCGAGCATGATGGAGTGAAGCTTGGCTGAGCTTTTCCTGACCTATTCATCAGTTCCCGGAGAAGCAGCAAAAGGTAGCTGATATAAACTAATGAAAAACTAAAAAAGCATTGGTCTTTTTAAAAGTGAGCTTAAATACAGTTTGTACATCATAATTATCATTTTTGAGGTGTAATATGTTTGTCACCTCAATGCATATTTTGATAAAGCTCAGTGGTATGATTTAGATAGATAGATACTTTATTAATCCCCAAGGGGAAATTCACATACTCCAGCAGCAGCATACTAATAAAAACAATATTAATTAAAGAGTGATAAAAACACAGTGCAAGTTAAAATGTGCAAGGTGGAGAGTGTGAGGCAGGTATAACATTCAATAGCATTGTATAATGTTTCCGTTTATGCCCCCCTCTGTCGCTGAAGCGACTCCTCTGTCTGGAGATGATACTGTTCAGTGGATGCAGTGGATTCCCCATGATTGACAGGAGCCTGCTCAGCACCCATTGTTCCACCACAGATGTCAAACTGTCCAGCTCCGTGCCTGCAATAGAGCCTGCCTTCCTCACCAGTTTGTCCAGGCGTGAGGCGTCCCTCTTCTTTATGCTGCCTCCCCAGCACACCCCCCGTGTACAGTAGAAGAGGGCGCTCACCACAGCCGTTTGATAGAACATCTGCAGCATCTTATTGCAGATGTTGAAAGACGCCAACCATCTAAGGAAGTATAGTCAGCTCTGTCCTCTCTTACACTGAGCATCAGTATTGGCAGTCCAGTCCAGTTTATCATCCAGCTGCACTCCCAAGTATTTATAGGTCTGTACCCTCTGCACACAGTCACCTCTGATAATCATGGGGTCTGTGAGGGGCCTGGGCCTCCTGAAATCCACCACCAGCTCTTTGGTTTTGCTGGTGTTCAGTTGTAGGTGGTTTGAGTTGCACCATTTAACAAAGTCCTTGATCAGGTTCCTATACTCCTCCTCCTGCCCACTCCTGATGCAGCCCACGATAGCAGTGTCGTCAGCGAACTTTTGCACGTGGCAGGACTCCGAGTTGTATTGGAAGTCCGATGTATATAGGCTGAACAGGACCGAAGAATGCACATTCCCCTACAGCGCTCCTGTGCTACTGACCACAATGTCAGACCTGCAGTTCCTGAGACGCACATACTGAGGTCTGCCTGTAAGATAGTTCACGATCCATGCCACCAGGTATGAATCTACTCCCATCTCTGTCAGCTCCCTAAGGAACAGTGGTTGGATGGGTTGAAGGCGCCAGAGAAGTCCAGAAACATAATTCTAACCACTACCTCTGTCCAAGTGGGAGAGAGATTGGTGTAGCATGTAGATGATGGCATTCTCCGCTCCCACCTTCTCCTGGTATGTGAACTGCAGAGGGTCTAGGGCGTAGTGGACCTGTGGCCTCAGGTGGTGAAGCAGCAGCTGCTCCATGGTCTTCATCATGTGACCCTGAAGTCATTCAGCTCACTGGGACATGATACCTTTGGGACTGGGGTGATGCAAGATGTTTTCCAAAGCATCGGGACTCTCCCCTGTTCCAGGCTCAGGTTGAAGATGCGCTGTAGAGGACTCCCCAGCTCCAACACACAGGCCTTGAACAGTTGTGGCGATACTCCATCTGGACTCGCTGCTTTGCTGGCACAAAGTCTCCTTAGCTCTCTGCTTACCTGGGCTGCTGTAATTGTGGGTGGGGGAAAACTCTCTTCTATGCTGGTATCAGCACAAGGATGGGTGGAGGATGCAGTACTCTGAGGTGAGAGTGAGTGGGTTAGGGTGGTCAAACCTGCTAAAAAAGTTGTTCATCAGGTTTGCTTTCTCCCTGTCTCTCTCAATGGAGGTACCCCGCTTCGAGCTGCAGCCAGTGATGATCTTCATTCCATCCCACACTTCCTTTGTGCTGTTATTCTGCAACTTTTGCTCCAGTTTTCTCCTGTACTGCTTCTTCGCCGCTCTGAGCTGGATTTGGAGTTCCTTCTGCACGCGCTTGAGCTCATGCTGATCACCGCCTTTAAAAGCCCTTTTCTTCTGGTTCAAAAGGCCCTTGATGTCACTTGTAATCCATGGCTTGTTGTTAGCATAGCAGCGTACTGTTCTTACTGGAACTACAATGTCCATAAAGAAGTTGATGTAGTCATTAGTGCAGTCAACAACCTCCTCAATGTTCGTACAATGTGACCCCTGCAGGATATCCCAGTCTGTAGTTCCAAAGCAGTCTCTCAGAGCCTACTCTGCCTTAGGGGACCACTTCCTGAAGGAGCGTGTGGTTGTAGGTAGCTCCCTCACTCTTGGTTTGTAGTGAGGCTGAAGCAGAACCAGGTTATGATCTGCTTTCTCAAGCGCAGGCAGTAGGGTGTCGCGGTATGTGTCCTTAACGTTTGCATACAGTAGGTCAATAATTCAATTTCCCCGGGTGTTAACAATCCACATACTGGGAGAAGGCAGGTAATGTTTTGTCCAGCGCCACATGGTTAAAATCTCCAGTGATTAGCACAAGCGCCTCGGGGTGCTGTGTTTGTAGTTTAGCAACAGCAGAGTGAATGATGTCACCTGCTATCTCCATGTCCGCACGAGGAGGGATGTAAACAGTAACAACAATGACATGTCCAAACTGTCTGGGCAAGTAATAGGGACGCAGACTTGCGGCCAACAATTCGATGTTCCTGCAACAAGTGGAGATTTTGACGTTTACATGTCCAGGGTTGCACCACCTTGTGTTCACATAGAGAGCGAGTCCTCCTCTTTTCCGCTTCTTGCAGGTATTTGCGTCTCTGTCCACTCTAACTGTGCTAAACCCGGGTAGCTCCACGTTAGCATCTGATTTATTGTTTACGTGAGTCATCATTTAGCTGGTTTGACCCTACTTGGTCAAAGGTATTGTCATTTTCAAGTTTCTACTAAATGTTCCTTACGGATAGGTCAAAGTTACTGTAATTATACGCAGGTTCTCCCATCAAGTTTGTGTCAAAAACTGTGTACGCACATTTCAAACTTCGTTTTGCGTATACACAAGTTTTATAAATCTGGCCACTGGTATGTGTGTATACAAGTAAGAAAATAAATAAATAAATAAAAGTATTCATTGCCGTTCTCTGAATTTCAGAAGATACACCTAAGTGTTCTAATAATTTATTTTTAAGGCCAAAGTAATTTATCAAAGTATGTTTCAAAAAAGAATTAAACATGGAAAAAAGTCTGCTTGCATAATTATTCAAATCCCACACATATTAGTAAGACCTCCTTTTGCTGCAATAACAGCGTTACATCTTTTGATGTAAATCAGAACCAGTCTTGCCCACTGCTCAATAGTGATTTTGTCCCATTCTTCCTGGTATTCTGCAAAGAATTGTAATGACTTTCAAGGCACTGCACATATAATGTTTTATCATGGAAAGGCTTCTGGGGATACTTGTACTCAAAACATATACCTTTTTACCTGTGTAGGTTATTTTTAATGTATAATTCCCATTTACTCTGAGCTTTAACAGCACTTAGGATATACAACCTGTACTTTATTCTATATCGTGCTATTGTATCAATTCTATTTGATTG
Organism: Erpetoichthys calabaricus; assembly: GCF_900747795.2. Lineage (NCBI taxonomy): Eukaryota > Metazoa > Chordata > Cladistia > Polypteriformes > Polypteridae > Erpetoichthys > Erpetoichthys calabaricus. The sequence continues at coordinate 72,119,621 of NC_041396.2, read as the reverse complement.
TCCTCCTCACTTGCTGCCCTGACTAATACATTTAGTCCCCAGCGGTAGAAATATATTATAGAAAGACAATTCTCTTTTTACTTGTAACAGCACGTAGGAGTTATGATGTGTACTTTATTCTATACTAGGGGGCTCCGCCCCCTGCTCGCTTCGCTCGCCAACCCCTGGTGTTGGGAAATTACAAAGAGCGTGATGTATGAATGAGATATAGCATAGTGTGAAGGTGTAGATGACGCAGATAGGAAGCAAACAATAAAGTGTTTGGCACAGTGTAAAGGTTTATTGGAAAATTTCTTTGTAAACAACATTAGTAGTAAAGATGGTGTCTTGTCCTTGAATGAGTTTTCCTTGGCATGGAGCATTTACGACCTTAACTTTAACGTCAGATGAACGTCGAAGTTGTGAGAAGGCCACATAAAGTTGTCCATGTACAAAAACGGGCTCAGATAGGTAGATGCCAACCTTGTGCGTGGTTTGTCCTTGTGATTTGTTGATGGTCATGGCAAAGGCAGGTTTAATGGGGAATTGTTTCCGTTTAAGTGTAAAAGGTAATTCCAGGTCAGAACTTGTAAGGTCAATTTTAGGAATTAGAACAGTATTGTTAGCATGTGATCCTGTAAGAACTGTTGCTTGAATAACATTGTGTGTTATGGTGTAGACGACTAAACGTGTACCATTGCATAAACCCTGTTTAGTGTTAAGGTTTCTTAATAGCATGAGTATTGTTCCGTTTTTAAGGCTAAGACTGTGTTGTGGTAATCCGGCTGGGTTAATAGTGTTCAAATATGCTAAGGGGAAATTAAGATGGTCGTTGTCGTCATCAGAGTCAACTTTGTCAGAGCTTAGAAAGAGGTGTGACTCTCCAGGAAGTAATGAAATGACCTGGTTATTAATGTGATCAACAGTAATATTTTTTGGACATAATATACTTCGTTGTGTTAAAAGGGGCATTTGGTGTAATGAGACCGCTGTTCCAAATATCTCCGTAAGTAAGTCGTCGCAGATGAAGGGTTGAGGAATTGTAATAATATCTGGGTGAAGTTCATCTGTACTGGTGAGTGTACAATGTTGTAGTTGTAATAACCAATTGTTATATTCGGGATCTGGAAATCGCATGTTTTGTACCAAGTGTATCTTTAGAAAGCAATGCCAATTGTTCGCGTAACATTTTTTGTTCCGCGGTTTTAGAAGCGCGCCAAGGTGAATTTTTTTTTTGATGCGGGTTCGTGTTTGTGGTCCTGTTACTCAAGCCGTCTAGTTTTGTATCCGTGATCGTGAATTGATGACTTGTTTGATCTTTATCATTAGGAATATGGATAAGTAATAAGTAGGATCGAACTCACTGTTAATATGCGGACTGTTCGTTTCTTCGTATTATCACCAATCAGGTCTCGCGCCTGTATATGTATTCTAGTTCGGTCTCGTGTTGTTTATATGACGTCGTCGCGTATTTTAAGGTGGACTGAATAATAGCTGAGCGCATGGCATGTGGAGCAATAGATAAGCACTGTCTAAAATCTACTCCTAATAAAAGTACCTTTCCTCCAAAGGGAATATTATTATTCATCAACGCAATGCCAATTGTCCGCGTATTTTAAGGTGGACTGAACAATTGCTGAGCGCATTGTAAGTGGAGTAATAGTTAAGCACTGTCTAAAATCTCCTCCTAATAAAAGTACCTTTCCCGCAAAGGGAATATTATTATTCATCAACGTTTGTAGAAGTTTATCAATGGTGTTGAGTAAGTGACTGGATGCCATTGTACATTCATCTATAATTATTAGTGTGGCAAGACGGATGTCACATGCATTGTTACTGTGCATTGTCATAGTGGATACCGATGTTTCTGTGATTGGGACCGGTATTTGGAATAAGGAGTGACATGTGTTTTTGGAGCCGAGACATTTTTTCTTCCGCGGTTTCAGAAGCGCGTTGTAGGTGCCGACGTGATTTGTGCATATTTGCGTTCTTGATTTGTTTCAGGGTGCACTGTTCCAATGCGATGTAATATTTGTCCACATACGCGAAAACAGTATGGGTCATTGCCTTTTTGTGACCTGATATTTACTCTGGTAGATGCAAAATCAAATGAACTATTGTAGGATGTAATGCAGTTCATAAAGTTTTTACTTTCAGGTACTTCGTTAGTTAGAAGCTTCTGTAGATATGCAGGATATGAATGTAAAGGAGGCAGTGTAATTTTACTTTTTTGACAACAACGTGTAAATTCATTACTTGTATTGCCATTTGTTTCTTCAGGGAAGTTAAGTGAATGACAATGATTGCAAATGACATTCATTAATCCCAATGAATTTTCATGAAAAGTGGACTTATTATTGAACGCGCTGTCAGCTAACTGGCGCAATCGTTAGTGTGGTCGTGGGTCTGAATTGTCCTTTTTGTGAACGTTTTGCGTGCTATGTCCGTAGTCTGTCCCGTTTCGTGTCCAATGGGCTTTGTGTGGCGCTCGCGGCTTGTTTTTTTTTGTGTGCTGTGGGCTTGTTGCCTGAGTTTTTATTTCTGTTAGTGGAGGGGGTGTTTGTGTGTTGTGGGGCTGAATCGTCCTTTTTGTGTGCGAACCGTTTCGTGTGCTATGTGTGCCTGCATGTGACTCCTTTGTTTTTGGTGTCCTAGGGGCGCGTGGCCTCATTTCTTATTTCAGTTACTGGAGGGGGGCTTTGGGTGTCGTGGGTCTCAATCCTCTTCTTTGTGTGTGTCCCGTTTCGTGTGCAATGGCTTCGTGCGTTTACGTTGCATTCCATCCGTCCGGTTTCCGTTGCGGGGGGGGGGGTTTGTGGGGCGCCTGCGCAGTACGTCTTTTGTGGCCACAGCCCATGGCCGGATGTCCCTGCGTCCATCCGGTTTAGCATTCTCAGTTAGTAATATGGATCATGCTACCCTATTTATTTGTACAGGCCTAACTTTATTCAATGTTGTACTACTGCACCAGTTCTATACAACCTGTGCTACTCTATAGCATGTTACTGTATATAAATATATTGCAGTATCCTCTTCCTTACCTGCTTACCTTACTACTGCACTTAGGCCCTGGGGGTAGAGTAAATTAAATTGCAAGCCTCAGAAGCCAGGCATTTAATTCAGTTTAATATTATAATGTTCAATATATTAAATCTACAGTCTTTAATGCCAAAATTAAAGCAAATCAAGATGTGTCAGTCCATACCATATAACCTGATTGTTCTAGATGTGTAGTCTCTGATGTGGCACTGTTCTTGCTTTGTTGTTTACCATCTTAAGCTCTTCTGTGCCTTATCTGTACTTCAGTCATGATGGTGGTGGAAAGACCTTCGATCACATCTCTTACTAACCTTATAAATCTGATCTAAGTGTGGTATGGTCATTTTGTCCTCAAAGGGCTCATAAATCTTTTTCTTTTCTTTTTATCTTTAAGGGGCTAAAAAAATCCAAAGTTTCTCCATTTTTGAAATCTGGAGCACATAAAGCTAATTTTATTGTTTTGATGAATACATATGTAATAACTTTTCACTCAGAAGTGTCAGGGTTGTAGCAAAGCAATAGTGATGAGAAGTATGGGACAGTTATTACAACAGTAACTCACTTTTGTAGGTGTGTTCACATTTAATGCCCGGAGCACCTGTTACAATAACTGATGTCTGTCTGTCCACATGTAACAACTTGGCCCTGAGTGGACCAATTTTGTGATTATTACTTATTCTTCAAGGAAATTTGTCGAGATGGTTTAGTTTTCATTGAGATTTCTTGAACAGATTGCCCTGTACAAAGTTTTGAAGTTTCAAAATCTCCCATTGAAAAGCATTCAGCAATCTGTGAACTTATCTCTCTTAAAACAGAGAAACATTCTGTGCGAATTAAACTACAAATTAGTTTACTATTTCCATTTTACCTTGAGAGAAGTACACCATCTTGTATATTTTGTATATTTTTTCTTTTTCACCTGTGATAGCCACTACTGACAGCAAACATATCACTAATCATCTTCTTCTTCTTTCAGCTGCTCCTGTTAGGGGCTGCCACTGCTGAACATTTTTTTCTATATCTTCCTGTCCCCTGCATCTTGCTCTGTTACACCCATCACCTGATAAAACACCAGCAGACTGTGTGTGCCGGAAGAAAGTTACTTGCTGTCACTGGCTGTTTTATGCGGGTGCCTGGGTGAGTGGTGAACCTGACGTTAGTGCTGGGCGGTATACCGGTTCATACCGAAAATCGTTTTTTAATTTTGTTATGATATGGATTTTTCTTATACTGCAACACCAGTTTAAATTGCCTAAACAACATTCAGAATGTGGCACAGCGGGAAACTGTTTAAGGGGGACCTTTTTCACTGCTACACCATTAAACACATGCCACAGAGGTGTTGCTCGGGGACTCTTTTTCACTGCTACACCGCTAAACAAGTATACACTGGAGTACATGTGTTAGTAGAGGTATTGTGTGGTGAAATTGGACAGAGAACATTCTGAAATTGAAGCTGTAGCAGACGATAAAGTTGAACATGATGACACAGAAGAACTTTTGCTGGAAAAAGGAGTCACGTCTGTTGTCTGGAGATACTTTGGATCTAAAAGGTCGGATGTGGGCCATTATGTTCAAATGTGTGAATACTGTTTCTATACTACTGAATAATACTGCAAGCCAAGTTGTATTTTTTTTTCAATACTGTGTAATGTACCTGGGTATTGTGTAATAGTGGGATGACATGTTGACTTTATTCTCGACATTTCCACATTAATCTCGACACTTATGACGAGAATAAAGTCGACATTTCTACTTTATTCTCGCTGATTGTCGAGATTAAATTCGACATGTTGACTTTATTCTCGTAATTTGTTATTAAAGTAAAACATCATAAACTAAACTTCATCTTACAGTGAATATTTCATTTACTAGATTTTCTCAAACCCCATCATAAGTTATGTAGCACATTAAATGCTTTATGTTAAGTATTCCCCGAGCCATGTTAAACTGACTTCCTCTTGCACTAAGAGGAGGCGCAGGCAGCACACAGAATACATTAATTTCATGATATTCCTGATCCCTGAACATTTAGAATGCTAAGATAAACACTTAATATAATTTTCATGATGAAGTGCATTAAAGCATGTATTAATCATGTGGGGGCACGGTGGCGTGGAGGTTGTACTGCTGCCTTGCAGCAATGGGGTCCCGGGTGTTCCTTGCTTTGAATTTGCATGTTTTTCTGGTGGGTTTACTCGGCATGCTTCAGTTTCCTTTCAAAGTCATGTAGGATAGCTGGTTTTGTTATGCTATATTAACCCTGCTAGTGTATGTATTGCTCGTATTCACCCTGCGATGTGCTGCCGCCACATTCAGGATTTCCTCCTAGCTTGCACACAATGCTTGCTGGGATGGGCGCAACCCTGAATGGACGGCATAATTAAACATGTATAACTAACATTTTTTTTAAAGTTCTGAACACTCCGTGGTCTAAGTTTATAACTAGTTTTAATTTCACAAGGACGTTTATTGTGTGGCGATTGGTTATGTGGAGAAAGAAAAAGGAAGGATAGGAACTGGGGGTTTAATACGTCAGAAAGAGACAGCATGCATGCAATAAAGAAAGCCCGCTCAGAAGAACATCCATTGAATTTTGTGTTCGTGTCTTCGACCACCAGATCACGAACCCAACATTTACACAATATTTAAGTTAGACCTGTGCGATACCCATTCATACATCCAGTTTTTTGGAACCTCATTACACCTGCCATAAAGTTCTCTACACTGAACGTACACCTGGGGACCCCTTACTGCAAGGGAGCAGCACTACCGCCACACTACTGTGCATGTTTAATACCTGTTTTAATGCATTTCATCTTGAAAAATGATCTTCGCATTCTACATTTTCAGAGGGAAGGAATATCATGAAGTGAGTGTATTCTGTGCGGCAATCGCTGCCTCTTAGTGCAAGAGGAAGTCAGTTTAAGAAGAGCGTAGCGATTAACAACTGGGTCGGGGAACACTTTACACAAAGCATTTACTGTGCTACGTAACTTATGATGGGGTTTGAGAAAATCTAGTGAATTAAACATTGATTTTAGGATGAAATTTAGTTTACGACATTCTACTTTAATGACAAAACAAACTACGAGAATAAAGTGGAAATGTCAACTTTAATCTCGACATATAGTTTTTTTTTTTTTCTTCACTGTGTCCGTATTTTATTTTTTTCATCGTGGCCCTAATACAATTCCGTAGGGCTATACCACAAATAGCATTATAAATGCAAGTTGCAGTTTTATTATTTATGTATATAGCTTAGCTTGAAGCAATGTCCATATTAATGCAGTTTGCCTTAATGATGGTTCAGTTGGTAAAGATGTCATCACCAAGTTGCACTTGTTTTATTTTATTTTATTTTTATTTGGTGAATACTGTGTAATGCACCTAGGCTTGAAGTCTTGGAAGTAATAGTATTATTACTGGAAGTTGCACTATTATTTATGTTATTGTTATTATTTATTAGTTTAAATATTATGCAGTTTAATGATGGTAAAGTTGTTTAAAAAGTCACTTTAACATGTCAGTGGACAGAGATTGTTAACATTAACAAAGTGTAGTTGGTTTACAAAAAAATATTTACTATTTATTCCTTTTCTAAGACATGTTCAGTGCAATACAACTTTTGACAAGCACCTGTGGATATTTTACTAAGTCTAAATGCCTCTTTGGACGGTTAAAAATATGTTGTCAAAATTTTAGTTTATGTTGTTTGCAAACATTATTCAATAAAAAGGTTCTATATTTTGACTGCATCTGTCATGCAATGTGATTCCTTCTCTTCATTAGTGCCACCCCCTTGAAAACTATCACTTTATGGGGCCATGCAAACCTGTATTAATACTTGTGTGCACATTAAAATGTTTTTTTGTACAATGTACAATTCTCATGACAGTGGAATAGGTTAATTCTTAGCCAGTAATTGCAGTGGAAAATGTGTTTAACATCCACTCATGCATGGGGGAAAAAAATACCGTCCAGTACCGTGAAACCGGTATAATTTTGAAAAATACCATGATATAGAATTTTGGTCGTACCGCCCAGCACTACCTGACATATGCAAGTCCAGCTAGGTTTCTGCGTAAACCTTTCTGTCAGCCAATTGTTTCTGCTTTATTAAGTCTTTCCAATAGCTTGAGCATAAACGTAGGAGCACCAGCATTTTACTCTTTCCAATGCTTTAAACCAGTGTTTCCAATGGACCTGTACCAGTCCATAGATACTTTGTGCTTGTCTGTGAAAAGGCAAGAATAGCAAGCATACTAACCCTGTTAATTGCCTATTGCTGATCTGTGAAAAGCTGGGTATGAATTGTATCCAGTCTGCAGAGCTGCACTGCTTGTAAACCCAGGAGCAGCCTGCTCTTCTTTCTATTATTAAATGATTGAGCCACTCTGAACCTCATGGGGGACCCTCACTTTTTGATTGAATGATGTTAGTTAAAAGACAGCAACCCTAAACACACCAGTAAACAAGCAACATCTTGGTTCCAGACTAACAAGATTAATGTTATGGAGTTACCAGCCCAATCCCTGGACTTTAATCCAATAGAAACCTTGTGAGGTGACATCAAAAATGCTGTTTCTGAGGCAAAACCAAGAAATGCAGAAGAATTGTGGAGTGTAGTCCAATCATCCTGGACTGGAATACCTGCTCACTGGTGCCAGAAGTTGGTCGACTCCATGCAACACAGATGTGCAGCAGTTCTCGGAAACAGTGATTATACAACTAAATATTAGTTCAGTGATTCAAAGGAAAGCAAAATCTTGAAACATTTTTCAGTTTATACAGTGAATAACTTTGCACAGAACAAAATAATTACAGAAGTATTTATTTATTGTTTTATTTATTTAATGTTAATTGGCACTTGCAAGTTGTAACTGTATGTGAATATGGAGTGTGTGTGAGATTATATTTGTGTGTTAGTGAAAGTAGTCCCTGTGATATGCGCAGTCCTACCCAGTCCTGTTTTCAACCTTTTGTTCAGTCCTGAAGGGATAGCCTCTGACCCCCACAACCCTGAAATGAGTAAAAAAGGTTCTAGAACCTACCTACTGAACTCTGTTCATTGAGGGCTACAGTGTCTGCACAGCCTTCTTATGAACCTGAATGTTAAATCATGCGTACATTTTATAACTTAAGTTTTAAATTGATATATTCGAAAAGGAGTGGTTTAGGTCAGCTACAATATTTTTATAATCCAAAAGGAATGACAGTCACTTTTTTATCACAATCACATGTCACTGTCCTGCTCCACTGACAGACTGAGGAGATCGTTCCTCCCCGAAACTATGCGACTCTTCAATTCCACCTCGGGGGGGTAAACATTAACATTATTCAAAGTTATTATCTGTTTTTACCTGCATTTTTATTACTCTTTAATTTAATATTGTTTTTTGTATCCGTATGCTGCTGCTGGAGTATGTGAATTTCCCCTTGGGATTAATAAAGTATCTATCTATCTATCTAAAATAATAATAAAAGGGGTAAAATTTTAGCATGGGGTTGCGGTTTTTGCACCTATTAATTAAAAGTCCTGCATGATTTAACTTATTAAAGTGGTAAAAGTCTGCTTCTCTTTCAAGGTTAAAAAAAACTTATATTGTGACCCATTTCAATTCAGTTTTTTATTGTCATGTGTACAAATATCATGTACACTGAAATGCTTACTTGCATGTGCCTCACAGACAGGAAATAAACACCAGAGACAAAATAAATATAGAGTCAATACAAAAAGTGACAGCAAGTGCATGTGCAAGGTAACAGTAGTAGTGGCAGTGGAGGTAATATGATTACTGATTGTTCACGAGTATAATTGCAGTTGGGTAAAAAATGTTCCCAAATCAGGAGGTGAGTGTTTGATGGACTTCAGACGCTTATCAGATGAGAGGAGGGTGAAAAGTGGCAATGCAGGATGACTGGAGTCCTACCTGATGTTGTTTACCTTCCTAAGACAGCATGTGGTGTGGATGTCATGGATCACAGGGAGCTGAGTGGCTGTGATCTGCTGTGCTGTTTTCACCATATGCTGCAAAAGTGCAATTCTGAACTGAGCAGGTGCTTTACTTGGATGTACCAGCATGTTACCTGAGGAAGTAAAGGCATTGTTGGGCTTTCTTAACTGCTGCTGCAGTGTGACTTTACCATTTCAGGTCATTAGTGATGGTCACCCCAAAGAACCTGGAACTGCTAACTTGTCTCCACAGCCTCCCTTCTGATGTAAATGGGATGATGCTGTCTCACCTGCTTGCAGAAATCCACAATCAGTTCCTTAGTTTTGCTAACATTGAGGGTGAGATTATTGTCCTTTCACCATTCTGCCAATCAGACTGATCATAGTGGTGTCATCAGCAAACCTGAGGATGGTATTAGAGTTGTACTTAGCTACACAGTCATAGGTAAAGAGAAAGTAAACAGGGGACTCGGCACCCTACCCTGTGGGGTGCCAGTGTTGATAATAACAACAACAACAACATTTATTTATATAGCACATTTTCATACAAAAAGTAGCTCAAAGTGCTTTACATAATGAAGAAAAGAAAAATAAAAGACAAAATAAGAAATTAAAATAAGGCAACATTAGTTAACATAGAAAAGGAGTAAGGTCCGATGGCCAGGGTGGACAGAAAAAAAAAACTCCAGAAAGCTGGAGAAAAAAATAAAATCTGTAGGGGTTCCAGGCCACGAGACCGCCCATTCCCCTCTGGGCATTCTACCTAACAAATGAAATAGTCCTCTTTGTAGTTAGGGTTCTCATGGAGTCACTTGATGCTGATGGTCATACAGACTTCTGGCTTTTAATCCATCCATCATTTTTGGAATATCATGGTACTTAGAGTAGATGCGCCACCACCAAAAGGACACCGGAAAAGGAAACAGAAGAGAGAGTAGGGGTTAGTACAGATTTTAGAGCCACCATGAATAGTTATTATAATGAATTGGATATACAGAGTATCAGGATTAAATTACATTGAAGTTATGAGAAGGCCATGTTAAAGTAATGTGTTTTCAACAGTTTTTTAAAGTGCTCCACTGTATTAGCCAGGCGAATTCCTACTGGCAGGCTATTCCAGATTTTAGGTGCATAACAGCAGAAGGCCGCCTCACCACTTCTTTTAAGTTTTGCTCTTGGAATCCTAAGGAGACACTCAGTTGAGGATCTGAGGTTGCGATTTGGAATATAAGACGTCAGACATTCCGATATATAGGATGGGGCGAGATTATTTAAGGCTTTATAAACCATAAGCAAAATTTTAAAGTCAATCCTGAATGACACAGGTAACCAGTGTAGTGACATCAAAACTGGAGAGATGTGCTCGGATTTTCTTTTCCTGGTAAGGATTCTAGCAGCTGCATTCTGCACTAGTTGCAAACGATTTATGTCTTTTTTGGGTAGTCCTGAGAGGAGTGCATTACAGTAATCTAGTCGACTGAAAACAAACGCATGAACTAATTTCTCAGCATCTTTCAATGATATAAGAGGTCTAAATGTTTCTTAAGTGAAAAAATGCTGTCCTAGTGATCTGATTAATATGCGATTTAAAATTTAGATTACAGTCAACAGTTGCCCCTAAGCTTTTTACCTCCGTTTTGACTTTTAATCCTAATGCTTCCAGTTTATTTCTAATAGCCTCATTGTATCCATTATTGCCAATCACTAAGATTTCAGTTTTCTCTTTATTTAACTTGAGAAAGTTACTATTCATCCATTCTGAAATACAAGTCAGACATTGTGTTAGTGAATCAAGAGAATCGGGGTCATCAGGTGCTATTGATAAATACAGTTGTGTGTCATCAGCATAGCTATGGTAGCACACGTTGTGCCCTGAGATAATCTGACCTAATGGAAGCATGTAGATTGAGAAGAGCAGTGGACCCAGGATAGAGCCTTGTGGAACACCATATAGGATATCATGTGTCTTTGAGTTGTAATTACCACAACTAACAAAGAATTTTCTCCCTGCCAGGTAGGATTCAAACCAGTTTAAGACACTGACAAATAGGTCCACCCACTGACTAAGGCGATTTTTAAGAATATTATGATCAATGGTGTCAAATGCGGCACTCGGATCTAAGAGGATGAAAACAGATAAATGGCCTCTGTCTGCATTTACCCACAAATCATTTACTACTTTAACGAGTGCAGTTTCTGTGCTGTGATTTGTTCTAAAACCTGACTGAAATTTATCAAGAATAGCATGTTTATTAAGGTGCTCATTTAACTGCATAATGACTGCCTTCTCTAGAATTTTACTTAAGAAAGGCAGGTTAGAGATGGGTCTAAAATTTTCAAGAGCAGAGGGGTCGAGGTTATTTTTCTTAAGTAGGGGTTTAACTACAGCAGTCTTAAGACAGTCTGGGAAGACACCCGTATCTAATGATGAATTTACTATGTCAAGAACATTATCAATTAGCACGCCCGATACTTCTTTGAAAAAATTTGTTGGTATTGGGTCAAGGACGCAGGTGGAGGGTTTCATTTGAGAAATTATTTTATGTAAATCAGGTAAATCTATCCTAGTGAAAGAGTTCAATTTGTTTATAACGGAATACTGGGGTTTAGGAGGATCCTTAGTGTTGGGGAGATATACTATGTTATTTCGAATATCATTAATTTTTTGATTGAAAAATACAGCGATCGCCTTACAGGTTTTACTTGAAGTACTTAGGATGCATTCCTTTGAGTTACTTGGGTTTAACAGACGATCAATCGTTGAGAATAAGACTCTGGGATTACTAGCATTGTTATTTATAATCTTAGAGAGATAGATAGATAGATACATACATACATACATACATACATACATACATACATACATACATACATACTTTATTAATCCCAATGGGAAATTCACATTTTCCAGCAGCAGCATACTGATACAATAAATAATATTAAATTAAAGAATGATAATAATGCAGGTGAAAAAAAGACAATAACTTTGTATAATGTTAAATGTTAACGTTTACCCCCCTGGGTGGAATTGAAGAGTCGCATAGTTTGGGGGTGGAACGATCTCTTCAATCTGTCAGTGGAGCAGGACAGAGACAGCAGTCTGTCGCTGAAGCTGCTCTTCTGTCTGAAGATGATACTATTTAGTGGATGCAGTGGATTCTCCATAATTGATAGGAGCCTGCTAAGCGCCCTTCGTTCTGCCACAGATGTTAAACTGTCCAGCTCCATGCCAACAATAGAGCCTGCCTTCCTCACCAGTTTGTCCAGGCGTGAGGCGTCTTTCCTCTTAATGCTGCCTCCCCAGCACACCACCGCGTAGAAGAGGGCGCTCGCCACAACTGTCTGATAGAACATCTACAGCATCTTATTGCAGATGTTGAAGGACGCCAGCCTTCTAAGGAAGTATAGTCGGCTCTGTTCTTTCTTGCACAGCGCATCAGTATTGGCAGTCCAGTCTAATTTATCATCCAGCTGCACTCCCAGATATTTATTGGTCTGCACCATCTGCACACAGTCACCTTTGATGATCACAGGGTCCATGAGGGGTCTGGGCCTCCTAAAATCCACCACCAGCTCCTTGGTTTTGCTGGTGTTCAGTTGTAGGTGGTTTGAGTCGCACCATTTAACAAAGTCATTGATTAGGTCCCTGTACTCATTCTCCAGCCCATTCCTGATGCAGCCCACGATAGCAGTGTCATCAGCGAACTTTTGCACATGGCAGGACTCCGAGTTGTATTGGAAGTCCGATGTATATAGGCTGAACAGGACTGGAGAAAGTACAGTCCCTTGTGGCGCTCCTGTGTTGCTGACCACAATGTCAGACATGCAGTTCCCAAGACGCACATACTAAGGTCTGTCTTTAAGATAGTCCACGATCCATGCCACCAGGTATGAATCTACTCCCATCTCTATCAGCTTGTCCCTAAGGAGCAGAGGTTGGATTGTGTTGAAGGCGCCAGAGAAGTCTAGAAACATAATTCTTACAGCACCACTGCCTCTGTCCAAGTGAGAGAGGGATTGGTGTAGCATATAGATGATGGCATCCTCCGCTCCCACCTTCTCCTGATATGCAAACTGCAGAGGGTCAAGGGCGTGTTGAACCTGTGGCCTAAGGTGGTGAAGCAGCAGCCTCTCCATGGTCTTCATCACATGTGATGTCAGAGCAACAGGCCAAAGTCATTCAGCTCACTAGGATGTGATACCTTTGGGACTGGGGGTGATACAAGATGTTTTCCAAATCCTCGGGACTCTCCCCTGTTCCAGGCTCAGGTTGAAGATGCGCTGTAGAGGACTCCCCAGCTCCAATGCACAGACTTTCAGCAGTCGTGGCGATACTCCATCTGGACCGGCTGCTTTGCTGGCACGAAGTCTCCTCAGCTCTCTGCTCACTTGCGCTGTTGTAATTATGGGTGGGGATGTCTCTCCTATGCTGGTACCAGCAGAAGGATGTGTGGAGGGTGCAGTACTCCGAGGTGAGAGTGAGAGTGGGTTAGGGTGGTCAAACCTGTTAAAGAAGTTGTTCATTTGGTTTGCTCTCTTCATGTCTCTCTCGATGGTGGTACCCCGCTTCGAGCTGCAGCCAGTGATGATCTTCATCCCATCCCATACTTCCTTCATGCTGTTATTCTGCAACTTCTGCTCCAGCTTTCTCCTGTACTGCTCCTTCGCCGCCCTGAGCTGGACTCGGAGTTCCTTCTGCACGCGCTTGAGCTCATGCTGATCACCGTCTTTAAAAGCCCTTTTCTTCTGGTTCAAAGGGCCCTTGATGTCACTTGTAATCCATGGCTTGTTGTTAGCATAGCAGCGTACTGTTCTTACTGGCACTACAATGTCCATACAGAAGTTGATATAGTCAGTAGTGCAGTCAACAACTTCCTCAATGTTCTCACTATGAGATCCCTGCAGCGCCTCTCAAGACAGACTGTGTTATTGTATTCTGTTATTTTAACTTTTAATATTTCATAGTGGATAATGATGCTGAATAAAGCTTTTCCACCAACACGCTCATACTGAAGTCTTCCAGTGAGTAAGTCCAGGACCCTGTTACGCAGTGAAGAGCTGATCCCCAGATCCAGGAGTTTACTAATGAGCTAGGATAGGATGATGGTGTTAAATACAGATTTGTAGTCCACAAATAGCAGCGTGGCATAACAGTTCTTGATCTCTAGGTGAGACAGAGTGGTGTGAGGCACTATGGAAATGGCATCCTCTGTGGACCTGTTGCAACAGTAAGCAAAGTGCAGGGGGGGTCCAAACGGTCAGAGATGATGTCCTTAATGTTTTCCAGCACCAGCCTCTCAAAGCACTTCATGGTTATGGGAGTTAATGCTACTGGGCAGTATTCATTAAGGCAATCCACTTTATTTTTCTTTGGTACAGGAATGGTGGCTATGTTCTTGAAACAGGTGAGGACAGATGAATTTCTTAAAGATGTGTTAAAAATGTCTGAAAAGACAGTAGACAGCTGGGTGCAGCATGTTTTTAAAACATTACCTCAAACTCCATCTGGGCCAGCTGCTTTACAGATCTTGACTCAGAAGAAAGTCCTTCCCATGTCATCCTCAGAGATCCTCAAACTAGAATCTTGTGGTGCTGTGGGAAGTCGCACAAACCTGTCCGAGTTAGCAAGAGAGTTTGAATGAGAAAGTTAGAAATAATAGATTCCTTTATATTGTACATTTTATGTTGATGTGCCTTGGGACTTTTTGTGTAGTTATTTGTTCGATGGGTTTATGGCGGTTGGGGTGCTTGGGCCTAATGGCGTCTTCAGGATCATTGTGGGTTGCCAGATGACGCAGTTGATCCTTTTCCTCCATTATTTTGTTCTGTGTGTTCTTTTTGTTTTCTGCACTGCACATATTATTTCAAGACATACTGTAATTCATTCCTTTTCATTAATTATGTGGCTGAGGATGAGGATTGGGGGGTGTGGCCTCTCTTCTTGCTCTCATTTTATCGTTCCGTTTTTTAACATCTCGTACACTGAGGTGGGAATTCAGCATGTCTCTTCTGAAAAACAAATCATTTTGTGAACAACTTGATGTCAAACTAGGCGAGTTCTTATTCAATATTGGCTCAGTAGATAATGCAGGTGCCATCTGGGAGGCAATTACAGGTTTCATTCGGGACTTTAATGACTCCTCTTCTTTACATTTGGCACCTACTAAACTCCATAAAATAAAAAACCTTGAGTCTAAACTTTCATCCCTAGAAAGTGCACGTACCCCCATGGTTAATAAAGAACATGAATTACTGATTGCTAACACCAGATTTGAACTTAATAGCCTTTTAATCCAAAGAGCTGAATTCTTAATCCACCGTCCTAGGGTTCACTATTATGCCTCTGGGGCCAGGCCGAGCAGACTTCTTGCGGCTAGGATTAAGAAAAATTCCTTGTTCACCTCCATATCTTTTATCCATACAAAATCTGGCTTGATTTCTAATGATCCCCTGATAATAAATAATGCATTTCTATATTACTACTCTAAACTGTTTACTGATACTGTAACTCTGGTACCACTCCCTCAGTATCAGGTCATTCCTTAATACCCTTCCATTCCCTTGTCTCACTAAGGAAGAGGCTTCTCTTTTAGATGCTCCCATCTCTTTTAAAGAGGTGTTAGACTCAATGAGCACAGGCAAGGCCCCAGGGATGGATGGGCTTCCGCCTGAGGTAATTTCTGCATTCTGGAAACACTTATCCTTTCTCCTTTTTGAGATGCAGCTGCCTCCTCTGGCCATTTAAACCCCAGTATGAATATTGCAATTATTACATTACTTTTGAAGCAAGGTAAGGACTCTACTTTGTTTCAGAGTTATAGACCCTTTTCTCTCATTAATATGACTATAAAACTGCCAGCTATAGTTCTGACCCGCCGCTTACAGAAAGTCATTATCAAATTAATCCACTCCAACCAGTCTGGTTTCATATATTCACGGTTAGCCTCGGATAACATGAGAATACTTCTGCATGCCATTCATTCAGCTCCCTCTCCTCCTAACCCTGGTACACTCCATTTTCTGGATGCTGAAAAGGCTTTTGATCACATATGAATTGGCAATTTTATGGCAAGTCATGGACAGAATGGGCTTTGGTCCAAGTTTTATAAAACTGGTGAAAATTGTTTACTCCACACCCTCTGCAGTTCTCTTGTCTAATTCAAATATCTCATGTCCCTTCTCCATTAGTAGAAGAGCTAGGCAAGGGTGTCCTTTTTCTCGTTTACTCTTCAACTTATCTCTCGAACTGCTGGCTATTGCCATCAGTAACTGTCAGCTACTAACTCCTATTACAATTGCAAATTCCAGTCATATAATATCCTTTGTAAAAGATAGCCCGGCCACAGACAGCTACGACACCAATGTCCGCAACACACGTGTTTAATTACAATTATTTACAATATGGTTCCACCAACTGACACATGACTACTTAGTCCTTTTCCGCTCTTCGGCCGCCTCCACTCCTCTCTCGCAAGCTTCGTCTTCCTCCTCCCGACTCCTCGAATGGAGTGAGGCGGCCCCTTTTATAACGCCCCGGATGTGCTCCAGGTGTTCTGAGATGGTCTTCCGGAAGCACTTCCGCCACACCAGGAAGCACTCCGGGATTACACAGTTCCTGGAGCAGCAGCACTTCCTGGTGTGGTGTGGCAGAAGTGCTGTCCTCCAGGGCTTGGGAACCATCCAGGCGCCCCCTGGGAGTGGCCACGGACCCCCACAGGGTTGAGCTTCCCAGCTCCGTATCCATGGCTCTTGAAGGAAACCAGGTGGGCTCCCCTCTTGCACTAAGGGGAGATATTGCCCCTCTCCCGGTCTTTCCCTGCTCCAGGCGTTATAATTAGCTTTATGAAATCAAACCTCATTACTTTAGAGCGAAGTACATGTATAAAAAGAGAGATAGATGTGGATTAACAACATTTATGTGTAGATTAACACATCAGACGTTTTTGACATTTGAAATTTTAATTAATTTGATTTGTCTTTTAAGTACTTACTCTTTAAGTGTTATTAACCGGCTAATATTTCTTCAGCATACTGATGCAAACATAATGATCACAATAGCAATTATCATAAATACTAAACAGAAAATATCAGTGAATAAATTTAGTACATACAAATAGTAAAATAAATAAGTCCGTCCATGATAATCACATCATTTTTATTAAATCTGACCTCCCCAACCCCCCTTAAAAACTGCCCTCATTTGTTGTTGTTTTGTGGGAAATCTCCCACCTCTATTACAAATGTAATGAACTCCCTGAACTGTGAACTGTGAACTTGCATTGTTTTGAGGTTTTTTTTCCTTAACTGATTTGATCATTCTTGATTTTTCTGCAGTTGACATTGCAGGGGGAGAGCTCCTTGAAGAGTTACCTTATTAACATTAATGGAAGGCTCCAGCATGCAGTTGAGCATATTGATTCTCTTTGTTCAACTCATGCATGACACATAAAATTTCCAAGTGTGTAACAAAACTAAGTTGTAAAGGCATAGCACAATGGTCCTGCTGGTTATTGACAATAATGTTTGTAGTACAATGAACAAAAATGTAACAATGTATTGAACTTGGAATTTTCAGATCATGTGCTGCAAACTTCACATGAGACGAGGATTATATTGTTAGTGTGAGGAATATTAAGTGATGTAAGGTGAGACAAAGGCTTTGTACACTCAGATACTAAATATCTTTTTTCTACATTAAAAAAAGAGTACCTGTTCCTGGAAAAATAATGCATTTTTCTATAACGCACATTTAGGTCAGTGGATAGCACTTCCGCTTCACAGTTTTATTGTTCTGGGAATAGGGATGAGCAATATGGACTTAAATTGCTCTTGCTGTTATTTTGGACTAAAATGTTAGACTGTATTTGAAATTTCTGGATATGTTCTCAAAATGTTCTCACCTTAAAGACTGAAGATCAGCACCATATAGTTACTGTATATATGTGTATGTGTGTATATATATATATATATTATATATATATATATAGATATAGTATATATATATATATATATATAGTGATATGTGGCCGGCCTTTTATCCCGGCCAATACCCCCAGGCCGCCAGGTGGAGCCTTTCCTGCAGCTTGGAGGTGCCCTGAATGCCAGCAGGGAATACTGGACAATGTAGTTTTTATTCCCAGCCCTGTTGGATACTTTGGCACCCCGCTATAGGATGCTGCAGGGAGGCACAGAGACTATTTGCCTTACGCCCAGGAAGTACGTCAGAGTCACGTGGACAAAGGGAATGATGTGCTTCCTGGGTGAAGAAAAGAAGGATTTTTATCTGACCCGGAAGTGTTCCAGGTCACATGGACAAAGAGGGTGAAACGCTTCCGGGTCAAGGACTATAAAAAGGACAGTGAAACACCAGAGTGTTGAGCTGAGCTGGGTGGAAGGGTGGAAACGCGTCTGGGAGTGGAGGATTGTGATTATTGTATTATTGATTATTGATTTATTATATGAGTATTGTGGAGTGTAGGTGCTTTGCGCACTTTAGTATTGTCCAAATAAATAATTATTGGAATTTTGCCTGGTGTCTGAAGAGTGGTCAGAGGGTTCAAGGGGTCGAGAGGACCTAAAACTGTCACAATATATATATCTACACACACACACACACATTTCCTATGCAAAGTTCATAATCTGGTATATTTTGTTTTAACAATTTCATGAATAGTCACGCCTCATGAAACAATCATAGCAATACATTTTTTGAAACATTTTTGTTTTATATCTATTTATTTTTGAGTTTGAGTTTTGTATTAAGTTTAACATCTTGCCTACCTTGCCCGTATGTGTGTTTGTCAGTCAGTAAAGACTGTTCTCCGTTTTGAACTGACTGTAGTCTTTGAATGCACTGCTAAAAACTGATTTAATTGAAAGAACATATATCTCTTAAATGGGCATACATTAAAACTTGTGTTAAAACTCCAGAAATACTATCCTGAATTGTTCATCACCATCAACAATAGAAAATTATACTCTACACAAGTGCTGTGTCTGCGAACAGCAATCCCTGAGCTGCTTCTTTTGCTGCCCTCCTGTCCCGCCCCTTCAGACAGTTTAGCACATGTATAGATTTAATGCTTTTGTGGTTGGTAGAATCGTGGTGTGCCTTGGGTTTGGTTACAAAAAGTGTGTCGCCACAGAAAAATAGTTGGAAAACAGTGCTTTATACCTTTGCTCCTGGCATATTAAAAAAGATCTCCATAGCTGCTGTTTTGCTTAAAAACTGACATTGTGCATTGCTTGAATGGTTATATTGCATTCTTTGCATAAATTAGCAAAGATACTGCAAAATGGAATAATGGGTAGGGCTAATCATTACACTTCTATTTCATAGAAATTTGTCATTATATTAGGGCAGTCAGCACTGTAAGCTACATGACAGACTAGTGAGTTAATACACAGGTATAAGAGACTAATTTTGGTTTTAATGCCAGTCAAAGATAACTTATTTAGCACTTATGTGATATGACACTGAATCGATCTTCTTCAATAAACATGAAATGAACAAAAAAACATAAATTTTACTTTTGCAGCTTTTCTCTAGCATTGTACTAGGACTGCCGTAAACCCCCCTTCCCCACCACCTTTCCTCCCACATCTTTGCACCTACGTCACTATGTATAAATGAAGAAGATGAACATTAGTGCTACATTGTGAACCGCACAATATGAAATGTTAAACCTTTAAATAAAAATTTCATTTCAGAAAATTTTTAAAGGTATTATATAAATACTAGTCATTAAACCCGTTACAATAACGGGCGCTAGAACAGTAGTGCATAAACATTAGTAGGAACAGTCTATATTAAATGGCAAGGGACTTTGAACTCATTCTGTTAGTTGGTCGTATTTTTCTTTCTTTCAGCCTTTCTTTTTTGTTGATATTTACTTGCTGAGCTGACCGTTCTTCGTGGGCTGCCGCCATGTATTGTGTGTCTTTAATTTTCTGTGACAGTAATACTGTCTTGTACGTCCGTAATATACCTTTAATTTTCTCTAGCAGTAATACAGGCGTGCGCGTCAGTAATATGCCTTTAATCTCCTCTGACAGTCATATTACAGCCACATACAAGCCAGTATTAGTCACTGTATTGTGTACCTTTAATTTCCTCTCACAGTAATACTGGTTTGTATTTCCGTAAAACTCCTGTAACTTTCTCTGACTGTAATATCGTGCATCGTACCGTGCCCCGCGCATGCGCACTTCACCAGAAGACACACACACACGGACACCTGGACGCACACAGGGATTTTATTAAAGAGGATGGTATATTGTTGTTTTGTAATGTTTAAAAAAAATATGGAAATGCTGCCCAGACCAAAGCACTGTATTTGTGTTTTTTTTAACGTGTTATTTGCAAAAATTAATGTATTAACTATATATATGTGTGTGTGTACACACAAATATTTATATCTCTCTATTATATAAAAAATCCTGGGATGAGACAAGACTTTTTTCAAGAGATTTTTTTCAAATCCCGCAAGATGAGACTTTGGCCATGAGATTTTTTAAAGTCATGCCCTCCTCTCAACCAAATTCAACCATGCACACAATACTCTCACCTCTCATTCGTGTGAATGGTTTTGACAGACACAGTTCCTGCTCTCTCAGCTCTTATAAATTTTTACATTTTCCTCACGTTAAGTTCCCAATTAAAGAAGACGTATTTCATCACGAAGGGTTATCAACAGAAAAAATTAGTACACGGGCAATCCTAGCACAGAGAAACGATGAAGTGAAATGAATTAACGCCAAAAATGTTGATTGGTTACATGGCAAATTGGTTAGATGCGTATCAATAGACTATGCTGAAACAGTTGGTGGTGATCGTGCGGAAGATGAAAACATCAACTTACATTATCCTGAAGAATATCTACAATCGTTAATACTGTCCAGTCATCCACCGCACGAATTACTGTAGAAAGAAGGATGTATCCAAGAAAGGTAATGTAGTACATCCTCCGTGGATAACATTAGAATTCGAAAAAGTTGTTTTATTCAATACAGATAAAGAAACAAAATTTAATCATGTGCAGTTATATGTTGCGTTGTCACGATATAAGCCCAAACACAGAATCAAAATTTAATGTGATATTGACGAAAATTTAATTCAAAAAATTGTTTTTATTGAAGTTTTACAGTAAAAGTTTAAATATGGTTAATTACTCACTGCAATTCCAATGAAAATAACAATCTGTATATATATATATGTATATAATTAACTTTAGCTTACATATATATATATATATATATATATATATATATATATATATATATATATATATATATATACACACACACACACAGTGGGACCTCGGTTTGCGAGCAGAATTCGTTCCGGAAACGTGCTCGTAGTCCAAAGCACTCGTGTATCAAAGCGAATTTCTCCATAAGAAATAATGGAAACTCAGATAATTCATTCCACAACCCAAAACTATTCATATATAAATTATTAATACAAAATATAAAGTAAAAATACATAATACAAATTAACCTGCACTTTACCTTTAAAAAGAATCATGGCTGGTGTGAGTGAGGTTCTAAACTCTTGTGGGATTCCACCCAACGGGACAACACGCGGAAGAGCGTCCTAAAGCAATCGCAGTCTCCCAGCACTGTAGCAATTCATCATAAAAGCGAATCCGAAAAAATCGTGGACATGCTATAAGCGCCTGCTGTCAATGGGTGATACAAGGAACAAGGAACATTATAAATGCATAGGGCACAGTATTACTTGGCCACGGCCCTGCCTGACTGCTGTGTCTGTGTATAGGAGAGTGGCAGATCCCGCTACAATTAGCTGGTGTTGCTAAAGTACTGAGACTCAGCTTCGTGTTTTGGGGTGCAAGACGGAGACTCGCACATCACAGCACACACACACACACAATGCTGTAGTACGGATGTTGACTATGAGTGAGGCACGCCGACTCAGACGGAGAATAGGAGATGATTGCCCACAATCCCGCAGCGAGAGAGAAGAACCATCAGCTCAGTTGTGATCACATGATGCTTAGCAGACAAAGTGTATACATACTATTCGTACTGCAAGACCTCGCTCGTTTATCAAGTTAAAATTTATTAAAAATTTTAGCTCGTCTTGCAAAACACTCGTAAACCAAGTTACTCGCAAACCAAGGTTCCACTGTGTGTATATATATATATATATATATATATATATATATATATATATATATATATATATATATATATATATATACTAGCAAAATACCCGCGCTTCGCAGCGGAGAAGTAGTGTGTTAAAGAGGTTATGAAAAAGTAAAGGAAACATTTTAAAATAACGTAACATGATTGTCAATGTAATTGTGTTGTCATTGTTATGAGTGTTGCTGTCATATATATATATATATATATATATATATATATATATATCTATATATATATATATATATATATATATATATATATATATATATATATATATATATATATATATATATACATATACATATACATATATACATATACATATGTCATTTTTAAAATTTTCCTTTACTTTTTCATAACCTCTTTAACACATTACTTCTCCGCTGCGAAGCGTGGGTATTTTGCTATATATATATATATATATATATATATATATATATATATATATGACAGCAACACTCATAACAATGACAACACAATTACATATATATATATGTAGATATGTATATATATATGTGTCAATCTATCTATGTATGTATGTCTAGATATATATATATATATATATATATATATATATATAGATATGTATATATATATATAGAGATATGTATATATATGTGTATATATATGTAGATGTGTATATATGTAGATATGTAAATATTTATGTATATATATGTGTCTGTGTGTGTATATGTATATGTATATATGTATGCGTATATATATATATATATATTATATATATATATATATATATATATATATATCTATATCCGAAGCCGTGCAAGCACACTCTTTTGAGAATGCAACGTATAGTTGTACAGAAGAAAAGCAATCTTGCCTCAAATGAATGGCAACCTTTTGTAGGTCTATGAAGTTAATTTAAACTTTAGGTTTACACGGTGCTTTCTTTCCGAAGTACCTGCACTCATGAATATGTCTGTATGTGTCAGTCGGTCAAATCCACGCGCTTCGCACCGGCGAAGTACCGCTTTTAAATTTTTATTAAGAAGAAAATAAAACGTTTTTAAATTGAGGGAAAATATACTAATAACAGTTTGTTAAGGATCAGTTTTTTTTGTGAAGCTGCCTTTACTCGAGTGATCACTTCGACCTGACTTGGTGGCCAAGTGTAAACGTTACCTGGAAGTAACCACCCATACAATCAGATTGTGAATCTGACTACGAATGCCGTGAATGTAATTACACACTCACTGCACTTGCTTACGGTAATCGAACCTCGGACGTCAGCGCTAGAGGGGCTTAGCAGCGGTGAAGTATTGCTTTTAAATTTTAATTAAGAACAAAAGAAAACCTCAGAGGTTCGATTCCCAAAAGGGAGTGAAGTGAGTGTCCGGTTACCTAGCAGGTAACGCTTATGGTCGGACAGCAAGTGACGTAACATCAGCCACGGTGCCTTCAGTTGTGAGAATCAACTCCTATCTGCGCACAGCAGGGCAGCCGTGGGCGGATGCGTATGGTGTATTCACTCCATGTTATCGTGCATTGCGCTGTCAGTGGTATTTTGATAAAAGAATTTGAACAACATATAAGAAGCGTATAAATTATTAAACAGTAAAACATTAACATTTAAGAAGTACAGTTACATTAAGTACTACTGCAGTGCCTTCGGGTATACCTCTTTTTTTGTTTGCCCATTACATGCTTAAATGTATAAATTTTTTGGTGCACCTACCCGAGAACACGCGACATATAACCGAGCGTGGGAGAAGCATGGATTTTAAACACGCGTTGAGTTCATCTGCTGGTCTCCCTCGTGGAATAACTGGTAATGTTTGACTAAAATCTACAGCGAGTAAAACGACATTACCTCCTATTTTTTTTTTTTACGATCTCTGAGATCTTGCTTTTTTCGGTTCAAGGCTTCATAAGCTCTTTTATGTTGTATGGTGTACTTATCCCAAACCATCATGTTTGAATGTTGCAAGACTTTCGCCTTGTATGTAGATCGGGGTAATTACATTCATTGCATTCCTAGTCTGAATCACAATCTGATTGTATGGGTGGTTACCTGGCACTGTAGGGTTGCCACCCGTCCTTTAAAATACAGAATCGTGCCGCGTTTGACAATGAAATTGCGCGTCCCGTTTTGAATCAATACTGGACGGGATTTATCCCGTCTTTTTTTAATCATTTTTCTTTTAAAGCAGCGTCTCATGCAACACACACATTTTATGAAGATGCCTCCTTTCCTACTTTTGATTGGGTAATACTTGATGTCATCGTTAGTTTGATTGGTGTTTTTAACTGTCCAGTGAGGAGGGCGTGTCTTTTAAGTACAGTCTGCAAAGTGTTGACACTGAGATGTGGCGTCAGCGCCATACTTGAAGCCCCTAACGTTGCGGTCAGCAAGTCGGCTAACATCCGCCATGTGCCGTCTTTCAGTTGCGAGAAGCAGATCATAGAATGTTTGAAACTGTTGCCCCTAACGTTGCGCCACGGCGTGTGCTTCGTTTATACCTCGTGTCTTCTCATTAAACTTTTATCTCACGAATATGTTATTGCAATCCGCAGCGGGAGCGTTTCTATAAACTTTATTTAAACTTACGTTTTACACCGTGGTTTGTTTCCCTTATGAACATGCTTGTATGCTTAACTCGCTCCGTTCTCAATTGTTTAATTAATTTTTTCCTCTTCGCTGTTTGCGGCTGTTCCTCCATTTCCCCCTACTTCGTTCTTTTATCTCGCGAATATGTTATTGCAATCCTTAACGGGAGCGTTTCAATAAACTGATTGAAAATAGTTTTGCATTTACCTTTTTAGTAAAAGGCGAGCTTTTAAGCCTGAGAAATCACCCCGTAAATGCACACGTTTAATTGGACATGTGTTAATATGTATGGTTACACAGTATTAAAAGACAGTGAACAACGTCAGTTACCTTTGTTCCCGCGTTTGATAAAAGGTGAGCTTTTAAGCCTGAGAAATCATCCCCGTAAATGCACACGTTTAATTGCACATGTGTTAATATGTATGCTTACACAGTATTAAAAGACAGTCAAAAATTAACGTCATTTACCTTCGTTCCCGCGTGCGACTCGTGCTGTAAATCTCTTCCTTGTTTTTAGTTCACGTGATTACGTAGGAGGCGTGATGACGCGATACGTGACTCCGCCTCCTCCATTACAGTGTATGGACAAAAAATGTTCCAGTTATGACCATTACGCTTTGAATTTCAAAATGAAACCTGCCTAACTTTTGTAAGTAAGCTGTAAGGAATGAGCCTGCCAAATTTCAGCCTTCTACCTACACGGGAAGTTGGAGAATTAGTGATGAGTGAGTCAGTGAGTGAGTGAGTCAGTCAGTGAGGGCTTTGCCTTTTATTAGTATAGATATATATATATATATATATATATATATATATATATATATATAGTGGCAAAGGCACTATATAGGCGTCGACCCGACAGAGACTGACACCGGAGGCACATGTGAAAATCAGCAAAATCATTTTATTTTTCTTCTGCTGGGGGATCACGTCTTACCCGTGTCCCTCAGCTACAGCACAATCCCAAAACAAACCAACAGAAAACCCAAAAACACTGTAAAATTCACTCCTCTTCATCCACTCCTCTCAGGCAGCTTTGTCCTTCTCTTCCCGACCCTGGCGCCTAGAGTAGTGACTGCAGGCTCCTCTTGTAGCACCCCCGGAAGTGCTCCAGGTGCTCGTTGACCTACTTCAGGTTGCACTTCCAGGTGTGACTGCAGTCCAGCCCACATGGGCTCGTTAAGCCATGCAGCACCCCCTGGTGGTGGCCACGGAGCCCTACAGGGATGAGCTCCAGTGTTCCACCATTGTGGCCCCGATACAACCCAGGGGGTTGCCACCAAGTGTTCCGGGGGATGTAGTGTGCATTCCATGGCTGCTCCCCTGGATCCAGTGTCAAAGGGGTGTCCCGGCCGGCCGCCACTATATATATATATATATATATATATATATATATATATTATGGCAGATTGCCGGGGTTATTACCTGGCCGGGATGACTGGAAGGTGGCAGGAATAGCTTCCGGGCCACGAGGGGGGCAACCGCCTTGGAGCAGGAGAGGACCACAGGAGAAGAACAAAAAGCTTCTGGCCTGTTCGGACCCATGGCCATCGCCAGGGGGCGCCACAAGCCTTGTAGGACTCGAAAATAGTTACTTCCGCCACACTTGGCAAGATGGCGGAGGAACCTGCCAGGGACGCCCGGAATTCATCCGGGGCAAAGGGCAGCACTTCCACCACACCAGGAAGTGCTGCCAGATGGGCGTCATCAGACACCTGGAGCACATCTGGGCAAGGATAAAAGGCGCCGCCTTCCTACAGTCTGGGAGCCAGAGTCGGGAGTGGGAGCAGGACGAAGCTCCCAAGAGGAGAACAGAGTCAGCCAAGGACTGAGACAGAGAGATATTGGGGTGATTATTGCTGTGTGCATTGTGTGTAGTGTTGGGACTGGATTTATTTTTGATTAATAAACGTGTGGAATTTATAAAGATATGGAATCCGACTGGTGGTGTCCGGGAAAATCTTACAATGTGTATATATATATATATATATATATATATATATATATACCCTGTACAGTGCATCCGGAAAGTATTCACAGCGTATCACTTTTTCCACATTTTGTTATGTTACAGCCTTATTCCAAAATGGATTAAATTCATTTTTTTTCCTCAGAATTCTACACACAACACCCCATAATGACAATGTGAAAAAAGTTTACTTGAGGTTTTTGCAAATTTATTAAAAATAAAAAAACTGAGAAATCACATGTACATAAGTATTCACAGCCTTTGCTCAATACTTTGTCGATGTACCTTTGGCAGCAATTACAGCCTCAAGTCTTTTTGAATATGATGCCACAAGCTTGGTATACCTATCCTTGGCCAGTTTTGCCCATTCCTCTTTGCACACCTCTCAAGCTCCATCAGATTGGATGGGAAGCGTCGGTGCACAGCCATTTTAAGATCTCTCTTGAGATGTTCAATCAGATTCAAGTCTGGGCTCTGGTTGGGACACTCCAGGACATTCACAGAGTTGTCCTGAAGCCACTCCTTTGATATCTTGGCTGTGTGCTTAGGGTTGTTATCCTGCTTAAAGATGAACCGTCGCCCCAGTCTGAGGTCAAGAGCACTCTGGAGCAAGTTTTCATCCAGGATGTCTCTGTACATTGCTGCAATCATCTTTCCCTTTATCCTGACTAGTCTCCCGGTCCCTGCCGCTGAAAAGCATCCCCACAGCATGATGCTGCCACCACCATGCTTCACTGTAGGGATGGTATTGGCCTGGTGATGAGCAGTGCCTGGTTTCCTCCAAACGTGACGCCTGGCATTCACACCAAAGAGTTCAATCTTTGTCTCATCAGACCAGAGAATTTTCTTCAGGTGCCTTTTG
Organism: Erpetoichthys calabaricus; assembly: GCF_900747795.2. Taxonomy (NCBI): domain Eukaryota; kingdom Metazoa; phylum Chordata; class Cladistia; order Polypteriformes; family Polypteridae; genus Erpetoichthys; species Erpetoichthys calabaricus. The sequence goes on along the minus strand of NC_041396.2, from coordinate 72,092,083 downwards.
GCAAACTCCAGGCGGGCTGCCATGTGCCTTTTACTAAGGAGTGGCTTCCGTCTGGCCACTCTACCATACAGGCCTGATTGGTGGACTGCTGCAGAGATGGTTGTCCTTCTGGAAGGTTCTCCTCTCTCCACAGATGACCTCTGGAGCTCTGACAGAGTGACCATCGGGTTCTTGGTCACCTCCCTGATTAAGGCCCTTCTCCCCCGATCGATCAGTTTAGATGGCCGGCCAGCTCTAGGAAGAGTCCTGGTGGTTTCGAACTTCTTCCACTTACGGATGATGGAGGCCACTGTGCTCATTGGGACCTTCAAAGCAGCAGAAATTTTTCTGTAACCTTCCCCAGATTTGTGCCTTGAGACAATCTTGTCTCGGAGGTCTGCAGACAATTCCTTTGACTTCATGCTTGGTTTGTGCTTTGACATGAACTGTCAACTGTGGGACCTTATATAGACAGGTGTGTGCCTTCCAAATCATGTCCAATCAACTGAATTTACCACAGGTGGACTCCAATTAAGCTGCAGAAACATCTCAAGGATGATCAGGGGAAACAGGATGTACCTGAGCTCAATTTTGAGCTTTATGGCAAAGGCTGTGAATACTTATGTACATGTGCTTTCTCAATTTTTTTATTTTTAATAAATTTGCAAAAATCTCAAGTAAACTTTTTTCACGTTGTCATTATGGGGTGTTGTGTGTAGAATTCTGAGGAAAAAAATGAATTTAATCCATTTTGGAATAAGGCTGTAACATAACAAAATGTGGAAAAAGTGATACGCTGTGAATACTTTCCGGATGCACTGTATATATATAGTGGACCCTTGACTTACGAACTCAATTCGTTCGCAAGGGCTGGTTGTAACTCAAGTTGGTTGTAAGTCAAGACTGTTTTTCCCATAAGAAATAATGGAAATGCCCTTAATGTGTTCCGAACCTCCCACAGCAACACTTACTTAACTTTTTTTAATAAAAAAGGGTTGTATAATGTGCATAATTTACCAAAAACACCAATAATGTTTCTATTGTACTAACCAAAAAGTTATAAAAAGTGCCTAGCCTACCAGAAACAACAATTTCATATTGTACTCACCATTTAAGTTGACATCTTTGGCTTCCAGGAAGGAAGGAGGAGGAGAATGAAATGGAAGGTGGTTATTGTTTGGAAGGAGTTTCCTTATACAAATCTTTTCTTTGTAAAATTATCGAGATAGTGGATTTCGACATGCTGTACATATTAGCGAGATCGGTCACACGAACGCCACTCTCGTATTTCTACACAATTTCCTTCTTTGTTTCGATTGTGATCGCTTTCTTTACCTTCGTTACTTTCGCTTCCTTCCTTAGCAAGTATCGAAATAAATTATATAAATCACTGCACTGACCGAAATTACGTCCAAAAATACATGTATCTGGGCTCCAACTGACGCTTACAAATGCTCAAGCGGATACACGTGACCTCAAGGGTCGACTGTATGTGTGTAGATATATATATATATATAGCTCAAAACTAACATTAAATAGCCAGCAATATAGTTTATCCCATTACTGATACATGAGCATGACATAATACAAACATTGAGAAACTACGAGAACTGCTGTTTTTATTCAACACAGAGCACATGAATTGGACTAATTGGGTTAAGATCCGCAAACGTCTCAGTGCTGATGTAATGTGAATTATAGGTTGGTTAGTTATTTGACCACTGACGATGTATTTTTTGTACGCAAGTTAAGAAGGTAATAGTGTATTTTGCAATACCTTAAATCACTGCAGCTGTAATCTCCTTCTACCTGCTATGTATCCACTCACACATAATGCAGCTTAACAACAACCATTTTACGGAGCTTGTGTAGCAGATATCTATTTTGCCATGGACGCAAGATGGCATATTATAGGTGCCACATGTGCCTAGGTGGCCTCTTCATTTGCAGTAATGTGTTTTATCTTTAGATGTTGTTTTTACTGGGTAAAATGAATCTATTTGCAAACAGCAGAGCTAACATTACCTTTTCCCAACAACTCTTCTGATCCTTGCTGTTTTTTTTTTTCACGCTAATCACCACCAGGCAACATGGGCAGAGTCAAAACAGACATGCTTAGAAAGAATGTTGGAGATTTTGCAAACATTAACATTATTTAATGTTCAAAAGAAGTTTTGGAGAAATAAAAAAAAGTAGTGTACAACACAATATTGTGTTTTGTTTTTTCTTAAATATCAGACTGAATCGAAAATTCAATATATTTATGTATGTACTTATGTATTCCTACAGACATGCAGATTAAGCTAATCTGTAATTCCAAATTGAGCACTGTTTTAGTGTGTGTGCTGGTGTGTGCATGAGTGCAGTGGACTGGTGCCGTACCTGGGGCTGTTTCCTGGCCTGCACCTTCTTCTTCCAGGGCAGGCTTTGGCTTCCAATGATCTGGATTACATTAAGAGTGTTTCAGAAAATTGTTAATAAAATCAAAAAGTACATTTGGTAATGACTTTAGTGAGGCAAAGAATTGTTTTTGTTCACTGAGGTAAATTCATTAGTCTTGTGAAATGAAAGTCATTCTGTCGTAGTAAGCATTTTTGCATTCTCAGTAAAACATTTTGTCCAGTGTCATGTCTTACAAAAAATGTTGTTTATAAGATCTTAAATTGTTAAAATGGACTCATTCAAGGAATTCAAAATATTTCCTCACTAAATAAGACACTTTTTCTATACTTGTCCAAATTGAAATCTGTCGTCACAAACCTAATACAAATCTAGGTCTTTGGTTAAAAAAAATATTTTAGATCATTGCACTGCTGCAGTAACAATCTTTGAGACACACTTAGCTGTTATTGCTGATTCTGCAAGATGAAAAATTTGGGAAGTGTAACTGTTAATCCTTTGTGGTTTGATTTACTGAGATTGTCTGATCACAGGGGATATTGTAGTGGATCATATTTTATTAAAAGTGCTGTAGCAAGCAGGTTAAAAAATATCAAAATTACCTTATTAATTTTAGTTACCATTTTTGAGATGGTTGCCATGCATTCAGGCTTTTTTATATTTACAGTATTACAGTAATATTATACAGTAAATTATTTTAAACTGATCACCATCCACAGAGTTAAGAAAACAAATACTTTTCACCATAAACTTAAAATGTATTTTTAACCTATTTTATATTTTTGTATTCTTTCATGGCTGTTTTACCATTTAACATTGATTATTTATGTTATTGTAATAGCTCAATGTTATTTCTCACTTAGATGATGATATTAAGATATAAGGTATATTTGCTTATTTCAGTCTTTCCAATTTTTCTTTTTAAGGAAATGGACAGTAACAATATTGAAACTCAAGAGCCAAATTTGTCCCTTAATATGTCTGAAAATGTCGATAGCATGAAAAATACTGACATTTCATCCGAAGAACAATTGCTGGAACCTCCAGAAATACTTTTTCAGGACGAAAGCATTGACCTTGGTGGAGAGAACTTTACAACGCCTCAAGAACAACCTATTTTAGAGAATATTTTATATAAATTAAGTGATCAGATGATGGAAAGTGTTATTATATCTGATTCACCAAATAACAGTGAAGATGATGCTGGTCAGATGGAAGGCCTTCAAGATGTGTTGGAACAGTGTGAGGCAGGTGAAGAGTCCCTCTTAAACTTATCAACAGAAACTAAAGAAAATACTGAGAGTATTAATGACACTTCTGATTTTGAAATTCCAGAGAAATCGCAAAAAGATTTTCAGAGTGTTTCCACAGTGAATGAAGACATAAATTGCAAGGATGGTTCAAAAGTAGATGAAAGCTCTAGCCAGCTTGCAGTGGCAGACAGCATTTTAAGTAACAGTACAAATCAGAAGATAGAAGAACCCACAAGTAAAAAGTCACCTAAAGATGAAGCAATACCTGTGTGTACCATTTTTAGTCAGGTAAATAATTTGCCTAAAATACAAGGGCAATCTTTAAAACCGGATGGCTTTGAACCAGCAATAGTTAAATCTCCTAGTTTTGGAAGTAGTTTTGAAACTCCAAACAGACTCTTGCCATTAATGTGTCAACCAAGTCCTAGCCTCAGTAAATTTTTTGCAGATAATGGTCAATCAAACCCTGCCTCAGACTTCTTTGATTCATTTACAACATCATCATCATTTATATCAGTCAGTAACCCTAATGCTAACCAGTCAAATTCATCGGTTCCCGAAGGTCTTTCATCAGTTTCATCCTCAGTTTTGTCCACACCTCAGGAATCTGCTACCCCAGCATTCTACTTTGGTGAATCTTTGAGCCAACCAACACCATCCAATGTTACTCCGACCTTTTCTCAGTTGCAGGCTGCTTTTACAGGCACTGATGATCCATTTGCAACAGCCCTAAATATGAGTGAAGTAGACAGAAGGTATGATGCTTGGCTTCCTTCAGAAGAAACAAGGAAGACATTAATATCAATTGCTACTCTTCAATACAACTCGGTGCTCAATAAGGAAAAACTGACCATGCCAGGTTTGAAGTTTGATAACCTTCAGGTAAATATTTGCTCATATGTGTAAAATTTGTAATGTAGAATGCTATCATTAAATGACCAGTCAACACTAATATTTATATTTTTGGAAAAATTTTTAAGCAAGATTTATTAGTCTTGTACTTTAAATGGTTTAATGGCTGCTTTCATATAGATTGTAAAGATTTTTTTACTTGCTTTGGACAACTTTTGTCAGTGGTAGTTGATGTGAGTGTATTCCACAACACATGTTTATCATTTAAATTAATCTTATTTGTTCATTACAAAATGGTAAAGCTTTATAAGCTAAGCTATTCATTGAAAATGGCAACAGTTAATAACAATATATGACATTTAAATTACTTCATTCATCACCATTGTATTTTTTTTGTTAATAAGAGGATTTTTTTATCACCATCATTTAAATTAATCTGATATGTTTGTTACAAAATAGTAAATATTAAAGCTATTTTGTTCATTGAAAATGGCTAGAATTAATAATTTTTATATTCAAATTATTAAGCCATTTGTACTGATTGCTGTTTTTTGTTAAAATGAGTCAAAGAGAAAATACAGCACCTTCCATAATGTTTAGGACCATGACACATTTTTTACCCCCTCTGCCCCACAGTTTAAAATTACAAATCAAACAATTTGGACATGATTTTAAAGTGCACATTGCAGACTTTAATTTTGGTCACACTATGTAGAAATTACAACACTTACTATACATGGGAACCCAATTTCAGGACAACAATGTTTGGGATATAGCAATAGTAGGTATATTAAAGCAGACATATTTAGTAATTTGTTGTATGTCTGCTTCAAGTCTATAATTCATAGACATCACCAGGTTCTGAGTGTTTTCTTTGGTGATGCTCTGCCAAGCCTCTAATGCAACCATCTTCAGCTCTTGCTTGTTTTGGGAGGTTCTCCCCCTAAGTTTTCTATTCAACATGTTTAAATCAGGTGACTGGCTTGGCCATTCAAAAATTTTCAATTTTTTAGCTTTGAGAAACTCCAGTGTTGCCTTAGCAGTATGTTATATACAGTATCATTATCTTGTAAGAAAAAGTGTGATCTAATGAGATTGGAAGCATTTACTGGAACTTGATCATTAAGATGTTTCTATGTACCTCAGAATTCATTGTGCAACTACCATCAGCAGTTGTATCATCAATGTGGATAATACTCCTGCTACCATGTTTAACAGATGAGGTGGTATGTTTTGGATCTTGAGCAGTTCATTATTATCGCCACATGTTGCTTATGCCATCATTCTGATATAGGTTCAACTTTGTCTTATTTGTCCACAAGACATTGGTTATGCAGGAACTTGGATTGTGGAAAATGCTGAAAACACTGCACCTTTGAATCAATAAGCAGATTCAGAATTGGATGATGTTTCTATCAGAAAAATCAGATTTGGTTAAAATCTGTTCACTTGTAGCTGTTCATTATTTCTCTGTATGGTATTCCACTCATCATACCAATAGCACTGACAATATTGCCAGGTGCTACTGCTTTGAAACATCTCCATAACATAATGCTTATGTTGTCATACTTTAAAATTAGGTGTAGTGTAACCTTGTTGGTGTACATTGTTTGGATTCTGCTACTCAGTCCACTCCCATTCAGTCTAAACAAAGTATTTTAGTCTCATTGAGCCACAGTCACAACTAGTCTTGAGTTTGCTTCACTAACTTGTGCCTTCAGTTTGTCTAATTATCAGAAAGCTGTAAAATCTGCTAGGATAAAGTATTTTTCAGATATTATTTCAAATAACTGCCATAGACCTAGAGTTTTATTTAATAGGACAGTATAAACACTATTCTTCACCTGTCTGTTTGTACGTGGCCTAGCATGACATCATCAGTCTGCAAAGATTTTCTCCAGTTTTTGTTCATAAAATTGCTATCATTAGAACTCGCATTATACCTTCTGTTGATGACCTGTCTGTCCCACCTACATGTACAGCTGTTTTTCATCAGTTTGAGTCTGTATCTTTCCTTTTTTGGCAGATGTAATTAGTCACCTTAAACCCACAACTTGTCCAATAGATATTATTCCCACTAATCTTCTTAAAGATGTTTTTGAAGTGCTTGAGTCCAGCATTTTGGACATTGTAGTTTTCTTGAGACTGGTTCAGTCCCAGCCTTTTGTAAACATGCTGTGATGCAGCCTTTAATTAAATTAAATTAATTTTACAGACTTTTCAAACTTCAGACACTTCTCCAAGTTGCACTTTCTTCTAAAATTCTTTGAGAAGGTTGTCTTTGTACAGCTGAAAACCTTTTTAAATGAAAATGGCATTTTTGAAGTGCTTCAGTCTGGTTTTAAGACACACCACAGCACAGAGTCTGCACTTTTCATGGTTCTAAATGATCTCTTATTAATACGTGACTCTGGGGATACTGCTGTCTTGTTGCTTTTAGATCTAACTGCAGCATTTGATATGGTAGACTAGGGCTATTCAATTATAAATTAATTTGGGCCATATTTTCAAACCTAAGAAATTTAGCTGGGCCAGACATTTTCAATGGCTGGTAAGCAACAGTTAATGACAAATTTTAGACCAACACAAATGAATGTATTGAAAAAAAATGTTTATTCATTGTTTCTCTTTTAAATTTGGTCACATCTGATACAGGCACATCAAAAAGTGCACAGTGTTAGCAATAGTATTTGTTTCCCTTTTGAAATAAAATAAACATTTTGCTCACATCTGACCCAGGCACATCTCAAAGTGCATAAAATCAACAAAAGTGCACAGTATGAGCCCTAACATTTGTTTCCCTTTTGAAATAAAATAAATGTTTTAGTCATATTGGAGCAAGATACATTGCAAAGTGCATTTAACAGAATAAAAAGATCCATCGATGCTGTCACAGTTATTAGTGCACAAACCCATAACAAATGATAACAGTAACTAACACACATGAATATGTCTACTACACACTGAGGGAACATAGGTTAGTTTTAAAATCACCACATATGTGATTAAGTATGGCTTTGTGACACATCCCACATTATGTTAATATTGTGATGTATCTCGCTACTGCATGGGCTGTGGGGGCGAAGTCTTAGTGGAAAGCACCAGTGTACCTCCCTAGAGAGAGCTGAGTGACAGGATCAGGGTGACAGGGGAGTAAATGGTAAGAGCAGAAAGAGGCAGAAAAGCAGAAGGCTGCTTTTTTTTTGTTTTGTTTTAGAGGTGTCCCTGTGACCTAAACGAGGAATGGCAATACTAATAATTATTATTATTATATTCATTCATATAGTACGTTTCTCACTACTCAAAGTGCTTTGCAAATTCCATGCAGGAAGGACACTAGATGTGAACCCATGATTTCCTTTCAGAGAGGTAGCAATGCTACCACTGCACCACAGGGAAGTATTTATAGCATGACACACCAAATAAAAAGTCAGTTGGCATTTTGAGGATTCCCCCGGAGAAGCAGCTCCTGTGTGTCTTATTCAACAGGTCATCACAGTATTATAAACTACTACCACCACTTCTAAACACACAACATTGTGCTGTGTTGTGGGCTGAATGTTGCTAGGCTACATGGAGTGTTGCATGCATGGCCTGTACTACTGCAGAAATCTATGTAGGAATTTCTGAAAGCACACAAAATGTGTTTTTCTCTGTGTTTCTCTGCATTTGAATATGTGGGCAGTAGACCATGACATTCTTATCACCTGTCTTGAGTAGTTTGAAGGCATACAAGGAACTGCTTTGAAATGGTTCAGGTCATACCTCACAGCCAGAAGTTTTTCAGTCCGTCTAAGAAATTTCTCCTCATCCTTGGCCCCTATCTCCTATGGGGTCTCAAGGATCTATTCTGGAGCTTATTCTTTTTTCACTGTACATGTTGTCCTTAGGATCCATTTTTAAAAAACACAATATTTCTACACAGATATATTTTCCACTGAAACAGATAAAAAAAATTCTCTTAAACCTTTATTGGAATGTCTGGAAGACATTAAAACACGGATGTCGCTACATTTTCTTAATCTAAATGACAAGAAATAAGAAATTGTATGTTTTGGACCTTACAATCTTACTTGTGCTACAGAAATTAATCTTAGCCCTTTAAAAACCTACTGTAAACCCTTTGCAAAAAATCTTGATATGATTTTTGATAATGCCCTCAAATTTAATAATCAATTGTTAAACCCTGTTTCAGTCAGCTCAGGGTACTGGCTAAGGTGAAGCCCTTTCTTTAGATTCATGATTCTGAAGCACTAATTCATGCATTTGCCTCTTCTCAGCTTGACTATTGCAAGTAATTATACATTGGAGTTAATCAGACATCCCCTACTCATCTTCAGCTAGTCCATAACGCTTCTGCCAGGTTTCTAATAGGCACACGAAAACAGAATCACATCACACTAGTCTTAGCCTCATTTCACTGTTTTCCTGTTCACTACAGGATTGAGTTTAAAATTTTACTGTTTGTTTGTCCCTGAATGGTTTAGCCCCCTTCTCTCTTACTGACCTTTTGCACCCTTTCTCTCCTTCACAATCTCTAAGGTCCTCTGACCAGACGTTATTGGTTGTACCGAGATCTATACTTGAGCTTAGACGTGACCATGCTTTTGCAGTAGCTGCCCATAAGCTTTGGAAGAGTCTACCCTTTTACAGTGCATTCAGAAAGTATTCACAGCGCATCACTTTTTCCAACTTTTGTTATGTTACAGCCTTATTCCAAAATGGATTAAATTCATTTTTTTCCTCAGAATTCTGCACACAACACTCCATAATGACAACGTGAAAAAAAGTTTACTTGAGGTTTTTGCAAATTTATTAAAAATAAAAAAACTGAGAAATCACATGTACATAAGTATTCACAGCTTTGCTCAGTACTTTGTCGATGCACCTTTGGCAGCAATTACAGCCTCAAGTCTGGTTGAATATGATGCCACAAGCTTGGCACACCTATCCTTGGCCAGTTTCGCCCATTCCTCTTTGCAGCACCTCTCAAGCTCCATCAGGTTTGATGGGAAGAGTCGGTGCACAGCCATTTTAAGATCTCTCCAGAGATGTTCAATCGGATTCAAGTCTGGGCTCTGGCTGGGCCACTCAAGGACATTCACAGAGTTGTCCTGAAGCCACTCCTTTGATATCTTGGCTGTGTGCTTAGGGTCGTTGTCCTGCTGAAAGATGACCCGTCGCCCCAGTCTGAGGTCAAGAGTGCTCTGGAGCAGGTTTTCAACCAGGATGTTTCTGTACATTGCTGCAGTCATCTTTCCCTTTATCCTGACTAGTCTCCCAGTTCCTGCCGCTGAAAAGCATCCCCACAGCATGATGCTGCCACCACCATGCTTCACTGTAGGGATGGTGCCAGGTTTCCTCCAAACGTGACGCCTGGCATTCACACCAAAGAGTTCAATCTTTGTCTCATCAGACCAGAGAATTTTCTTTCTCATGGTCTGAGAGTCCTTCAGGTGCCATTTGGCAAACTCCAGGCGGGCTGCCATGTGCCTTTTACTGAGGAGTGGCTTCCGTCTGGCCACTCTACCATACAGGCCTGATTGGTGGATTGCTGCAGAGATGGTTGTCCTTCTGGAAGGTTCTCCTCTCTCCACAGAGGACCTCTGGAGCACTGACAGAGTGACCATTGGGTTCTCGGTCACCTCCTTGACTAAGGCCCTTCTCCCCCAATCGCTCAGTTTAGATGGCCGGCCAGCTCTAGGGAGAGTCCTGGTGGTTTTGAACTTCTTCCACTTACGGATGATGGAGGCCACTGTGCTCATTGGGACCTTCAAAGCAGCAGAAATTTTTCTGTAACCTTCCCCAGATATGTGCCTCGAGACAATCCTGTCTCAGAGGTCTACAGACAATTCCTTTGACTTCATGCTTGGTTTGTTGGGACCTTGTATAGACAGGTGTGTGCCTTTCCAAATCATGTCCAGTCAACTGAATTTACCACAGGTGAACTCCTATTAAGCTGCTTAAACATGTCAAGGATGATCAGGGGAAACGGGATGCACCTGAGCTCAATTTCGAGCTTCACGGCAAAGGCTGTGAATACTTATGTACATGTGCTTTCTCAATTTTTTTTGTTTTTAATAAATTTGCAAAAACCTCAAGTAAACTTTTTTCATGTTGTCATTATGGGGTGTTGTGTGTAGAATTCTGAGGAAAAAAATGAATTTAATCCATTTTGGAATAAGGCTGTAACATAACAAAATGTGGAAAAAGTGATGCGCTGTGAATACTTTCCGGATGCACTGTATATTAGGTCAGCACCAACTTTGGACTCTTAAGTCCCTTTGCCTTAGGTTTTTAAACTTGTATGTGTGCGTTTATTTTTGGTGTATTTATTTACTATATATATATGTACTGGTGTATTTATGGAAGCTGTACAGCACTTTGGCCAACTTCTACTATTTTTAAATTTGTTCTATAAATAAAATTGAATTGACTACTTAAAATGTAAAAAATTGCTGGGGCTGAATGCAAGTTATTTTATCAGAGAATTGCTAGTACTCATATATGAAGGGATATTAAAAAGGCAGTAACATATGGGACAGTTTGCATTTGAAAGTGAAGTCAGATGGATGTTCACATGTAGACTTAGAACAAGACTTAATGAGTAGGAGCCACAAAACAAAATAAATGTTTGCCCATGGTGGTTTTAAAATAGTGAGAACACTAGCTTAAAAACAACACAGTTGTTGAACAGCTTTATGTTATGCATGTGTTAATGATGAATATTTTTATATATTTGAAACGTAGCATTTTAAGCAAGTAGAACAGTTTTGAAAGTGGCTCAGTGTCAATCTGGACTTCATAATTGATGAGCAAACTGAGGCAGTATTTGTCTGTACCTAAGGTAACTAAAAGGAGAAATATATTGTTTCTGTTATTATTTTCACAGAACAATTAACAACTAAGGTGTGCAGTATGCACAGAGACGCAGTGGTTAGCACTATCTGTTCATGGAAATAAATCCTGGTCTTGAATCCCATGATTGGTCTTAAACTCCCCCACTTTTGTACTGGTGTTTCTCCCACATCTTCAAAGACGTTTGTTCATGTTGGAATAGCTGGTAATTCTAAGTGGGTCCTGTATGGTCATAAAGTATTTGTGCAAGACTAGGTGCTGTGATGGACTGATGACTGATGATCCCAGTTAGGTTCCTACCTTTTGTTTTATCCCACCAAGATATGCTCAGGCCCTAAATGGAATTATATGGCTTTTTGAATTTATGTATTATGGTTTGCTAAATATAGGTAATGTTTATATAGCTAATGTTTGTTTTCTTTTTATTTCTTTTTGTCAGGGTGATGCTGTCCGAGACTTGATGCTTCGATTTTTAGGAGAACAAGCTGCATCTAAAAGACAAGCTTTAACAGCCAATTCAGTAGAACAGTCATTTTTGGGATTAAAACAACTCATTGTAAGTGCATTTCTTTACTTTTATTTGGGTTGGACATTTTATTGAAGTTCTTTTTATTTGGAAGCAAACATTACAAGAGAACACAACTTACAAGTCAGGATAACAGCAAATACAATAATATGTTTTGAAAACAAGTTAGGAAATGTATACATGTCATAATATTTAGGTTCATTCAAGGACTATACAGTCACGGTAGCCCTAAGTAGAGTTCATTTCAGGGTTGTGGGGGGGTCAGAGGCTATCTCTCAAGGACTGACCAAAATGCTGAACACATGCCTGGGCAGGACTGTAGCATATCACAGGGACTATTTTCACTCATGCATGCATATAAACACACAAACACGTACACACACACACACACACACCATAGTTATATATATTTTAAGGGTGACGTAGGCCAAAGGCTGTCTTGCTATGATAGAGCAAAAGGCTGAAAACAGGGCTGGAGATGTTTCTGATCTTTTACAGGGACCCCTTTCACTCACACACACACATAAACACACACACGGTGACAGTTTGCAATTGCCAATTAACATAACCAAAAAAAACCCATTATAATTAATTCCTTCTTTCTTTGACCATATCTGGCCATAGTAATTTTGATGAAATGGGAATTGCAAAGCTATACAGTTACAGCAAATACTAGGGAATAACAGAAGTGAAAGGCAAAATTAGTTATAAACCTGATTGTGAAGGTGATCTGATTCTGGCTAGGCTACAGTTGACAAGTCAAAGCTTATATGGGCTGTGTTTGCTTTGCATCTCTTTGCTTCATCTTGTGGATAGAAAATATATTGAAAAGAGAAGAGAATCAACAGAAATGGAAAATGGTCAGCACCAGTCTTGGTCTGTAACTTATTAATTAGTCGATACTGTATGTATGTATGTATGTGTGTTGAATAAATTGGTGTGTTATCCCACCCTGGAGCTAGATCCTGCCTTGCTTGTATGGCCACCAAAATAGGCTCCTGAAAATAATTGGAGGAATTAATGGATTGTTCTGACATATAACTAGTTCACTTATAAAATACTATCCCGTTTCTGTTCTTTATTTTTATTTTTTAATTGCTGTTTAAATGGATTGATTTGATAAATTACATTGTTGTTAAAAACATGAATTGCTGCATTGTCCTTGTCATTATTACTGATGGGTTGTATTTTGAGTCTGTGAAGCAGCTGTTCATTTAATTGGTTCATTTGTTTTTCACCTTGTCCACTTAAAAACAGAGCACAAAGAATTGGAGAGCAGCTGTTGACCTGACTGGAAGACTGCTGACAGCTCATGGTCAAGGTTATGGAAAGAGTGGTCAGCCTACTAGTCATACTACAGATTCATTGCAGGTGAAACTTTAATTTTATTTTCATTATTACTAATCCTTGCAATGCACATTTCTTTATTTTTTGTAGTTAGATGGCAGGAGAATTACGATTTTATTTTACTCCTTAATATGTTTGTTTTCCTTCTGTAATGTTGATTTTATACATGTACATGTCAATCCAGATAATTAGTGCAGAATAGCATATAGCACTAAAGTCTTTATACCATTCATAAATAAATGTCCTTTTCTATATTTAATTGTCACTAGGATAGTGGGATATGTCCATGCACGCTTTCTATTTCCAGACTACCCTTCATGCCACATCATCTTTTATTCACACATTTCTGAAATATAGTGCATTGGGTTAATGTTCTACCAACAACTTTGTCACACACGATGCATAGTCATGCACCCATCTCTTCCACGCCTCTTGCACCTTTGCCTCCAGTCATCACTTTGGTGTTTTCTACATTTACTGTACCTTGAAGCCTTTCACTTCCAGACTAGCTTTCTATTTTAAGACCATCCCTTGCAATGCAAGATCATTGGCATATAAGGGCTTCCTTGGTAATCCTTCACATACTTCACTTGTCAACATCTGAACCACTTTCATAAATAGCAACAAATTCTGAATGTATTCTGGGTGTAGCCCATTTTCACTATCCCCATCTGCTGTCCTGACCAACCTCCATGCTTCCTCATATATCTACACATATCTTTTTATTTCCCACCTCACGTGGCACCCTATAGTGCCTTCTCCAGATAGTGAAATGTATAATGCAGCTTCTTTCTCCTTCATCAGATTTTTTTTTTCTGCATTTGCAAGAGTAACAGGATATCAAACTATTGATTAGTTATTAAAATGGCTGAGTACATAGCTGTCATTTGATTATGGTCAGTTTTATTTTTTGCCATCTTTAAGCTTGCAATGTTCAAGTTTTTTGAAAGAATTTGAAAACACACTACAGAAATGGAAGCATACAAACAATGATTAATAATAAAAGAAAATGAATGGAACAAAGTTTTTGAATATAAAATATTCTTGCTTTGTAAATAGTTAATAGAGTTACTTAGGATAACATATTTTTCAACTGTGGATTCACTTATTCAAGGCTGTGATGGATTGCAGGGCTATGAATACAAGGTCTATTTGTTAGGATATTCTAGTGTTAGGATTTGTTTTGCTACAGATTGGTACAGGGCACGACAGCCTAGTGCTGGGCAGTATACCGGTTCATACCGATTCATACCGAAAACCGTTTTTTATTTTTTTTATGATATGGATTTTTCTTATACCGCAACACCGGTTTAAATTGCCTAAACGACGTTCGGAATATGGCGCAGCGGGAAACTGTTTAAGTGGGGACCTTTTTCACTGCTACACCGCTAAACACAGATTTGTTGCACTAGGGCTCTTTTTCACTGCTACACCACCAAATAGTGGGCGGTAGCATAGGTATGCCGCGCGGTGAAAATGGACAGAGAGCATTCTGAAACTGAACTAAAAGTAAAGTTGAACATGTGATGAACAGAAGAACTTTTGCCGAAAAAAAGGAGTCACGTCCGTCGCCTGGAGATTCTTTAGTTTTAAAAGGTCAGATGTGTAAATACTGTTTCTATACTACTGGATAATACTGCAAGCCAAGTTGTACTTGTTTTTGTACTTGCTAATGTATGTTTTGCTTGTATTCATTCTGCGATGTGCTATCGACTCGTTCAGAGATGGGCGCAACTCTGAATGGATGGCATAATTAAACATGTATAACGAAGATATTTTTAAAGATCTGAACACTCCGTCGGCTAAGTTAATAACTAGTTTTAATTTCACAAAGACGTTTATCGTGTGGTGATTGGTAATGTGGAGAAAAAAGGAAAGATAGGAACTGGGGTTTTGGTAGAGAGCAGGAATATCATGAAGTGAATGGATTCTGTGTGGTGATTGCTGCAGGCGCCTGCTCTTAGTGCGGAGGATGTCAGTTCAAGAAGTGTAGTGATTAACGACTGGGTCGGGGAACACTTAACACAATGTATTTGATGTGCTGCATTAACTTGTGACGGGGTTTGAGAAAATCTAGTAAATTAAACATTGATTTTAGGATGAAGTTTAGTTTACAACATTCTACTTTAATTATAAAATAAACTATGAGAATAAAGTGGAAATGTTGACTTTAATCTTGATATAGTCAACATGTTGAATTTATTCTCGACATATAGTTTGTTTTTTTTCTTCCGTGTCCATATTTTTTTTTCTTCACAGTGGCCCTAATGCGCTTCCATAGGGCTATACCACAAACAGCATTATAAATGCAAGTTGCAGTTTTTATTATTTATGTATATAGCTTAGCTTGAAGCAAGGTCCATATTAATGCAGTTTGCCTAAATGATGGTACAGTTGGTAAGATGTCATCACCAAGTTGCACTTGTTTTATTTTATTTTATTTTAATTTGGTGAATACTGTGTAATGCACCTGGGCTTGAAGCCTTGAAGTAATGGTGCAACTATCAGTGATACTATTATGTATTTTATTGTTGTTATTTATTAGTTTAAATATTATGCAGTTTAATGATGGTAAAATAGTTTAAAAAGTCACTTTAACGTGTCAGTGGACAGAGATTGTTAACATTAACAGAAAGTATAGTTGGTTTACAAAAAATATTTACTATTTATTCCTTTTTTAAGATGTGTTCAGTGCAATCCAACTTTTGACAAACACCTCTGGATATTTTACTAAGTCTAAATGCCTCTTTGGATGGTTGAAAATATGTTGTCAAAATCATAGTTTAAGCTTTTGCAAAATTTGTTCAATTAAAGGTTCTATATTTTGACTGCATCTGTCATGCAATGTGATTCCTTCTCTTTAGTGCCACCCTGTTGAAAACTATCACTTTATGGGGCCATGCAAACCTGGATTAATACTTGTGTGCACATTAAAATGTCTTTTTGTACGATGTACAATTCTCATAACAGTCTAATAAGTTATTCTTAGCCAGTCTACTGCAGTAATTGCAGTGGAAAATGTGGTTAACATCCACTCATGCATGGGGAAAAAAATTACCATCTAATACCGTGAAACCGGCAGAATTTAGAAAAATACCGTGATATAGAATTTTGGTAATACTGCCCACCTCTATGACAGCCTTTCATTGCTCATAATTCTTATTGTTATTTGCTGTGTGGATCACTTGTCTAAAAGTGTAATACAGTATACGAATAGACTCCCACTCTTTCAAATTCTATTTTAAGGGGTACTTTTTTTCTTCACAGTACTTAATAGTTTCATTTTAAACATGTTACAGATCAACAACTAGCAAGGATCAGAGCATAACAGGAATTTTGCTGGTTACTAAATTATAGAACATTCTAGTACAGGGAAAGATGAGGAAAAAATCCCCAAGATCTTCTTAACCAACTGCAATTTAAGATGAACAGAACACTCAGAATATTCTAGTTAATTAGGAGAAATAACCATGTATTAGTTCAAAGTATAATAAAACAAATATGGGCCTGATGGTGTAATAAGGAAGAGTGCACAATGGGAAATCTAATCAGAATAAGAATAAGACAAGATACCAAACAAAATGGGAAAAGTAAAAAAAAAAAAAAACAATGGATTGGAAAAAGAAATATAAGGAAAATGTATAACGGTATTAAACTCTAGTGTTCACAGTGTTTGATCTGTGTATAAACAGTAAATATCAATAAAGATGTTTAGTCCTGATTCACTTTATTTTTAATTATACAGCTGTGGTTTGTGAGGTTAGCTTTGCTAACCAAATTAAGCCTGTTCCAGAATGCCGAACTTGAATTTGAATCATTTGGAAACCTCGATCAGCCAGACTTATATTACGAATATCATCCCTGTGTTTATCCTGGACGCAAAGGTAAGAAGAATGCTGTAAGATGATGGAACTGTTTTTAATTGACTTTGATTTTATTGAATAAAACTCATGTATCAATTACTTTACTTAGTTTACTGACCTCACATTTTCATTTAGTAATTCTTTAAGTGATCTGAGTTGGCAGTACCTAATGAAATGTACCAGGATTGTGGCTCTTTTAGGGTGTAGTGTGCGTTCATATTTAAAAACATATGCTTATGTTAAAACGTCTGTTCTAAGTTTGCTTAGCTTCTATCTAATTAAAATTAAATGTAATCTTAAAAGTTGTGTTCAGTTATTGACCCTTAAGTACAAGTTACATGCTTTTTTCATGTCTCCCTCCCAGCAGCAGCAGCAGGTTACTTCTTACCTTACACACAGTGCTGCTGCAATGATCACTGGCTCTCTGTGACCCTAAATTGTGCAGATTAAATTTATCCCTCAGCACATACAGGAAATTTATACCAATGACTTTTGTTTAGTTCTTGTCCCTTGATTGCACGCTATGCACATTTTAAATCTATACTTCAGTAGCCATTATATGATGTGCTGAGCACATGCATGCATAATCATACTGGTCACACCAGGCAATATCTTTTACGTAATAATGCAATATTTTTGTGAAATAACAGAGTAATTATTGTGAAATACCACAATGCTTTTGCAAAATATTGTAATACTTTTGTAAAAATAATGCAATTTTTTTTTTGTTTTGAATGGCAGGAATAAACCTCTGTACATATTTGTTTTTCTTAAGCTATCAAAATCTTCCTAAAAATGCAAAAGTCTGACTCTTTACTGAAAACAAATTACTTAAAATAAATTAAATTGGCAAATTACTCCCTTGTATATTTACCACAGGCTGTCAAGACAGTATCCACCATACAGTATGCTAAAAATTTAGAATAGCCCCATGAAGCCACAAGGAAAGACACATAGACTAGCAATCTGTCAGCTTTCCAGAAGTTCAGCTTCTCTCATCTTAACATCCTTTAACAATACATCCCTGTGTCCCCTTTATTAAGTCAAATGTGAATATGTTGTTAATGTTGCTGAGTTTCACTAAATCATTATCGATCACTTTGCAGAATGATGTGTGTACACCTAATCTGAGCACATTATTTAAAGTTCAAAGCCAGGACTGAATAGTATTCTATCTTCCAGTTTTGGAAGCATTTTGACTAAACTATAACAATCAAATTTTAGTTCTTTGGTAATCCTTGGCTCGAGCATTTGTTTTGCCTTTATAAGGATGGCTGCCTGCTCAGCTTTAGAAATCCTGTAAATATGATTGTTCAGCCTGGAAGAGTCTTCCCATGATTATTTATTCTTCAAGCATACTTTTTCCTTATAAGAATGCTAATTATTGGTGTGCATTTCTGTAAACAAACAACAATGCTCTGTATACCTTTTCACATTTGTGCATTGTATGTTTTTGGTGATCTTTTTTTTTTATTTTACTTTCCTGTTACAAGGATTTCTTTTTCACTTTTAGATGCTGGTTAATTCTACAGCTGTACAGTATTTGTCGAACTTTCTTTCACATGGAACTGATTTTGCGATATCAAAATGGTATGGTATCTCATTAAATGGACCATTACCAAACTGTGCTCTAATTTATTTTCAGTGTTGGGTTTAGTGATGCTGCTGGAGGATGCTGTGTAGTTATAGTTTGATAATTTAAACAGATTTTTTAAAGTGTTTGTCATATGTCATGAGACTTAGCACAGCAGAACATTTTTTACAGTCATGGCCAAAAGTTTTGAGAATGACACAAGTATTGGTTTTCACAAAGCTTGCTGTTTCATTGTATAATTTCAAGCATTTCATAAGTTTTAAAGGCTTTTGTTAACAATTATGTTGAGTTTATGCAAAGAGTCAATATTCGCAGTGTTGGCCCTTCTTTTTCAAGACCTCTCCAATTCACCCTGGCATGCTGTCAGTTACCTTTTGGGCCAAATCCTGACTGATGGCAGCCCATTCTTGCATAATCAAAGCTTGGAGTTTATCAGAATTTATTTATTTATTTATTTTATTTATTAATTTTATTGTAATCATTCCATACAAATAGATCAATCTATCACAAAAAAAAAATTGAAGACAAATCAAACCCCACCCCTGAGAAGGAGAGCTTAGCCAAAGGAGAATTGCTTAGGGCTTTTTAATAAGGCAACAATAAACAAAAGAAAGGAAGAAATATATATAGGTAAATAAAAAAAGGAGAAGGGAATTAAATGCGGTAATAGTTATTTCTCTTATTCTAAAATAATATTGATTAGATCCTGCCAGGTTTTAAAAAAATTCTGTATAGATCCTCTAACTCAGAATTTAATTTTTTCCAATTTCAAATAATATAAAACATCGGTTTCCCACTGACTTATCAGAGGAGAGTTAAGATTCTTCCAATTTAACAAAATAAGTCTGCGTGCCAAAAGTGTAGTGAATGCAATCACTGTTTGCTTGTCCTTCCGCACTTCAAGTCCATCTGGAAGAATACCGAACACAGCTGTTAATGGGTTAGGAGGGATTTTGACCCCAAGGCTGTCTGAAAGGCACTTAAAAATTTTGGTCCAAAATGATGTTAGTTTGGTGCAGGCCCAAAACATGTGACCCAGTGAGGCAGGAGCTTGGTTGCAGCGTTCACAGGTTGGATCTTGCCCTGGAAACATTTTGGACAGTTTTAAGCAAGACAGATGAGCTCGATATATAATTTTTAGTTGAATAATTCTATGCTTTGCGCATATGGAGCTTGAGTGAATTCTCTGCTTTGCTACCTTCCACTCCTTTTCTGATATATTGATTAAGAGATCTTCTTTCCAATGTCCTCTTGGGTCTTTGAAAGGTAGGGGACTCTAATAAGATTTTATATAATGCAGAAATGGTGTTTAATTCCTCGAAATTGAGCAGTATTTTTTCCAGCATGGTGGAGGGTATGAGGTGAGGAAAATCAGGCAGTTTCTGTTTAACAAAATTTCTAATTTGAAGATAGTGAAAGAAATGTGTAGCTGGGAGGTTGAATTTGGAACGCAATTGTTCAAAAGATGCAAATATGTTGTCTATATAAACATCTCTGAGCGTTTTAATCCCAAAACTTTTCCAGGTATTAAAAACTGGATATGTTTGCGTGGGTTGAAAGAGGTGGTTCTCTTGCAGAGGTGCCACAGATAAAAGATTTTCCATCTTAAAATGCTTTCTTAGTTGGTTCTATATTCTAAGTGAGTAAAGCACTATTGGGTTATTAGTATATTTGCGATAACTTGCATTTATTGGAGCACAGAGCAGGGAAGTATAAAGAAGTACTACAGGATTTTACTTCTATTGCGAACCAAGCCTGTGTATGTTCATTTTTTGTGTCCAGGTTTTTATGGCTTGTATGTTTGCTGCCCAGTAATAAAACTGAAAATTAGGTAAAGCCATGCCACCTTCTGCCTGAGGTCTTTGTAGGGTCGCTCTTCGGATACGTGGGTGTTTTGAGTTCCAAATGAGTGAGGTTATTGTTGAATCTAATTGCTTAAAAAACGATTTATTGATATATATTGGAATGTTTTGAAATAAAAAAAGAAGTTTAGGAAGGATATTCATCTTAACAACGTTAATTCTTCCGGCTAGAGTGAGATGAAGGGTTGACCATCTATGCAAGTCTTGCTTAATTTTTTACATGCAGACGGTAAAATTTTGTTCATAAAGAGCTTTATGTTTACTTGTGATATTTACCCCTAGGTATTTAAACTGATCTGCTATGGTAAAAGGTAGGGTGTCCAATCTAATATTATATGCTTGTGAATTCACTGGAAAGAGTATACTTTTATTCAGATTAATTCTAAGACCAGATATCTTTTGAAATTCTGTGAGTGCTGTTAAAACTGCAGGCACAGTGTTTTCTAGGTCTGATATATATAAAACTATATCATCTGCATATAGAGAAATTTTCTGTTCCAGTCCTTCTCTGATAATCCTCTTTATCTGATAGGAATTTCGACAGTGAACCACCAGTGGTTCAATGGCGATTGCAAACAGCAGTGGTGACAAGGGACATCCTTGTCAGGTACCACGTTCTAGCTTAAAGTAGTCTGAACAAATGTTGTTAATACAAACTGAAGCTTCTGGATTGGTATACAGTAGTTTGATCCATGCACAAATATTCGGGCCAAACCCAAATTTCTCCAATGCAGTGAACAGGTAGTTCCATTCAATCATATCAAATGCTTTTTCTGCGTCTAATGATAGTAATATCTCTGGGGTGTTTGATTTTGCAGGTGAATATATAACATTAAACAAGCGTCGGAGACTGGAAGATAGTTATCGGCCTTTAATAAATCCAGTTTGATCCTGTGATATTACCGAGGGCAGCACTTTCTCCATCCTTCTAGCTAGAATTTTTGAGAGCATCTTAACATCATTATTCAGAAGTGAAATTGGTCTGTATGATGCACATTGTAACAAGTCCTTATTTTGTTTAGGAAAGACAGTGATTAATGCTTGACGAAATGTTTGAGGTAGTATTTGGTTGTCTCTAGCTTCTGTAAATGTTGCCAATAAGAGGGGAGCTAGCTGAGTGGAGAATTTCTTATAAAATTCTACGGGGTAACCATCAGGGCCTGCTGATTTCCCGCTTTGAAGTGACTTTATAGCATCTAGTAATTATGTTAGCGTCAGAGGTTTATCCAGTTCCTCAGCACTTAAAGCATCTATTTGTGGTGTCTGTAATGTATCCAGAATGCATTAGATTGTGTGTGTTGTCTTCTTTGAACTCAGTAGAATATAAGGATTTATAATAATCTCTAAATGCGTGCATTATATTTTTATGGTCATTTTTATTTTTAAGAAGGCCTTTAGAGTTTCCCAGAGTGTTTCTGCAGAAACCTCTGTGGGCGTGTTTGTCTCTAGGAAGAAGCTTATTTGTTTGGATATAAATTCTGTGCAGTTCTAGTCTGCTAATAGAAGAGGGTTAAGACGCCATCTACGAGGTGAGTATGAGGGGCTTAATGATTTTAGCTCCAAGACTAGAGGGGCATGGTTGGAGATAACAATTGTGTCATATTTGCATGATTTAATCATAGGCAAGAAATTATTATCTATAAAAAAAATAATCAATTCTTGAGTAGCTATGGTGCACTGGTGAGTAGAACGAATATGATCTTGAGTTTGGGTTAAGAAACCTCCAGGGGTCTGATAAGTTGTGGTCAGTTAAAAACTGTGTAATTGTCTTTGCAGTGTTAGATGTCGTCCCCCCTGTCACAGGAGTCCTATCTAAGAGTGGATTTAAAACACAATTAAAATCCCCGGCCATTATAATTTTATGAGTGTTCACATTGGGAATGGATGCAAATAGATTTTGCATGAATTCCTTATCATCGACATTGGGTGCATAAACATTTATCAAAATCATTTTACTGTTAAGTAAGTTGCCCATGACCATCACATACAGTATCTCCCTTCAGGGTCCGATACTACATCTGATGCTACAAATGGAACTGTTCTGTGTATGAGAATTCCCACCCCTCTAGTTTTCTTTTTAAAGCTAGAATGGAACATTTGGCCAGTCCAGTCTTTTTGTAGTCTAAACTGATCCTTGCTTAGTAAGTGGGTCTCCTGTAAAAATACTATTTTAGCGTTTAAGCCTGTTAGGTGAGAGCATACTTTCTTTCTCTTTAATTCGTGATTCAGGCCTTTAACATTCCAGCTCACAAAGTTAACTGTCCCATCATGGAGACATTGATTCTGAGTTTTTAATGTCATTTTATAGTCTTAACTGGTAGTGAGGCAGTTTTAATCTTAATTTCAAAATTCCCCATGAGTTATTGCATTTTAGCCTATTGTTGCATTGACATTTATAGTTATAAGGATTAGAAGAATAGATTAGATATAGCCTGCTCTCCTTCTCTCCCCCCTTTAATCCCCCCCCCCCCCCCCCCATTTTGCCTCCCCACATGAGGCTTGATCCCACTTCGCGATGTCCCGGTCCTCTGACATACAAAGAGACAGAACACGTCCAAAACAAAACAAACCCCACCACGCAGCGCGTTTGAGAAGTAAAACAAAGAGATATCTATTGCAGCTGAATTCTAAATACTATCTGCCAAAAATATAATCATTAACAGTCTTTAAGCTTAAAATAATCTTCAGCAATTTTAAGAAATTAAGATAATAAACCCTGGGAATGATTTTAAAAAGTAATCTAGGATAAACATCCATCCATCCATCCATTTTCCAACCCGCTGAATCCGAACACAGGGTCACGGGGGTCTGCTGGAGCCAATCCCAGCCAACACAGGGCACAAGGCAGGAAACAATCCTGGGCAGGGTGCCAACCCACCGCAGAGGATAAACATAGTAAATCCTAATGTAATAGTATAATGTAATAGTATAAATGTAATAGTAATGTAATAGTAGAAATAGAGTATGATGTTAAACAGTCTACTTAAAGGTAGTAAAAGAACAAAAAAAAAAAAAAAGCAAACCCTACTTTAATTACTTCCACACTCACGTCTATAACTGTAATTAAGACATAAACATATAATGTCCAAGTAAAGAAAAGGATGTATAATTATAATACCAGTCTCTTTAAAAATGGATCCGACAGCAGATGATAGGTCCTTCCCATGCCTTGACAGAATACGGCTCCTTATTAACTTTCAAAAGAGTGTCGGAAACAGCTTCTTTAGTTCCTTTTCAGCTTCCTCCTTGCTTGAAAATACATAATACTGGTCTTGAACTTCCACTTTCAGTTTGGCGGAATACAAGAGGCTGTATTTGATATCGGCTTTCTGTAGCAACTTTTTAATGTTAAAGTAGGCTGCGCGTTTTACAGCTGTTGATGGTGAGAAGTCGGGGAAAATACGAATAAGATTATTTTCAAATATAATCTCTTGCTTGTGTCTGAGAAGTGCCATCACATCAAGCTTACATTGGAATCGCTCAAAGCGGACAATAAAGACCTAGGTTTAAAGGTGCTTGATCTATATACTGTATGCGATAAGCAGCTGCTATTTCAATGTCGAGTTTAAAATCATCTCCATTTATTTTAGAGAGTAATTCTACTGCAAATTTCACTGGGTTTGAGCTTTCTCGTTTCTCAGGTATACCCTCAATTCTTATATTGTTTCTTCTGCACCCATCTTCCAGGGCCACAAGTCTGTCTCCAAGTTTTTTGCATTCGGAATTCGCAGCTGTAGCTTTTTCATCGGCATTAGATGCCAATTGTTTCGCTGTTTCAACTCGAGCCGTGAATGCCTGCTTAACGTCATTCAGCTGATCTGTAACGTCATTAATCTGGTCGGCAAGCATTTTCAGTTTGGATCTATTTTCTTCGATGTGTTCCTCTAATTTCTCCAACATGCCTTTAAAGTTCACGTCAAAATGTTTAAATAGACGCGTTTCCCGGTCTTTGTTATCCTTCTTAAGCTCGTTCTTAAGCTCAATGTTTGCCTTCTTAAGATCATTCTTGTTATCCTTCTTAAGCTCATTTATGGCCGTAGCCATGGCAGTGGCCAGTGTAGCGATCATCTCTTTCAGTTCAGTTTTCAGTTCGTTTCGGATTTCGTGCTCCGCGAGTGGAATTGCAGCTCCTGTTACAGCAGGTGCTGCAGGCTCGCGATGAGTAGATGAGAGCACATCCTGCAGGGCCTTTTCTAGTCTCGAATTATCCTCAGAAATCGGAGATCCATCGCAACCTGTATCACTTGCACCTTTGCTCCCATTTTCACTCTCGACTGGAGACGATACAATGGAGCGGGGTCCCAGGAAATCTGCGCATTCGTCTGCCTTCTCCAGGTCAGTCTCCGAGAGGCCATACCTTGCACTCGGGCTGGATGTCTGTCCAGACTTTAATGCAGCTTTAAGTTTCTTTTCCGGTTCTTCCTGACTTTTCTTCTTGTTACTCATGCTTGTATATTGTAGTGGAAGTTCCTTGGTCGGGTAAATACAGGTTACCTCTAAATAATATGAAATACGTGGGAAAATAAAGCCGCTGCTAGCGGAGCCCTGCTTCAGATGTCCATCTCCTATAACGGATGAGTTTGTCAGAATTTGTGGGTTTTTGTTTGTCCACCTGCCTCTTGAGGATTGACCACAAGTTCTCAATGGGATTAAGGTCTGGGAAGTTTCCTGGCCATAGACCCAAAAAGATCTAAAAACAATGAAGCAGCAAACTTTGTGAAAACCAATTGTGTCATTCTCAAAACTTTTGGCCATGACTGTAAATGGTTTTTCATCTACTTGTCCTCTAAATATATTTGAACAGCAGGAATGCTAGACACTTTCCTTGAAAGCCCGTGGGTTCACCAATTATTCAGTATACATTACAGCAATTCATTCTGCTGTAGCTCGGTACAATAATTTGTATTATTGGCAGCATGTTTGTATGTAGTCAGGCCTTTGTATCCATGGGTTCCGCATCTGCGGATTTAAGCAACTGCAGATTGAAAATATTTGAGGAGTAGAATTTCCAAAAAGCAATACTTGATTTTTCTGTGTGCCAACCATTATGCTTGATCCTCAGAAATAAAGTGCAGTATAGGCCAACCCTGCAGGATACCAGCTCATGGAGAGGACCAACGAGGGAAAACAACAACAACAACATTTATTTATATAGCACATTTTCATACAAAAAGTAGCTCAAAGTGCTTTACATAATGAAGAAAAGAAGAATAAAAGACAAATAAGAAATTAAAATAAGACAACCTTAGTTAACATAAAAGGGAGTAAGGTCCGATGGCCAGGGTGGACAGAAAAAACAAAAAAAAAACTCCAGAAGGCTGGAGAAAAAAATAAAATCTGTAGGGGTTCCAGGCCACGAGACCGCCCAGTCCCCTTTGGGCATTCTACCTAACATAAATGAAATAGTCCTCTTTGTAGTTAGGGTCTCACGGAGTCACTTGATGCTGATGGTTATACAGACTTCTGGCTTTTAATCCATCCATCATTGTTGGAACATCATGGTGCTTTGGGTAGATGGTGGTGGCACAAGCCACCACCAATAGGACACCGGAAAAGGAAACAGAAGAGAGAGTAGGGGTTAGTACAAATTTTGAATGAATAGTTATTATAATGAATTGGATATTACAGAGTGTCAGGATTAAATTACAGTGAAGTTATGAGAAGGCCATGTTAAAGTAATGTGTTTTCAGTAGTTTTTTAAAGTGCTCCACTGTATTAGCCTGGCGAATTCCTACTGGCAGGCTATTCCAGATTTAGGTGCATAACAGCAGAAGGCCGCCTCACCACTTCTTTTAAGTTTTGCTCTTGGAATTCTAAGGAGACACTCAGTTGAGGATCTGAGGTTGCGATTTGGAATATAAGGTGTCAGACATTCCGATATATAAGACGGGGCGAGATTATTTAAAGCTTTATAAACCATAAGCAGAATTTTAAAGTCAATTCTGAATGACACAGGTAACCAGTGTAGTGACATCAAAACTGGAGAAATGTGTTCGGATTTTCTTTTCCTGGTAAGGATTCTAGCAGCTGCATTCTGCACTAATTGCAAACGATTGATGTCTTTTTTGGGTAGTCCTGAGAGGAGTGCATTACAGTAATCTAGCCGACTAAAGACAAACGCATGAACTAATTTCTCTGCATCTTTCGATGATATAAGAGGTCTAACTTTTGCTATGTTCCTTAGGTGAAAAAATGCTGTCCTAGTGATCTTATTAATATGCGATTTAAAATTCAGATTACAATCAACGGTTACCCCTAAGCTTTTTACCTCCGATTTGACTTTAATCCTAATGCATCCAGTTTATTTCTAATAGCCTCATTGTATCCATTATTGCCAATCACTAAGATTTCGGTTTTTTCTTTATTTAATTTGAGAAAGTTACTATTCATCCATTCTGAGATACAGGTTAGACATTGTGTTAGCGAATCAAGAGATTTGGGGTCATCAGGTGCTATTGATAAATACAGCTGTGTGTCATCAGCATAGCTGTGGTAGCTCACGTTATGTCCCGAGATAATCTGACCTAATGGAAGCATGTAGATTGAGAAGAGCAGCGGACCCAGGATAGAGCCTTGTGGAACACCATATAGAATATCATGTGTCTTTGAGTTATAATTACCACAACTAACAAAGAATTTTCTCCCTGCCAGGTAGGATTCAAACCAATTTAAGACACTGCCAGAGAGGCCCACCCATTGACTAAGGCGATTCTTAAGAATATTATGATCAATGGTGTCAAATGCGGCACTCAAATCTAAAAGGATGAGAACAGATAAATGGCCTGTGTCTGCATTTACCCGCAAGTCATTTACTACTTTAACGAGTGCAGTTTCTGTGCTGTGATTTGTTCTAAAACCTGACTGAAATTTATCAAGAATAGCATGTTTATTGAGGTGCTCATTTAACTGCATAATGACTGCCTTCTCTAGAATTTTACTTAAGAAAGGCAGGTTAGAGATGGGTCTATAATTTTCAAGAGCAGAGGGGGTCGAGATTATTTTTCTTAAGTAGGGGTTTAACTACCGCAGTCTTAAGACAGTCTGGGAAGACCCCCGTATCTAATGACGAATTTACTATGTCAAGAACATTATCAATAAGCACGCCCGATACTTCTTTGAAAAAATTTGTTGGTATTGGGTCAAGGGCACAGGTGGATGGTTTCATTTGAGAAATTATTTTATGTAAATCAGGTAAATCTATCCTAGTGAAAGACTCTAATTTATTTATTATGGAGTACTGGGGTTTCGGAGGATCCTTAGTGTTGGGGAGATATACTATGTTATTTCTAATATCATTAATTTTTTGATTGAAAAATACAGCGATAGCCTCACAGGTTTTACTGGAAGTACTTAGGAGGCATTCCTTTGAGTTACCTGGGTTTAACAGATGATCAATTGTCGAAAATAAGACTCTGGGATTACTAGCATTGTTATTTATAATCTTAGAGAAATAGCAGCGCCTCTCAAGACGGACTGTGTTATTGTATTCTGTTATTTTAACTTTTAATATCTCATAGTCAATAGTTAGTTTAGTCTTCCTCCATTTACGCTCAGCTCTACGGCATGTTCTCTTTAAATCAGACACTCTTTGGGTCTTCGAAGGTATAACAATGCTAGAAGATTTTTTTAACTGTCTTTTCAGGTGCAACTATGTCAACAGCAGCCCTCACTTTAGTATTAAATCTTTCCACCTTACTATTTACCTTCTCCTCGCTATTATAGTTGGCACTATAAACGGACTGATTGGTTAGAATGTTTGTAAGTTTTAAAGTTGCTGATGAGTCAAAGAAGCGTTTTTTAACAATATGCTTCTCATGAGTGTTTTCTATCATTATTTCTATATTAAAAAAGTAGAAGAAAATGGTCTGAAAGACCCGTATCAATGACCTGCTTTATATCAACTTTTAGTCCTTTAGTAATTACTAAGTCTAACGTATGACCTGCTTTATGTGTAGGCTGATTAACGAGCTGTCTCAAATCAAGAGAGTCCAGGAGGTTCATAAATTCTTTTACTTTTTGGTCACATTGATTATCTACATGAAAATTAAAGTCGCCGACTATTAAGAGTGCGTCATAGTTCGTAATTAAGATTGACATCAAGTCAGAGAATTCCTCAAAGAAAGACGCGTTGAATTTAGGAGGTCTATACACGGATAATACTAGAATGTGAGAATCTCCCTGAATAACAATGGCGAGATACTCAAAAGACTTGAACTTACCAAAACTGATATTTTTACATTTTAACCTGCTAGAGTAAATGTTTGCTAACCCGCCACCTCTCTTTCCTTGGCGATCAGCACGAGTAAAACTGTAATCCGGAGGCGCAGATTCGATTAAAACAGCTGCGCCATCTGAGCTAAGCCACGTTTCACTTAGTGCAATAAAATCTATTTTTTTTTCACTAATAATGTCGTTGATAAAAAATGTCTTGTTAGTTAAAGCTCTAATATTTAATAGTGTCATTTTCAATGTTTCGGAGGAGCAGAGATGAATACTATGTGCGTTATTGATATAGGGAACAGGAATTAAGTTATTTTTATTAGCGCCGCTCTGTGTGTATTTTTTGTTTAATCTATGATTTGTTTTTACAGTTTTAATACATTGTTCATCTAAAGTAGTAACTTTAATTAAATTATTGGCGTTTATGCCGTATTGCCTAGATTTTCTATGTGCATTAAGATTGGTTATTACAGTATTTATGTTGCGCACTTTTATGGAAGATTTTTTTAAACAATTATCATGACCAAACACAGGAGTGGCATTTCGGAAGGGGTTAAAAGCAGAGATAGATAGTCAAGATAAACGAATTACCTTTGATATGTTTTCGGAGAGGACCCGGGCGCCGAAGCTGTTCGGATGCAGGCCATCTCGCTTGAAGAAACGCGGTCTTTCCCAAAAGAGGTCCCAGTTGTTAATGAACCCGATGTCTTGATTCTTACAGAAGCCCTGCAGCCAGTTGTTTAAACCAAGCAGACGACTGTAGTACTCGTTTGATCGTCTGACGAGAGGGAGTGGACCCGAGATGAATATCTTTGCCGATGGGGTCCTCTCCTTTGTGTCTTTAATAATGCAGTGAAGTCTGCCTTGAGGATCTCCGACTGCCGGTGCCTTATGTCGTTTACGCCAGCATGTATAACAATGGCTCCAACTGCCCTGTTCTTGTAGATCGCCGGTGCACGTCTCGTCACATCTCGGACACGAGCACCGGGAAAACAAGAAACAAAAGATTTTCTGTTAGGGCAAGTGATATTGAGGTTCCTAACAATAGAATCACCTACCACAATTACATCACCAGGAGCTGAAGGCGAACTGGGGACGCTTAGAGGGTCAAACCGGTTCTGGGTTACGATGCTTGCCTGTGCCGATGGAGGTGTTCTGGCCTTGAACCCCCGCCTGCATAGCTGAAATACACCGAGGTCATCATCGGTGTTGCTCCTACGAGGCGCGGGGGTGAAGGTGACTTGCGCGGCACAACGCGGGGTTGATGTTACGCCGATAACAGATGGCGAGGACGGTTTATCCAACAGCCGTGCCTTCAGATCTCTGAGGTATCTTCGTCTGGACAGAAGATTCTGAATCTGTTCATCGAGTGCCTGGAGTTCCTCGACTACAGTTGCAATGCGATTCACCTCACTGTCGGCCATTGTCCGCTTCTGCTTTTGCTTCCGCTTCCGCTTCGTGCCCTAGGAAAAATGAGAGAGAGAGATTAGCATATGTGCTTGTTCTCCACTGTCCACTGTTTGAACCTCAGTAATGATCCTTCCACTGTTTCACCTTGTGAAACGAGCCCCGGACACAGACAGGCAGACAACCACACGTTTATTTTACACTACTAATATTTACAATTCTATGTGCACCCAAACCCCCCAAAACTCCCCCAAGTCCAGGCCAACACACAATCACTGCCTCACTCTTCAGGCCGCCTCCTTGCCTCCTCCAAGACCTTGTCCTTCTTTCTCTCCCGACTCCAACCCCCGAATGGAGGGAGGCGGCCCCTTTTATAACCACCCGGATGTGCTCCAGGTGCCTCCTGACAATCTTCCGCTGGCACTCCCCAGTGTGGTGGAAGTGCCGGCTGCGTACCTGGAAGCACTCCGGGTGTCCCCGATCCTCTTTCCCCCAGCACTTCTGGGTGTGGTGGAAGTGATGAGGTCCAGGGCTCCGTAGGCATCGGGGCGCCCCCTGGCGGTGACTGCGGGCCCCTACAGGGCTGAGCTTCAAAGCGCTCTACCCGTGGTCCCCAAAGCCACCAGGGCAGTCGCCCCCTCGTGGTCTGGAGGAGGCGTAAGCCCTCCTCCAGTCCTCTTGGGCATCCCGGCTGGGTACCACCCCCAGCTGCGTGCCACAACCTACATAAACCCTGTTACGATTTTTACTTTTTCTATGGTCAAGTTTGACTCTCTTCTTGGTGCTGTACCAGAGGCCACAAGCGATTGTGACTGAGCTAATTTAAGGACCTTACTAAACAATTGAGTTGGTAGTAGTGATGGGCGGTGTGTACAAAGTGTACAGATTTAATTACTGTAGTCCAAGCTCGAAAGCTAAAGGCCCATTTATACTTGATGCATCCATGCCACTACAAGAGTCTTTTGGGTTGTATTTGAAGTAAATTTCGTCATCAATTCTGGTGTGCAGACCCTCACATTAGCAACCACATGCCTCTGAAAGTTTGAACCCACATGGCCATGCACGTTCACTGGACAAGGTCTTCTTATTGGAGGAACAGTTAAGTGTCGAACGCCAAACGTATACAACCCAACATTTGGCTATTGATATGTGCTTTTAATTTCTATAGATTGAATTGCAAGAAATCACCCAGATTCTGGGCAAAGATTAAAGTTTGTGCAGGTTAAAATGGAAATATCTGCAAGATCGATATGTAAAGACAACTTGAAGAGAAAAGCCAGGGGATTCTTCAACGATGCGAGGCCGCATAGTGCTGTGCTTCAAATGCTTGAATTATAAACAGACCAGAGTACATGTTCTCAGTGTGTGAACATTTCTGTAGCTGCTTGCTTCTAAGTAAGGGTCTTAGGATTGAGCATAAAGTGCTATCTCTTGATAAAAAATAAAAATCTTACACTTTTTGAAAAGTGTCAGGTTGTTTGTTGAAGTAGGCCGTAAGGTCGGTAAGAATGAATCAAGCATTTGCACAGTAAAGCAGAAAGGAGCTGAAATTTTTGAAAGTATTAATGCTGCTAGTGTTGTTTATCTAGAGATTATTTAAAGTAAACAGGAGGATGCGTGTAGGTATTTAAATCTTGCACCATCTATATATATAAAAATGGAATGGGTGGGTCGTCGGGTGGGCCTTTTTTTCATTCCGTTGAAAGACACGCCCTACTCACTGGACAGTTAAAAACACCAATCAAACTAACGATGACATCAAGTATTACCCAATCAAAAGTAGGAAAGGAGGCATCTTCATAAAATGCGTGTGGGATGATTTGCATGAGACGCTGCTTTAAAAAAAAAATGATAAAAAAAATACGGGATAAATCCCGTCCAGTATTGATTCAAAACGGGACGCGCAATTTCATTCTCAAACGCGGCACGATTCCGTATTTTAAAGGACGGGTGGCAACCCTACAGTGCCAGGTAACCACCCATACAATCACATTGTGATTCAGACTAGGAATGCAATGAATGTAATTACCCCGATCTACATACAAGGCGAAAGTGTTGCAACATTCAAAGATGATGGTTTGGGATAAGTACACCATACAACATAAAAGAGCTTATGAAGCCTTGAACCGAAAAAAGCAACATCTCAGAGATCGTAAAAAAAAAAATAGGAGCTAATGTCGTTTTACTCGCTGTAGATTTTAGTCAAACATTACCAGTTATTTCACGAGGGAGACCAGCACATCAACTCAACGCGTGTTTAAAATCCATGCTTCTCCCACGCTCGGTTATATGTCGCGTGTTCTCGGGTAGGTGCACCAAAAAATGTATACATTTAAGCATGTAATGGGCAAACAAAAAATGAGGTATACCTGAAGGCACAGCAGTAGTACTTAATGTAACTTTACTTCTTAAATGTTAATGTTTTACTGTTTAATAATTTATACGCTTCTTATATGTTGTTCAAATTCTTTTATCAAAATACCACTGACAGCGCAATGCACGATAACATCGAGTGAATACACCATACACATCCGCCCACGGCTGCCCTGCTGTGCGCAGATAGGACTTGATTGTACAATAAAATAAAATAAAGATAAAAAGACTAAAACAATCATCACCCATAAAGCGGATAGTAGACGTGACGTACTATATGTGTACCACATTTCAAGTGTATAGGTGCAACGGTTTGCGAGCTACAGGTCATTTAAAATCCTGGACAGACACACAAATTGCCACGGTAGCAAATTACAGAAGAAGATTTTACTGTTTAATAATTTATATTTATATGAAATGTGCTTCTTATATATTACTTCATATTCTCATATGATAATGATGTTAATGTTTATATTGATTTCTGTGTTATTAAAACTGCATGTATGTGTGTATATGTATATATATATATATATATATATACTAGCAAAATACCCGCGCTTCGCAGCGGAGAAGTAGTGTGTTAAAGAGGTTATGAAAAAAAAAAGGAAACATTTTCAAAATAACGTAACATGATTGTCAATGAAAGCCCGTTTCACTCAGTAAGTCTTATGTGTGTGTTTATGTATGTGTGTGTATATATATGTACATGTGTATATGTAGATATGTATATATATGTATATGTATATAAATGTTTATGTGTGTGTGTATATTATATATATAATATATATATATATATATATATCTATATATATATATATATATATATATATATATATATATATATATATATATATATATATATATATATATATATATATAAAAGACAGCAACAGTTATAACAATGACAACACAATTACATTGACAATCATGTTACGTTATTTTTAAAATGTTTCCTTTTTTTTTCATAACCTCTTTAACACACTACTTCTCCGCTGCGAAGCGCGGGTATTTTGCTATATATATATATATATATATATATATATACGAGCTGTATATACCCGGCGTTGCCCGGGGCAGAAGTAACCTAATCGGTCAAACACTTACATATATACCAAAGTAAACCTAATCGGTCAAACAGTTACATATATAAAAAAACCGAACCTAATCGGACAAACAGCTTCATATATACAGAAGCGAACCTAATTGGACAAACAGCTAATCTATATACATAAGCAAACCTAATTGGTCAAACAGTTACATAAATACAAAAGCAAGCCTAATCGATGAAACAGCTTCATATATACAGAAGCGAACCTAATTGGTCAAACAGTTATGCATGTGCAGAATAATTTTACAAAGATTATGCGTGTTAACAATCATTAAAAAGAAAAGATTGAGGAACTCTTCTTCTATATGTGATGAAGCTGGATGAAGCTGACTTGACGAAGACGTAGGTGGCATAGATTGGTTTTTCTAAAACAGAAGAAAAAAATGAGTATCTATTATTATTTTAAATTAGAATGAAAATGAGAACCTTGATTAGAGATAGATTATCCGTATTAAAATATGTGCATGAATAAACTTTTGCTAACTCTCTAGCAAAAGTTTATTCATACAAATTGGCATGGGATGGCTTTGTGAAAAAGTAAAAATTAGATAAAAATAAATTGAGAATGCGTACTTCCATTTGACTGAGATTATGTGTAATGATGAAAAAAAAAGTTTAGTATGTTTTTTTTTCCATACGGGAAGGATGTAAAACCTTACATAGGCACCCTTCAGCCCATACTGAAGGGTACTGTCAGATTCTTACTGACTAAAAAACACCCTTTTTATTCCACAGCTACCCCAAAAACCACTATTAGGCATTACTTTGGGGTGGCAGTAGTTTAGTTATGAAACAGCTGGGTCCTGAAAAAAATCTGTCTGATTAGTGGCTTCATCACATATAGAAGAACAGTTCCTCAATCTTTTCTTTTTAATGATTGTTAACACGCATAATGTTTGTAAAATCATTCTGCACATGCATAACTGTTTGACCAATTAGGTTCGCTTCTGTATATATGAAGCTGTTTGATCCATTAGGTTTGCTTTTGTATTTATGTAACTGTTTGACCAATTAGGTTTGCTTATGTATATAGATTAGCTGTTTGTCCGATTAGGTTCGGTTTTTTTATATATGTAACTGTTTGACCGATTAGGTTTACTTTGGTATATATGTAGGTGTTTGACCGATTAGGTTACTTCTGCCCCGGGCAACGCCGGGTATATACAGCTCGTTTTATATAAACGACTTGGATATCTGTGGATTTTGGTATCTGCAGAGGGTCCTGGAACCAATCCTCCACAGATACTGAGGGATGACTGTAGTGCCCTCTTAGGATTGTGGGTCAGGTGCAGTGCTGCAAAAGGTAAGAGGGTTGTGGAATGTAACGTTTCAGTTGTAAAAGGAATCAGAACCTGCACCGAAGGCTGTAAAATACTGGGTACTCACCTCTTAGTACAACATTGGCTCGAAAACCAAACATCTTGATCAAGTGTGATCTCTCTCATTCTCTGGAGTTCCCTCAATGGAAAGCCCCAGGTAGATATGTTTATACTAGCAATACTCTGGCTGAGTGCACTACAATTGAAATTTGTTCCAGTGTAGTGATAACTGTTAAGAGTTTTGGCCTTTTTAGAGAAATTGAATTTGGTGCTTGAGTGCATACCATCAACTGACTGTGTAGTATAATAGGAAAACTTCCATCCTTCTGAGAGTTGTTAATGGATTTCTTTACTAGTCATGGATTGTCCATAAGGAGGACCGTGTTTTTACATAAGATTGCCTTCAAGTGTACCTGGTACAGGGGTACCATGGGCAATAAGTTAGTCTACATTGTAGTCATGTCATTTCATATGAGGCACTATGTTTCATCATTTAGGTAAAAAGAATTTGTCGCCTGTTCACTTGTTGGTTACCTGACGCAGCAACTGATGAGCAAATATGGGAGACCCAAGAGGATATGATAGGAACGATTAATTGATGCCTTTGTTCAATATGGGTTCATCCCCCACCTCCAGAAGAGCACATCCTGTGTTTTGAGAAAAGCCTCAGTAGTGGAGCCACCTGAAAGGAGCTGTTGCAAAAAGGTTATTAATAGTTTTTACTGGTGGCAACTAGGGCTGAGTCCATTGGTCAATGATATTGTCTATTGCTGATAGTCACAGCAGCTAATTACTTGTAATTCACAAGCATCACACTGTCTTCCTCAACAAGAGACAATGGTATTGTACATTGTCAATATATTCAAATGACAATGTGATAATGTAAAGTTTAAGACATCACACAGCCCTAGTGGCAACCCTAGGATCCGTTTATGGTGACAAGTCACAAGGGAAGCTGTCAATTTGAAGACAAATGCTTTTCTTGTAGTAGGAACATGACATTTTCCAGATTTGATTGAAAGGTGCTAGCAGGGAAAAAGCTGGCAGCTATGACAGTGGCTGAAGCAAATTTCCAGGTGTGGGAGGTGTTTGGTGTTGCCAAGGGCAGTGACAGTTTAATGGCAAACTATTCAGTGACTTAGAAATGGTAGACGTGATAGTGCCCAGGCTGTTCTTGGTAAAGTTGGAGAAATGTTGACACCAACTGAAGGTTTTATTAAGAGGTAGAAAGTGAACTCTGAAAAACTCCTACAACTGACTGTATACCCTGGATATTGTGGTTTTATTTTGGTTAATGCTTCTTTTAAGTGTTGAATGACTGGCGGGAAAAGGGCTTTAGGACTGTAAAACTAAGGTAGTGATTAGTGGTGTGAGATATGTTTCTTTCACATTAGTTTTCAACTCCTCCTGTCTACAAGTTATGCTGACGAGAATTTTTCATTTTATTTTGGTTAATGCTTCTTTTAAGTGTTGTGTGATTGGTGGGAAGTGGGCTTTAGGACTGTAAAAATGAGGTAGTGATTAGTGGTGTGAGATATGTTTTTTTCACATTAGTTTTCAACTCCTGTCTACAAGTTATGCTGACGAGAATTTTTCACAGCATTTCCTTGTGATAATACCCTTTCAGGGTGCAACTGCTGTGCAGTGTGGAGGGAGGAATTCAAGTTGAACATTATCTAAATGTGGAAACACATTATCAGTCAGAAGCAGAATCTTAATTTTCTTCTTCTTCATATTGTGCGGTTTCTGAAGCGCGATTGCCACGTCTGTGGAAGATTGTTTGTCTGTTGCTGGGGCAGTGCAACTGCAGGCTCACAGCGCTGCAGCAGAGCGTCCCAGAAGAAAGTCCAAAAAGCTCGCTGGTTCACGCAGGGAAGGAATGTAACGTGCTTAAAACACTGAGGATTGGTCGACTTGCCAATGATGAGAGAAATAACTTCGTAGCTGCCAGTTGAATTGCTGCTAAGTAAAGCTGTTAACCTTTGTTTAGATTTTTTTTCCTCCTCAGCATGGATCACCTTTGAGTGCTAAAGTGCAATGCGGTAGCAGCTGGTAAAAGATTGTCTCGTCAGCGTTGTAGATGTCTTCAGGCTCATAAGCTGAAAAGATTTTCCTGATTTCATTTGCACGCCATTCATTTGCTTTTTCAATTGTAACTGCAGATTCTTCTCCACAGATTGCTTTGTATGCAATTCCAAAACGATCCCGAAAGCAAATTAGCCAACCCCAGATGACAGTAAAATCTTTTTCTAAAGTCTTGCACCCCAAAACACGAGGCTCAGTCTCTCAGTACTATAGCAAAATCAGCTGTATTCAGCTTAAAACAGGAACAGCACGTTTTTTTTTATTCTAGCGGGATCTACCACTCTCCTATACACCGACACAGCAATCAGGCAGGGTCATGACCAATTTAGTGGCCAAGTAATACTGTTCCCTGCATTTATAATGTTCCTTGCATCACTCATCGAGATCTTTTCAGAGTTGCATTGGCAGCAAGCCACTGCAGCGCTGTGAGCCTGCTGTTGCCCCTGCAACGGATAAACAGTCTTCTACAGGCGCGGTGATCGTGTTTCAGGACGCTCTTCGGCATGTCATCCCGTTGGGGTAGGTCCCAAAAGAGTTTAGAAACCTCACAACAGTGAGTTTGCTTTTTCTTGAATGAGTAGTGCACTAATAGGAATGTTTCTTGAACGAGTTCTGCCATTTCTATTGGTGGGTGACAATGAGTTAAATTCCAATGGATGCTTTTCAAATGTTGATGAGCAATAAGCAAAACGTATCACTGAAAACCATAGAAAACAAACAAAGCAAAAAAAAAAAAAATTCGAGGAAATTTCGAAGAAAAAGAAAAATTTACAATGTTTGTGTTTGGGGATTGTTGTGCACAACTGAGCTGCGACCACAGAACTAACTGCTCTGTGGAGGATTCATTTAGGCATTTCAAGGTCTTAAACACACCTTAAAAGTGCATACATTCGTGGTGTCATATAGCCTACTTTTGTTGGGTCAGAATGATTCTCAAATGAGAATTAAAGTCTGGGGTCAACCCATTAAAATGTTTGTAGTGAACAGCGGTGTTGCAAAGGTCTACACACAGGGCTCCTTCCTAAACACCCAACCCAATTCTTCCAGCTCTGAAGTATAAATTGGGTTCAGGGAGAGAGAGCAAAAGAAACTGAACTTAAGACTCAACGCTGAGAGACGATAAAAAGCTAAAATTTCTGTTATCAGTTCAGGAGCTCAGTAGTACAAGGTAACTGAAGCTCAATGATTATTTTATATGTTTTAATAAGTGCTGCAGCAGCAGAAATACATTTGAGAAGTGTTTTAGTCTGCTGCACTATCTTTCTGTCATTTTGACTACTGCATCACTATATGTCATGACAGTAATCAGAGTCTTGATAAGCATTGTTATCTATGAATATACCATGTGTTAAAATGCTTTGAATGAAAGACAGGTTTCTTCATCATTGAATGGGGGGGCAGATCTTTAATTTAAACTCACAGCATTGTGGGAGTGATGTTTTCCATGGTTATATTCAATGCAGCCATTTTTAGGAAGTAACTGATAATATTTTAGCAAGTAATGCACATATTTTACAGCTTTTGACCATACAAATGGATACCTGACATGTGGATTATGCAACCCGAGTCACATGAATTTTTTTTTCTTTTTTTCATGCTGTTTTTCACATCCTTTGACACTGTCCAGCATTGATCACATGTCACTGCCATTGACTTTGAATACTCAATATTTATTTTCTCCACGAAAGCATGAGATTAAAATTTTTTCTCAGCCACCTCTACAGACTATATGGAGTAAGTAGCATTTAAAAAATATGTTTTGGGTAGAGTATTCCTTTAAATATGTTTTCATTAATATCATTAGTAAACAACAGATAATATCATGTTAAAAAGATTGAGCCGGAGCTAGTACAATACAAGACATTTCAAGCAAATTTTTGAGTGATGCTAAATATTGTGTACTTATTATCATTATTGAGAAAATCCCAGAA
This sequence comes from Erpetoichthys calabaricus, assembly GCF_900747795.2. Classification (NCBI taxonomy): domain Eukaryota; kingdom Metazoa; phylum Chordata; class Cladistia; order Polypteriformes; family Polypteridae; genus Erpetoichthys; species Erpetoichthys calabaricus. The sequence continues at coordinate 72,053,106 of NC_041396.2, read as the reverse complement.
AATATCAAGTTATTGTTTTTTTTTTTTTGTCTGTTTCGAATACTTCTTTCCATTAATTAGCTATGTCTTTTTCCTTAGAAGTTAATATAGACCTTGAGGTTAATTCCAGGCTTATTTTTTGAGTGCATAATTTTCTTGTGAAATGCTGTGCTTTGATATTCTTCATTGGAGGAGATGATCTTTCCTTTTAGGTGGAAAAAGACAATAGTGCCACATGCTGAAATAAATGGAGAGCTGAGTTAGTGAGGTACATCCCATAAATATTTAGGAATCCAGGCTAATGGTCAATTGAGATTTTCTCATTGTTCCCAGACTATGGCTAAGAGTACTTTTTTTTATACTACCTGAGTGACTTTAGTGTTGTGTTCAGTGTCCTGAAAATGTTCTTTATGTACAGTACGTATTACAGAGTGTTATGTCCCTTAAGCTGATAAGTGTTTTTGGAAAGGTGCACTCAAAAGTAAACTACGACACTTGAAAAAATAGCAGGCTGCTTAATCCAATCATTCTCATCCCCACTGCATTATAAATTCTGCTTATCCACTTTGACAAGTGTCCTGCAATAATAACTCTACTGCATTGCAATTGTAATTACAAAATAATGCAAAAGATGTGCTGCTAAAATAATTTTAAAAACTCCTAATGAAAGTTCACAGTAAGACACCCATTTTTTTGTCAAAGCTTTCTTGAAAAATTTAAAGAGACAAAATATTCTAAAAAACAAAAGAATTTTTTTTTACATATGATGAAATAATAACCCTGTACATGGTACCCATCCTCTAACCCTGAACTGGCCCTGTGAAGACAGAAGTATCAAAATAACAAACGAGAAGTCTTAAGTGGACCAACAGGTGAGGAACAGCACCACACCACCGCTATTAAACAAAACCATGGGAAGACAGTGCTGTGGTAAGGAACACAGGGTACACCATCCCACTAAAGTATCTATCTATCTATCTATCTAACTTTATCATATACCATTTCTCAATGTAGATGCCAAAAGTCCCATTTATCCTCACCACTGAGAGTTTCAGTAAAGTCAAAAAGGAACATTTCCAGAGAGAAGGGGCAACTAAAGATTTCCAACAAGAGACGAGGGCAACTTTTACTGTAATCATCCACAAGACAAACAACTTCTGCTGGGTAGCAGAGAGATCTAGCAAAAGGCTAAGTCACATGACATGTCTCTTTCAGCGATTTTCAGTCATAACCATCATTTATATAAACTTAGCAAGTCAGAGGCAGTCAGCGGCATGTCATTATAATGAGTAATCTGCAGTAAGGTCATACTCTTAAGTTTAATTAGTTTGAGTATGAAGTTAGTGAATGATTGTTGAATGGCCCTATGTTTTTTCTTAAAAAAAAAAAGCATGTTTTTTAATTTCATAAACAAACCTGTACAGTAGTTAAGTTGCTTCATTGTACCTGTTATAAATTATCTGTACTGTTTTTACATTGGTAGGATCTATGGTTCCTTTTTCAATGAGAGTTTTGAATGCTGATCTACCACAGTATCTTGGAAAGCCCCAAGAGTCTTTGGACCGTCTCCACACTATGAAGACAGTTTGCACAAAGGTATGTCTTAATTTGACCATTTCTGTAATGGTAAAATAACCAAATACCATATCTTGCTCTATCATCAGAGGAACTCTTTGGATTAATGAATATAATCTGTTAATAACAATATTTTCCTAATTTAAATCAGCTGTAAAAAGATTTTTGTCACCATGGGTCTCTTTTATCTTGTGGGGTTGTTCCCTGTGTCAATATCTGCAAATATGCAACAGAAAATGTGTTCTGCAAAAGTTGAGTATCAGTATGAGGTTATTGAATAATTGTTGAATGGCCCACTGATCTGAGGGTAAAAAGTGTATCCAGGTATTGTGATGCAGATGCTAGTGTTTTTTTTTTGTCAGAAAGATCACTATATTGGTTGAATGAAGTCTTTAAGTAACACTGTTTGTGTTTTCAAAGTAGTGTATGTTATATATGTCCTGAATAAATGGGTGCTATGCTCCAGTTATATTCTGTGTATTCAGTAACAATATTGTTGGTGAGGTCAATAATATGTGGGTATTCTCAAATTTAACAATCGAGTGTGAACCATGTCTTACAACACACTCATAGTTCATCATAAAATGTAGCAGGGGCTTGGCCCATCATCCAATGTAGTATGTTCATTAAAGATTACTGTGGATGTAGCCTGCCAGTTTAAAAAAATCAGAAATCAATTGTAGAGGATGGTATCATGTCCCAAATCATAGAGCTTAATGATCTATCTTCATGGAATAACAATGAAAACGCTAAGCTATAATTTATAAACAACATTAAGACATTTACCAAGTTAAAGTCAGTACTGCAGTCATACTTGAATGCAAGTGGAAGAAGTACTTTAATAGGCATAATAATATGTGAGCAAAATGTAGGTAAAATTTCCATCTGAAAATAGCTTATAGTAATGAGTGATAATACAGCATCATCATCACCACACACATTACAAAAATAAATACAGCTGAAGTCATGTCTAAAAGGGCTTTCTGTTCAAGGCAGGAGAACTTCTGTGATTGTCGCAAGTGTGGTTATTATTTAAAAAAAAACACACACACACTGTCTATCTTTCATTATTACCACATTTATTTCAGTGTGAAGTTAGCACGAGAGTGATTTGTGCATGCTTTGAGTATGCATTGTTTGACTGATTTGATGTGAATTGTTTAACTTGTAATGTCACAAATTTTTAACACTAGAATTACCGAAGTCTACAGAAAAACTCGTAATCCCAGCCCACCTTAAATTCCATTGCACCTCTCCATCAGCGTCTTTTGTTTTGTAAATGTGTCGATCAGCACAAGCAGCAAGCAGCCTGCTTTCCCATCCCCCTGCCCACCGCTGCAGGTCAATTCACAAAGAAGGTTTTCAGTGCTCAGTGTTTATCTTGGAGTGAAGTGTTTGGAGTTGTAGAGGGTAAATAATATATCGTCATTTGGAATATGTGCATTTCATGTGTGTTCCGTGTATACAACAATCTATGTAAACACATCATTAAAACAGAAACGTTTTTCATGTTTTAGTAATAATTGACAAAATATAGACATGAAGTGTATAATGTAATCAAATACAGTAATCCCTCCTCCATCGCGGGGGTTGCGTTCCAGAGCCACCCGCGAAATAGGAAAATCCGCGAAGTAGAAACCATATGTTTATATGGTTATTTTTAGAATGTCATGCTTGGGTCACAGATTTGCGCAGAAACACAGGAGGTTGTAGAGAGACAGGAACGTTATTCAAACACTGCAAACAAACATTTGTCTCTTTTTCAAAAGTTTAAACTGTGCTCCATGACAAGACAGAGATGACAGTTCTGTCTCACAATTAAAAGAATGCAAACATATCTTCCTTTTCAAAGGAGTGCAAAGCAAGCAGTCAAAAAAAAAATCAATAGGGCTTTTTGGCTTTTAAGTATGCGAAGCACCGCCGGTACAAAGCTGTTGAAGGCGGCAGCTCACACCCCCTCTGTCAGGAGCAGGAAGAGAGATAGAGAGAGATAGAGAGAGACAGATAAAAAAAATCAATACGTGCCCTTTGAGCTTTTAAGTATGCGAAGCTCCGTGCAGCATGTCCTTCAGGAAGCAGCTGCACACAGCCCCCCTGCTCACACCCCCCTACGTCAGCGCAAGAGAGAGAGAGAGAGAAAGTAAGCTGGATAGCTTCTCAGCCATCTGCCAATAGCGTCCCTTGTATGAAATCAACTGGGCAAACCAACTGAGGAAGCATGTACCAGAAATTAAAAGACCTATTGTCCGCAGAAACCCGCGAAGCAGCGAAAAATCCGCGATATATATTTAAATATGCTTACATATAAAATCCGCGATGGAGTGAAGCCGCGAAAGGCGAAGCGCGATATAGCGAGGGATCACTGTAAACACTTTCACAAAAGGTACAAGTATAACAAAACAAGTGCGCTTTTATTCAAGAATATAACCAAAGAAAAAGAAAGAAGGTTAGGGTAGGCTATTGATACGACAGCTTGTGTGGTGCAACGGTAAGAACTGCTGACTCCTAATCAAAAGGTCACTGGTTTTATACCATCTGCAATTCCAAATTTATCGTTTTGAGTAGTGAGCTGCTCTTATTGTTAATATTATACAATAAAACATACATTTGATTTGCATCTGTAACAGCCGGTGTAAATTTATAGTACTTATAGTTCTTTTTTCATTTTTATTGTCTCAGTCACGTTCATCCTCCCACAACTGATCTGACACTGTTTTCAGATAAAGACGTGGTATAACAAACTTGTTTTGTTATACCACCTCCTTATTTGAAATCTGTGTCAGATCTTGTGAGTGAATGAGATTGGGACTGGCAAAACTGTGGACATGGGTATGAGTGGTGTGCGTAACTGAGAATAATTATGGATGTGAATTTTTTTTTTTATTCAGTTTTATTCTTGAGTGTTCCTGCTCACACTGAATTAGTGTGCACCTTCTGGTCCAGGATGTCAAAACCACACTGATAAAAAAGAGAGACATAGGTATATATGACATTTGGAATAATTCATTTTATGACCAGTATAGTACATTTCGGGAAAACATTGTTGCACTAATGTAACATTATATTCAATTTTGCGTATGTTTGGTTTTTTTTCCCCGATCTTGCCCAGTCTCCACATGTTGGTGCATGGTGGTGTTTCTTTTATACTCCAGGAGATGCAAAGGACAGAATAGTACAGAAAAGTCAGTTCCACATTATATACAATCATCAAATTCAAATGTTAACAGTTCCCACACACCCAAGGACCATCCTTCCTACATTTACAACATGTGTACCTGTTGCAATGTACACATCTCTCTATGCTGTGGTTCCTATTACACTGAAGGAGCACCTGACACTGAATTTTCTTTCTTGGGGGAAGCAGAGGTCTTGAAACAGAAGCTTGTTGATATTGCATCCTCTTTTCTTTTTTCATTGCCTTTTTTTGTAAGAAGTGACGACGAAGTTCCTCTGCAAGGTGAGCCATGAACACTCTTCTCAGCTGTATTACAGAGAATTACAGAGAATTCTCTGATGTGGCAGGATAAAAGCTGACACACACAAATGTGGGTTTGAACGCACATATGCTGTACAAGGTATGCACGGGGGAACACTGAGAAAAGAAGATAAGTATGCCCTAAAATTGCATTTGCCCCAAACAAAGTGAAACAAAAAAGGCAGTGGACGTTACATTGAGAATTTGGGTGAATAGTATTGACATGGTTATTGGGCTGAATGGTCTGCTATCATCATTTTTTCTTATGTTCTAAAGTTATTCTGAAGACTATAAAAGTCAAGATTTACATTTTCAAAGCTTTTGTCAACAAAAGTCAGCATCAAGAGGTAGAAGCCTGAAACCATTGTTAAATGTCAATAAAATTTTATTTGATATTATTCACTACATGGCAGCAAAGACCATTACATGAACTAAGGGTCACAAATTTATTTAAAGTATGGCATCAAATATCGGGATTCTACACTACTGAATAAAAATACAGAACTTTCTTTTAGAAACAGTGTTCTGGATCATTCCCAAGTGTCCAGAGCGAGAGTGTCCACAACTCTGATGTGTTTTCTTTTCTTTTATTCCCACATCATGGTTGTTTTCCTATAGTGAAAGGCATCATTTTTACTGATCTTTCAAGATTCATATTTCTTACCTGTTGTGAAGTTGAAATTACTCCACACTTTTAAGTTATTTGGTCTTTGGCCCTGCTCTGTATTTACATCCTCATCTTCTACACCATATCTCAAAATGTGACTAACATTTCTCTTGCTCAATGAAGTAATATATGTAATATGTAACATGGCCACTCATAAATAATATATTCATTGGCAACTATTTTCACAGATTGTTAGGAATGATCTAGATTAGTTGTTGCAGCCCTAATCTAAATACTACGAAGAATGATGTATTAAAGAGACTAAGAAACCTAAAACCTTACAACAAAGTATGGTAATTGTATTAAATCTTTAACTGTTATATTATTTTTTATTTGTATTTCCTATTGGTTTTACAGTCGATAGATTTATGGTAAAATATGTGTGGATTACAAATCGGACACTTGTACCTGGATATGAAACAGATTTTGTTCTTGCATAGGTAATTTAGGCAACCTTACTTTTGTTTCTTCTATCCATCTATCCATACATTTTTTGCTTAGACTGATATAGATTCCCAGAAAGCTAAAGTCTATCCCAATAGCATGGTGTGCAAGGTAGGACTCAGTTAAGGATGGGTTGCAAGTCCTTTGCAAAGCACAATTTATAGATAAAATGTTGAATTTACTGGAGCAACAGTAAAAGAAGAGTTTTAAAGTGTGTTTTTCAAACCATTTGCATCTGCTTTCAGTTAAATCAGATAATGTATCATCATATGTGAATGATATATTTAATTAAGACTAGTCAAAAGATTACTTGCCTGCAATATCAACCTCACTTTAAAAGTTATTTATAAAAGACCTCATTCATATCAGGACCCTGTATTAGAGGGTTGATTCTCAATGGTCACTGTTGCTGCAAAGTATCACTTAAAACATTTGGCAACTTTTTAAAAACAACTGACAAATAAGAAACGTGCCGTGTTGACTATATCGTACTAGCAGAATACAAGTTTGTCTCCTACTATTAGACCACCATATGCACAGTTCTTAAAGTATAGGATTAGGATTTCATTGCAGATTGAACCGAAAATGTCATCCCTCACTACAGCTAACATTGTTAATTCATTTTTTTAACATCCCATAAAGTAGCCACAAAAAGGAAGCACTTTTTCCAGATTTGAGAAGAACATTTTCATACAACATTGGTGTCACTTAGCTCATCTTTTGAGTAACTAGGGAATGCAGTTCACCAGCATGGTCTTTTAGCTACACATTTGTAAACCCATATAATCTGGGCACAGTTAAATTTCTCATAGACCGTTCTATTCACATCATCAAAAAATGCTTCACAAACAGTACTTTGATATGCCATGCCGCTGTTCAATCTAAGATGGTAAGAATAAGAAGGTTTGCTCACATTTTAAAGACTTTTTTTTCTTCAATCAATGTATAATTATGATCCCACTCTCATACCTGACATTAAGTAATTAGAGCTTCAGTTAAAGATTGAGGGAAGTATATGAAGAGGAAAATAGACCATGTAGGGCACAGGAATATATTATTACATGACAATAGTTTATAGATATGTGTGCATATTCTGTACATATTCCAGAATTCCTGTCACTCTCTCAGGTAGCAAGTTTACGCTAAAAGAAATTTGCAGGTGAGTAAACCCTCCTTTTTGGTCTACAATCATCTCTTCACAGCATTGGTCTCTGCATGACACTTTTCTTTTTAAGGTATTTTTTTCTCAACTGGGATTGTTTTAAAATACTTATTTCACACTGTTCCCCTTTTTTCTGTGAGCTACAGTTACCTCTTCCAGGATTCAAGCTCTGTTTGTGACATCCATGCTGCTGCCAGACATCCTTTTTCACCTGGGACAATTCTTACTTCTATCAGTAGAGAAACTCTTTGTAGTCCCTGTTCTCTTTCCCTATTTAATTACAATGTTTGGTTCCTTAACTTCCCAGAGTTTTTTTAGGATATTTTACTGTAGGTTCATGCCTTTAATTAACCTTAGGTAAGTCTTCAATATGCTTTCTAATACACCAAGATGAGCATATATGTAAATCAGGAAATGCAACGATAGAAGAATAGCATTATGGTAGGACATTGAAAGGGCTTCCATAATTGCTAAAATATTATCATGGCAATGCTGTGCAAAAGAAATTTGTTTTTTTATGCTGCATTCACAAAGTAATATTTAATCCAGCTTTCAATTTTATTTTTTTTTTAATTTTATTGATTTTATTGTAATCATTCCATACAAATAGATCAATTTTTACAAAAAAAAAAATAGGATTGAAAACAAATCAACTCCCACCCCTGAGAAAGAGAGCATGGCTAACGGAATAAAACTTAAAAATAGTAAAAATAAATAAATTGATGAGTTTAATAGGCAGATACAGATAAATGGAGAAGAAAAAGAAATGGGGAGAGAATCTACTTAAATATTCCCCAAGCCAGGCGAAATCTGAACAATTTTTGTTTTTTTACTTTTTTACATGTTTTTTACATTTTTTACATTTATTCAAGCAGTATTGACCACTAAATGTTGTGCAAGTTGCCAGTGTATACACGAAATCTATAAATGTAACCTGAATTCTCAGCTAAGCAAAACATCTTGATACCAAACTGTGCCCTTTTCAATGGTAGATACTGTCGAAACTGTAAGCGGCCCTTCCACGACAATAAACTTTCATCAACTGCAACTGACGGTCCTGGCATGTAGGGCAACTGAAATGCTTCAAATAAATGATCAATCAAAGGACGTAGCTTGAACAAGTGGTCGCGGTTTGGATCTTTCTTATCTGGCTCGTTTCTGTTGTCATTCAAATGAAAGAATTTCAGCAGCAAAGAGAATCGGTTACGTGTCATGACAGCTGCAAAAATAGGTGTTGCATACATAGGATCTGTAGACCAGTACATCTCAATATCTGGTTTTCTGATTATTCCCATCAACATCAAAATCCCAATGAATTTTTTCATTTCGTTTTCATCAGTGTCAAACCAAGCACGAACACGGGAATGTGGAGGTAAATTGGGATTTTTCTCAATAAACTGTGCTGCATACAGATTTGTCTGATGAACAAAATGTCTAATCAAATCAGGTGACACAAACAGCTCATAAAACTGCTCAGCAGTGTAATTGTTTACATCAACAATAAAGCCACACGTTCCCTCAAACGAATGCAGAAAAGGTAGTTCACCACGGGCAGCAGCCCAGCTGAGATGCTGGAGATACACCCACTCAGCGCCGTCATCCGATGCGTCTTCATTCACAATATCATGCAGCGCACGTTGCTGCTCATCACTGTCACTAAAATCTTCTTCAGAACTGCTACAATCATGATCAGAACTGTCCAAAATCGCCTGCAAAGCCTCACTTGAAGTCAGTTTACGTTTCGCCATATTCACAGCTGTTACATGCGAATCACGTCACATGACCGGCCAAAACAACCACAGACTTGTCGAAATACAACGTAGTAATAATACCCACGCCAAACCGTCAGTTATACTACTTGCCAGGCATTCATATAACCACAGGCAAATGTGCCGGATAATTCCGGCAGTATGGCGTTAGCATTAAAACAGCGGTGCCGGATATATCCGGCAGAGGGCGGTGAAGGGGTTAAGAGCTTATTCTAAAATACTATTGATTAGATCCTTCCAGGTTTTGAAAATGTTCTGCACAGATCCTCTAAGTGAGAATCTGATTTTTTCCAATTTCAAACTATATAAAACATCAGTTACCCACTGACGTAAATGAGGAGAGTTATGATTCTTCCAGTTTAGCAAAATAAGTCTGCGTGCCAATAGTGTAGTGAAGGCAATCACAGTTTGTTTGTCCTTCTCCACTTTAAGCCCATCTGGAAGAACACCAAGGCTGTCTGAAAGGCACTTAAAATTTTTTGTCCAGAATGATGTTAATTTGTTACAGGCCCAAAACATGTGACCCAGTGAGGCTGGAGTCTTGATTGCAGCGTTCACAGGTTGGATCTTGCCCTGGAAACATTTTGGACAATTTCAAGCGAGACAGATGTGCTCGATATATAATTTTGAGTTAAATAATTGTATGCTTTGTGCATATGGAGCTCGAAAGAATTCTCTGCATTGCTACCTTCAACTCCTTGATATGTTGAGTGAGAGATCCTTTTCCCATTGTCTTCTTGGATCTTTGAAAGGGAGGGACGGTAAAATATTTTTATATATTGCAGAAATGCTGTCTGAGTCTTCGAGAGTGAGCAATATTTTTTCCAGCATAAAGGAAGGTGGGAGATGGGGAAAACAGGGCAGGTTCTGTTTGACAAAGTTTCTAATTTGAAGATAGTGAAAGAAATGTGTTGCTGGAAAATTAAATTTGGAATGTAATTGTTCATAGGATGCAAAGATGTTGTCTATATAAAGATCTCTAAGCAATTTAATCCCAAATGTTTTCCAGATATTGAAAACTGCATATGTTTGTGAGGGTTGAAAAAGGTGGTTCTCATGCAGAGGTGCCACAGATAAAAGATTCTCCATCTTAAAATGCTTTCTACATTGGTTCCATATTCTGAGTGAGTGAAGCACAATTGAGTTATTAGTATATTGGCGATAACTTGCATTTATTGGGGCACAAAGCAGGAAATATAGAGAAGTACTGCAGGGTTTTATTTCTATTGCGGACCAAGTCTGTGTATGTTCATCTATTTGTGTTCAGGTTTTTATAGCTTGTATATTGCTGCCCAGTAATAAAACTAAAAGTTAGGTAGAGCCATGCCACCTTCTGTCTTAGGTCTTTGTAGGGTCGCTCTTTGGATACGTGGATGTTTTAGGTTCCAAATAAATGAGGTTATGGTTGAATCTAATTGCTTAAAGAATGATTTATTGATGTATATTGGAATGTTTTGAAATAAAAAGAGAAGCTTAGGAAGGATATTCATCTTAACAACATTAATTCTTCCAGCTAGAATGAGATGGAGGGTTGACCATCTATGCAAGTCTTGCTTAATTTTTTCCATACAGACGGCAAAATTTTGTTGATGAAGAGCTTTATGTTTACTTGTGATATTTACCCCTAGGCATTTAAACTGATCTGCAATAATAAAAGGGAAGGTGTCCAATCTAATATTGTATGCTTAAGAATTCTCTGGAAAGAGCACACTTTTATTCAAATTAATTCTAAAACCAGAGATCTTTTGAAATTCTGTAAGTGCTGTTAAGACTGCAGGCATGGTATTTTGTGTGTCTGATATATACAAAACCATATCATCTGCATATAGAGAAATTTTCTGTTCCAGTCCTTCTCTGATAAGCCCCTTTATCTGATAAGCATTTCGGCAGTGAACTGCCAGAGGTTCAATGGCAATTGCAAATAGCAGTGGTGACAAGGGGCATCCTTGTCTAGTACCACGTTCTAGGTTGAAGTAGTCTGAACAAATGTTGTTAATAAAAACTGAAGTTTCTGGATTGGTATACAGTACTTTGATCCATGCACAAATATTCGGGCCAAACCTAAATTTCTCTAATGTAGTGAAAAGGTAGTTTCATTCAGTCATATCAAATGCTTTTTCTTCATCCAACGATAATAATATCTCTGGGGTGTTTGACTTTGCAGGTGAATATATTACATTAAACAGACATCGGAGATTGGAAGCTAAGTGTTGGCCTTTAATAAATCCAGTTTGATCTAGTGATATTACCGAAGGCAGCACTTTCTCCATCCTTCTAGCTAGGACTTTGGAGAGTATCTTAGCATCATTATTCAGAAGTGAAATTGGTCTGTATGATACACATTGTAATAAGTCCTTGTTTTGTTTGGGAAAGACGGTGATTAATGCTTGGCAAAAAGTTTGAGGTAGAATTTGATTGTCTCTAGCTTCTGTAAATGTTGTTAATAAGAGGGGAGCTAGCTGAGTGGAGAATTTCATATAAAATTCGGCAGGGTAGCCATCAGGGCCTGCTGCTTTCCCGCTCTGAAGTGACTTTATAGCATCTAGTAATTCTGATAGCGCCAGAGGTTTATCCAATTCCTCTGCAATAAAAGTATCTATTCGTGGTATCTGTAATGTATCCAGAAATGCATTAGATTGTGTGTTGTCTTCTTTGAACTCAGTAGAATGTAAGGATTTATAGTAGTCTCTAAATGTGTGCATTATATTTTTATGGTCAATGATTTTATCTCTGTTCGTGTTGGTGATTGTTGGGATTGTATTGCAAACTTCTTGCTTGTGGATTTGTTGAGCTAAGAGCTTATTAACTTTCCGTGTTCATAGTAATGATGTCTTGATTTAAAAATGAGTTGTTCAGTTTCTTTGGTTGTTAAGAGGTTGGGCTCTGAATGCAAAGCCTGTCTTTTCCTATGAAGAGCCTCGCTTGGACATCTGGCATGTTCTTGATATATTCTAGTAGTTTCGCTGGTTAGCTCTGATACCTTCTTGGTTTCTAATTTATTTCTATGGGAAAAATATGAAATAATCTTTCCTCTTAAGAAGGCCTTTAGTGTTTCCCAGAGTATTCCTGCAGCTTTCAATTTTTTAATCTGTTATTTCCCAGTCTTTACTCAACCATGTATTCCAGAATGTAGCATCTAGTGGACTTGTAAGTCTCAACATGAAATTGTTCTTAATGGACAAGATCTGTGCAAACCGACAATGTGAATGAATGTTACCTTTAAAGGTTTATGTTTTTGAAGTGTGTAGAAGCAATTTATGAAGCAAATACCATCTGGAATTTGTGTATTTTGAGTTGAATTCAATGCTAATTAATTCATGAAACAAACTACCTACATTTTATTCAAAATTATTTTCGTCATGTTAAGGGAAAGACAATTTTAGTATCTACATTTCATTATTTGACTGTGTTTTCATGCACACCTATATATAGCATGATAAGGTTTTTCATCTACTAGGTGGAGTAAAGAAATGTAAGTAAATTGTATATATATTTTTAAATCTTTGCCAGCAATTTTAAGTATGCACAAATAAGTTCATTGGCTATGGAAATGGGTACTTTCTATATTGTTGCAACAATAACAGTATACTGTATGTTATCCATCTGTTTTTTCTTTATGTGAACGAAACAGCAAATGCTTTTAACTTATATATTTTTATAGGTTCATTATCAGCAGTTAACGTTAACTTTAACGTAGGACATTTATATTATTTTTAAACATTCCTTTTCCATAGTTGGTGAGACTGCAATCCTTCACAAATCACACTTACAAGCTTTATTCCAAGCTGATTTAGAATTAACAGTCAACTTGAATATCTTTGGTATGTAGTAGAAATTGGAAGTACCCCGAGGACATCTATGCAATCAGTGGGGAGAGATGTACAATCCCAAAGAATACATTGCTTAGACAATAATTTCAATCCAAAACTTTAAATCTGTAACAAAGTACCACTAAACACTGTGCTTTCTTTTAGATTTTTTTAGGATTATTTCAGATATAAAATTAAAATCCTGTCTATTAATTTATCATTGGGTACTTTGAAAAATAGAAAGTTATCTTTATTCATGAAAAACAAGTGAACATCACTTTAAAATACAGTAATTTATTAACTACTTCTTAATGTTTTATCTATTTATTTGAGCAGAATTTATTTTTTTTTCCATGTTATAAAGTGTTCTTGCTTAGAACCAGCTAGACAATTCAAGCAATTGCTAGAATTTCAAAAACAAGTATTATTTCTCAGACCATTCTCTTTCATTGTTTATTTGGTATATCTATTTATGTGCAACTTTGCTGCCAAATTTCTTTTTGCACCATAAGGAAGCTCATTAAACTGGTGAATCTATAGAGTTAATCTAGATTTACTTAATTGTATTATATCATTTTATTTACATTTTGTTAATAACAAATATTAAAACTTTGCAGATTTTGGATAATTTAGAAAATGGATTAGCAGAAGATGGCAGCATGATAAATATCCTTCAAGAAAACAGGCAAGGTAAGTTAATTTCAAATTTCCAACTTCTATGAACTGTTAAGTATATTCTTCTCTGTATTTAAAATATATAATTTAATACCACATTGTAAATGTGTCACAACTGCTGCACACTGCAGACATATTGCAAAATAGTTTGCTTAGAAATTAAACTGAACGGCTATGTTTTAGTATATTAATTGTCGGAATAGAAAATATTTTGGGACATACAACAGTATAGTCCAGCAGATGATATTCTGTAAATTCCAGTCTATTTCCTTCCATCTTTATTAGATGGTGCAGTTAACCGACACAACCATTGGTAATGTCACTGATGAGCTAGGCAGTGAGGCACAACAAATGGAGCAAGGGGATGGTGTAAACAAGCGCAAAGTGCTTTTATTATTTACAACAAAACAAAACAGTGTCCAAATAAATAAATTGCAGTGTCTATCAAAAATCTTCAATAAATAAATAATCCATAAAAGCAGAAGTGAAATAGTGGAGGTTAAAATCCGTTAGAAAAAACTCTTTAAAAACAATGAGGTTAAAACAACAGCTGGAAGCAGTCTCTTTAAAATCCAAAGCACGGTGCCTTCTTTTTACCTGGCAGCTCCCCTGCTTCTCCCATCAGACTTCTCAACAGGGGAGTCGCCCTTTCTGTAGCTGACATTCTCTCCACTCAACTGGTCTGGAGGCTTCCCGAGACTTGGCTTTCCTCCAACGGCCAGGACGCTCACGTTGGGGAATCCATCACCCAAGCCTCCCGACTCCCGCTGTCTTCCATGGCAAGCCATCCTTCTGCTGGTCACTCCTGATCCTCACAATGCTCAGCGGGAGCGACCACTAACAACTGCCCTCAGTGTCAGCCAAACAAGCCTCTAGGGCTCACTGTCCAGCTGCCTACGAGTGCTCACTTGGTCGTGCTCTCTATTTCTCCCTCTCACTCACACACCGGCTTTCTCCTCGCTACTTCCAGCTTTCTTCCTCACTCCTGCCACCTCCGTTTCTTTCTCTTTTTTTTTTTTCTTTTCATTTCTTCCCCTGCTAGCCGCCTTGCGCTTCTATTTCTTACAGGGACATGGATCAGCTGGCAATCAGCAGCTCCCTGGAACAATTACAGATGCGGACAACTTCTCACCTGTGCACTTAAGTGAGAATCGCCCGCATCACGAATTCTCCGAGAACCGCTCGGCCACACACCACCATGCCCCCTTGCTAAGCCGTGAGTGCTGCAATTTTTTATTTAAAACTGGCCCTTTTGACATGAGATGTGGACCCGCTACACCACAGTTAGTCTTCTCCTTAACTGTTCGATGTGTGACTGCAGTTTTTCCATATAGTTTAGCTTTGATACAGAACATCAGGCAAGTGTGAATCTGCATAATTGATATATATATATATATGTCGTTTATATATTGATTTCTATGTAAGCAGGCATTTTCATGAATACAGTATATTTGTAATGTAAACAATAATGTAATTGTTCTTTTATTATACACTGATAAACATTTTGTGACATTTGACCCTCTGGTATGAAGTTCTAGTGAAAAAGGACTTGGTGTAAATGATTTGACCATATAAAGTTGCATTCAATTAATCAGTTTTTATGTGGTATAGCTCTTTTTACAGAATATACTAAGAAGAAAAAATATTCACAAATATGTATAGCAAATCCAGAGTGCAGTCATAAACAGTGTCAAATACAATGCATGTCATGGGGATATGTGCTGTATGTTTGGTAATGCTGCAAAACTTGATGTTCATATTTCTTTATAGCAGATATTACATCGGTTAAGCATTAGGTTTTTTTTATGGTCAGATAAGGTAGGCTGAATGTTTTATATTCCTTGCTTCAAAATGTGAAAAATTACTAGTCAGTGAGAGTGATTTCTTAATCATACAGTATAACTTGATGTTTAGGAAGTTGCCAATATTTTTATTTATTTGTTTGCTTTTACATTGTGTAATTTTCCTCCAAGAGCATTTTTTTATCTACTTCTCCATCGTATCAGGAAAATGGAAGTGGCAAATGCTACAATATATAAAAAAATAGAAATAAAAAGTAATGATGGAGGATATACTGTAAAAGAATACAAAATACTTTGGAAAACCATTCAGATGCATGGTGAGCAATAGGTGGAGCTTTCAAAAGTAAAAATGAAATGATGGATATGTTCCTTTTTTCTCTAAGGGAAAAGGATTTGCAATGTAGCTTTTGTCACAAATGGTGAGGAGTTGAACTGCACAGTATGGACTTTATCACCTTTTTCAATCATTATGTGCTTTTGTGTGCATGTACAATAATCTCTGTCACCAATAAGCAGGTTAGTAAGCAGCTGATTGTTTAGCTGAGCAGTAGAAAATGCTGCTTGTAATTCCCAGTTTCCCAACCATGTGATATATGGAGTACGGCTACTGGAAGGGGAAGGTTAGAGTCTGAGTGGCTCTCCAGCATAGACAGCATGCCTTTTCCAAGGGATAAATCATCATTTAGTAGTCTGTGTCAGTGCCATCATTAGGCCTTTTCCTACTCTATGAATTACTGTTTCATTATCAAAAATTAATGTTTAAGCATAAGATCAATATACTGTACATTTTAGTTTAAATTATTATTTTCTTAAAGAAGAGTAATATTGCTCATTTTATTAATAAGTTTGATTTTTTTTGTAATAAGTAATAAAGCATTATGGATTTTTGTGCATTTCCCAGTACGTATTTAGTCCCCACACTTTAGTAGAGGCAACTTTTGTAGCAATATCCCCAAGTATTTTGGGATAAATATACACCAGCTTTACACACAGGATGGAAGCAATTTATTCGTTCCAAGTTGTTCAGGTTAGTCAGATGACATTTATGTACTTAGACTGTTATAGCACATTCATGTTTTTGTCATTAAACCACTAAAATGAGATTTTCGCCATATGCTTGGAAACATTTTGCTGCTGAAAGGTGAAGTTTCACCCAAGCTTCAGTTTTTAGCTGGTTGAAATATGTTATTTTGCAATATTTGCTTTCATTTCAAATCTATCCATCCATCCTTCTGTTTTAATCATATGTCAAGTCCCTGCTGATGAAAAACAGCCCCACAGTATAAACCTACCACCTCCATACTTCACTGCAGGTGTGCTGTTTTTGAAGTGTGGGAATTGTTTCATATGCATCACATATATTTCTTAGACCTTTAACTGAAAGCTCTACTTTGTTCTCATCTAGCCACATAACAGCTTGGACACTTATATATTTTTTTTGTTTTGGTCAAAATCCATATTTTCTATCAGATTTGTTTTGGGTGGTGGCTTCTGTTGTGTTTCCTTTCTGTACAAGTCAGGTTTTTGCAGTGCGCTTCATATGGTTGAACAGTGCACATTTAGTGTACTCTCAGTGACTGTATTGTTTAGCTCCTTAATATGTTTTTAGCTGCTCTCTTACTTCTCTCACCAAGTACCTTGTTTGCACATAGAGCTTTACAAGATACCTTTGTCTGGGCAGTTCTGACATGGCTTCCATTTTTTTATGCTTTTGTGTTATTTTGTATCTGACCTCCTTGAAATGCTATTTTGTCTTCACTTTCCCAGTTATCCTTCAGAATCAAAACATGAATAGTGTTTTTTAACTCTACGATATATCCATAAAATAGGGCATTTATTTTAATGATTCAGTGATGGAGGACAGCTGCAAGTCAGTTGTGACCTCATTAGCCAGTTATTTTCAATTTGAGTTTCTATTCTTTGAAATAAAAATATCAAAACAAATGTTGACAGTAGAATGTATTATTCAGTAAAATTAGTGAATTGGTCAAGGTGTACCTACTTTAGGTAGGCATTGTATGTAAATGTTTCTGTGTGGAAATTTGTTATCTTAGTCCTCACTGATTTATTTATTTATTATTTTCAACAATAGCATGCTGGTTCACCAGGCAAAGTGAGTCTTGTTACTATTTTATATTTGGTTTTTGAAAGGGGACAAACTGCAGGATGCCAAATTCATAATGATAACTTTTTCAGTCACATAGATGTTCAGCTCATTTATCCTGTCTTGAAATGAGACTTGCAGTACTTGCAAATTTCACTGTGTACATTTATAAGTGTAAAACTGTTACTTTAATGTACCTTTTTTCTTTTTCTTTTTTTATCGGAATTGCCTAACTGCAGTAATTACTAGGGAACACCTGAATCTTAAGAGAACTAATTGATTCAGAAATTAGGACAGGCAAGGAAGTTATGGGATCAAAGACCTGTCCATTCCTATGCATTTCATAACACAAGAATTTGTTTTTTTCAACCACATTAGGGCTAGAAGTATAAAAAAATGAATCAAATTAGTTTTGTTCTAAAAGAAGTGCTTGCCACTACTTTTGTTTCTTGAAATGCTGAGTGATGTAAATAATTGTTAAGGTTTTAAAGAAGGAAATGTAGCCAGATACACATCATGTTTCTAATTTAATTCACATTATCCATGAAAATATCAAATAATGATTTCAAAACATAACTTATTTAAGCATTTGTCATTTTTGCTTTTTTTTGTTGACATTTTTTTGTTCGTATTACAGTAGCTAAGAGGTTTTTTTTTTTTTTTTGGTTTTTTTTTTAAAAAAAGCACGTATTACTCTTTATATAAGCTTGTATTTGTTAGAGCCCTAAAATCAAGCTCAACATATTTTCTTTAAAGTGAGATTTTTTTAAAAATAGTGAGACAGATAAGTGTACTGCATAGATATAGATGAGTGTATTTGTAACAACTATCAAGTTATACAAGAAAACAAAAATATCAATTGAAAAAATGAACTTTTTTATGTTATATCACCTTAGCAACATACAATTCTAACATGTCATTCTTTTTGGCTTCCTGATGTGACTAATTCTCATTTAAATTAATGAAAATGTATCTATTGTGGACCTACTCAATTTAATTTTGTGGCTGTTGCTGTCTAAGGTTTAATCCAACTTAGATTTTTTATCATAAAATCACTTAGAAAATGCATCAAAAATAATAATATGATTACAATTATAAATCTGTTAAATACAGCAGTAATAGTAGTATATTAATACTATGTTTCCTGGATGTATTGCTTTATAAGTTTTATTCAATTTCTTGTGGTTTAAAGCATATTATAACATTCCCTCTATAAAATCTGAGAATTTGAAGGATAAATGTAAAAATAATAGCACATTGAACATGTATGTTTTGTTGTTTGCTTTTTTCCCCTCAGAATTCGCTCTCTCAGACAAATAATTGATGGATAGGAAAAAGCCTTCAGTTTAATAGCATAGTCTCTCATTCTGCTCTTGTTTCCTGCAGCCTCTATTCAGCTGTGGAGGTCACGTCTGTGCCGGGTGATGTACTCAATGGCAAACTGTCTGCTAATGATGAAGGTACGTGGGCGGCAGCAAGCTGTGGATGTACCGTATTGCCTTGTGTGCTGCCGCTTTGAAATCTGTGCGGTTTCTTACCTAGTATAAGCAGTGAAGCATGCGAGGGGAAAAGCTGCACAGATGAAAGAAATTTCAAATCATGATAATTTGTTTGAAAATGTGTCAGTGGCATTCATGTTTTTGTATGTATTTAATGTTTGTGTTAATGCTTTTCTTAATTTTGCTTAAATTATTTTGTGCAACATTTAAATAAAAGTCATAAGATGCAGTAAATTGCAATTTTTGAACTACACTGATAAAAATGCTTTGAATTTAGCTAACAATGAAGAAATGAATTAAGGAAAGTTACTATAGTAATATTCAGTCATATCACTCCAATAAACTGGTGCATATTATGGACTTTGGACCATTGCACACTGTAGGAAATTAGGTTATTGTCCATTATTGATTTTTAAGACTTTATTTCATTCTTGGTAATTTTTAGTGCTTTTCAGTCATGTAAAGTTTAAGGATTTTCTGCTGATGGAAGCTCATTGCACATAAAGCCTTTAAGACAGTAATATTTTTACCGAAGAAACTATAAATTAAGTTTATGGAAAGAAGTTCTATTCAGTAAAATTTGTAATTTGTAATTTTGCATACTCATGTGCAGGTCTTACAAAACTGGTATTTGTTGCATGTCATTTTGATTTTTTCCCTTTTGTATCCTTTACTACTTATAATAGTATACACCAGGTCAGTTGTCACAAATCCTATGCTGAAATCATATTAAGAATAGCATATTTTAAACAGAGAAACATTCCAACTGGCTAAAAGTGAAGCATTCATTTTCTTGAAGCCTGTCAAGGATGTACAAAGGGTTAATTCATTGATTGCTAATATAAACTGCATACATGTTAGGAAAATACATATATAACATTGCTTCTTGGCAAATACCACTGGGGGAAAGAGCACCAAGCAAAGATTAGTCTTGATCAAGGTAGAAGGGAGAATTTGAGGGCATCATATTCTATCCTAGGAACAGGAGGAAAACTATAATCAGCAGATAAGCTGTCTGTTTTTGGGGGTTTATTATTTCACCATTGTCTTTAAGAAAGTGGCAACAGATTTTCATTCACAATAAAACAAAAAATTTGAATAAGCCATTTTCTTCAATCTAGGCATCTTAAGCCATAAAGAGGGACAAATATATGTATTTTTTTTTCTAAGGATGAGTACATTTTTAATTAGGTTTGTGTCATATCTAAGATAATACTATGACTCAGAAAACAATATTGTTTTGGGGTTTCACTCTAAAATATATAATAATATGTATTTGCATGTGTGTATGTATGTATGTATGTATGTATGTATGTATGTATGTATGTTTATGTATTTAAAATAAGAATTTTAATGCCTATGTATCATTTTAAAATTTACCACATTCCCGATGTTTAAAGCTTTTTTATACTTAGGAATAATACATCTTGGAAGCTGCGTTCTGTTTATTTGTAACTCATATTAGAAAATGGTATAGCTGTGGCATAATGTATACATCACATTAGACTGGCTTGCCCTCTTCTGATGCAATTAGAGGAAATGTTACAGTAAGAAATTTTCTTTTGCATCTGTTTTACTTTAACACACTGAGGTTTAGCAAGACATAAGTTTAATTTTGTTACAACTGAATGTCAGGAAGACAAACATAACATGAAGACTTACTCTGTTCATGAATTTTAGCCTGATGCTGTACTGTACTAGTACAACTGCATAAACTTTATATTGAAATATATGATCAATTGTGTAAGAGGAGATAAATGAATTAGAACAAGTTCAGTTGCTTAAAACTGACGCTTTTACACTGCAATTTTTAAAAAAATACTTTAACCACTATATTATACTTTATTGTACTTGGAAAAACTGTAATGATGCCCTTTGTAGGCTCTTTGAGGCACAGACTTTTTTTAATAGCTTTTGCAGAGCATGATCCAGGGATAAGTTGTTAATGGTTTCATGATTGATTCAACAGTCTACTAGGAATTGAGCTTTATGCACATTAGATTCAAAAAACATTGCCCTAGTGTGTGTGCTTTTGTGACATTTAACAGAAATTACTGAATTAAAGTAGCTCTATGCAGATTTATTAGGAAACACAAATGTTGGATTCAAAATTCTATCTAATTTGGTCATTGTGCACAACTTGTGATGAGAACACTGCAAATTGAAACATATTAATGATTTATTAATAAGGAAAGGTTGCAGAATGTTTATGCTTTTCATAATCATGTTGTTATACTATATGTGAATGTGAGATTTATATATGATAAATGTATGGACTGTATACAATAAGTAATGATTGATTGAAGCTGGTCATTGTTGGCATACTCATATGATGGTTACAGAAATGGTTTCTAATAAATGTTTGACTGAGATTCGCAGTTATTTGCTACCAGGTCTACATCATTGATTTTTAGGTGTGCCAGTAGAAGCAATAATACCCATATTCAGTAGAAAATCACAGGAGTAACTCAAGTCTCCCACTGGCTTCAAACCCTTGCAGCTATTTATATACAGCCACGTATGGTTTCCTTATAGTTGAGTCTGTGGCTTAGGGGGAGGAGGGAGCCTGCTTTCACTTGGAAACCGTTCGATATTTTTAGATGTCTAAAAGAGCTTATATTTTTAAAAGAGTTAATAGCCTCTAGCATAAGAGAAGTCAGGCCTTTTACATAGTATACAGAATAATGCAATATGTAGTACAATTTATTTAAAATATTTTTGTCTATTGTGAAATATTTAAATTTATGCTTCCATGTATTTCAGTTGTGGAATCTTGGTTTTGGAGGGAGTTACACCCATGGAAACCAAACACTGTATAATCTAACAGTCCTCATGACCCTTTATTTAAACGTTTTTGTGATTGTTGGCAATCCTATATGAATATCTTAAACCAATGTTCATCATTCAGTATCACTTTGTTAAGAAATGAATATTTTAGGAAGTCAAAAATATAAACTGTGTTTGATAGTTTGAAAAAAGAGAACATTTTTTCAGCTGCTTAAAAATTCCAGTAGGAATTTAGACAAACAAGCCAAGTTTGCTATCTTTAAATGGACGAAATTACTGTTTATTATACCTGCAGTTTCAAAATGAGATTCATTTTAGCTGCCTTTTTTGGTTTTATCTTCTTTTGTTAAAAGAACAAAGAAGTGGGATTTCCTTTTTTTAAATGTGTGAAGAAAAATTCTGTGCATTATACTGCCATCTGCTGTAAAAATTCTGTTTTACAGACCTGCAGTAGTTTATATAAATAATGTGTGTGTGTCATTTTTTTCTACTGGTTATTGCTTGCAAATGTATACTTACATTCTTCCATGAGTGAAAGTGTATTAAGAGTTTAATCAGCCCATTTGTAGATGTTTCTTATTTTGTATGTCTTTTATTTATCTGTTTTGGTAATTCTTTATAAGCCTTAATTTGTTGGTCATTTGGTATGCTTTTTTTTTTTTTTTATTAGATGCATTTTTATGACAGATATTTCTGATGTTACTGTGTGTGATTTCTTAAGTAGATTGTTATTATATGTAAGGCCTGTTATTCCACATTTTTAAGGTTTAACTTTCTTTTTCTGTCAGGATTACGTCCTAGCAGTGGATGTGTATCACTCCATTATCAAGTATGAGCCATCTCAGAAGCCCCAATTACTAAGTGGAATTGGAAGAATATTTTTACAGGTGAGAATACTGTATCGAGACCATTACTCAATAAAACTAGACATTCCCATCATAACAACCAGCTTTAATGTATTTTTAAATTAGTTCATCAAGAAGGTTGCTAGAGGCAAAGAGGATATTTTAACAGTACCTTAAAGTAATGAAATTACTTCTAAGTATAAATGTTGCAGCCTAAGCATTGAAACATAATATTGACTCAGCTTTTTATGCAAACATCTGAATTTTGTAGCAAAGCTTATCAAACCAATCATTTAGAAAATCATCTGTAATGTTGTTATCATTGGCCATCTTTCTTTCTTTCCATGTCATTTTTACAGGTTGATTTTGGTTTAGTTTATTGTACTGTTTCTTACTTAAGTTAAATTGAAACCAGTATATTACTTCTTTCCAGACACTGTAGATGCCCCTACATCTTCTTGTTTATTCAAGTCTCAATGGTATATTCTTTGCACAAAATGTGATAATACCACAATTATTAAAGATTTCCATGCTGTAAAAATGTTTGATAGTTTGAAGAATAATGCGCCCACCTTAACTCTGTTTAGTGACAATCTTTATTAGCGTTCACTATCCCGCAGTTAATTATCTTTCACAGTATAATTGAAGAATGTTTTTCTACTCTTGCAGAACCTCATCATCTCAGTGACATTTGTGACCATAAAGTGCTCACAAATGGCTGGTCTCAAATTCTCCAATCTATATGTATGATATTTTCACTAAGCCAATTTTTGAGAGTTGTTACAAATGCAGTATACAATTTTAATAGTATAAACTGATAAGCATACTTTCATTAAAAAGAAAAGAATGATGCTAATTTATTTGAATAATTACCACTTATGACATATCTTATGATATAATGCTAATGCAGTACTATCAAAAGTCAAATCCAAATTTGATATCAGAGCCTTTTGAACCTGTAAGCAACAAGATTTTTCAAAATTTAATGAAAAATGATCTTTTCCTTTCTGTCATTTATTTAGAATACCTGTAAACACAGCTTTTTTTTGTTCCCAAGGCATCTCACCTTGATTATTAGATAAAAACTACTTCTTATATTTGTGGGCTCATTCAGAATTAGCCCTTTAACAGAACTGGCTTTGGCTGCATTGATGCATTGTTATCAGTATATTGGCAAACACAGATAGCATCTCTGTTGCTCCTATACCATTCAAAAAGATGATGTTTGCGTTTACTGGCTTTATCGCAATTTAGTTGTTGTAATGTCAGAAACTCCGATTTAAACTATAAGAATCACAATTTTAGTGTTTACCGATGTATTTTTATAATTTCAGTAGATTGTGAGTCAGAGCTACTCTTCATAAACTGGGAGTCACCAGATCAATCTGCTGGGTGCTTTTCTTTTAAAGCAGCATCATTAGCAAAACCGCTTGGGTGTCTAGCCGGTTTGGAATATCAACTTGTATATTTTGTTTTTGAAATTGACACTCATTCTGCCACCATTATGAACAAGGTGTGGGAAGAGAAACTACTTTGTTTGAATTTAGGTCAGTATTTACTTGCCTCAAGTGTAGATCTGTTACAGTTAGAAGAAGAATGTGATGCGTCTGTTTTGTTAACTGTGCTAAAAGTTAAATGGTAACCACACACAGCTTATCTAAAAGTTAAATGGTAACCACTCACAGCTTAT
Organism: Erpetoichthys calabaricus; assembly: GCF_900747795.2. Taxonomy (NCBI): domain Eukaryota; kingdom Metazoa; phylum Chordata; class Cladistia; order Polypteriformes; family Polypteridae; genus Erpetoichthys; species Erpetoichthys calabaricus. The sequence goes on along the minus strand of NC_041396.2, from coordinate 72,028,824 downwards.
CAATTAGTCATGTCATTGCACTCTCAAACCATGTATTTTTATTTCTGAACTTCCTCTATATTGAAAGAATAGAAGAAATTATTTATTAAGTAAAACTGGATTTTTTAATGTGTGTTACTTGCAATTCCAAATTGAAATTCTGGTCCTTTTGTTATTTAAAAATTGGTGATAAATATCCAGGGTTCTGCCATCCTCGTTTTGTGCCCTTTAACCCTGATACATGCTTTCCTATTCTGATTCAAGTCACCCACTCTCCACATGGGATGCAAGTTTGACACACAATCCACTTGATTTTTCAAATCTCTGTGAATTGAAGGTCCAAGTGAGGATCTGTACAGCCAAGACGCCACACAAAATAATCCTGCAGACAGAGAGCATCATAAGTGATGTTCCACAAGTGTTGTTTCCTAAGCATTATTCAAGACTGCTGTTACTGCCAACATCACTGTCCTCTTCTGTACGTCACACATTTTTTCAGAAGGGATGAGTCATCACAGAATACCACCTGAGTTTTAAACAACATGCATTAGATAATGTTTAGATGGCTAAGACATTTAGATGTTTAAAGTAAATAATACCAGAGTTAAAGGTGCTTTAACAAGTTTCACTGTAACATGGCAACTTTGATTTGTTTTATGAGGGATGTCAAAAATGAGAAAATATTTTCTTCTATAAAACTTTACATAAGCTAAATACTGTCAAAGGTATACAGTAAAATCTAAGCTGACATGTTGATACTTTGTTTCTTGTTCCTAGACAGGTGTTAGAAACAGTATTTTACCTGTTTTTTCTTTTATAACTTCTTTTGATAGTTCTGTATACTTTTGTTTACTAGCGGTGATAATGGAACAGGCAGTGCAGTTTGAACAGACCTAAATGCGACCAACTACTTCTTTAAATGAAGAGCAGGACCCAAGTGAGGACTGTTAGCATTGTAGCAAAAAAGAAAAACACTTAAATTTGTGCTGCTGTAGTTCAGTGAAACTACTACTTTGCTGCTTTGGGCTGTAACTAAACTGACTCTTCTTCATTGTTCAGAGTAGCAGTGAGAATTCTGGAAGTGCCTACATCCAGTTACTTTGTTGACCAGGTGTTTAGTTATGGAGGGTTGATAATACAGCCACATTGTTCACAAATTAATGATAAAATCCTGTCAAGCTTAAAAAGTCAAAAGTAAACCAATTATTCATATACCAATCACTGTTCTTATTAAGAACAGTTTTCTTGGAGAAAGTTTATTCTTATATTTTAGTGTACTTCAGACTTTATCTTAATTAGATGAATAGCAGACAGTGCTGATGGTATATGTTTCTTACAGCTGGCTTGACTTGGCTTGCATGAATAAAACCACTGAGTCAAATTTACTTCTTTGAATGTGATTTTTATAACTTAAGACATGACTTGAAACTTGAACATCAAGACTTGTAGCTTACTTGAGTTTTTCATATGTACTTGTCGGACTTGCTCCCAAAAGTGAATATTTGAACTCCAAAAATATTTTGATATCCTCTAAATTAAGATCTAGTGAATAATATATATAGCCTAATTTGATTCTTTTTTTTTTTCCAAGTTTGAATATTTCAACTACAAAAATAGCCTTTTATATTCTAAATTCAAATTTGCATGTGACAGGAAACTTGAATGCCCTGAATAATGCCACATGAACATGATGATCCCACATAGAGGAGAAATTAAAGTAGTATGCTATGCAAAGGCTGTGTTTGTAACAATCATTTATTTATTTTTTTATTTATTTTTACACCTGGATCACTGGGCTCTTCCACTCTGCTCTGAGATGAAAGTACAGTATGTGTCTTGCTGTATGAGTAGACTGTGGGAAAACAGTATATTTGCAGTGATTATCTTCAACAAATCAACTCTTTAATATTTCAACCTATCCTTCCCATACTCAGTGATTTGCAAGAAAACAATTATAACTTAATATTTGTTTAAAATCACTATGATCACATGATCACTGGTAGAAGCTAATGAAATATGGTTGTTATATTGTCCTTTATTTCAGTTTAGCATTTAAATAACCCTAACTTGGAAGAGGAGGTTAAATGAAATTAAAAGGATAACATACCAATATATGATCCTGGGCATGTGTAATGAGTAACAGGACATAGTGTGCTTTTCAAACTTGACAGCCCTACTTAAATTGTATTTGACATGGAATATATTATGCACTGTTAGTTATAGTGATAGGACTTGCATTATGTTACTTATTTCCTCTATTTGTATTTATATATAATATGTATACACCAATGTTAAAGTCCACAAGTATATTTGTAAGTTCCATCATTTTTAAATAGACATAGAAAAGCGCTATTTTAATATAAACTAGCAGGAGTACCCGGCGTTGCCCAGGAATCTATAACCGGTGAATTTCCTAAATGAAAGAAACAGAACATAGAAATGGAACAAATAGTTTTCTGATTGACATTTTATTGTAATAGGTAATATAAGTGGTCATTCCAGAGCCTTTGGATACACTATATTTTTTGTTTTGCATTGTGGTGCGAAAATGAACAAATTCTGAGGATTGCCCACAGTAGAACATGCTACGTAGAGTTGTTCGTGTGAAAAGCATGGATTATCCAAATTGATGCATTTAACTTGCAGTGATTGCCCTTGAGCCTTATTAATTGACATAGCAAAAGCCAAACGAACATGAAATTGTAGCAGTTTGAAATCAAAAGGGTAAATCATTCGGAATCAGCGGAATTCTTGGTATGAAAACATCTTCACGTCTTGCGCAGTGTTTCGGACGCCCTTGAAATAGACTTTTTTCCGGCATTGGAAGTGGACTTTCTAATTCTACATCTTTTTTTCGGTGGCATGGGTATATTAGTGAAACGCAGGACAATTATAATGTGTTACATGGTATTACGTACGGAATAAGCACCACAGTGAGATAAATGTACATTATTTACAATACGTCGGAAAGCGAACAAATAGCACCAGTCAGTCAGAAAGACCAAGACTGAAATCGTAATGTGAGTCGGAAAGCAAGCAAATAGCACCACAAATACAGAAAGCCAGTCACACGCACTGGGTCGTTCATGTTTTACACGTTCCCCTTCACTTGATGAAAGCAGTCAGCCTTCTCATACTTGGACACTTCCGCCATCTGTTGGCAATATAAAGAAATATTGGTAAAGAGCGATGCACAGGGACCAAACGTGCCGCTAGATGGCGCCGCCGTTAACGTCTGTTGCAACGTGCGGCCATCTTGTCGATGATAACTACAGGGACGTGTGCCAAACGTTGTGTCAGTGAAAAGGTGCCCTGCGCTTCACCACAAACATTTTTCCCAACCAAACATACTCCATGACCTCCTCCTGGTCACAAAGGAGCCCCATCCCCAGTTTGGTGGCGATCCGACGCCCGGTGCAGATTTCTGTGGCGGACAAACAAACATACATACACACATACATACACCGACTCTGCTTTATATATTAAGATGTAACCCTGTGGTGCCTCAGTGCCTTTATTAACTGAGAACAGAGTGAAGCAAGGCTGCATCCTTGCGCCTACTCTTTTCACTATCTTCTTTAGTGTTATGCTCCAACAGGCCATTGAAAGCTTGGACGATGACGATGCCTTCTGCATTCATTACTGCACTGATGGATACCTGTTCAACTTGAGATATGTGCAGGTCCACACTAATACCTTGGAGCAACTCATCTGAGAACTTCTTTTTACTGATGATGCTGCCCTTCTTGCCCTCTCAGAAGCAATCATGCAGATTGTAACAACCCACTTCTTGGAGGCTTTGCAGCTTTTTGAACTTGAGGTCAGCCTGAAGAAAACTGTGGTCCTCCATCAGCCTGCACCTCATGAGGAATATCACCCTCCCTGTATCACTGTCAGTGAAACAGAGCTGATGATGGCCTACCAGTTCAGCTACTTGGGGGTGCAAATCTCCTCAAATGCCAAAATTGATAAGGCGATTGACAGTCGACTGGCAGAGGCAAACAGTGCCTTTGGTAGACTATACAAAAGAGTCTGGAACAACAAGCACATGAAGAAAGGCACCGCGATTAGTGTGTACAGTGCTGTTGTGCTTACCATTCTCTTATACAGCACTGAGTAATGGGTCTTTCACCATCAACACCTGTGTTTCCTTGAGCGCTTTAAACAGCGCTGTCGTTGTATAACCCTCAACTTCCTTTCAAGTGACTTCATTACCAGTGTAGTAGTCCTTGAGTAGGAAAAGCTTACCAGTTTTGAGGCCATGCTGTTAAAGACGCAGTTAACACTGGGTGGGGCATATCTCTCACCTGTCCAAGATTGGGCTGTATCTCAAACTGTCCACTGGGTACTGGTATAGAGGAGCACTGAAGTAGAGATTTAAAGACTCACTGAACAAATCTCTTGGAGCTTGTTACATCATCCCTACCCAGTGGTCCACCTTAGCCACTAACCATGAGATCTGGCAACATACTCTTCACCAGGCTGTCTCCCCCTTTGGGCCAGCCTTGAAGTGAAAAGGAGTACCAGGGAAAACCACAATACTGCAGTAACTAATCCAGGACAGACATCTCTCTGTAGCCGCTGAGGCTGGGCCTGTCTATCTCAAATTGGCTTCTTCAGCCATCAGCAAGCCTGCAGTAGATATGGACAGCAATGTTCATAGATCTTAGTTTGCAAAGCCTTGCTATGATGATGATGATTTAGATGTAACCAATCAATCAGTCAAATTAAAGTGAATTTTCATTTCAAACTAAACTTAAAGAATTCTTATTTACTACATAAAATTTTGCCACATCTTAATTTTCATATAGTGTATTTCAATATCTTTATGCTTCTTGCTTCTTTTACAAGGTTCAATGAGAAATCAAAAACTTGTACTTTGTTATATTTTAAAAAATTTGACTGAGACAAATTTTGAAAGTGAAAATCCCAATTTGTAGTAAATCTCTTACCCAAACTGGATGCATGGGGCCAATGTCTTGGAGGAGCTGGGACATCTCAGGCATTAAAACTTAACATTTTCCCTTATTGTTTGACTGTCTATGTAGAATATAACCTTATTTTTTAGAAAGCCAAACTATCAAAATGGTTAGTATCAAATTGTTCACAGACTAAACACTATCTCATTGGCCGTTTTTCTGACCTCTTTTGGCCTTTCTGTACCCTAAGATTTCAGGAACTATCATTACTATCATCTGGAAATGTTCATCAGCTTCCCAATTCTAATTATTCTTTATTTTGTCTGCTTTCTTGACTTTTAACATTCAGTTATACTCTTCAAATCTTTCATCTTTTAGATTATCCCTTCTCTTTTTATCTTCAGTACAGAGTGTTTTCTTTAGGAACAATTGTAGTATGATTAATCCTGGCCTCCAGCTTGAGAGAAAATCGGTACCCTTCTCTAACTCAATGAAAATTATGCTTCTATAAACTTATTTTTCTTGAATACTCAGCAGTGAAAATCAATCATGTTTGTGCTTCGAACATCAATGCTTAGCAAACTAATATTAATAACGTCAAAACTGGATTCCATCCAAGGACGTATACTACCCCTAACATTCTTTCCTCAATATACACTATGTTTTCATACTTATGATGGTTTCCTTTTTCTTGTGTATATGAAAAATGTTTTGCTTTTCTTCGTATTTTACAATTTTAACACTTTGCTCATATATATATATATATTATATATATATATATATATATATATATATATATATATATATATATATATATATATATATACTAGCCATGTGCGCCCAACTACGTTGCGCGTGTTGAAGTTGTCTGTGAAGGGCTCCCTGTTTAAACACGGTTGCCAGTCGTGAACTGGGCCCTTCGTCACACAGCATTATGATTTTTTATAAGGGAAACAAAATTACAAAACAAAACCCTTGGACATTGATTCGATAGGAAATGCCTACTCGGAATCACTGTCCGAATAGTAATTATGTGGTGGTGTAGGAGCATTTCTGCTTCTCTCTGTTCACAGTCCGTCTCGTTTTCATGACGCTGTCGTTTCCTCTCACGATCTCTTCTCAACCTTTCTCCAATCTCTCAGGTTGCTTTGTGGCAATCCAAAGAGTAAGGCAATATACACGGAGCAATGGTTATAAAAGGGGGGCACATAAGTATCCAGGCTCTTTAAAGCATAAATAGGGATCACTTCACTGACATGTGAGCAAGCCAGGGTACAACTGTGAGACGTGCAACACCCGCCGGCTACAACGTAACAATAATAATTTCCGGAACGTGCTGTTACGTTGTCATTCATTGTACCCACTGTCTGTCTTTCATTCATATGTTACGTAGGCACGTACCTTTTATCTTCGACAATCTCATTCTCTAACCAGGCCTCAAGAGCTAACCAGTGTAACACTGTCCACCACCCCTTTCGTTATTCCGGCACATTGTTGACATCCGTGAGTAACAACAACGTACTAAACTGGAAGGTGGTCTACGCATGCGTGGAATTCACGGACAAACAAAGATCAAGATCCAAATGAAGATTATATATAAAGATTAGTTAATTTAAAGCACAGCAATTTGTTTAGTTTGAATGTCTGTGTTTTGAGGTGTGACTGGAGTACTACAGTCTTCAGTAGTATAAGCCTGGAGGAGATTCTTAATGCATTGCCTATGTTTTAGCTGTCTCTCTACTGCCATCTAGTGCTTCTTCTTCTAATTCATTCGCGGACAAACAAAGATCAAGATCCAAATGAAGATTATATATAGAGATATATATATGAATGATAATATACAGTATATATAAGATAATTAATAATTTCAGTAATACAAAAAAATAACCAAAAACAGTTGAGCACACAGTTTTTCTTTAGTATTTAGTATATTAGAAAAAAAATACTCTGATAGTATTAGGCAAAAAATTGTGAAATAAATTTATTTTAGTGCCTTCTACTAAACTTTGCCCTGTTTTGGTATTTTTTGTCTCTTACTGAAATTAAATATTGTGTGGTAGTTTGTATTGAATTGATATTGTTCAGCAGTGTTGGCTTGTAAAATGTGTTCTGTATTTTTCCATGTTGTATTTTATGTTCCACAAATTTTGAATTTAGTAGATACTAGTCCTGGTGTACTCTACCATTTTATTTCACTTTGTGTTAAGAAATGTTTTGCTTATGTAACATTTGGTCAAAATGTAAAGTGGGAGTGTTATGATCTGAGGTCACTAAAAATCTTAAGTGTGAGGGTACTTAAGAAGTACTGTGGAAAGGTCTGTTATATGGAAATAATGTATCAATTTTTTAAATTTAATTTGAATACCTAATATTGACCCTGACTTATACCCAAAACCCAAAAATTGGATAAAGAGTGTGTAACAGATTTATTTTTACCTATCCTAAAGGAGATGACAACTTAGCCAGATTTAGAAAATCTTTAAATATCTTAAATTTCTATTTTTAAAATGGAATATTTTACATCATGAAGTAACATCTAGGTGAAAGGTATACCCCCTGAAAATGTGTTGTGTTTTTTATTCATATTGTAATCAGTAAAATACAGTATAGCACTCTGAACACATCTGAAATGTGAAAAGCTGAATAGACAGACAGACAAACTCAGTGTAATTCAGTGATGTTATATATTATTTGATACCCAAAAAATTAATACTTTTAGAATCCCAAAAGGAAGATATTTGTGCATACATAGATATCAATTTCTGCCACAAGTCTTTTTCTGCTGACTAGAAGTGAAACAATTTTATAACAAGCACTTTTTTCTCTTTTGTAGATTGGGGATATCAAGAGAGCTGAAAAATATTTCCAAGATGTGGAAACAGATTTTAAAACAAAAGGAAATGATCCCAACCAAAATACTGTGGTTCTGATGAATAGGTATTTATCTTGTTGGTATTTCTTTAGATGTTAGATTAGTCATGTCAATCACAAGTCAAGTACACTGAATTGCAGTATAGAACAAATTTTGTTTCTAAATGAGTAAATATTTTCTGCATACCTTATAATTCATTAAAGTCACAACTATACAAAGATAATATAAAGTTAATGTTTTATTTAGCAAAGCTACTTCATTACCTTTCCATGATGCTTTATTAATATTTGAAAAAAAGTAACTCTGTTCTGTCTTTTATGTTTTAATATTTATTATAACTGCTTATGTTGTTTCCACTTTCACATTTTTATCCCAAAAGACAATTTTTAAAATATTGTTTGTGCTGTAAACACAAAATCTTGAAGCAGCAGTAATGACAGAATATACAGCATCTTGACAATTCAGTTGTTTTTATTGTTAACAACATTGTTATGTGTGGTTTTCTAATTTGATGCCAATTCTTTTCTAGAGCATTTGTATATTTAAGTCAAAATAATTATGGTGATGCGCATAGCTCATTTTCTGAAGTTCTGAGAATTGATCCTACTAATCCTGTGGTATGTACTATTTGTATTGCTTTATGTTTTAACATGATCCAGCATACAGTATATTTGTAATATAATTAAATACCTTTTGAGTTCCTTAAATATAAGAAAACTCATTGTTTAGGTTGCAGCACATGTTAACTCTTCCAAAATTAACAAAGCCGTCTTCTGAGACAAACAGCAAGCCAAGTTCTACTACATTGCAATTTTTAATACTTTGTTTTTGTTCAGGTCAGCCAAAAATTCAGATTTTGACTTTTGTAATACAGTGCTTTATTTTTAAACACATGACACACAAATAATCTCTTCACATTGAAGTTGTAACATAAAGTTTTTTAGATTACAACAACAATTCATGATTACTGTGCAATGATGCCGAAGATTTCTTGTAAAATTATGAGCTTTAAAATTGATGTATCAATTAGAGTTTGTTTCAGAGAATATAAAGGAAAAAATGCTATAACCTGACTTTAAAGTAGCTAGCCATATACCCTACCAGGAAATTATGTAATCACTAAGAGTATTAAAAAGCTGACTGAATAAGAACACAACTTTCGTACAGGACCGAGATGGACTGGGTAATGAGGAGACACACACAGTAAGGGATGTTGCAAAGTGACTTTTGCTTTTTATTTTAAATCATTCAAATAAATCAACATGCCCAAGTAAAACTGCAGTGCAGGATCTTCCAATAAATAATCCAAATTAATGTTCTATAAAAGCAGTGTTTGGGAACATTAAAATTCCATAAATAAATATTCTATAAATAGGCTAAAATCAAATGTTAAAACCACAGTCAGGATCTATTCATAAAAACTATCATGAGCCTTGGTTCATCCCTCTAAATTCGACATATACTCTGTTCACCCCTTCAGATGTCCACCTGCAAGATTCATCCTTCAATGTGGCTCAGGTTCCTGCCACAATCTTTATGCATTCACTGGGAAAATCCAAGACCCCCGCTGCCTTCTCCCTTCACCATTACTCACCATGCAGTGGTTGGTCGCTTCTGCTCCAATCCAGCCCTGTGAGTGCCGTTTGCTCACTTGACCCGGGGCCAGTTCTTGATGGCTTGCCTCCACACTGTTGCACCAGTTCTACCACCATCCCACAGCTCTTGATTTCTTCTTTCACATTACCCTCCAGACTCTTCATTTTTCTTTTTCCTTTCTCATTCTCACTGGGTCTCTCAATCTTCCTACTCAGGCTCCTGTTATATTTGAATGGTGGCAGATGCCTTAATTACAATCTTCAGAGCGTTAGTAAAGGAAATCAGCTGGAGTAGCAACTCTGCACGTTAATATGCCATCAGACAATTTCACCATCAACATCCTATGGCTGCTCAGCCATACTACCTTGCACATATACGCACATCCCGAGCCTGAGCACATTGTTTTTACTTAAAACATGCACATTGGCACAGACCCCTAAATAAACTTTAGCACAAGGAGTCATTAATGCAAATATGGACTCTTATGCTCAACAGAGGACAGTTTTTATATTTGCTAATTATTCCTGACAAAAATGACCTAGGAACATTTAGAGACTCTAGTTACTTGGGATTTCTGAAGACAAACCCATGCCCATACAAACATCACACCGGCAACAAGCAGGTGTGGGACCTGAGCCCTGGATTCTGATTCTGAACTGACAATGCTGAGTATTGAGGCCACTTGTTGCCCTGAGACACAAAACTTAATAAAACATTAATATGCAAACTGATTGTTCAAATGTCTTTACAGTGTTATGCATTTACATAATCTCATGAATTTTTTAGAGCGTTTTTTTTTTTTCTTGAAAGATCTTTTTCATATTTAAAAAAATTGAAATTGCCAATATTCAAAAGTCCTAAGCAACACCCAATCATTTTCTGTTAGTGTACATAAAATTTGATCTGGCAACATCTGTAGACTTTCTGAGTTTATTTGAAACGTTTTTTGGTTGTGGCACTAAATGTCTAATGTGGCTTCTTTTTTTCTTAAATTTTCTTTTTGGTTTCATAATGCAGAATTTAATATAAAGAGTAAAGTTTTTTGTTTGTGGTTGTAGAGAAAAGCCAAGCAAAATGACACCTTTTATTGGCTAACTAAAAAGATTACAATATGCAAGCTTTTTTTGTGTCATTTGTGATGTGAGTACAGTGATCCCTCCTCAATCGCGGGGGTTGCGTTCCAGAACCCCCCGCGAAAGGTGAAAATCCGCAAAGTTAAAACCATATGTTTATAAGGTTATTTTTATATTGTCACGCTTGGGTCACAGATTTGCACAGAAACACAGGAGGTTGTAGAGAGACAGGAACTTTATTCAAACACTGCAAACAAAACATTTGTCTCTTTTTCAAAAGTTTAAACGTGCTCCATGACAAGACAGAGATGACAGTTCTGTCTCACAATTAAAAGAATGCAAACATATCTTTCTCGTCAAAGGAGCACGCGTCAGGAGCAGAGAATGTCAGAGAGAGAGAGAGAAAAAAGCAAACAATCAAAAACCGACTGGTGCTGTTCGAGCTTTTAAGTATGCAAAGCACCTTGTGGGAAGCATGTCACTTGACAAAGCAGCTGCAAGGAAGCCCAGCAAGAAAGTGAGCAATGTGAAGGTAGTCTTTCAGCATTTTTTAGACAAGCGTCTGTATCCTCTAGAGGTGCGAACAGCTCACCTGCTCAAACCCCCTCCGTCAGGAGCAGAGAATGTCAGAGCAAGAGAGAGAGCGATGAAAAGCAAACAATCAAAAATCAATAGGTGCTGTTTGGGCTTTTAAGTATGCAAAGCACTGTGCAGGAAGCATATCGCGCAGCAAAGCAGCCACAAGTAAGCCCAGCAAGGAATGGAGTAATGTGAAGGTAGACTTTCAGCATTTTTTAGACAAGCGTCTGTATCCTCTAGAGGTGCGAACAGCTCACCTGCTCAAACCCCCTCCGTCAGGAGCAGAGAATGTCAGAGCAAGTGAGAGTGTGATGAAAAGCAAACAATCAATAAGTGCTGTTTGGGCTTTTAAGTATGCAAAGCACCGTGCAGGAAGCATATCGCGCAACAAAGCAGCCACAAGTAAGCCCAGCAAGGAATGGAGTAATGTGAAGGTAGTCTTTCAGCGTTTTTTGAGGAGCGTCCGTATCCTCTAGGGGTGCAAACAACCCCCCTGCTCACAATATATTTGAGGAGTTTTATTTAATATGTAATGCGTGCTCTGATTGGATAGCTTCTCAGCCATCTGCCAATAGCGACCCTTGTATGAAATCGACTGGGCAAACCAACTGAGGAAGCATGTACCAGAAATTAAAAGACCCATTGTCCACTGAAATCCACGAACCGGTGAAAAATCCGCGATATATATTTAAATGTGCTTACATATAAAATCCGCGATAGAGTGAAGCCACGAAAGTCGAAGCGTGATATAGCGAGGGATTACTGTATTGTATGTAAAATTGAAAATTAAACCACACAAACTTTAATTTTATGGATGGATGAAGTATCAGCTTTAAGTTGAAAAGTTTAAAGCTCACATCAACAACATTTATTTATATAGCACATTTTCATACAAATAATGTTGCTCAAAGTGCTTTACAAAATGAAGAAAGAAATAAAGAAAAATATAAAAATAAGGCAATAGGTGAAAATAAAAATAAGGCAATTAGGCAATACTAAGTACCAAAGAATAAAGTAATTCCAGGAGGACAGAAAAAGTTAAACAAAAATAAAAAAATTCCAGAGGGCTCGAGAAAAAAAACTAAATCTGCAGGGGGTTCCAAGGCCATGAGACCACCCAGCCCCCACTGGGCATTCTACCTAACATAAATGATCTCAATCTGTCCTTATGGTTTTCAGGCTTCACATGGAAGAATTAGATGATGATGGTCATGTGGACTTCTGGTCTTCAATCCATCAATGTAGGGACTGCACTGTGCTTTGATCAGGTGGTGGTGGCGCAGATCACCACCACAGAAAACCGGAAAAAAACAGCAGAGAAAATAGTGGTTAGTACGGATTTCGGAGCCATGAAAAAAGACGATAATTCAATGCATATACAGAATATCAGGGTTACACTAAAATGAAGCTATGAGAAAGCCATGTTAAAATAATGGGTGTTAGCAGTTTTTTTTAAGTGCTCCACCGTATTAGGCTGGCGAATTTCTATCGGTAAGCTATTACAGATTTTAGGTGCATAACAGCAGAAGGCTGCCTCACCACTTCTTTTAAGTTTAGCTCTTGGAATTATAAGCAGACACTCATTTGAAGATCTAAGGGTGTGATTTGGAGTGTAAGGTGAGAGGCATTCCTAAATATAGGATGGAGCGAGATTATTTAAGGCTTTATAAACCATAAGCAGTACATGGCACAGATTGTGAGAGATCTGCAGTTGGTACAATAATACAGATTAGTATGAAAATGTATTGCATTTCACAGTGTGCAAACATTCGTAAGTATGAGATGTTTCCCTTTTTTTTTAATTAATTGAACAGAAATGAGGCCTGCAAAAAATGCTGTACACATTTTATCCTGTGGTGCAAGACAATTTCTAAGGTAGATTCTACAACCCACTCAACAACTCACACTTTTGTGTTCAAGGAGTCTGGTCTCATTTGTCAGACTCTGATTCTTGAGCAACAGTTCTGATTTCTACTATGCCTAATGTATGACATTAAATAATGCAAAAATGACAGAATCATATTATAATTAAAAATACAATTTCAACAAAACTGAATTTAATTCACTTGGGTAGTATTTTTTATTAATAGCTTTCTTCTTCATGTAACAAAATATGTTCTTTTCTCTTTAGGCAAATAATAACGCTGCAGTTTGCCTGTTGTATTTGGGTAAATTGAAGGAATCTTTGAAGCAGTTGGAAAGTTTAGTTCAACAAGATCCCTCGCATTACCTCCATGAAAGTGTCCTCTTTAACTTAACAACCATGTATGAATTGGAATCCTCTCGCAGCATGCAAAAAAAGCAGGCACTGTTGGAGTCGGTTGCCTGCCGAGAAGGAGACAGCTTTAACATACAGTGTTTGAAGCTTATGTAGGGATTACGTGTGTGTATCTGAAGGACTTGTTCTGTCATTAAAAAGTGGAATGTGGAGAAAATGTATTGTAAATATAGTCAAGAAAATTGTAAAAGAAAACATGTTTAGATTATCTAAGTTTTAGGTTGTGATTTGTAAATATAAATTAATTAAAGAATGTCAAAGTATTGTTTGTTGTTTTTATTTTTGTTATTGATTTGCAGGCATTGAAGTTCTTTCCAATAATTTCTGTCAGTGGAAATTTATAATTTCTTATGTAGTTATAAAGGTAGTGTTATTGATTTTTTTTTTTTTTTCTCAAAATAATAATTACAATAAGTTAGTGTGCTTGAGTACATCACTGTTAGCACTTGTAGACTGCAAGGAGTTTTTCTTTTGTCTTTTCTGGTTTTCTGCAGACAACCCAAAGGCTAGCATGTTAGGTTAATTAGCAACTATAAATTTGCCAAATGTGAGTGTGTATGGGATGTCTGGGTGGCAAGATTATTCTCATTAACAAAAACAGGATGGAAAGTGACTAAAAAGCATTTCATTACTTGAAAGACAAATGAAAAGCAAAAACTAAATTTAAAGTAAATCCATATACTCAAAAATGAACTGAAATTTAATTTTAATGGTTAGAAAGGAAAATGTGTTCTTTCTATTTATTCTTTAGTAAATTGCCAGGGGGTGGGTGCATCTCCTTTTTTGTTGACTACATACATAGCATAACTGTATGAAGCTGTCAGGTTGTGGAAGCAAAATATAAAAAAGGACCTGACAAATGTAAAAGCACAGTTAAATCTCTGTCACAAAGATATGAAGAGGCTGAGTACCACAATGTGAAAAAACAGAAACCTAAACTAAAGGCTACATTGGTCAATGAAATTTAACTTCATGTCTACAGATAGTTGACCCATTGAACCCAAAAAGAGAGAGCCAGTGTACACAGGAATCATTATTTCCTAAATCAGAAGTATCCAGCAGGTTGTATGAATGTCTTCATAAGGTACTGTGAAGTACTTCATTCAAATTGCAAAATGTCTAGTGATGTCAAAGTTAAAAAAAAATATTCTGAAAGTACAAAATATTCTTAAAATAAGTCTATAAAGGCGGCTTCTGCAAAAAGAGGCTCATTGTGTCACAGGAATTTTCCATGGTTCTACAATATTGAAATCATTTTTCAAGCTAAATGAAAAACTAAAGAGAAACAATTCTATTAAAACCTAATTGATGAAAATCACCAATAACCAAATAACCTGAGTGTGTGGAGTGGCTCTCTAAACAGGATTGATTCTTGCCCTTCACCCAGTGCTGGCAGAGTAATTTCTGGCCTCCTCCCATATGAAGTATGACTGGCAATGATTAGACAGACATTTAGCCATTAGTCATACTGAAGGCACAACCAACCATCACCTTACATAATACATCAACCTGAAAACATCTGTCACCAGTATCTAGTGCCTGATGTTCATGATTCTTAAACAATACTACGAGAAGTGCAGGATTTCGTTCAAGCATGTGTCCTCAAGAACCAGCTGCAAGGACTGCTTAGGCTTGTTTTGAATTTTGTGCAACTTGCCTAATAAACTTTTAAATTGTGTATTACAATTTCATCCATCTATTGCTTCCCAAGATCTCATTGTATGATTTGGGCCATTTTCAAACCACTTTCACCTAAGATATCAGTTTTATCAAATTTTATTACTGTCTTATTGTTAGCTACCATTCCCCTTCTCCAGTCCCAGATGTTCCTCAAACACTGGCCTCTCTTACTCCCGCCTTTGTTCTAAGCTTTCATGCCAGCTTTACACTGCAGCTGACCCACTGAATCTATCTGTGGTAGCATCATACAAGAGACAGATCAAGACCAGACTTAATCATGTGGTACTAACAGGAGATAATCCTCCGGTCTAAGTGCTATCTCAGTGAATAGTGGAACAAGAGCAGTCCCAAGTTTAACTAATATGCAGCTAATCTTGTTTTGGTTTCATGCTTCTCTGTTTTCTCAAGCAGCTATCTGTCAGTTGATGGTGAAGCACCGTCATTTAATGTCTAGCTCTCTCTCAATGATGTGCTGATACACATTCATCTTGATTTAAAGGGACAGAGCACAAGGAAAAAGTGTGTCCTCATTTTAACATATTAAAAAATAATTTTAATTGTTAAGCTACATTAGATCAAAATGAGTCTCGTTAACGTTATTGTAAACATTGTTCACAGTAAGTGTATGAAAGATCCTGAAATTCTTTTACAGAAATTAAAGATGAAAAGAGGTACACATTAGTAGAATCACATCTGAAGAATAACTGTCTCTCTGCAACTTAAAGTATTTCATTTATGTAGATAATACAGAAGAGTTTATACTTATTGTTCATTATCCATCCATCCTTTACTAAAAGACGCATTAATCCAACAGTCAACAAAGTGCATGAAATACCTAGTCAAGATTTGGGACAATATCATAAAAGTATTACTTATCACAGGACAAACTTCACAGAAGAGCACAATTTCTGTATAATTTTTACTGCATTGTTAGAGATCTCATAGCAGATCTGGAGGATTCACAGAAAGATATCTATAGAAGAAACTGGCAGTATCTTTTAATGCACACTTGTCGAACCAGCACTTGAGTGCTTCCTTAAATAGGGACACCAACTCAGCGTCTTTTTACTGAAGATTAATGGTTAAATGTATGTTGATCGTATTTTTCTAGTTTCTTATATTACATAATTGAAACGAGAGATGCACTGAAATATTTATATCTGTGGCACTGAGTTAAATGTATGATTCAGTATCAAATATAAATATACAGTAAAATATGGATTCCTTACTTTTAATGGTATATAAGTGTTTTTTCATGTCAGTAAAAGTCTGTCTGGTGCATGCAGAATTCATTTTGTAACATTATGCATTTTACAGTCATGGCCAAAAGTTTTGAGAATGATACAAGTATTAGTTTTCACAAAGTGTGCTGCCTCAGTGTTTTTAGATCCTTTTGTCAGATGTTTCTATGGTATACGGAAGTATAATTACAAGCATTTCATAAGTTTCAAGGCTTTTATTGACAATTACATTGTTTATGCAAAGAGTCAATATTTGCAGTGTTGACCCTTCTTTTTCAAGACCTCTGCAATTCGCCCTGGCATGCTGTAAATCAACCTCTGGGCCAAATCCTGACTGATGGCAGCCCATTCTTGGCATAATCAGTGCTTGGAGTTTGTCATGATATGTACGTTTTTGTTTGTCCACCCACCTCTTGAGGATTGACCACAAGGTCTCAATGGGATTAAGGTCTGGGGAGTTTCCTGGCCATGGACCCAAAATTTCAATATTTTGTTCCCCGAGCCACTTAGTTATCAATTTTGCCTTATGGAACGGTGCTCCATCATACTGGAAAAGTCTGTTAAACCTGTTTATGATTTGGTCTAAGTTAGCAACTTCACTTAGGCTTAGTATCATAATTTGCTAGTCCGCAGCTCAGGGGCACAATGCAAGAGCACTAAACCCAAAAGATGACCTTGTTACCGTAAATATGTACTAAAACCAGATCAGCATGGAATCATCTGAAGCTGAAAGCACCCTGCAACTGCCCCACTATGCCTCTGACCAAGTAGCAGCTTTAAACTTCATCCCAGAGTCACATCCAGTCAATCCCTGAAATCACTTTGAGTGAGAAGTGAGCCTGCATTTGTTCCAAAGACACACATTAAGAAGTCTTTTTAGCAACCCCTGGTGTTTCTAAACCTCTGAGAACTCATCAGTCCATTTCAGGTTTCTCTGCCTGCTTCTGTGCTGCCTACTCTGTTAAAGAATTAGCACCATCCCATACATATGTAGGTGTGTGCACTTTAGCAGCCAGTAGGTGCTTCAATGTCTTGCCTGACATCCCTGCCCTCACTATTTCTGTAAGAGGAAGATCAGGTGCCCCAAGCAGAGGCCATAGCAACCATATAGGATGCGTCACACTCTAGCTGTCCTGTATGTCCCTTCCTTCCCTGTCCTAGTGGCTTTTTGTGGGACTTGCCCCACCTACGCTGTGTCAACCTGGCCATGCCTTTGCCTCAGCAACTGCTTGCCAGCTGGGAACCCCTTCATAAAATAATGTCATCATGCTTGAGAGGCCAAGACAAATTATAATTTTTTTACAGATTCATTAATTGCTCTGTATGGTTTCCTTGACAACAGCACATACAAAACATTAACACCATTGAAAAATAGCACTGAAGTGAGACTATTTACAAAACGCCGAAACACTTTTTATGATAAGGATGGTGGGAAGGAGGGCCTGCTGCACTAACACATTTTTTAAAGGAAAGAATGCCAAGATTTGGACCGTCTGACAGCATGAATTTGGCAGAATATGACATTTTTTAAGCATTATAATAAGCTTCACCATAAAATACATGTGATGCAGAACTGTACAAAAATTATCTTTTTTCCGTTGCATGTGTTTATGAAGGTATAAGTGGCAAAGCAGGTACCAACTTTGGATAACAGGACAGTTTATTGTTGGGCTCACTCACTTGTACCAGACAACCTTTGTAGTGCTGCCTCTTGCTTTAATAAAAGCAAAGTTAAGTAGATGATTCAAATGTTATTTGTGTATCACAGGTTAAATATTTCAATGTATAAAACTCATCATTTGAACTCTGAATTCGGCCACATTTAGGACATACATTCAAGATCTATTCCTCTATTTCTGATGGCCCTGTAATACAATTTCAGGGGTGTAATGAACCAGAGCCTATCCCAAGACTGATTCCAATGCAGCCCTGTTTGTCCAAGGTCAGGATTTCCAGTTTGGTATGTCACCCTTCTCTGTGGATCCACTCAAAGCTGCAAAAAGTATACTGGTCATGTCATATACAGTATTAACCCACTGTGGTAGATGGCTGGGGATTCAGCCCAGCCGGGACGCCTAGAAGGACTGGGAGAGGGACAATACCTCCCCCGGGCCACGAGAGGGCAGTCGCCCTGCTCTGCATGGGGGCCACAGGAACAGAGCTTGGAAGCTCATTCCTATTAGGGCCCATAGTCACCTCAAGGGGGCACCCGGATAATTATGGAGCCCTGGTGTGCCGGAAGAGTCAAGATATGCCCGGAGTGCTTCTGGGTACAAGGGCAACATTTCCGCCACAACAGGAAGTGCTGCCGGAAGATCATCAGGGAGCACATCCGGGTGAACTATAAAAGAGGCCGTCTCATTCCATTCAGGGAGCCGGAGTCGGGTGGAAGAGGACTGAGCTTGCAGGAGACAAGTGGAGGTGGTGAAGAAAAGAAAGACGTAAAAGATAACTGAGTTTATTGTGCTGGTTTGTGTACTGTGTGTGCAGGAAACGAAAATAAATTGTGTGTGTTGTGGACATCTGGTGTCGTGTCTGTCTGTGTCCGGGGCATCTTTTACACCACTTATTCCAGAACAGTGTCGCAGGGGGCGATGACTGGGGCTGGAGCCTATTCCAACTAGCACAGGGCCCAAGGCAGGAACAAACCCCGGACACCCTTAAAGGAATATTCCACCCAAAAATTATATATTTTTTAAATAGAATTGAGAAACATGTTTTAAGGTGTTAACTTGCTGTTTTTAGAGGGCTTAAATAAATACATACTATTTTGTATTGAATCCTATGTGAGATTTAGCTCTCTATATGAAAGAAAAGGATTGATTCTCACTAACCATAAAGAACACTGCATGTTGTGTGACACCATGGCGGCTGGTTATTTAAGACAGAGCTGAATGTTTAAAGAAATAATTCATCCAAAAATTATATCTTTTAATATTGTATTTACCCCATGTAGCCAGTAGTGATAAAAAATCTTTAATCTCATGTTTTCATGGACACTGGATCACAAGAAAATGTTTCCAAATTCCATTTCAGAGTTAGACATTGGGTGGAATAACACATGACATCTAATAAGAGGTATATGTTCTTAAAAATTAGAAGTAGTAAGTATTAGCAGTAGTATTGTCACATGTAAAGAGTACAGCTATGCTAAGCTGGCACCCAGAAACGGGTGTTCTTCATGACCTCCAACACTAAACCACAGGCTCACTACAGAAAACAGTCAAGTGCAGTTTCCAAATTAGGTTCTAAGCATCGTGTCCTTGGTTTGTTTTGTTTCACCCTAAAGTAATTCACTTAGTCACAGGGTTTTTATACTGAAAATGCCAAGATTGAATGGACTGTTAATGATTCTTGAATGAATACTGTATACAAATAAGCCAAGTCCTCTAAGCTGTAAATATCCTATTTTATATAAACCTTTTCTTCTAAGGAATGATTGCTGTTAATGTCTACAAAAAATATACAGCCATTTAAACATTCTCAGGTTTGTTTTCTGTTTTCTATTTACAGTTATTGTATGTTTACATTTCATTTCTGTCATTTGGCGCTATACAATTTTCAGAGAATTTGTTCCAATTTAGTTGCCCAACTTAGACTGTTGAAAATCTACTATTTAAAATACAGCACTCCACATCATTTCCTGGACCCAGAACCCAGAAATGACATGATTTCAAGCCATCAATCCCCTGAACAGCAGAACAAAAACAAAAAGATATGGAGATATGATTGCCCAACACTACTGTCCTACTAGCCATCAGCACTGATGTAGACTATACCACACTATAGTGAATGAAAGAGGAAATTGATTATTATAAGTTAGAGAGACACCAATATTTACAATATCTCAATACAAACTTAAAAATAAAACACCTTAGACGCAGACAATAATTGTTCCTTGGGTTCTTGAATAAATGTCTCTTAAATGTCCTAAGTAAAATTCAACACATAAATATGTAAAATGGAGAATAAAAAAGCAAGCAGTTCAATCATCTGGCTTGATGGTGAAGTCACAACAGCCCACCACTGTGCAACCTTATTGGTGGATCATCTTCAAAAGAAATAATCCAAAATTTTAAAAAATCCTGGTTATCTGGTTGTGTAAATCTGTACTCCCATCCTTATTGATAGTGGGTTCAACATGTACCAAGATCACAAAGTCCTCCAGAGTGTAGTGAAGGCAGCATAAATTATTACCAGCATCCAGCTGAACTTTTAAAGGCAAAATGTGTAATTAAACACCACAGCCATCGTACGCAGTTTTCTCACTCCTTCCTGCTGGCAAATGGTTCAGGACTGTTGGCAATGTCACTAGTCAATTCAAATTTTCTATACACAGGTCATAAAGTTACAGCAAATCATAATAACAAATATTGTAATACAGTGGAACCTCTAGATACGAGTTTAATTCGTTCCAGCACTGAGCTTGTATAGCGAATTTCTCGTATCTAGAACAAACGTCCCCATTGAAAATAATGGAAATCCAGTTAATCCGTTCCGCATCCCAAATATATTAACATAAAAATCATTTTTCCTAACAAATAACACTGATAAATTATATATACTGTAGTCTACCTTTAATAAATAACACTGGTAAATAATATAACTGATTATTAAAAGAATCAAAACAGGTGTCCAAAGTGCAGTAGAGCATTCAATAAATCTTTAAATAAATAATCCTTAAAACAGTTGTGAAGTGGAGGTTTAAAGTACATAAGAATAACAATCCTTTAGCACGAGGTTAAAACGTCAACAGGAAGCAGTCTTCAAAAAACAGATGACAATCCCCGGTGCTTCTTCTCTGTTAGCGTCTCACCTGCTTCTCCCATGCGGGCTCTGCAACAGGCGAGACACTTAATGCAGCTGACCTTCTCTACACCGTCCTGCTTCAGCTGTTTGGCTCGCCTGTTCAGCTACACGCGAGCCTGTACTCGCTCGCTCTCTCGCACCAACTTCCTACTGCTGCGGATTCCTGCCTCCTCCTGCAACCTCCGTTCTCTCTCCTCTCTTTTCTTTTACTTCTTCTCCCCCATAACCAGCTCGCGCTTCTCTATATATGCGGGGAAGACATGGCAGCTGCTAGGGTTACCACTTTTAATACAAAAAAATAAGGGACGCATACGTATTGATTCAAAACGGGACGCGCAATTTTGTTCTCAAATACTGGACGATTCCGTATATTAAAGGACGGGTGGCAACCCTGCCCAGCCCATCAGCCACAGGACAAATCATGGATGTGGGCAGTTTCCCACCTGTGCACTTAGGTGAGAAACGCAGACACCGCAGATCGCCCTGCGGCTCGCTACAGCTACCACGCCCCCTCGCTAATCCGCGAGCTATACCCACAGCCTGGATCGTGGCTCGTTACGTGAGCCAATGCTCGTATTTAGATCTGAATTTTTCGCTCATACTTTCCTCGTATTTTGAATTTCTCGTATACAGAGGTGATCGTATCTCGAGGTTCCACTGTATAACAAACACTATATATGTTGTAATAAGAAAGTTGAACAATTAAGGTTTTGGGGCACCTTGCGGCCAACCCTGTATGATGGAACAATGATTTTAAACAAAATGCATGTTAAATGCAAAACTAATCTTCCATTCAGTTCAGATTGACTGCCCAAGATGGCGGCTCTTCCAGTTATAAGGCTTTTTGGGAGGAAGAGGCGGGTCCAGGTGGACAGACCCTGGAAGTGACGTCGGAGGTTGAAAGCTTTCAATTTTCCTTTCTGCAACAGGAGGAAAAGAGAGGCTGTTAGCGCACAATGCCATTTCCTGTCTTGACGGACAATTACCATCACCCAATCCTTTAAGCTGTCTCCTATGTGCATGGCAGTACCCCACACTTAGCCCTACATTTTTAACTTCTGTTGACCCAAAGAAACATTTTCTATGGTTTATTTTTAGCCCGGCTTTACTTAGTGCTAGGAGTACCATATGTACCTGTTGTACATGATCCTCCGATGTCCTGGAATAGATGACGACATCATCCAGGTAGGCGACATTGTAGGTTTGGTGGAGACAAACCGCTCTATCCCCTAGACGCTGGAAAGTTGCTGGTGCCCCGTGCAAACCACATGGGAGAATATTATACTGCCAATGAACACTAGGGGTACTGAACATGGTCTTTTACTTCAGGATTCCATTAAGGGAATTTGCCAGTACCCTTTTGTAATGTAAAATGTGGTCAAGTACTAAGCTATCTGAAGCCACTCAAGGAGTTCTTCCACTCGCAGCACTGGGTAAGCGTGAAATCATTAAACTTGATTTAATCAACGAAAGTTGTTGCAAAAGTGACAACTCCCTCTGGTTTTGGGACAAGAATGATAAGGCTGGACCAGGGACTAAATCTTTTCTCAATGACACCAGCATGCATCTGATCTCAAGTTCAACTTCAACTTGTTTGGCTTCTGGGAAGTGGTACGGGTCTTGTCAGACAACAACCCCAGGCTCCGTAACAATGTTGTACACAATCAGGAAAGTTCTTCCGGGTCATTCATTCACGACTTCTGGGACAGACAACATAGATTTTTCAAGCTCTCGTCATTGCTCAGTGGACACATCTGTACCAAAATTAAGATTAGTTTGAGTGAAGAAGGAGCAAGGTTGTCTGGAGTAGAGATCAGGGGCAACAATTTTGAATGGGAAGTGGGAATGAGGACCATGAGATGATCTCCAGGGTGGAACTCATGGAGTGTGGTACCATGATTATAATAATGAGCCTGGGCTGACTGTACACACACAATATTTTCTTTTAGAATGGGTCTGATTTTTGCAAATCTATCACGTAACTGCTCAATATATTCCAGAATATTAGTGAAAGGGATTGCCTCCTCATCCCAACCTTCTTTTAAAATATCCAAAATTCCTCAGAATTGCCGTCCATATATCCGTTTGAAAGGTGAAAAACCCATGGAGGCTCATGGGACCTCCTGATAGGCAAACAGCACGAGACAGAATAACTGATCCCAGTTCTGCCCAGCCTTGCTGACTACCTTGCATAACATTTGCTTGAGCATCTGATTAAACTGCTCCATCAAACCATGTTTGAGGATGATATAATTAGGCCCGTTAATATTTGGACAGTGACACAATTTTCATAATTTTGGCTCTATACACCACCACAATGAACTTGAAATGAAGAAATAATTGCATATTTGAAGTGTAGGCTGGTCCTGCGGTGGGTTGGCACCCTGCCCAGGATTGGTTCCTGCCTTGTGCCCTGTGTTGGCTGGGATTGGCTCCAGCAGACCCCCGTGACCCTGTGTTCGGATTCAGCGGGTTAGAAAATGGATGGATGGATGGAAGTGTAGGCTGTTAGAATTAATTCAAAGGGTTTAAAAGAAATATTGTATGTGCCCTTTAGGAGTGACAGCCATTTTCATACATGGTTCCCCGATTTTCAGTGGCTCAAAAGTATTTGGACAATTGAATGACAAGCTTATTCCATAGCCAAGTGTTAGCAGCTCCTTCATTCTTTCATTAAGTATTAAGAAATAAAAAGGCCTTAAGTTGATTCCAAGTGTGGAACTTGCATTTGGAAGCTGAGAAGAGTATGGAGAAGAGAAGGAACGGCATATGATCTGAAGCACACCACATCATCTGTTAAACATGGTGGAGGTAGTGTTATGGCATGTGCATATGTGACTGCCAATAGAATTGGGTCACTGGTGTTTATTGATGAAATGACTGCTGACAAACTTTGCAGGATGACTTCTGAAGTGTGCAGGGCTATATACTGTCTGCTCCACAAAACTGATAGCATGACGCTTCATAGTACAGATGGACAATCAGCCAAAACATACTATGACAGCACACCAAGTGCTTTTCAAGGCAAAGAAGCGGAAAATTCTTCAATGACCAAGTCAATCAATTGACCTCAACCCAAGTGGACATGCATTTCACTTGCTGAAGACATCAGTAGGGTGGAAACACAACACTTGGAGAAGGCCATGTGTTGCAGACTTCAGGTAGTCATTGACTGCAAAGGATTTTCAACCAAGTATTAAAAAAATGATCATTATATTCAAGATTGTATTAGTTTGTCCAAATACTTTTGAGCCTCTGAAAATGGGGGGGTCCATGTAAAAAATGCATGTATTTACTAAATGGCTAATACACTGTTTTTGTTAAACAATTTAAATTAAAACTACAAGTCTACACTTCAATCACACATTTTAAATCCATTGTGGTGGCACACACAAACAAAATTATGAAAATTGTATCACTGTCCAAATGCTTATGGGCCTAACTGTATGCTTGTGTCTCTAAATGCCTAATCTTGAGTAATGTGACAACTTCCTTGAACATTTCCGAGGTAAAAGGTGTTCCTTGGTCTATTAGGACTACTTTAAGGATACCGACCATGCAAAGACCCTTATGAGTTCTTGTGTGATACCTTTTGAATTTGCCACTCTCAATGGGATGACTTCCAGATAGTGTGTAGCATAATCCACCATTACTAATATGTACTTGTGTCCTCTGACAGAGGGTTCAAGGGAATGTCAATGAGCAGGACAAGAATGAGAAGAGCACAGTCCTTCCTAGGAATCTGCCTCAATTGACACTCCAGGCAAGAAGCACAAAAGCAATGGACTTCCTCATTATTTCCTGGCCAATAAAATCGGAGTTTGGTCCTTTCTAAAGATTTTTCGGTTCTCAAGAGGTTCAGCTCGCAAACCTGCCAACATAAAAAGTCAATTTGCTGCAGTGTCTAGTTTTCCTAATGTAACTTGAGCACTTTACTGCACTCATATTGCAATAAGGGTACCTAGAAAGAAGGAAGCTGCTTTTCTTAACTGTAAGCAGTTACATTCCATTAATGCACAAGTCATACAAAATGTGACTGGTAAACACTGAGTCTCAGCAGCCTGGGCCAGCCTGTGATTCACTTATTTTGAAGCAAAGTAGCTTTGACATATGTGATGGTGCTGTTCATGGTGGCTGGTTTGTCGGTAAGGTAACTGGATGAGTCCTCAGTGTTTAACATGGGCTGTGCTATTCTTTGTAACAGCAATCACATCATTACATGTGTCAGAATAGTGGCTACCCACTCAGACAATGGTGCCTTATGCCTTTCCTCTGCCCCCAGAGCACAGAGGAGTGATGGGGTCTTGATATGTCAGGGGGCGCTGCTCTAGAAGACAAGGAAGTTCAGCACCATCATGGTTGCATATGTATGAGGTTGATTAGCATGCTCCATATGTCGATGTTTCAGGACAGTGCTCGCATACACATACAGTATATACTAGGTGATTGTTATTTATAGAATAGAATAGAAAGCCTTTATTGTCATTGTAAAAAATTACAATGAAAATAATACACACAAGATGAACAACATAAAATTAATAAATATTGAAAAAAGTTATTGCATTAAATGATATTGCACATTTACCCAGTTTAAAGAGAACAGTATATTTTACATAAAATACATACTTAAAAAGAAATTAGATCAAAAATGGAACCTGTACAATAAATAATAAATAATACCATTTCACTGAGGAGTAGCTGCACGAGAGCAACAGCAGCAGAATGTATTTCTATTTCCCAGCACTGACCAAAAATTTTTTAGCCTGCCTTAATTTGCTTATTTTTGTTCAATGTATTTATGGCCATTGGAAAGAAACTTTATGAATCAATTGGTCTGTCCTTTCAAAGATCTATAACGCTGACCAGAGGGTAACAATTCAGACAGGTGGTGACCAGGGTGTGAAGGATCCTTAATAATATTTGTGGCTCTGGTGAGATAGCGAGAGCAGGCAATGTCTTCCAGGGAGGGCAAAAAGCAGCCTGTGACTCTCTGTGCTGAGTTTATGACTGACTCTCTGGAGAGCCTTCTTGTCTTTTGCCGTGTATATATTATGCCAGGATGCTCTTGATGGTTGAACGATAAAAAGCCATCAATAGTTTTTGCTCCGAGATTCCAGTCTCCAGTCTCTGTTGTGCTTTTTTGACCATTGCTGTGGTGTTCTCAGAAGAGGAAAGGATCTCAGAGATGTGGGTTCCCAGGAATTTGAAGATGTACACCCTTTTCACATAGTCTGTTGATTCAGAGAGGAACGGAACTGGTAAATTGTGTAGAATTATGCATATACTAAAGGTTTTAAAAATCCTATTATATATATATATATATATATATATATATATATATATATATATATATATATATATATATATAGATATATATACATATACATATATTTTTTTTTTTTTTTTTTTTTTTTTGGTGTGAGCATTTTCCTGTTTTTTCAGCATGCACATGCTTTGCCTGTTTTAATTCATGCAAAGCTGTATAAATGTGGCCCCCGGAAGGCCACAGTAGCTACAGGTTTTCACTTCAACCAGTTTCTTAATTAAGACCCATTTAGTTTTTGCTAAAGCAATATGTTTTTTTTGGGGTTTCATTTTAGTTAATTCACTTGTTATGATTCAGAAACCGTAACTGCTTATTTTAGTGTTAAGCAGGTGCTTTTAGGTTTTAATTGTTTCCTGCTTTCTCAGCCAGCCACAGTTAGTAACAAAATGCAAATAACAAAGAAACCACCAGCTCTCCAGATAACTTCTATTTACAGTGGTGAACGTGCATCATGAAATTTCTGTGTTAATAAAATGTTTTGAAATAAATGAGAGAGAAAAGGGGAGGATCATGAAGTGCAAATCTGTTCCAGTCCACAAATCATATAGATAATGTTCTCAGAAAGGAAACTCAACGATTTAATCAAAATTTGTCTTAGATGAATGAAAACACTAATGAGCCACATGTGGATTATATGCTAACTGAGTATTTAATTAAAGTTAAGTATTTTATGTGTCAGGATTTCTTTTTGTGGCTTTGATGTTGTACTGTACTGTAGCTTTCCACAGTGTAATTGTCAGCCCTGAACTTGGTCCATTTGTGGATGCTCCCTGCTGTTTACAGAGTTTAAAGATTTGCACACAGCAAGACTTTTGAAAGCTTTTTTTTATTTTAACTATTATCATATGATTGATCCTTTATTTTTCAATAACATATTCTTAGTATCTCACTTGGAAAAAAGATTGATGCGATGTGTTTTCATTTCAGCTGTCATATAGACAAAAGCTGACATTTCAATAGATGTGTAGACTTTTGTGTATCCTATATATATATATATATATATATATATATATATATATATATATATATATATGGTTGAAATAGTTTTACTGTCAAATAATGGAAAGAGTACGCGACACGTGTTTCGCCCTAATTCTGGGCTCATCAGTCGTACACACTCACTGCATCCCCTCTCGGGAATCGAACCTCGAACGTCAGTGCCAGAGGCAAAGCCCCTAACGCTGCACAATGGCGTGTGGTTCGTTCATTTGACAGCATGTATATATGTATATATAGTGCATCCAGAAAGTATTTACAGCGCATCACTTTTTCCACATTTTGTTATGTTACAGTCTTATTCCAAAATGGATTAAATTCATTTTTTTCCTCAGAATTCTACACACAACACCCCATAATGACAACACGAAAAAAGTTTACTTGAGATTTTTGCAAATTTATTAAAAATAAAAAAATTGAAAAAGCACATGTACATAATTATTCACAGCCTTTGCCATGAAGCTCAAAATTGAGCTCAGGTGCATCCTGTTTCCCCTGATCATCCTTGAGATGTTTCTGCAGCTTAATTGGAGTCCACCTGTGGTAAATTCAGTTGATTGGACATGATTTGGAAAGGCACACACCTGTCTATATAAGGTCCCACAGTTGACAGTTCATGTCAGAGCACAAACCAAGCATGAAGTCAAAGGAATTGTCTGTAGACCTCCAAGACAGGATTGTCTTGAGGCACAAATCTGGGGAAGGTTACAGAAAAATTTCTGCTGGTTTGAAGGTCCCAATGAGCACAGTGGCCTCCATCATCCGTAAGTGGAAGAAGTTCGAAACCACCAGGACTCTTGGTAGAGTGGCCAGACGGAAGCCACTCCTTAGTAAAAGGCACATGGCAGCCTGCCTGGAGTTTGCCAAAAGGCACCTGAAGGACTCTCAGACCATGAGAAAGAAAATTCTCTGGTCTGATGAGACAAAGATTGAACTCTTTGGTGTGAATACCAAGCGTCACGTTTGGAGGAAACCAGGCACCGCTCATCACCAGGCCAATACCATCCCTACAGTGAAGCACGGTGGTGGCAGCAGCATCATGCTGTGGGGATGTTTTTCAGCGGCAGGAACTGGGAGACTAGTCAGGATAAAGGGAAAGATGACTGCAGCAATGTACAGAGGCATCCTGGATGAAAACCTGCTCCAGAGCACTCTTGACCTCAGACTGGGGCGACGGTTCATCTTTCAGCAGGACAATGACCCTAAGCACACAGCCAAGATATCAAAGGAGTGGCTTCAGGACAAGAATGTGAATGTCCTTGAGTGGCCCAGCCAGAGCCCAGACTTGAATCCGATTGAACATCTCTGGAGAGATCTTAAAATGGCTGTGCACCGACGCTTCCCATCCAACGTGATGGAGCTTGAGAGGTGCTGCAAAGAGGAATGGGCGAAACTGGCCAAGGATAGGTGTGCCAAGCTTGTGGCATCATATTCAAAACAGCATGAGGCTGTAATTGCTGCCAAAGGTGCATTGACAAAGTATCGAGCAAAGGCTGTGAATACTTATGTACATGTGATTTCTCAGTTTTTTTATTTTTAACAAATTTGCAAAAACCTCCAGTAAACTTTTTTCACGTTGTCATTATGGGGTGTTGTGTGTAGAATTCTGAGGAAAAAAATGAATTGAATCCATTTTGGAATAAGGCTGTAACATAACAAAATGTGGAAAAAGCGATACGCTGTGAATACTTTTCAGATGCACTGTATATATGTATATATATATATATATATATATATATATATAATATTATGTCCTATTCTATTAGTTTTTGCTGCTAATTAACTATTTCCCTTTATTTTAATTGACTTTTCTTGATGCCTGACTGCTGATGCTTCATTTTAGTGGTCTCACTTGCTAAGGTTCCCCACCCTTAATTGCTTATTTCAATCTTAAACAGCTACATTCACTGTTTTAATGGCTCCTTATTAGCAATAAGTTGTAGATGACAAAGCAGTCAGCAGTTCACCATCTAGCTTGTTTCGATTTACATCTGTGTGTTCATCATGCACTGTTTGATTTATTAAAACACTTAATAGAAAATGTGACAAGACAGAAAATTATCCATTTTTGGCATCAAATCATTTTGATGATATCCTTGGAAAGGAAAAAAATCTTACATTGCAGACTAACAAGCCATTAAATTAAATAAGGTCTGAGATTGGAAAGGATTGGTTTATAATTAAGCATTTGGGTTGGAATGAAAACCTGTAGCCACTGTGGCTCTCCAGGACCGACTTTGCCCACCCCTGCTCTAGAGCATTCTTTTCCACATAGTTGTTATGATCTGCGGTGGGCTGGCGCCCTGCCCGGGGTTTGTTTCCTGCCTTGCGCCCTGTGTTGGCTGGGATTGGCTCCAGCAGACCCCTGTCACCCTGTAGTTAGGATATAGCAGGTTGGATAATGGATGGATGGATGTTATGATCATGATAACTTAAATAACTGGTCAATACACTGAGGACAGAGAGTTAACACTATTCTGCATTTGATCAGGCCAGGAAAAAGTAATGGCTACAGAGAAATGATTACATTGTAGATTAGCTAATTTGGGTTGCTAGTGAAAAAAAAGGTTTTAAAGTTATTTGCTATAATAGGGCCATTGGGTTTTGTGTTTATCTCTATCAAATCTCATAGATAGATTGATTTGAATTGGGACAGAAATAGACTGGAGAGACTCAGATGCAAAGATGTGACTGTTACCTTGGAAAATTTGAAAATTAAGCAATAAACTGAAGACACGGATTAAAAATCAATTTTAAACCATTTCCTTATCAAGTTCAGCTTGAATATATAATAGTGTCTTTAAGATCTAAAACGTTAGTGATTTTTGTGTCAAAATCTTTTTAAAAGATTTGAACCTCCGGATTAATTCATTTCTCATTTTTTTCAGTCAAGATTTGCTCAAAGATTTAAAATATTTAATTACTCACATTTTATGTTTTGAAGTACAGTAGTTAATAGATTATTTGATCCTAATTAGGCTTTTTAGGTGAGAAATCTGTCCGCCTGTCTGACCAGCATGACACAACACCCTCCCCCCTTGGACAATATTACTGAAATGTGGCACACTTATTCTTCAAGGAAATTTGTTGAGGAAGTTCGATTTTCATTGAGATATCTCCAACAGATCTCGCTCTACAGAGCTTTAAAATTTTGTGTTTGTTTTTCCTCTTTTTCAAGTCCGCCGGCCTCAGACTGTGTGGGCGGGTAGGAAGTCGTTGTCAGTGGCTGTTTGCGCGTGCGCGCGCGGGATGGCAATTTCTCTCGGCAAGTTGAGAAAAGAGATGGGCGGGGCGCGGGAAATTCTACACATTAGCGAGTTATTTCTGCTTTACGGAGTTTTCACCGGCGGCCGGAATGCAGACAGAAGAGAAGCATTGCATCAGCATCTCACTCTACCGGATGAATTAAGTTGTAACAGGTAAATTAAAGGATTTAAAAGTAAAAACTGTAAAAGTATTAACGCAAAAAACAAAAGGTGAACTAGATGTGAATGTAGAACCATGTGCCATGTAAGTCGCTGTTCACATAACAAATAAATATTTACTTAGTAATTAGTCAGTCATTGTCCAACCCGCTATATCCTAACACAGGGTCACGGGGGTCTGCTGGAGCCAATCCCAGCCAACACAGGGCGCAAGGCAGGAACAAACCCCGGGCAGGGCGCCAGCCCACCGCAGTTACTTAGTACAGTAATTACGTTACACTAAACCAATGTCACAGCTCCATTATGTTCTGTTTATAATGATTCACTATTTTACTGACACTATAATTCACTAGTGTGACCAAATGTCCCGATTTCAAGTTATTTGACCAGATAAATAACTGAAGAATATCAAAATACCGTGGTTTTAACAGGCTGCACATCTAATAAAATATTGTTATGGTGACAAAAGCATTCTCACACTATATTTAGAATATATTCATTAAACTCTAAGGGGCTCAAAAGTCCATAACCACTAACCTCATGTAATAAAGAATAATAACGCGGTCAAAATTCCAACGAGGAAAGCTTCATTAAGTTTGTGTTCAATTTAAACAGCATCACGAGGACGACTAAGAAGGCAAAAAACAGACGGCACTGCCATGTAATTGTTCACGCTTCATGCACTTGTGTGGCCACCTATGCGTTCATTTGTGAAAGTACTTTTTCCGTGGCCTGATCTCTCTCTGATGAAGAGTTGAAGCAGTCATTAAAC
This sequence comes from Erpetoichthys calabaricus, assembly GCF_900747795.2. Lineage (NCBI taxonomy): Eukaryota > Metazoa > Chordata > Cladistia > Polypteriformes > Polypteridae > Erpetoichthys > Erpetoichthys calabaricus. The sequence goes on along the minus strand of NC_041396.2, from coordinate 71,997,279 downwards.
AAACGAATTAGGGCTTTATGCATGGGCACACATGCTATACAAGTGTCAGGGTTTAGAACTTTTTAAAATCTGGACACCCGTTAATTTACCACCTGAGTGCCGCATTCACTTAATATCCATAATGGTCAGCGGCTGTAAATAAAGTTTCACTTTTGTTATTCCCTAACATTTGTCATTACTGAACAGCTTATGCAAGTCCCATTTCATTAAAATTACTACAATATGCTCATACACAGAAGGTATTACAAAAGGGTATTATTTATTTATATGGATTATGCTAATTGGCGCTGTGTGTAAATATGGTGTATTTATGTGTGTGTGAGAGAGTGGTACCTATGATGGACTACAGTCCTGCTCAAGCCTGTTAACCTCTGGCCCCCACAACATTGAAATGAATTGAGAAAAGTTCTACATCTGACCTGCTGAACTCAGTCCATTGAGGGCTACAGTACCTGCACAGTTCGCAAAATGCAACTAAATGTTACTCCATGCATACTTGTTAGTTAATAGTGCTTAACATGTATTATTATTATTATTATTATTACTACATATGAAGCTTATAATGCAAGACAGTAGATATAGAAATTAGAAATATGTAAATATTATTTGTACAAAGAAATGCATATTTTAGTTGTGTGTTATGGTATGTTAAATATGAAATGGAGCTATTTAATTCAAAAGGAAGTCTTGCATTGTCTCAGAAGGGAAATTCACAGTGGGGCAAAAGTTAATTAAAAAGTAGGCAAATCTGAACAACTTGGAGACAATATTTCTGATAAAAAGCAGAATGAAATTTTAAAAGACAGATCATCTTGAAGATAAAGAGAAAGGTCTTAATCTGAGTTATTGTTGCCAAACTGTTGTAAGAATATTATTTTTATTATTACTTATTTTGCATTTAATCATTGTGTCCAGTAGGGGGTGTTGCAGCACCCCAAACACAACATACAGACCCAAATCATCAGTAAAAACGTAAGCTTTATTATTAACAATTACCTTACAAAAGTCTTTTTTATCACTACAGAACTCCACAATTATAAATTCTTTCTCTTCTCCTTCTCTTGCTTCTCCTCCACTTTTCACAGGCGAGTGATGCCTGTCTCCTCTCCAGGATCTGACTCGCCTGTCAGGAGCAGCTCCTTTTATCTTGGACTCTGGAGAATTTATGGTGACAGGGCAAAGCCAGATGGAAGTACTTCCGGGTCAATCTTACGTCCCATAAAACCAAAGAGTACAGCTCCTACCAGTGCCCCTTGGTGGCAACGAAGGACCCCAACAGGGCTATTCTAGAGCACTACAATTCCCAGCATGCCCTTTGGGTGTATCCTGGTGTACATGACTCCAGGTTTGCTGCCACTTAGCAGTTCAGGGGGGCATGTAGCTTGAATACATTGCCTCCCCCTGGTCCTTAATTACACTGGCCTCTTGACCAGGAAATTAATCATGCCCCGTCCTGGACAGGACGCCAGCCCATGCCTGCTGTCTGTTTCATCATGTATCTTTGTATTTTATTATGTGTGCTTTAATAAATGAGCTAAACTCTTTATGATTCATGCATGGAGGGTGTCAACTTGGCAATTTAATGGTATAGTTAACAACAGGTCTGTGAGACATTGACCTACAACAGGTAACCAACACTCTTAAAGTCTCAACACCAGGAGTTAACACCAGAGATCATGGAACTGCAGGATGAACCTTAAGGGCCCTAGGGTCACCATTACCTTTATATCTCTCACCCCTTAGTCTGAAAATGATAGATAACCTAGGTATTCCTCCAGGCTTGGGCCTAGACAACAGATGGATAGACAGATATGTATAAAATGGACTGTGATAGATAGATAGATAGATAGTACTGTACTGTACTGTACTGTAGTGCATGAAAGGCAGTATATTAAACAGACAAGCAGTTAGATGGTTGGATATAGATGAAGGACTGCCAGCATCTATACCCGGCCAGGATGCCTCCTTAATTCTTTCAGGGCTGATGTCGACTTTTGTCCCAGCCACGCAAACACAGCCTTCCGCACATTCTTGGCAAACTGGCAGTCACTGCATGCAGCAACAGATGTTTTATGTTGATTTCTGTGTGAAACCATTGCTTTTCAGAAACTATGTTTTTTGGAAAAAATATTCAGCCCTCAAAGAGTTAAAGGAAGGACAGTTGGAGATGGCTTTTGAAGGTTGCTGTCTTCCCCGACCTGCTACTTGGAAGCTCCCCTTGATTGCAACAGCACCTCTGATTCCCACAGGGCTGTAAGGGTATTACTATTTGTTGGTATTGCCCTGATGGGTTCCTTGGGAGCTGCAGAGCCCTACTTTGGGCTTCAGCCACACCTCGGAACAATTTCAGACCTCCCTAACAAGCCACCTGGAGTGCTCTCGGAGTCAGCTTAAAAAGGAGCCAGCTGCCTCGCTGAGATAAGCCAGAGTCAAGAGGAAGAGGGACGAAGCATACGCCACATAATTATGTATTGATGGGTGAACACTTCCTGAAAGACACAGTTGTCCAAATGGGGTGGGTTTGAGGATATGACTGTAGGTGAATGAAAAGATGGAACTCTGGAGATGGCAACATACAATTGTCCGTGACTCAAAACTGGAGGACCGCCGTCGTGCCTCCACCTCTCAGAGCGAGGGACGGGGCTGGACGGAGCTCGGGCACGGAGGGCGGAACGGGGGGAGAGGGGAAGGATGCCCATTCCGCCCCGTCCGCCCTGGCCCCCCCCGCCATTCTAGTCTGCTGATTTCTTAGTCATCGTTCAGTACACACTGCCTGCTCATGTACCCGCCCCCAACTCCTCACCTGAGTTGCTTTCGTCTGTGTACAGTCCACATGCACCTGTGAGTCACATTGACTGTTCATTTTCCAAACACCACCTCAGTTACTTTCGTCTCTGCTACAGTCCACATGCACCTTTGAGCCATGTTGACTTTTCATTGTTCTTTGCGGTTCCGGCTGCTTTTCTATATATAATCCACCAAGTCACCCGACCATGGTAGTAGCGACAGCGGGTGTGTACAAAGGGTAGGGACTTAATCAGTGAGAGCGTATGACCCGCACTTACTGGGAATTCCTCGTTCGTGGGGAACAATTGCAAGCCCCGGCCTCCATCCCGAATGGGGTTCAACGGCTTACCCACGCCTCTCGGTGCCAGGTAGACACAACGTCGTTCCATTCAGTGTAGCGCGCGTGCAGCACCGGACATCTAAGGGTATCACAGACCTGTTATTGCTCAATCTCACGTGGCTGAAAGTCACTTGTCCCTCTAAGAAGTTGGACACCGACCACTCTTTTGTTGCGTAACTATTTAGCAGGAGGGAGTCTCGTTCGTTATCGGAATTAACCAGACAAATCGCTCCGCCAACTAAGAACGGCCATGCACCACCACCCACAGAATCGAGAAAGAGCTATCAATCTGTCAATCCTCTTCGTGTCCGGGCTGGGTGAGGTTTCCCGTGTTGAGTCAAATTAAGTGAAAGGCTCCATATCTGGTGGTGCCCTTCCGTCAATTCTTTTAAGTTTCAGCTTTGCAACCATACTCCCCCCAGAACCCAAAGACTTTGGTTACCCGGTTGGCTGCCCAGCGGGTCAGGGGAATAACGCCGCCAGATTGCCAGTCGGCATTGTTTATGGTCGGAACTACGACGGTATGTGATCATCTTCGAACCTCCGACTTTCATTCTTGATTAATGAAAACATTCTTGGCAAATGCTTTCACTCTCGCTCGAATTGTTGGTGGGCGGGACTCTGTGAGTTGGCAGGCGTGGCTCTGTCATGCGTGTGCCATGGTTGGCTGCTCAGTGAATTGTTGGTGGGCGTGGCTCTGTGAGTTGTTGGGTGTGGCTCTGTCTTGCGTGCGTGTTGCTTGCCATGGACTTAGTGAATTCTTAGAGTTGGTGGGCATGGCTCTGTGAGTTGTCGTCGTATCCCATGGTCTTAGAGTTGGTGGGCAGGGTGCTGGTAACAGTCAGGCGGGCGTGCGTGCAGGCATTTTCATCCCATGCTCTTAGAGTTGGTGGGCGTGGTTCTCCCATGGTGTTAGATTTGGTGGGCGGGTCTCTGTGAGTTGGCGGACATGGCTATGTCGTGCGTATCCCATGGTTGTCTTGCGTGCCCTGTCGGCTGCTTAGTGAATTATGTAATAATATATTTTATCTATATGAAAGGCTTTATATTAGACATAGATAGTTATGCCTCGAAGTTAAGAGACCTGGGTTCGCTTCCCAGGTCCTCCCTGCGTGGAATTTGCATGTTCTCCCCGTGACTGCGTGGGTTTCCTCTGGGTACTCCGGTTTCCTCCCACAGTCTAAAGACATGCAGGTTAGGTGCACTGGCGATTCTAAATTGTCCCTAGTGTGTGTTTGGTGTGTGTATGTGTGTGTGTGCACGCGCACCCTGCAGTGGGCTCGCACCCTGCCCGGGGTTTGTTTCTTGCCTTGTGTCCTGTGTTGGCTGGGATTGGCTCCAGCAGACCCCCATGACCCTGTAGTTAGGATATAGCGGGTTGGATGATGGATGGATGGATAGTTATGTACTGTATAAAAGGCACTGTATTAGATAGACAGACAGGTACACAGATAGACTGATAGACAGTGTGGCACCCGGCTGGGGTTCATGCCCAGGAGGACTGGAGGAGGGCTTGTGCCTCCTCCAGAACACGAGTGGGTGTCCGCGCTGGTTGCTTTGGGGGCCACGGGTACAGAGCATGGAAGCTCTACCCTGTAGCGGCCCATGGTCACTGCCAGGGGGCGCCCTGATGCCGTGGGAGCCCTGGACCTCAGCACTTCCGCCACACCAGGAAGTGCTGGGGGAAAGAGGATTGGGGACACCCGGAGGACTTCCGGATACACCACCAGAGCTTCCGCCACACAGGGGTGTGGCTACATAAGCTCCTCAGGATGCACCTGGAGTTCATCCGGAGTGTATAAAAGGGGCCGCCTCCCTCAATTCAATGGCAAGAGTCGGGAGGAGTAGGACGAAGCTCGGAGGAGAGGAGTTGAGGTGGACCAGAGAGACTGAAGGCATTGTGTTGTGTGGCCAAGGACTGAAGGGGAGATTGGTGCCGAGGCACTGGGTTGTGCTCACGATAAGTGTAAATAGTAGTGTATAATAAACGTGTGGTGGACTTTAAAATGCTCTCCGACTGTCTGTGTCCAGGTCATATTCCAAAGCAGATATGTATTAAAAGCACTATTATAGATAGATAGATAGATAGATAGATAGATAGATAGATAGATAGATAGATAGATAGATAGATAGATAGATAGATAGATAGATATCCACTGTTAAATCTGCATATCAGAGTTTTAATACAGCAGCACTCCTGTGATGAACATACTATTTTAACCTAATGTAATTATGGATGAAGGGCTGCATATTGTTAATAATGTTTAAACACTAGCTAGATAACAAGATATGAACATTTGACTACTTTAAAAGCAGCTGACTATTTCAACAGATGACAATAAAATGGAACTATTATGTAAGCAGTGCCACTATGTACTTGGTGACAAGCAACAGACCTCATCACAGTGTCACTTCTTTGAGATGACAAAGAAGGTCAATTTCAATTATTATTGTATTGCTTCAATGCAGTACAAAAGAATAACAGATGGACAAACCTAACATCTAGCATGATACTGGACAACTGTGACTTGATGTTAAAAGTAATTTGCATTTTCCCAAGTGAGGTAATCTGAGGTGAAGAACGGGGTCCATTGTAAATTCATGTGGGAGACCTGTGTATGTTTTATCCTTGTGTCACATTCAGCTTTGCTGCAGCAGTTGTGTGGTACCTGGTGACTGTCCTTGATCTAAACGAACATTTCAGAAGAGCTATTTTATGCATCTGTCTTCCAATTTAGAGCGCACTTTCATGATTCTAGAGTGGAATGTTAAAATCTGTTTTTTGCAGCACTTTGTTCAGCCTCTTCATTTCTTTCATGAAAATGTTCAAAAGTCATTTCAAACCTTCGCTCTAGCAAGCAAACAGGAAAAAAAATCAGTTCAAAATGATATTTCAACCAGCCTTGCAGAAGCAGAGCTAAAGTGCCTATCATCTGTACAGCTGGGGACTATATTCCTCACTGGGGATAATTAACTATAGGCCTGGGGCTAAAAGTGCGCTGGCAAAGGATTACCCATAATGCACATTTATTTGTTTCCTGCTCCAAAGGTCTATGTGATTAATTACCAGATGCACCAAAAAAGCTTCCAGTACATTCTAAAAAAAATGTCTGTGGACATTATGTGTCCTATGCATTATCTTATTTTAATTAAAACCCCAAATTTCATCTTCAGCCCCTGCTGCAAAGAAGCCTGTGCTATTTGACCATTTTTCTGTCATGCAATTAGTAACCGCTCTAAAGTAGGCACCTCGGTGCCCCCCTTCCTTCTCACACTTGATACTGTAATACGAAGTCTGCAGCCTTTTGAAGAAAATGTTGCAGTAATTACAGCTAAGCAGCCTGTGTCTGTCACTTTGCAGTTCAGAGCTGGAGCTGAATCACCGACAATCTTGTGACATCTCATTAGCTGCTCTTTCTGAAATTCTGTGACTGGGCCAGAATGAAATGCAGGCTGTTCAAATGCGTAGACACGGAAGTGGAAAAAAGGAGAAAGCTAGGTTAGGCGCCTTTGCCATGATATTGAAATCCAATTAAATGCTATCCTCTGAGACAATATATTAGGCAACAGTCACAGAAAGGAAAGGAAAAAAAGAAGTTTGGACAATGCATTAAATAAATGAGCTTTCCCAACATTGGCCTCCTTCAGTCAGTCGACCAAACCATCACTCTTCGCTTCAGGGTCAGAGCTGGCCTTTCATGGGCTCTGGCACAGAGGAATATTTCACTCTTATTGACGCTATGACTTGCAATTTAGCTACCACTGCATTAATATTAATAGCTATCTATTTAATTAGGCATGTAACCTCCAGGTTGTGTTGCTCCAAGAATCCTGCTTTTCCCTCCTTCATACTTACCAAGGCCAACACCTCCAGCACAACAGGGCTGGAGGTACTTCAGTGAAGTAACATAACACAAAATTCTCAGTAGCACTTTATAACAACACATCATTTTATTATTAAATGTTTACAAACAGTTTCATCTTTAGATTGGGTATTGCAACTAATGAATTAATGATTTGTAAAGATGTGAAGAAGCATTATGTAGTGTTGATGGATTAAATTAGATTAGATACATTTGATTAATCCCAAGGGGAAATGTAGATGCATATAGCAACAGAAACATAAAAAACAAAGTTACAGACTCACTTATGACTTAATAATAAACGTTATTATACTGTAAGGTGCTACCAAAAATGATTATAATTTAATGACATTTAGAACTATTTGAATGTACATAAACTGTCTTCTATGAATTATATCCAGTAATACCTTGGTTAATTGCATTCGGCTTTTAGTTTGTAATGAGAAACTTCATTATCAGAGGTAGATTTAACATAGAAGGCATATAGACACATATTCTAACAACATTTACGGTGTTTGGGCTCTGCTGGTGAAGGGTAGTGTGTGGGTGGATGTTGTGGGGTTCGTGCCATCTCCTGTCTCCCACGTCTTTCCTTGGCTGTTGTACAATTTTGCCCATCTCCTTCCATGCAATGTCATGCTCTCTCATCTGCCTTTAAGAATTTCCACTGTTTGGTTGCTCCTCGTACATTTGAACTTACAAAAAACACATTCTGCTTCACTGACCTCAACTCTGTGAGCTCTCTTAATCCTTAAGGAGTCTCACCAGTGGAGACACATTCAGACTTTAACAATGGAGAAGCATCTCCTAAGTGCTTGCACTTGAGTACCATCTGTATGATTAATAAATGGGCTGTTGGGACTGAATCATCTGGAGAAGGACAAATAACATACAGCAAAAAAAAAAAAAAAAACGCATTTCCAGTAACATGGCCCTCTTACATATGAAGATCTTTGGTATTGCTGCATGTCAAGTGTTACTATGCAGGGATGGCTGTTTTGGAATAGGGACAGAGACCAGCAAAGCCTTAAAAAGAAGAGAGCATACACTGGACTTTGTGCCAGGTTGAGGCAATGAGCAACACTGGGAGGCAGTGCAGTGTGTTTAGAAGAACTAAGATTTGGGAAGGCTGCAGTGGCTATAGGTTTTCTTTCCAGTCACTTTCTTAAATATTGACAATTTACTGCTGCTAACTGAAGACACTCTTTTTTCTGTAATTTTAATTGACTTGCATTGTTTCTGTTTCTAACTTAATTCCATTTGCAATAAAGTGTCTATCATACAATATTTGAAAAGAAAAAAGTAAAGGTCTGAGAAATATTCTTCTGGACAAAACATTTGAATGGTGCTTTCAGAAAACAGAAAATCAACAGTTTTGGAAATGTCTGGTGTGGCAGGATAAGAACATTAAAAAGCTATAAATAACAGGTTTCATGAACAGGACAAATTGGCATCTATTTAAGAAAGTGAAAATGGTTGCCCATGAGGAGCTGAGTTTGAGAGCTGTGCATTAGTTAATATTTTGCTGAATGTTTCAATTCAAAGAAACAATTAAGAGTTCTGAATCTTAAAAAGCAGGTTTATTCAAATTAAGATAAATCAAGAATGTTCATTTAGCAGCAGTCAGTGGTCACTATTTAAGAAAGTGGCTGGAATACCATCACTGCCTTCCAGGATCCATGTTTGACACATTTAATTTATTCCTGCTTGGGCACCTCCATAGGAGAGTCACCTGAGATCAATGCAGACAGCAGCTTAGAGTTCCAAGAGCAAGTTCAGGGACCCCAAAGTTCACTGTGGAGGGCAGGCAGCCTAAGGGGTCTGGCCATTAGGATAGTCCTGAATCAGCGTTGGTATCTGTGTATCTGCAACAAAAACCCCACATGAGATATTTCAGGATTTGGGTGTGTTCCAAAATTTTTATAGTTCAGGTTAGGTCTGGACAAAACCAATAAAATTTTAATACAATAGCAATGCATTGTCATTTACTGTAACAACTTGTCTTTTCAGTCTTTTTTGTCTAATTGAAGAGCAGCAGCAGCCGGCAAGTTTTAACTGATGCTTATAACAGTGCCTACAGGGGTATATACATTGTAACAAAGGCGCTATATAGGCACCCGACCCGACACAGATAGATACAGAGGCACATATGAAACTAATAAAGGCTTTTATTTTCTTCACCCGTGGGCGCACATCTTTCCCGTGACCCACAGGCAATACACAGTCCATAAAGCACTTTTACAACACAACACTCTTCTCTTCCTTTACCACCACTCCTCCTTAAGCTTTGTCTCCTTCCTCCCAACTCTGGCTCCCTGAGTGGTGGTGGCTGGCCCTTTTTATAGCCCACCCGGAAGCATTCCAGGTGCTTGACCACCTGGTCCTAATTGCACTTCCGCGTGGGGCTGAAGATTCGTCCAGCCGGGCTACTGACTCCATGCAGCTCCCCCTAGCGGCCATCCGAGCCCCCAACCAGGCTGTGGAAGACTCCATCTCCCATGGAGCCATGCAACAGGTTGGGGAATCACCGTCCGCCAGGGAGGCTGCCACCAAGCGTCCCGGGGGAAGTATTGAGCTGCCCATGGTTGCTCCCCCGGAACAGATGCAGAAGGGGCGTCCCTGCTGGGCATGGTACCCGGCTGTCCGCCACAATATATATATATTGTGATGGATGGCCGGTTAAATATTCCGGCCCACACCTCCAGGCCGCCAGGTGGAGCTCTCCCAACAGCATGGAGGTTCCCCGAATTCCAGCAGGGCCTTATGGACCTTGTAGTTTGTATGCGCAGCCCTGCTGGATACCATGGGGGCCACCGGGAGCCGCTGTAGGGAGGCTCAAGGACTTGTAGGTGCCCTATAACCCGGAAGTACGTCATGATCACATGACGAGAAGGAACGGCGTGCTTCCGGGTTTAAGAAAAGGACTTTTTAATCTGACCCAGAAGTGATAAGGAATCATGGACTGTAGGATTGGAACCACTTCCGGGTCAGGGGGTATAAAGGACTCTGGGAAACACCAGACGAGTGAGCTGAGCTGGGTGGAAGGGTGGCAACGCGTCTGGGAGAGGAGGATTGGTGAATTGATTATTGTATTGAGTATTGATTTGTATGAGTAGTGTGGAGTGGAGGGTGCTTTGTGCACACTATTATTATAAAATAAATAATAATTGGAATTTTACCTGGTGTTTGGAGTGGTACCTGAGGGTTCAAGGGAGCTCTAGCGCCCCCTGCTGCGACAATATATATATACAGTGTCCTCCATAATGTCTAGGACAAGACACATTTTTCCCTGATTTCATCTCATCTCCATAGTTTATAATTAAAAATCAAACAATTCAGGCATGATTAAAGTGCATATTGCACACTTTCATTTAAGAGTATTTGCAAACATTTCAGTCACACTATTTAAAAATGTCAGCACTTTTTCTACATGGACCCTCATTTAATGGCTCCATAATATTTAGGATATACAGTAGCAATGGCAGGTATATTAAGGTGGTCATATTTAGGACTTTGCTTCATATCCCTTGCATGTAATGACATCACCAGGTGCTGAGTGTCTTCTCTGGTGATGCTCTGCCATGCCTCTAATGCAGCCATCTTCAGCTCCTGCTTGTTTCAGAAGTTTTCTCTTCAGCATATGGATGGCATACTCAATTAGATTTAAATTGGGTGACTGACTTGGACATTCAAGAATTTTCCATTTGTTAGCTTTGAACAACTCCTGTGTTGCCTTAACAGTGTGTTTGGTATCATTATCATCTTGTAGGATGAAGCGCCATCCAATAAGCTTGGAGGCATTTACTGGAACTTGAGCAGATGTTAAGAATTCATTGTCCAGCTGCTGTCAGCAGTTACATCATCCATGAAGATAAGTGTGCCAGTTACCTGTGTCAACCATACATGCCCAAACCATAACACCTCCAGCACCATATTTAACAGATGAGGTGGTATACTTTGGATCTTGGGCTTTTCCTTCTCGTCTCCACACTTTGCTTTTACCATCACTTTGATACAGGTTAATCTTTGTCTTGTCTAAGGTTATCTGGTAATCTTGTTGTGCCCCTCACTAATCTACACTCCATGGGTGACAGGGCCTTCAGCTGTATAGCGCCCAGACTCTGGAATGACCTACCAAAATTAATCAGGTCAGCTGACTCCATGAATTCTTTTAAAAAACAACTCAAAACTCATCTGTTCAGGAAGGCTTTTAGCTCTACTTGACTTTATTACCTTTCTCTCAGTTTACCTCTCTGTCAAGATGCCAATGTAACCTGTATGTGTGTGCTAGACCATCAATTATGTTGTCTGTTTTTTTCTCAGAATTTACTGTCTTAATCTTCTTTATTTATTTATCTGGTTTGTACAATGCTATATATTGTATATTCTGCCGTTCTTTATTTATTCTGTAAGTGCCTTGAGCATGGGAAAGGCGCTATATAAATAAAATGTATTATTATTATTATTATTGTCTGTCCACAACAACTTTTTCCAAAATTCAGCACTCTTTTAAGTACTTTTTTTTGTAAACTGTAATCTGGCCATCCTGTTTTTATAGCTAACTAGTGGTTTGCATCTTGCAGTATGGCCTCTGTATTTCTGTTCATGAAATCTTCTGTGGATGGTAGTCTAGAATTGTTTGATTTGTAACTTTAAACTGTGGAGCAGTGGGGTAAATCAAGGAAAAATGTGTCTTCTTTTGTCCCAAACATTATAGAGGTCACTGTGTCTATCTGCAATATATATAATATACTTACACCTTGTTTTAACTACTGGGAAAAAGCAGTTAACTGATTATTCATGTTACACTGACCTTTTTTGTCATTATTGTTTTGTCATTGTCATTGGTTGTCAGACTAGCACATCTTTTAACATGAATGTCTGATGACCACTGGTGTTTTTGGCTTGAAAATTCTGGTGGGGCCATAACATTAACATCAACTTTTTTATTTTATGATTTGATATACTTTATTAATCCCTGAGGGGAAATTGTCTTTTTTTGTGACCTTTGGAAGTCAGAGCACAGAGTCTGAGGCTAAGGTTCTACAGTGGTATCTGGAAGGTTGTTTGTTCAAATCCTGTTTTTGCCAGAAGAGATCCTACTCTGTTGGACCTTTGAGTAAGACCCTTAACCAGCCTAATTAATAACTTGTGTCCCTTTTTGCTAATGATTTGCAAGTGAAGCAACCACTTGTATCTCAAAAAGTCAGAACAGTGTGATGCTGGTTCCTGGTCTGTGTCTATTGGAACAAGATCATAGTGATACATCGGACATCATCATCTGACAAAATAAAGCATAAATATTTAAATGTTAAGTAAACTGAGAGCCTTGCCACCACCAAGGAACATTTATATGCTATTAAGAACCTACATTGAAACAGCAACACCTCCAATTTACAATAAAAGTTTAGGTGAAAAGTACAAGCCATAAAAATAAATAAAAAAAAAAAAAACACACACACACTGCATGCCTCAAACACAAGGCTCTGGGCCTGTTCAGTAACAGTTTTTACCACCATATGGCCAGGTGTTTGTTGGACAGTGTAAGACAGGAAAACAATTGAAAATATCATTTTTGGATATCTGTTTTGTCAGCACTAGGATTCTGAATTTCTTTGGAACAGGACATCATACTTTTAGATTGTTTTTCGCAAGTCAAAAGGAACAAACACAAGGTTTCATCAGTGGCTTTTTCAGTAGTGAGTGAAGATCAAGATGCTGCTCAGTTTCATTCTGACCAGAATCATGTCTTGTGTTCAATGCATTCATACTTTTTTCCAATTGCTGTAGCTATCATGAACAAAGCAAACAGTTCCTGATTTTTTGTACCTCTTCATTGGCTTGTACTGCAAAGCTTTAATTGCCAAAACTTGAAATAGAAGTGCAAAAAGTAAAGTGATCTTTATTTTAATACTGAAAACGAGGGACTCTAGCTTTCAAGCATTATTAATAAACTGTAAAGTTCAGGTTGACCACGCACACACACACACATAAGAGTTCATTTAGAACACCACAGGGTCAATACAGTTAGCCCCTTCAGCAAGAAACAGGCTTGTAGCACTTAGTACTCTTTTAACGTACTGTAAAAGAGTAATATATTTCTGTATAAGGAGTTACATTGAGTGTATGATGGAAAATTGAAAAAAATTGCTTAAAATAAAGTGGAATGTTGTTATAAACATTTTAAGAATAAGTTAAATTACTGAGCAAAGCTTAAAACCTACTGTATTTTGTCACTGCTAATGACAGGAAAAACCGAAAACAGCATAGAATCACACATTTAAAATTTAATTTTGCATTCTAAATGGTACAGAAAAATAGAGAGGACTACCACAGTGAAAGAAATAGATTTACTTGTAATTAATGTTTCATAGATTATGGCGGGAGAGGTTTAGAAAGGAAAAAAAAAAAACCACTCAAGAAGAGGAAGATGGACAAATCACACAGGAAGAGTGAAAGCAGAATATTGAGCCGCTTACCAAAGCTGATAGTTGTATGTATTTGGAAAATTCTCTGGGACAAGTGGGAAAGTGTGCACCACTTGCTGGGCGAAAATATCAACTTCAGATTTAAGAAGAGTGTTCTGTGTAGTGGATAATGGCAAGCTGCATTTAATTAAGTTTGAAACAGAGTGGATAGTGAAAAAGGCGGATTATAAGGAAGAAAACAACATGACAGTTATTTTAAGAAAACCAGTTGGAGGAGCATCAAGTTTACATAGTATAGAGAGAAGTTTATTAATGAGTTAAAAATTTTATATTACACTATATACATTTGAAAGTGACAGCTTAATGTGTTGCATATTCATGTGAATAGTCCAGCTAGATATTTTAGGTAAAGTTCATGTTCATTGGCATGTGTACATCATCTGACTTGCATGTGGGCCATAGACTAGTGACAATAATAAAACTCAACAACAGAAAAAAAAACCAATGGATACTGTTAAGTGTAAGCTTCACGGAACTTAGTAAGCTGTATCTATTTACGTTTTAATTCGGAGGCAGATGGACGCTACATTTTTATACCCCTTGTCACACTAGGTGGAAGCTGACGCAAATGTTCTGTTCATACCTCTGCTCCTGTGTGGGGTGGAGTGTTGAAGGCTACAATTCTTTTAAGCAACTCTTTGGTTGATTGCTTTTGATGGAATTTAAAGAGTGTGTGAACTTATACATCTTGCTGTTTTTGAGTAGTCATCATTGATTGCTTATGTACTATACAATTTAGCAGTTTATCCACTGAAAAAAAATAAAAATGTAGATATATTCATTTATGTATCTGCTTTTGAAATTGAGTAGTTGACGTTGATATAAAAATATATTTTAATACTGTCCTTTGTTGGTTGTACTGTAAAGCAATATGTTCATAGGACTTAATTTTGTGTGATTTTTTTAAAGCATTGTTTTGCTGCCATTTTATCATCACTCATTCTTGTAGCCTAGAGCCTGTTTCTTTGCTTGCTCACGCAAGGCTGCCTTCTTCTCCAGCCACCCTCCAATGCCATTGCCTCTGCCTCAGTTTTCCACAGCTCTTTTCATGTAGCCCAACTATTCTTTTCTTTGCCACATCCACTGTCTACATATTCACACTATCTGTTTCACCTCACACCATTCACTTGGGGTCAAAAGTAGGGTTGCCAGATTAGAAAATTTGAAATACGGGACACTCTTAAAATCTCTCTCTATATTACTATATATATAAATTTATACATGCTCCCTACACACCCAGACCAATATATTATATAAAAGTAGAGACATAAGTTAAAAACATAAAGCAAGGATTTTAATGGGTTATGAGGAAAACAAAATTACAATCATTTGAAAATTATTTAATACAAGCTAAAAAAAATTCTGTAAAAGTGAAATCATTTGAAAATATTTATTTAAAACAGACAACAGAGAAATATTATTTAATACAGGCAGTTAGAAAAAAAGTGGGCCTTGGCAAGTAGTAACAACACACTTTGTTGACCCTGTATGTTGCAGTGCTGATACAGAACTGTGCAGCATTGTGGCTGAAGAGCAAAGCGATAAAAGTGTCTCTGTCCTCAGCCAGCCATAGCAACTGAACAAGTTGCAAACAGGCAGCAAACACTAGTTTCTTTATTACATTTGGGTTATTTTCATCAAGAGAATCTGAGAAAGAAAGTATAATTACTTATAAAGTTACTACTAAGTACCATAAGAAGGTAGTAAAAATATATTTTTATTACGGAATTTGAAAATGAACTAAATACGGGACATTTGGGTGTCCCTGAAAGGTCAGTACGGGACAGGGGACAAAATGATCAAATATGGGACATGTCCCATATATAAGGGACGTCTGGCAACCTTAGTCAAAGGTAACACAATCTGCGCTCACGTTCCCCAACTCCATCAACCAATCCAAGTCATGACTCTTCCCGGGAATCATCACTGGCCACATAATCGGACCAATGGATTTAAGCTCATAAGTTCTGCTCTTCAAGTGTATGATTATCTCTCTGTCTTTTGCATTCTCTCTCTCTCACTCTCTCAGTTACTTACTCACTTATGGCATGGCTTCTCAGGATGCATACCTCTCCTAGATATGTGTGGCTTCATCAAAATTTTCATGCCAAAAATACCACTGGTTGTTACAGTGACTGCCCGGAGGTCATGGAGTTTAAAGTCTATTCATTGCCTACCAGTGGCTCATTTAGTGTGAAGTCATTAGGTTAGTTAAAGAGATATACTCACTGGTGAGAGGAAATAGAAGAGGATTTAAAGAGGCAGTGAGGTGGAGAGAAGAAGTGGACAGGGTATTTTGGTCAAGTATTTGAATTGGGCAAATAGATATGCCACCTGACCAATTAGAAAACAGACATAGACAGATCTTGGCTGTACTTTCAGTTCACTTGGTCCTTTAGTTTACTTTCTTTGTTTATCTCTCCTTTACAGCTGATGTTGTTTAATAAGAATACCTTTTTACTGTATATCTTTTGGCCTCCTTGGCACTAATCTGAATTCAAGAGATGCCATGAGAGCTCCCCCTTTAGAGCACACTGGGTCAAAGCAAAGCTTTTACAGCAGACATACTGCAGGTATTTTACACACACAGTTGGGTAAAAAAAACAAACCTTTGGCTCTTTTCCTTTTATTCAGGTGGTTTTGCTTTTTCATAAAATCAATTTATGCAAATACCTTTTTTTTAATTTATTCTGCAGCTTAAAACTGTGATGTCTTTTAGCAGTCAAAGGTGACATAGATGCCAGATTCCCTATATGGCAGGCATTCACATCACTGAGCTCTCATCAAACAAGTCATCGTCTCCTGCCTGGTGTGCTGTGCAAAGCTCTGTGGTGACATTAGCTCCCGGGGCTTTAAGAGAGGCAGCTCTAACAGCTCCTTGCTTTTATCCTCATTTCTCCTTTTTATTCAGGGGCGCCGGGCACGCCAGTGGTGCACATCTTTATCATGCTCATCTACAGAGAGCACTATTTAAAGCTTGCTGCCTCAATGTGAGAGCCACTTTAATAAGCTGATTTGTCTTCTGTGCCGCCATCCTCAATAAGAGGCTTCAGCCTATATTTCTTGCATGATTGGATTTAATTCATGGAAGCCGAACTCCCTTCTCCGCTCCCCACTGAATCATCCATCAGAAGTGCTTGCAAGTGCCCCCTGGCAGGGATGAATGTGCAGCGTCTGGCCTTGCGGTGCCTGCTCTGTGGATTCATAGAGGATGCTTAGAAATAGCGCGGCTCGAAAAAAGTCATTCTAACTCAACTCCTGAAAGGTCGCATCCATTGAGTGCCCCCTATTTATTGTGAATATGAATGAAGCTCCACAGCAGCAATAAAGGCAGTATTTTTTTAAGCAGCAACTAATTATAGTTCATCCTTGTCGAGAAGACAGCCAGCAGCAAGATATCGACTTTAAATGCAGCTATAGAGTTCATAATATATAAAAAATGTTTAAATTAGTATATAGCAATGCCCTTTTCTATGGCACTTAAGTCATATCATTGCTGGGAGCATTTGCTTGACAGAGAACTCACCTCTGAAACACTTATCGACTCAATGGCTTTGACCATTGCTCCTGTATTTTTGATGGCTGTCCTCCATTTCTGTGACTGAAAGGTTTATGTTTTGTCTGCTGAGATATTTATGCACTGAGTGTACTCACTGGTAACATCGTATTTGCTCTCTAGCAGAGAACTCCCAGGGCTTTAGAAATAGAATTTGGCTGAAATGGCAATACGGCTTTGTTTGTGAACACATTGTTAACTTAATCAGAAAATATGTTTCATAATTAATCTATGTACCAACTCAGATGATCAGTTTATTCTGCTTTTTTTCAGCACTCTTTCTTCATTGCAAGGCCACAGAGTCAACAATATGCAGTAGGAATCAACTCTAAATGGGCTGCTGTTTCCCTGGTAGGCACTCTCAGCCTCAAATTGTGCCAGTTCAATTCCTCTATTAACATACAATGCAAATCTGTGGGAGGAAAACAAATGAACCTGGAGAACCTCACAAGAACATTAACCAGGCTAAGACTCAAACCCAAGTCTGTGGGGCTGTGAGGTGGCCATGTGTTCCACTCTGCCACCTTATTTAGGAGGTTCTTTAGAAAAATGATCTGCTTGTTGAAATTAAGTACATACTGTATGCCATCAAGGCTGTTTGTTCAAACGGCTTTTACTGTTTTTTAATCTTTAAATTGTAGGTCTACTTCAATGAACATTTTTGCAAATTTTACTTAGTTTTCATTCAACGAATTCTACAGACAGTAATATTTGGCAGATAAATCAGCAAACTTTTCAATACTCTGATGCATATTTCTTGTTCAGAAATCCTCACAAGACCTGCAGTTGACTCTGTATCTCTTGTTGGAATACTAAAATTAGTAGGAATAAAGACAGGGAAGAAATGAACAATTTAAATAAAGTATTGCACCATTTTTGCCTTGTGTATTCTGAAGTGAAATTAATCAGTCTGAGACCCATTTTAATGTGCTTTTATTAAAGATGGAAATGGACATTCCAAGATAGATAGAGTGAGGGATGGCTGGGAGCTTTACCAGGCCTGGAGCCTTACCCAGCCGGGACGCCCTCAGCCAGGAAGGACCGGAGGAGATAGTATGCACAGGCCATTGTCTTCCCTGGACCCCTAGATGGCAGCCCTCCTCAGTTACAGCAGAACCACAGATTCCCAAAGAGCACCATGGGAACTGGAGTTCTTCAACTCAGCTCTGTTTGGTTCCATGGGTGCCACGAGCGGGTGCTGCGGGGACTGGTGAGCCCTTCTTTTTTGGGCTCCCAATTCACCCAGAAGTACTTCTGAACCATAGTTTCAGGACACTGGAAGTGCTTCTGGGTGTAAAATAAAAGAAGCCACCTGCCTCAGCTCCAGGAGTCAGAGTTGGCTCAAATACCAAGCTTGCTTGGGGAAATGGATGCAGAGAGTGAGAGACAGAGAAGATGACAGATACAGAGCATTGCTGTGTGCTTTATTAGCTGTATTGTGGTAATGATGTGGAAAATGCTTATCGAGGAGTTTCCCTTGAATAAATCCTCTTGCTTATTGAGACTTGTGTCCGAGCCTGTGTGTCTTAGGTGTTTGGGGTACTGTAGAGGCCCCTGGTGGCCACCATAGATAGATAAGAACTTTATTTGTCCTCATGGGAATATGTGGTGTAATAAGGACACAGAAACTCAAAGTTTTGGGGTTTCCGGCCTGTATACTGTACAGATTTTCAAACAAAACCAACATGGTCAGTGATATGACTTCCTATCATTACAACCAACATTTTGCATGTGGTGGAGTGACCATTTATGAGGTGGGACTGGAAACTGATGAAAGGAATGCTGGGAAGGAACCGAGGTGCTGTATAGGAGCCGACGTCATCAAGATGGGACCAGAGGAAGGGATGGAATGCGGAAGTGGTAGTGCGTGGTTTAGATAATCCGGGCAAAGTTATGGTGGCGTTGTTTCTGTCTTTCTGTGGGAATAAAAGAAAGAAAGGTTTGTATCCCGCCTTGATCCCCTGGCATGATATGTTATGTTGCTCGACGGGTCTTTACGCGGCTCCCTATGCACGCGTGCGTGACAGTGGTTTTTTACAGAAGCCCAATCAATCTTAATAAAAGGACAAGTGTGTGTGTATGTTTGTCCTCAGTGCTGTTTGTGATGTGCCATTTGTTGGAATAAAAAATATACCAGAATGACTAAAAGGAAAGAAAACTAAAAAGAAAGAAAAACGTCTGCGTTGGCAGTCACAGTCACAGTAAGGCATTATGCAGGCGTATTGCTGTTGGTATAAAGGAGCCTCAGTAGCGTTTCCTGACACACTCCTGCTGAATAAGTCATTGTCTGCAATTGCTCAGTGTCAGTATGTCAGAGAGAGAATGCATGGCCTTGTTCTTAATGGCACTCAGTTTTGTTTTAATCCTCTCCTTTGCTACTACCTCCAATGGATCCATAGTGCCTCCCATAACTAAGCCTGCCTTTTTAGTTAGCTTGTTGATTCGGTGGATTGCTCTTGGAATGATGTTACCAGCCCAGCACAACACAGTATTGAAAATCGCATTGGCAATTACAAAGTTGTAGACGATGTGAAGGATGTTACTTCCCACATTAAAGGTCTTTTATGAAAAATTAGCCTGCTGAGCTCTTTCCTATATAGTTTCTTTATGTCAGGAGACTAGTCCAACTTGTTATTGATGTGAACCCCATTGTCCTTGTAACAATGCACCACCTCTACCTCTACTCCTTAATGACTGGGCTTAGAGGCTCTTTGGTGTTGCAAAAGGCAATAAGCAGTCCTCGATTTTGTCTGTTTGGATGTACAGTTAAAAACAATTCTGTTTGCACCAAGAAACAAAGTTCTCCATCTGACTCATACACTTTGTCTCATCCCCCCTTATCAATATACTCCATAAGTGCAGAATCATCAGGGAATTTCTGCAAAGGGTATGATCTAGTGTCATATTTATTGCCAGAGGTGTACATCCACTTTACAGTGATGGCTGGATGGTATTGAAGTCACTTTGGAAATCAAAAAACAGAATCCTCACACTTTAGCCATGATTTTTCTAGTTACCTGTGACATGTTTTCTGTTGTGTACCAAATGAGTCCAGTAGTAGACTTTACTCTATACCTCTTACATTTCATAGTCCCCACACCCACATGTTATGGTGGCAAGAAAAAGTATGTGAAGCCTTTCTAGTTACCTGGTTTCTGCATTAATTGTAAATTGTCATAAAATGTGATCTGATCTTTGTTACAGGACACAAGTTTAAACAAAATCCTTTGGATTTAATACCTCATCAAATCTCTTTTGGCAGCAGTAACCTCCAATAAGTGTTTCTAGTAGCTGCAGATCTGACCTCTACAATGTTCAGGAGGAATTTTGGATCATTTTTTCTAATAGAACTGCTTCAGCTCAGCCATATTCCTATGATGTCTGGTGTGAACATCTTTTTTGATCTCATTCTGCAGCATCTGTATTCAGTTAAGATTTTGGCTTTGACTGGGCTACTCCAAAAGTAGATTTCAATTTTTAAGGTTTTATGTAGTAATTTTACTTCAATGTTTAGGGTCATTGTCCTGTTGGTGGACAGCCAGCCTGACATTAGTCTGTGGGATACTTTGGTAATCTTGGGATTAATTTTCCTTTGATTATGTCAAGCTGAGCAATTCTACCTTAGCTTCATCAGTCTACAAAACATCTTCCCAATAGCAGTATGGAGTGTCAAGATGGTCTAGGAAAACTTGAAGCAGCAGCACCCTCATTTGTGTCCTTCCATGTACATCATTCCTGCTCAATGCATATGGTAGACTTATGAACTAAATTGTTCACCTGTTCCAATAATCCCTTCAAGCGTTTAGCTGTTACTCTAGGGTTTCTTTTTACCTAACTGAGTATTATGTGTTATGCCTCTCGAGTCATCTTAGCTGAGAGTGGAATTTTAGCGGGGGGTAACTATAGTATTAATTCATTGCTATTTAATGACAGTTTGTCCAACTGTGGACTGACAAATATCTAAACTATTTGAAATGACATAGTAACCCTTACAAGCTTTATGGAAATAAACAATTCTTCATTGGAAGGCATTGTTTATGCCAGCCAGCAGATGCTTCTTGTGAATAGCAAATTCAAAGAGTTTGAGTCTTTTTCATTGGTCAAAGTCTCTCTAAACCACACATCCAATCTCATTTCATTGAATGGACTACAGGTTTGCCAACTCCTACCTCCAATTAGCTTTTCTTGAAATCATAAGCTTAGGGGTTTGCATAAGTTTTCCAGCCTACACCTTTAAATATTTGAACGGTTTATTCAATATGTACAAGAACAAAGCAACAACTTGTGTTACTCATAAAACAGATTGTGTTGTTTCATTATTTGAATTTAGATGAAGATCGGACCATGTTTAATTAATACATAATTGTGGTTATTTCCAAAGGGTCCACATACTTTTTCTTGACGCTGCATACTGTATGTTCTGTAGCTCAGTGCTCTCCATGCACCAAGGTTAATCAGCTTTAGGACACCCTGTTGAAGTGCTCTTTAAATGCTATGTCTGTGCACTACCCCATAGCAGCAACTGCAAATGTGTTTTATGGCCAACTTCTCCACATATCCTCACCCCCACTGTCAGGTCTGGACCCAGGGGTGCTACACTACATTTTCTTGGTGATATTCTATACTATTAAGTTTGTTTGAAGATATCTAATATACAACTATATTACTTTGGTAGCATATTTTAGTCATAGGATAATAAAATATCAAATAATGATATAAAAGTCTCTGTTATTTTTATATACCCAGGTTTTCATAAGGAGATGTTACTTCAATGTTTATTCAGATTGAAAGTGAAAATGAACCTTTGCTGGTTAGTTGAAATGGCTCTTTATACAATGAAATATTCTTGCCCACCTCAGAATTTCAAGTGCCCCTTACAAATTCTTACCTGCCATCAGCCGTGTAAACTGCCCATTTCTACTGTTGAAAAATAAAGATTCAAGAAGCTGTTAAGAGCACAGAATGCAAAGTACCAGTTGCCTGGTAGCAACTATGCTAGTAGATACCTCCTTATGCAAGAAAAGTCACAGATATCCTTCACTATGGTTGCCAGGATTCGTGTGGTCATTTCTGCTGCACTCACAGGGTAATAAAAATAAGTATTTCCCTGGTACCCACCTGGCTCCTTTTTATGTTGTATGTTCCTAATATTACATTTCACATTGCATCTCCTCCCCTCAAATTGTTCATTATGGCTCATTCATAATGGAAATAAAAGTCACAATAATCAAGTGTAAAGCAAAGAGAATTGCATAAGAAGCACAGTATCTCCATTAATGTGTTAATTCTCATGACTGTATTTCTCGTTAATCGATTAGTTATTTGCCCCAAATGGGAAGTAAGGACTATAAACACCCATTAGTTGTTACCTGTAACCAAACATAAGAAATCATTGGAATCACATCAACAAGTTTCATTCTAGAAGAGAGTAAAAGCAAAAAATATTTTAAAAGCTCGTTAATTGTATTTTTAATAAAACAACAAGCCTCTACTGAAAGTCTTACAAACAGAACATGTAGTTCTAATGTATATCAGCATTGTGGCAGAATGTGTAGGATGTATGAAGTCAGGAAGCATCAGCTGCATCTTCTTTTCCTGATTTGCCTCATTACACAAGATTAGGTTTTGTGTTTATACAGCTTAATATTCACTCATTGCTCATGTGGTGAGGGAGTTCAGAAGCACACATTTAAACTAAAAAAAGGCTTCTTCTGTAATGTTGCATGAAGTTTTAATTTGAAGGCCACTTCAGGGCTTTTACACCGTTCGGGGGCGGGGATGATGGGAATGCAGTGACCTGCAGCGCTAACCCCACTTGAACTTAAATCTCCATTACCAGATGCAGCTGGAGCAACCCTCCCACTCAGAAAAAATACAAAAAAAACGATGGTGTCGTCTCCACAACAGACCACTTTGTCACTGATGGTGTCTTCAGAACTGTATTTCTACTGTATATTTCAGAACAAATAAAAAAGCTACAAATATTTGGATATTGCTCCTGTATAACTGTGCACACATACATCCATCCATTTCCCAACCCGCTATATCCTAACACAGGGCGCAACGCAGGAACAAATCCTGGGCAGGGCGCTAGCCCACCGCAGGACACACATATACACTAGGGACAATCTAGGATTGCCAATGCACCTAACCTGCATGTGGGAGGAAACCGGAGTACCCGGAGGAAACTCACGCAGACATGGGGAGAACATGCAAACTCCATGCAGGGAGGACCCGGGAAGTGAACCCGGGTCTCCTTACTGCGCGGCAGCAGCGCTACCACTGCGCCACCGTGCCGCCCCTGCACACATACATGCTTTCCTATAGTGGCAAAATGTATTAAATATTTGGCATAACTGTTAAGGACTGATTCAGAGATCTCCAGTTACTGGTGGTAAAGTAGCAGCATTTCCTTTGTACCATATACCAAGCTCAGGATCAGTTGCTTTCCACCTTAAATTCACATTATTATATCTTGGTACTGTAGTTGATTTTGGAGCAATAGTTGATCAGGGTCAAGTTCTGTACTAGCTAACTTCCAATTTATTTCACTGGTTATTGCTATCATTGGAAAAAAAAGATGTTATAAATTCATGCATGCCAATCATCTCCCAAGAATTTCTAGATTTGGCCATAATGGTAATACTTCCTGCTTGTTCTGTTTGTGCATTAAATGCCATTTTCTCTGCTCTTCATTTGTTTTCTTTTTTTATTAATGGAGCATTCAGTGAAACCACTCTCTAGCTATTCATTTTGCACTAGTTTTTCTGAAATTTCACTTTTATATATCATTTCCGCCTTCTTTAACACCAAAGTAAAGCAAAAACACGAGAACCTCACTGCCTGTGAATTTCTCTACAAATACAATTAAGTACAAGTTCTGCTGTCTGGAAAGTGCACGTAATTCCACCACAGACAGTTTATTTCAAACAGTTAGTCATCTCTCCATTCCCTTACTGTTAATCTAATTCAAGGTTAATGTGTGCCAATGTGTATTGGTCAAAAAGTGAGAAGTACCCCTGCCCATCACATGGCACACTTACACCAAAATCCTTTCACATGTATACTGGGTTAGTTTGGAGTTGCCAACTAACTTAACTCACACATCTTGGGAATGTGAGAGGGACAACTAGATTGTCAGAAAACAACACGGTGATTAGGATATTCCTCAGACGGTCCACACTGCTACGCTGAAACAATTTGAAAATGTCAAAAACACCTCAAATTGGTTACCAATGGTACTGATCAAGTGGAGCGATTACATTGAAGTTTAAATATAACACATAGCAAAGGAGATTAATCAATTTGAAAGAGTTTGCTATAAAGCCTGATTGCCAAAGAACATCTTACTATCAATTGTGCAACTCTGAACCTGAAAACATTGCTACATATTGTTAGGCATGCACGCTAACTTTTTTATCTATGGACAAATGAGATAAATTAAGATTTTCAAAGCTACATTAAGGGGGAAAGATTTTAAAGTAATACATCAGCTTACTCATCTTTCTTTTTGTAGTAAGATTTTTTTTCTTTTTTAGTAAGATTTCTTTAGTCAGAGAAAGTGAAACCTGTTGAAATTCACTGAAGGTTTTCGGCTTGTGCAGCTCAGTAAGCTGTTTGGTCACCTATCTTGTACAAACTTTACAGTACCCCAAGCCATCATGCACTATGGCATGTGCAGATCCACAGCTGATAACCAAACTTGCAGCATCAGCAGACATCGTAATCTATCCATGTTAACATGGGCTTGCGTGAGTGATGTTGATGGTCGACCAGATCGAGCTTGGACAGTTACATTTGTTCTTTCTGCTTTAAATCTTTCTACCCATTCATAAACGTTTTGTTGAGTCATGCTGTTTTCACTTATGTATTGCGCCAACATTACTCAGTGAATTTCAGCAGGTATCACTCCTTCTGCCCAAAGAAATCTCTTCATGGCATGTTGTTGAACAATGGTGCAACCCCACTACGGAGCATCTATGTTCATTTGAACTTGGCTTCAACTAAACTGATGGCAGAGCACTGCACTGTGTTCGTGTGTGAATTACCCAGGAGCCATTGTGAACGTGCTATATTGCATCAGCTTCTATCCATGTAATTTTCAAATTGCCTTTATTTTTTGATTTACCCTCATATGATTCCCAGTGGTTAAAACTGAAATTTGTGAAATAGATTGGATCAAAATCACTAAACTCCAATAAGTTACTGTTACAGAGGATTTAGAGAAATGTACATTGCATTAGTTGGAGGGACTGCTATGAGGGCCATATTTAACTCGTGTTTTTTTCTTGTTATTCTGTTTCCTTTCATACCATAATTTTGATGATGGCCTCCATCTCATGCACATTTACAGTACTATGCATTGTTAGGGTGCTATCCTTTTCAAGCTGAAGAAATTTTTCTTTGCTTTTCAAAACCCTTTTATAATAACAGGACCTCCACTGGTAATTTTTCTTTAAATGCTTTTAAAACCAGTGTTTTTCTGTTACAAAACTACAGTATGCATCAACTTTTTGTTTTGCCACACAGCATATACTAAATTACAACGTCTCAGATAAATTGAATTAAAATAAACAATTTGCTACTGTTAGGAAATGCCTGTGGGGATTCAGCCTTAGATGCTCCCTTGCAATCTGCTCTTCCTCCTGCTTGGACAGATTTGGAGCAGTTGCTTTGTAAATACAAATGTTCATACCCCATCATTCACATCAGGCAGGCTTGACATGCTCAATTTATTCTGGGTGAAGACCACCTATACACAAAGAATTATACAATAATATACAGCAGCTGATCCCCAATAGCCTTTGGGCATTTTGATTGCACTATGTTGGTGGTTGTTGACTTCTGAATTACTCAATGTCTACCTGGCACAGTCTTCCGTGGCATACATCTTGGAAAGTACTCATGTTGTATGTACTAAATTATGTGAATTACAATTTCTAGAATTTGTGATTTATAGTGTACACATATATTTCTTGTTTAAGATTCAAGAATGCCAAAAACATAAAGTATCACACTATCAATACATTTCTAATGGCAGAGAGTAACAGGCATTTGAAGACCAATTCTCACCGAATGAATGTGCGCCAGAACAAGCCCCCTTTAAATGCCACAGTCTGCAAAATTCCATTAGAGTGGCGTGTCTTTTGAAGATAACTCAAGGTCTGGTAACTCTGGAATGAGTGATTTGATAGTCCTCAGAGAGTGGGACACTGGTCAGAGGATCTGAAGAAAAGGGTACAGAGAGCTCCATCTTATCCTTTTATTGGCTACTAGGGGGGCCTTCGGCGCCCAACCCCCAGTTGCGGCCAGAATATTAGTAAAATTTATAAATGTACAAAAGAAAAATTATTATTTATTGGAGTCAAAATCATGAAATTCTAGAATAATGTAAAAGAAAAATGAATTATTATTTAATACAGTAAAAATCATGAAATGAGAATAAAATATTTACTCTCTTACCAATTGGAGTATTCCTGTTAAACTGAGGTTCACTATGCTCAATGAATATTTATGACACTAAATAAACGATCCATTCATTTTAACTGACAAAAAACACTACTTTCTTGATATATTAGTTTATAATTTAAAAACTGAATAAGAACCTGAAAATCTAACAATATCACATTAAATTTCGATAAATTCTGAAAAGAATGATACCAAACATATATATGTAGGTTTTACAATAAGCCAGATTTAAAGCGTGACAAAACAGTGACATAAAAACGTAACATAAAATCGTTGCACAAAATCGTTACACTTTTAGGCTTAGAATTTTATATATAGAGTAGATTTTGTAGGTATACAGAAATGAAGTTCTTCAGTTTTGTAGTATTTGGTGGGGATATGGGGTCTACAGGAAAATAAGGTAACACCAAATAAGTAAAATACAGCATAGACTATCAGCATTGGGAATGCATGTTAGCTATCTAAAGATTAAATGGCTAAACTGAAACTCCTCTAACTACAGTACTTTAAAGCAGGGGTAGGCAACATCGAATCTGGAGGGCCAGAATGGCTACAGGTTTTCTTTCCAACCCAATTGCTTAATTAGAAACCAATCCTTGTCAGTCTCAGACCTCATTTAATTTTATGGCTTGTTAGTCTGCAATGTTAGGTTCTTATATCATAGATGTTTTCCTTTCCAGTGATACCATCTAAATGGTTTGAAGCCTAACATGGATAATTTTCAGTCTGACATTTTTCTCTTAAGTGTTTTATTAAACCAAACAGTGAGTGATGAATCCACACAGATGTAAACAGAAACAAGTTAGATGTAGAATTGCTGGCTTCTTTGTCATTTGCATCTTATTGCTAAGAAGGAGCCATTAAAAACAGTGAACGCAACTGTTTAAGACTAAAATAAGCCATTAAGGGTGGGAAACCTTAACAAGCAAGACCACTAAAATGAAGCATCAAAATGTCACTTGAACAATAAGTGCTTCATCAGCAATAATTGATCTGTCATTAAGAAACTGGATTGGAACAAAAACCTGCAGCTACTACAGCCCTGCAGGACTGACATTGCCTACCCCTGCTTTAGAGAGTTCAAATTAAACTAGTTTTTAAAAAGTTAGAAACCAGATCTTAAAATAGAAAATTCAAAATAAAGCTAACAGACAATAGAACCTGCGGTAAAACAATCTGCTTCTGCATCTATAATGGCACAAAGAAACATCTTCTTCCAAACAACGCCATGTACCGTGTTTAATGCTGTAAGTAAATGCTTATTTGGAAAGTAGTACATAACTAAACATAAACATGTTAAATATTGTGTAGGCATTAGCTGATCTATTAAAATTGCTTTTTTTAAAGCTATATGCTTATGTTTGATCACAACGCGAACAACTTGGGATGCAAACTACAGTTTCTTCAAGTGGCAGGACACAAAGTATGGTAGGTACATAAGGATAAAAACAGAACACTAAACATGGAAGGAGCACCATAGCTTTAAAGAAGGGGTGAGCAACGTCAGTCATTCAGGGCTGCAGGTTTTTCTTCCACCCCAATTTCTTAATAAGAAGTCAAGCAACATTTTAATGCTTCATTTCAATTGGCCTGTGTTTAACATTTCCCACCCTTAATTGCTTATTTTAGCTTTAAAAAACTGCATTTCTTATTAACACTAAGATGCAAATAAAGGAACCATCATATCCCCATTCAATTTGTTTACATTTACAAGTGAGTGTATTCATCATGAACTACCTGGTTTAATAAAATATTTGGAAGGAAATTGAAGAGAAAAGGAAGGACTGAGAATTACTCATCAGTTTACAGCTTCAAATCATTTGGATGATATCCTTGGAAAGGAAAAAATGAGAATGACATTACATTCCAGATTTAAAACACTGGTTTCTAATTAAGCAATTGGGTTGGAACCCAACCCAGGACTGACATTGCTTACCACTGCTTTAAAATATTTAGGAATGACTTTCCCACAAACTTGAAATTAATACTAATTTATTTCAAGATATGAAAGTTTCTTTCAGATCAGTCGTTTATCTTCCTAGTTCACCCTGACGTTACAACATCAGCCCACTCTGCTGTCAAGCCAATCTGAAACGAGTTCTCCAAAAGACCAGTCCTGGCAAAGAGACCCTTTAGGTGGGTTTGACCATTCAGACGGTTTCGTACTGGTTTCCTCTGGTAAATCTAGGGTCCTATAAACAGCATTGTGTAAAGTCATATAGATAAAATAATATCTTGGAATTATTCCAGTGTGTGGATATGCTAGTGTGTGCTCCACCAAGAATTAGTATTCTATCCACAATGGGCTCGTTTGTTCCCCTCATAATTTCTAGTATAGGCTTCTGCAGTTCTGACCAAAGTGTTGCAAAATGGGGAAAGGAATATTAAAAACAAGCATTTTCGTAAAAACAAGAATTTTTGTAACATCATAGTGTATCACTATAAGAGTGTTTTCTCAAGTGATAAACAGATTTTGTTTGTAGATTAACTATTTCCCCTGAAAATAATATCAGATAGGGGAACAGAATTTAATGCAATTCAATTCAGGCCTCAGCAGAAGGTTTTATGGTAGCAGTAAATGATATTGAGATTATTTTACACTGTTTCAGGTTCTAAAAAAGTGATCAGTTCCATACTATGACAGGTCCGTAAATCTCACCCCAGGCATATTTTTGAAGAGTCCTTTTTGAAATTATCTCTGCATTGCCGAAAACCCAACCCCCCTGAAATTTTTCACCATTGAAAAGCAGCTTTGAATGACAGTTAGGAAGTTGTCAGTGCTCCATGGCCTTTTCTGAAAGCCAAGGTAAAAGCTGTGTTTAATGATGATGTCTGACCTGCACTGCACTTTCTGTTTTAATGGAGCCATTATAGACTCTGTCATGACCTGAGCTATTAAATCTTACAGAATGACATCTGAAAAAGAACACAAATGCACAATAAAAGATAATACTATTGCCATTAATCCATTATAAATGGTTGAAATTAATATCCAGTAATTCCTCTAAAAACCAAAGTGCTTTAATCCAATAATCCTGTATCCTGTTCATTACAATTATCAAGCTTTTGGAGGTGAGGAATAAAAGATGGGAACCAATGAAAGATGTTAACATAATGAGCCTTGTCACAGACTGCCATGAGCTTGACCTTCCATTCAGGAATCAGTCCTACTTTAGGACCAAGGCACCTGAGGTTGGGTCTGGCTGTCTACAAGTCTATAATGGAAACATTTGTTATAAAAAAAATGGATGAATGAACTAACTACAAGAGTGTGAGCTTTCCAGGGGAAATAGGCTTCTTACTTTTGACTTAATAAGGAAATTCAATAAAAATGGAAAAATTCCCATGACAAAGAATGAAAAAAGCATCTGGGCTGAAGTAAGAAGTCCTTCAGACTGATAGAAAGTTGTTTGCTGTTTTTGGAGAAAATGACTCTGTCATTACAGTGAACTACAAATGCATGGTGAAGTGTTGGTTGTTAGTCGGGCACGCAAGTAAGAATTTCAGTATTCTCTGTACACATGACTACTAATATTTCACAGATTTAATTTCATACAAATAGCTGTGTGAGCATCTGCCACTCTACACGATTATTTGAGGTGACACATCATTGCACCCACACACATCAATAAATACCAAATGGCACATATGGCTTGTCAATGTCACACTTGGTCTTGAGTTCAAGTTCAAAGTTAATTGTCATGTGCACAGTAAGGAAACATGTTTCCCTGTACAATGAAATTCTTTCTTTGCTATCCACACCAAATGCCAAAACCAATCTATAAAGATAAACATAAATAATAAGTACCGTCCATCCGGAAAGTATTCACAGCGCATCACTTTTTCCACATTTTGTTATGTTACAGCCTTATTCCAAAATGGATTAAATTCATTTTTTCCTCAGAATTCTGCACACAACACCCCATAATGACAACGTGAAAAAAGTTTACTTGAGGTTTTTGCAAATTTATTAAAAATAAAAAAACTGAGAAATCCCATGTACGTAAGTATTCACAGCCTTTGCTCAATACTTTGTCGATGCACCTTTGGCAGCAATTACAGCCTCAAGTCTTTTTGAATATGATGCCAAAAGCTTGGCACACCTATCCTTGGCCAGTTTCGCCCATTCCTCTTTGCAGCGCCTCTCAAGCTCCATCAGGTTGGATGGGAAGTGTCGGTGCACAGCCATTTTAAGATCTCTCCAGAGATGTTCAATCGGATTCAAGTCTGGGCTCTGGCTAGGCCACTCAAGGACATTCACAGAGTTGTCCTGAAACCACTCCTTTGATATCTTGGCTGTGTGCTTAGGGTCGTTGTCCTGCTGAAAGATGAACCGTCGCCCCAGTCTGAGGTCAAGAGCGCTCTGGAGCAGGTTTTCATCCAGGATGTCTCTGTACATTGCTGCAGAATTTTCCTTTCTCATGGTCTGAGAAGTCCTTCAGGTGCCTTTTGGCAAACTCCAGGCGGGCTGCCATGTGCCTTTTACTAAGGAGTGGCTTCCGTCTGGCCACTCTACCATACAGGCCTGATTGGTGGATTGTTGCAGAGATGGTTGTCCTTCTGG
Organism: Erpetoichthys calabaricus; assembly: GCF_900747795.2. Taxonomy (NCBI): domain Eukaryota; kingdom Metazoa; phylum Chordata; class Cladistia; order Polypteriformes; family Polypteridae; genus Erpetoichthys; species Erpetoichthys calabaricus. The sequence goes on along the minus strand of NC_041396.2, from coordinate 71,966,213 downwards.
AAGGTTCTCCTCTCTCCACAGAGGACCTCTGGAGCTCTGACAGAGTGATCATCGGGTTCTTGGTCACCTCCCTGACTAAGGCCCTTCTCCCCCGATTGCTCAGTTTAGATGGCCGGCCAGCTCTAGGAAGAGTCTTGGTGGTTTCGAACTTCTTCCACTTACGGATGATGGAGGCCACTGTGCTCATTGGGACCTTCAAAGCAGCAGAAATTTTTCTGTAACCTTCCCCAGATTTGTGCCTCGAGACAATCCTGTCTCGGAGGTCTACAGACAATTCCTTTGACTTCATGCTTGGTTTGTGCTCTGACATGAACTGTCAACTGTGGGACCTTATATAGACAGGTGTGTGCCTTTCCAAATCATGTCCAATCAACTGAATTTACCACAGGTGGACTCCAATTAAGCTGCAGAAACATCTCAAGGATGATCAGGGGAAACAGGATGCACCTGAGCTCAATTTTGAGCTTCATGGCATAGGCTGTGAATACTTATGTACATGTGCTTTCTCAGTTTTTTTATTTTTAATAAATTTGCAAAAACCTCAAGTAAACTTTTTTCACATTGTCATTATGGGGTGTTGTGTGTAGAATTCTGAGGAAAAAAATGAATCTAATCCATTTTGGAATAAGGCTTTAACATAACAAAATGTGGAAAAAGTGATGTGCTAAGAATACTTTCTGGATGCATTATAGCAGATAGATAATAAGTAACAGAGGCAGCATAAAGTATAAAAACTGAATAGAAGTATAAAGTGTAACTGTGCAGGTAGGTGTGTGATGGACAAGTCAAATACAGTTGTGTGAGGTAGATAGAATGAGATGAACCGTGGTTATAAACTCCAGTCACTTATTTAGGAGTCTAATGGCTTTTGGGAAAGAAAGAGTTCTTTAGCCTGGAAGTCCTGCATTTCATACTTCTATACCTCCTGCCTGAGGGTAGAAGTGTGAAAAGTTCATGTTGGGGGTGGGTGGGGTCCCTGAGGATCGAGGCAGTTCTCCTGCGGACTCTGCAGTTGTAGATGCTCTGCAGAGAGGAGCAGTGGGGTCCTGGTGATCTTCTTGGTAGTCTTTACCATTCTTTGCAGACGTTTGCGGTCCACAGCAGTAGTGTTGCTGTACCACACGGTGATGCAGCTGGTCAAGATGCTCTCAACAATGCAGCTGTAAAAGTTGCCGAGGATCTTAGTCAACATACCAAACTTCCTCAGCCTCCTCAGAAAGTACAGCCACTGCTGGGCCCTCTTGACCAGCTGTGTGGTGTTAAGTGTCCAAGTGAGGTCCTCACTGATGTAGACGCCCAGGTATTTAATGCTGCTCACCCTCTCCACTTCAAGCCCTCAGATGAACAGTGGCCGGTGAGATCTCCTCCTCTTCCTCATGTCTACTATTATCTGCTTCGTTTTGTTTATGTTAAGGGTGAGGTTGTTGTCCTCACACCATGACGCCAGAATATCCACCTCCCTCCTGTAGGCTGCCTCATCCCCACCAGTGATGTATCCTATCACTGCAGTGTCGTCTGTGAACTTTAGGATGATGTTATCTTTGTGGGAGGCGACACAGTCGTGGGTGAACAGGGTGTAGAGGATGGGGCTGAGGACGCATCCCTGTGGGGTGCCTGTGTTTGTGATAATGGTGGCTGAAGTCCTGTTACCAATCCTGACAGACTGGGGCCTGCCAGTCAGAAAGTCTACGAGCCAGTCACTTAGGGTGGGGTGCAGGACAAGTGCTTATAGTTTATGGGTGAGTTTATGGGAGATAACCATGTTAAAGGTGGAGCTGTAGTCAACAAAGAGCATCCTGATGTAGGAGTCTTTGTTCTCCAGATGGGAGAGGCAATAATGTAGCGCGGCCGCGACGGCATCTGAGGTGGACCTGTTGGGCAGGTAGGCATACTGCAGGGGGTCCAGAGTGTCCGGCATGCTGCTCTGAATGTGGGTCAGCACCACTCTCTCAAAACACTTCATGATGATTGGAGTGAGTGATACTGGCCTGTAATCATTTAGGCAGGTGGGTGGGCTTTTTTTAGCAAGGGGGACGATGATTGTAGTCTTAAAGCAGGACAGAACAATGCTCTGACTGAGGTAAAGGTTGAAGATGGAGCAGAGAACATCACCCAGCTTGTTGGCATATGCTCTGCCCAGGGATGTTGTCTGGTCCAGCTGCCTTATGGGGGTTGAGCTTCCTTAGTGCTTTGTGTACCTGACCTGAAGAGACCATTGGGAAGGGGGGGAGGTTTGGGTGGTCCAGGTGTGTGTGTGCCTCCACTCTGTGCTTTTGCTGGATGTCTCAAAGCAGGTGTAGAAAGTGTTGAGCTCATCCAGCAGACTGTCTGTGGAGCTGATTGTGCTGGTGGTGGTCCTGTAGTCTGTGATGTGCTGTAGGCCCTTCCACGTACTTCCAGAGTCAGCAGTTGAATAGAAGCCCTCCAGCTTCTCTCTGTACTGCCTCTTGGCTGCTGTGATGGCTTTTCTTAGTCCATACTTCGCAGCTTTGTACTCTATCTCAATGCCTGATCTAAATGCAAGAGAGCAGGCACACAGCATGTGTTGTACCTGACTGTTTATCCAGGGCTTCTGGTTGGGGAACTTCCTGACTGGTGTTGTGGGCACGATGTTGTCAATACAGGTGCTAATGTACCCGGTCACATACTCATCATAGTCCTGTATGCTGATAGAAGAATCCTCCAGAGTGGCTGCAACCCTAAACACATTCCAGTCTGTCTGAGCAAAACAGTCCTGCAGAGTGCTCTCAGTCTCTGGGGTCCAAAGTTTAACTTCCTTAATGATAGGGTTTGTTTGTTTCAGCCTTTGTCTGAACCCGGACGGGTTTATCCATTCCCGGGAATTTGGGAATCCCGCACGTCATTCCCAGGAATCCCGGGCTCCTGGGGATGACACAGTGCACGGGCATCTCACATGTGAACCGTTTTAGAACGACCAACACTTATTTTTAATAAAATTACTGCAATATGTTGACACCAATAAAAGACTAACCTTATCTACAAGCAGTTAATGCTGTCATATAAGTACATGTATCTAGTTAGTTGCGGTAATAAGAGCGTAGAAAGCACAACGTGTCCAGCATGCGGTCGTCCAGGCCAGAGCGCACCTTCGTGCAGAGTACACCAGCTGCTGAGAAAGCACGCTCTGCCTCCACTGAAGTAGGCAGCTCAGTCATCAGATACTGATACACTTGTTCTAAACAATGACCACGCTTGCAGTTGTTCTGAAACACCGCCATTTCAGCATTTACTGATGCATCCAGTTTCTTGTCATCATTCTGTGATGGCAAGTTTCTTGGCACAGATAATGCGGATGCAACATACTGCCGCATTGCAATTTCAAGTTGCTGTTTAAAGCTGTTGTCTGATGAAGTGCAAGCTGCAGCAGTGGCGACACCTTAATTATTTTCAACTATAACTCTGTTATTTCTAGATCGATTTTTACACTTTTACACGCTATATATGCGAGCTTGTCCGTTCCCGTTCACCCGGGAATTCCAGCAGTTTCATTCCTGGGAATGCAGGAATGAAAAATGTCCGGGAATCCTGGGCTCCCGGTACTCAGGAGCCCGGGAATGGATTCCCTAGTCTGTAGGCTGGGTACAGGAACAGAGAGATGTGGTCCGAAGTGGGGGCGTGGTGCAGCCCTGTATGCACCGTGTATGTTGCTGTACACATGATCCGGTGTGTTCTATTCACGGGTGGGAATGTTCACGTGTTGGTGGTATTTAGGAAGTACAGTTCGTAAATTGCACTGATTAAAGTCGCCAGCTGCAATATAAACAGCATCGGGATGAGCCTTCTCTAAGGCGCTGATGACGTCATGGAGTTTGCCGAAAGCTGTAGCGTAGTTAGTTCGCGGTGGGGATGTAAATAGCGGCCAAAAACACAGCAGCAAATTCCCTCACTACATAATAGGATTGTCATTTCAGCAGTAAAAATTCCCCATCGTGTGAGCAGTGCTTATAAACAGTCCGTACGTCTCCACACTATGAATTGTTAATAAACGCACACACACTCGCCCCTTTAGCCTTACTGAAGGCTGCGGTATGATCACCTCGGTGCATGGAGTGCGTCTGTAGCTGAACGGCGCATTCTAGGACTTTCTCCGAAAGCCAGGTCTCGGTGAAAATTAGAGCGCAGCACTCTCTTATTTCCCACTGCGCTGTAATCCTGGCTCTAAGCTCATCCAGTTTGTTTTCCAGAGACCGCACGTTGGCTAGCAAGAGGCGGGGTAGCGGTGGTCGGCTAGCGCAGGGGTGGGCAGATTCAGTCCTGGAGGGCCGCAGTGGCTGCAGGTTTTTGCTCCAACCCAATTGCTTAATAAGAAGCCCTTATTGCTCAAGTAACACTTCAGCTTCACTTTAGTTGTCTCGCTCGTTAAGATTTTGAACCCTTATTGCTTATTTTAGTCTTAAACAGCTGTATTCTTGGTTTTTAATTGCTCCTAATTAGCAATACCATGCAAATGACAAAAGAGACCAGCATTTCTCCATTTAGCTTGTTTCCATTTACACCTGTGTGTATTTATCACGCACTATTTGGTTTAATTAAATACTTGGAAGGAAAGTGAAGAGAAAAAAGTGAAGCACTGAGAATTACTCATCTGTTTTAGACTTCAAATCATTTGGATGATATCCTTAGAAAGGAAAATAAATCTACGATATGAGAATGACCTGACATGGCAGAGTTAAAGCACTAGCAAGCCATGCAATTAAATAATTGACAAGGATTGGTTTTTAATTAAGCAACTGGGTTGGAACAAAAACCTGCAACCACTGCGGCCCTCCAGGACTGAATCTGCCCACCCCTGGGCTAGCGCGGATTTTCAGCCTAGCATGGAGCCCTCCCCACTTGCCTCGCTTGCGTCGCCGTCTCCGGAGCACTCTCCTGGAGTCAGCTTGGTCACTTGAGCTCGGTGCTACGGGGTCTTCCTGTGTGTGGTTGTGGTATTGGCTGCGAGAGTGAACAATGAATTGTAGCTCAGATGGTATTAAACCGGTAAATTCCAGGGGACTGTGTGGGTTAGCAATGTCTGTCTGCAGTATGATAGTAGTGCAAAGTATTTGTTCTGTAGAGAAGGCGAAAAACAAAAACACAAAACAAAAAATGGTATAGAGTGGAGCGAGCAAACACATCTGCTACGGAGAGTGCCATGTTATATACAGTACATGTTAATTGTGTGTCTTATATACAGTACATGTTAATTGTGTGTCTTTAAATGTTTAGGAGCCAAAACTGTTATAAAATGACTTTTGTGATGTCAACCATGTCCTTTAAGTGTGCTTGGCAGGGCTCTGCCTACTCATTCTAGTTGCCTGTTGCAGACTTCATCATAGATAGATAGATAGATAGATAGATAGATAGATAGATAGATAGATAGATAGATAGATAGATAGATAGATAGATAGATAGATAGATAGATAGATAGATAGATACTTTATTAATCCCAAGGGGAAATTCACATAAAATTAAAAAAAATATATAAAACATCTTATATCTAAAATTTCATCCATACATTGATCCATCATTGACCTCACTTAATCCAGGTTAGGACTGCTACAGTAAGTAGTTACAATTTCATAATGAATAAATCAGCTTTCAAGAAACTAATACAGTAGAAGTACTTCGTGCTGTGAACAGCACTGGCCTCTGTAACACCCATCAGCTTGGGTCTTATCCAAGTGGCTTTGACATCTAATCTCTGATTTTCAATGTCTGTGATTGACAGTTATGTTCACTAATAACATTTTATTTATTACCTAGCCGAGGAATCGGTCATCTAGATTAAATAAGCCTGGCACTTAATTGATCAGTTTGCTATTAATATGGAGGATTATTATAAAATGGAGACTGCATGTAACGGCAGATTGGCAGGTAAAGTTATGGCACGTTGATGAGTACAGTTTTAATTTAAAATGAGGTTTCATAAAGAATCCTTTCATGATCACAGGTGATCAGTTTATTCATCCCTTTTTAATCCTCTTATTAATTGCAGCATCACAGAGCTAAAGCTTATAAACCAGCACTAAGAACATAGCAGGTGCCACCCCCAAATGGAAGGCCACTTCATCACTGGGCATATTAGGGCTCATACTGGGCCAGTATAGATCAACAGATAACCTCAAGTCCATAACTTAAGGGGAAATTTGAATTAAATGGTGAGTTTCACAATAACAGCATCCAGTTTTCAAACATGTGAGGCAGCATCACCAATCAGTTTCTGTCTAATAAAATGGAAAAGCTCTTGATCACTGTTCTTTGTTGACCCAAGCTTCCTTCACTTTGCTAAACATATTGCTGATCTTTATGCCCAGACATTAATCAAGGGACTTTAAAAGCTCTAATTTGTTTCACTGAAGTTTCATTATGGCTCGCACTAACAAAGTCAAACAGATTGAACAGAAGTTACCAGGAAAGGAAAGTCACAACCAAGAATCAAGGCAGCCTTTTGTCTAAACAAAAATTGTAAGCCAAAAATCCAAGTAAGAAACAGAAACCAAAAATCAGGGACCAGGAAATGTAAAAAGCACTACCCTACACACACACACACACACACAAGAGGTCTTTGTTTAGTTATCCGCAAACCTGATGATGACATTGACATTGAGATAAAAATAAACAATAAACATAGATACAAGATAGAAACAAGAATAGAATTGTTTTTTAGCAGCTATTTATTTCACATTTATTTATTGCACATTTCTATACAAAAATCATGCCACACTTAACGCATAATGAATAAGTTGTATTATTGATGTCTATGTTGAGTTCAGAAAGTCTATCACCAGGGTCTCTGAGAAGTGGAAACAGTCCTAGTAGATCCAGCTGCAAAGAAATACTAACCCAATGGGACATTCCATGTAACATATGGTTGCTACACCCAGGCCATTTCAGAGATGCTCATTAAGCTAATACACATTTATTTAGGATGTGGTAGGACAGAGAGTGTTGATAAAAACAACGTGAACAGCGATAAGGAGATGGGTTCATTCATAGATGGATAGATAAGCTGCAAAACAACTCAGTTTCCCAGTGGTCCCATGTATGAAATGTGCACAACTGTGGGTAATTTTTTAATACTCCTTAACATGCCACAAAATAAAGGTCCTCTATATGGATCATTTTGCATTACTAGAACTCTCAAACACTGGTGTAGAATCACAGCAAAGGTTACATCAAAAATAACATGCATCTGTCACCATATTGCAACAACTAGTATCTCATAAGTGACCATTTCATAATTCTAAGCTTAACAGTGAGTGGTATGGTAGGAGGCAGAAGTTCTTGTGGCAGCCCACATAGCTGCAGTGACTCCAAGGAGGCAAAACCTATAAAATAGTAGCACTTTATCGGAAATAAATCACACAGGGAGAAATAAATAAACGAAAAAATGCAATTAAAGAGATGAAAACAAAAAACTGACATCCTTTCTGAACCTAACACATGTTCAGAATAGCACCAAGCTTTCAATCTTTCTATCTCTAGAACCTGGCCTCTTCATCTCACCAGCTGAGCATTTTCAGTACTCCATCTCTCATCCCTACTTAAGGTCTGACATTAGGCCTCTTTAAAGCTCATGTCAAGATCTTGTCAGGCAAAGTCCCAGAACTACTACTGGGGTTAGGGTATCCCTACATCTCCTGCAAGGACACCAGGTTAACCCTTCTTCTAATTGTTATTGATGTCTCAGCAAACCAATGCATTCGGCTATCCGTAAAGGCCACAGAACAACAAGCTAGCCTTTCAACTGCCCATTCCCTTGAAGGGTGAGTCCTATGATGTCCCTTAGTAGATGGATGGCTAGGAGTTAGCACTGGCCCCTGCCAATCCTTCCTGGATTATCTCTAGAATTAGCAACTTGATGCCAATTGGTTGTCATGTGCTGCCATCTGTTGATCAGAAAATCTTGATACATCTTTTTATCTATCTGTGGCCCCATTCTCACTTCAGAGAGATTTTCAGGTACCTGTTCGATTGAGTGTGCTGTGGTGACATCACGTTTAATTCCAGTTGGTTTTCTTCCTCACTGGTGCCCATGTCTCTAGCTCTGGGATGCTACAATGTAGTGGCTCCTGCACTCCTACTGCAGACTCTCTCTGTGATTCTCTCTTTCTTTCTCTTTAGCAACACTTTAGGCTGATTTGTGTCAAAATGGTAGTTTCATTGTCCTGGAAACCTCTTGGCTGCCTGGCATTCCTTCAGAAAGTGTCAATTAAAAAAAGACCTTGACATTAGTGTAGGAAAATGAAGGACACTGTTATTCACTTAATGTCAATGGAAAGTGTGAAGAAAGAATAGATTCACTCTACATCAAGGTCGTGAATGTTTGAATGAACACAATAAAAGCTATAAAGCCTCTGTCATCTAAATATATGAATAGAGTACATGTGACTGGATTGTCTGCTGAAACTCCAAACCTTATAAAAGTCCAGTAGGACATGTCAAGTAATTATGATGAAGTGGTATGAATAAAGAATGCTTAAAGGGCTATAAGCACCACATTTAAAATAAATTGTGTTTTAGGCTGGATTAAAAGGTATTTTAATTAATTATCTTCTCCATAAATTGAAAATTTCAGGTGTGAACTTTTAATTTATTATTCATATACAGTGGAAAAGTTTGATGGACTGACAGCCTGTCCAGGGTTGGTTTCTGCTTTGTGGCCATTCCTACCAGGATAGTCCTAAGTTCCATACAACCATGAACTTGAAAGGCATGGATCAAAATAACAGAGTATCACACTGATGACTAAAGTGGAACAATGAAAGAAAAACGATTTCATACTTAAGAATTCATACTATGTATGCAAGCAGAGAAGTCATTAGTAATTTGGTGGTAATTCTTGATAAAGCGACAATCTCTTTTCTTATTCATGCCATACAGTCAGTTAGGGAAATGGAGCCCCAAAAGTTTTCAATACCTCCATTTCTGTTTACAATTCACAAACTCTAAACAATGGACTTACCAAACTAGATGAAGGAAATGCATTTCACATGAACATACTAAAACACTTTCACAGTTGTGGCCAGACCAATTTAAGCATGTAGTGTGCAATTTTACTTGTAGTGCCGGAGATGGAATGTAAATTAATTAATCTACTTGTACATCTGTTGTGTACAGGGGGTGACTGGCAGCTCCTGTGGAAGATGAATATCAGTTAAGCTAACAATTGTGCCCACCCCAGATTATTAATTAAGGATATGACCCTAAAGCATGCTGAATAGTTTCCAAGAATATTCAGCTGGGAGTAGCATGTTGGCAAACATCGATGAACCTGTTGGCTCTTAAAGATGTCTTGCACTTACTCTGTGTACTGACTCAAGGTGAGACAGTGCAAATATGAGAATGGGATCAGGAGAAAAGATGTGGTCAAGGACAGGAAGAAGTCAATACCAAAAAGACAGCCAACCAATCATAATAAAAATGAGAACACTAATCCAAAAGGCAAAGTCTAAAGCCAAAAAAGTATTTTCTCCAAATAAAACTGTAAGTCAGTCAGAGAAAATAGCTATGTGAGTTGAAAGAGAGAATCCTAATATCAGATGCTCCGGAAACCCTTATGTTTACTTACTTATGGGTGCTGTGCAAGCAGTAGCCTTTTACAGAAGCTTTGTATTACTGACTCTTTTTCTTTCTGTTTCTAAACTTGCTTTATTAGTCTTGATTAAAATTAGTTTTGATCTGGCTTCTGGCTTGTCACTGATAGTAGCCACAAAAAAATCAGCTGGCTTGTCTTGACTGCATTTCAAAGGGGTCTTGAACTTGGATGTAGTCGCGAAGAGGACCTGAAGGCTGCCTTATGTCTGCAACACCTGGAAATGTAAGAAACACTGTGAAAATAAAAGTGGGTGTATTAAACACTCCCATAATTAATCACTTGCACTGTGATTGCAAGTGTCCTTGCAGCTCAGTTTCACTGTGCTACAAGAGTTGTTTGTTCAAAGATGGAGAGAGTGACATACCAGTACAAGAATAAAAGCAAGGTGAAAAGGTTTTAGAACTGGTATGCAATCCATTATAATAGGCAATATTTAATTGCTGTCAAATAAGATGCATGAACTTCCCCCTCTCATAGTGCATTATGGAGCATACAGGTACTGTGGCATTTTATGTTTTAGAGAGGACTGGCTTAAACTTGATATACCTGATGCTGTTTTAGTGCTGGAGGGATTTCTTCTTATTTTCCAGACAGAGGCCCAGTGTGGTGTGGGAAAAAATTCAGGAGTTTAATTGGTCATCTATGTGAATGAGGAATAGTGTAAAAGGGAGCATATTACAGTTAAAACTACAGTTTGTAATTCAGCCATTGAAATTCTGGCTGTTGGAATTTGTCCACATTATTTGCCCAGAGACAAAAATTACATCATTCTTATTAATGTTTATATTCCTTCCTCTGCAAATGGGAACTCATCAACGAAAATGATTAATTCTGTCATCAACACTTTAATGATGACTCATTCAAACCCTGCAGCAATAATATGCAGTTTTCCATCAGTTTGTGTTTTTTTTGCACTCAAGGAAATAACAAGATGGGCCTGCTCTATTCAAATTTTAAAGATGCCTTTATATGCACACGAATGATACCTTTGGGCAGATCTGACCATAAACTGGTTCAGCTCATTCCAAGTTAAAATCCTGTTTTTAGAAAGCAACCTGTTACCACCAGGTTAGTGAGGAAGTTGAGCCTGGAGGCTAAAATTGCTCTAGATGATTGCTCCCAAATGACAGACTGGCAAGTGATGTGCAAGTCACATGGGGGTGATATTGAGGGACCGCATCACAGACTATATTAATTTTTGTGTTGACGCTGTGGTACCCTCAAAGGCAGTGTGTTCCTTTCCAAACATCAAGCCCTCGATTACTATGAAGCTGAAAGGTCTCCTGAATGAGAAAAAGAGAACATTCAAATCTGGTGACAAGGAGGCTTTGAAGGGCGCGTAGTGCGTATTAAGACAACAATTGAGTGAAGGAAAGACAGCTTACAAAGCTAAAATAGAAAGCAAACTGACTCAGAATAACATTAAAGATGTCTGATAAGGATAGAGCATAATTTCTGGACTCAGTCAATCCAAGGCTCAGATGCTAGAAGTGATGTGGACAAAGCCAATGCCCTGGACCAAGTTTTTAATAGATATTCCCCACCACTGCCGCCGTCTTCCAATGACCAGTCTCCTCACACCATACCTACTACATCAACAACTCTTACCATGTTAACTGGAATGGCCAGTGATGAGTCCACCTCTGACCATTAGTGTGGGCTGTCCATAACTGAAAACCAGGTAAGGAGACAAATGAGGATACTACACACAGGAAAAACCACAGGACCAAATGGAGTCAGTCCTTGAGTTCTTAAGACCCGTGCTGAACAACTTTGTGGTGTTCTCTGCCACCTGTTCAGTCTGTCCCTAAGGCTCCAGAAAGTGCTGCTGCTGTAGAAAACATCCTGCATTGTTTCTGCTCCGCCTAATGACTACAGACGAGTAACACTTACATCTCACATCATGACTACCTTTGAGAGGCTGGTCCTAGACCAGGGGTGTCGAACTCCAGTCCTGGAGGGCCGCAGTGGCTGCATGTTTTCATTCTAACCATCTTCTTAATTAGTGACCAGTTTTTTGCTGCTAATTATTTCTTTTAATTAGCTTGACTCAGGCCCCTTAGTTGTTTCTTTTTCCTTAATTAGCGGCCAAACAATAATGAGACATGAAACAAGTGGCCACATGACCAGCTCACCTGTGCCCATCACACAGAATCTGAAAATAGAGAAAGGTGGAGGTCTCAGTAAGGCTGATCTCTCAGGTCATCAAAACATCTTGATGGTGTTCTTAGAAAAGAACATAAAATCATCAGTTTTGGAAATGTCTGCTGTGGCAGAATGAATAATTAAATAACGGGTTTAACTAACAGCAACCATTGGCTTCTCATTAAGAAACTGGTTGGAGTATGAAGCCCCAGGTTAAGCTGGTCATCTGTTGGCTCGTTTCACATCTCATTTCTGTTTGGCTGTCATCTAATGAGGAAACAAATCAATTTAGAGGACTGAATCCTTCTAGCAGGGCTATAAATGAAGGGAAAAAAGTGAAGTAGCAGTGAAAACTGGTCTTTGATTAGGAAAAGGGTTAGAATTAAAACCTGTAGCCACTGCAGCCCTCCAGACCTGGAGTTCGACACCCGTGTCCTAGACTATATGAGTCCTCTTCTGGTAGACCATCTGGACCCACTACAGTTTGCCTATTGGACAAGGATTAAAGGATGCAATTATCTATTTGCTGTATAAAAGTTATTCCTGAACAAAGATGGCAGCACTGTAAAAATTATATTTGGATTTCTCCAGTGCCTTCAATAATATTCAACCATAAGAGGTAAGCTTCGAGATATGTTGGGCAGACCACAGTTTGAAGTCTGAACAAACAGTACTGTCTCCTTTTCTCTTCAATCTGTATACCTCTGACTGTAAATATCACACCAGGTCATGTCACTTGCAGAAATTCTCTAAACTTATGGGGTGTATCGATACAATACAATACAATACAGTTTATTTTTGTATAGCCCAAAATCACACAGGAAGTGCCGAAATGGGCTTTAACAGGCCCTGCCTCTTGACAGCCCCCCAGCCTTGACTCTCTAAGAAGACAAGGAAAAACTCCCAAAAAAAAACCTAGTAGGGAAAAATGGAAGAAACCTTGGGAAAGGTAGTTCAAAGATAGACCCCTTTCTAGGTAGGTTGGGCGTGCAGTGGGTGTCAAAAGAAGGGGGTCAATATAATACAATACACAGAACAGAACAAATCCTCAATAAAAAATTAAAAATTTTTAGAAGTACGGAGCAGAATTTAACAGTAGATGATATCACATAATAAGATTTGGATAATTTTAGACTCCTGGAGACCTCATCCATCAAGCTGCCTCCCCCATTTGGCCATTCCACGGTTGAAACAGTGTTGGGCCAGCCAATCCGATGAAAGGACCCCTCTTTCTCACGATTCCTGCGATCCTCCATCAGGGATGACTTTACCTTAGGCAGGCAAAACAACTTGGCAGGTGGGCCGTGGCACCAAGTGCCACATTTGAGTACCGAGAAGAGAAACAGAATAGGTGAGGGTTAGTATCCAATTATAACTATCATGTTACTTATGTTTTAGTGCTAATGACTAACAACAGAGATGCAGTATGTACAGTTAATCAGCAGCTCTAGTCAGGATATGCTAAACTGAAGTAGTGAGTCTTCAGCCGGGATTTAAAAGCTGAGACTGAAGGGGCATCTCTTATAGTAGCAGGCAGACCATTCCACAGCTTAGGGGCCCTGTAACTAAAAGCTCGACCTCCCATTGTTATTTTATTAATCCTTGGAACCATAAGCAGACCAGCATCTTGAGATCTTAATGTGCGCTCTGGTTTGTAAGTCATGGTAAGTTCAGACAAGTAAGCCGGACCTCGGCCATTTAATGCTTTATATGTTAAAAGAAGGATTTTGAAATCTGCCCTAAATTTAACCGGGAGCCAGTGTAAGGATTTAAGAACTGGAGTTATGTGTTCATATTTTCTTGTTCTTGTAATAATTCTTGCAGCCGCATTTTGTATTAACTGGAGGCTGTATAAAGAACAGTTTGAACATTCAGTGAACACTGCATTGCAGTAGTCAATCCTACTAGAGATAAATGCATGAATTCATTTCTCAGAATCCTGTTTATTTAGAAAGCGTCTTAATTTCCTAACATTTTTAAGATGGAAGAAACATGTTTTGGACAACTTTGTAATATGTGCTTTAAATGACATGCTGGAGATAAGTCCTAGATTGCGGGCTGATTCAGTAAAATTAATTGGGATTCCAACTGAGTTAAATGATGACAAAATATTGTTATGATCAGCAACAATTAACATCTCTGTTTTATCTGTATTTAAAGACAAGTAGTTCTCATTCATCTACTCCTTTAATTCGCTAACACAACTAATTAAATACAACATCGGAGAAACTTCATCTGATTTAAATGAAAGGTATAACTGGGTGTCATCTGCATACGAGTGAAAATTAACATTATGTTTCCTAATGATAGATCCCAGTGGAAGCATGTAAAGTGAAAACAGTAAAGGTCCCAGTACTGAGCCCTGCAGGACAATAAAGGGGATGAGACAGAGTACACTAGTCAGGTGGAGAACTTTGTTTCTTGGTGCAAATTGAATTATCTGCAACTTAACAAGAGCAAAACCAAAGAATTGTTTATTGACTTTCACAGCACCAAAAAGCCTCTATGTCCAGTTCCTATTCAAGGAGTGGATGTAGAAGTGGTGCGTTCCTACAAGTACTTTAGGGTCCACATCAGTATCTACAATTTAAGAATGAGCAGACATTGCAGAGTTAAAACACTAACAAGTCATGATATTAAATAAGACCTGGTATTGGAAAGGATTGTATTCAAATTAAGCAACTGTGTTGAAGCAATAACCTGCAGCCGCAGTGGCCCTCTAGGACTGCCGCTGATCACCCTTGGCTTAAGTCATGGACAAACCCTATTGACTACCATTACAAAACTGCCTTACAATGTGACTTATGCCAGAATGAGTTTCAAAAGGGGAAGGAAAACCATCAAAAACCATAATCACAAAATTAAACTTAGTATTTTTTAACATATTAAGCAAATAAAGAAAAAAAAAATCAAAATTAAGAGTCAAAATATTAAAAACCTAGAAAAAAAAAGTACAAAAAGTATACATCAAAAATAGTGGAATAAAGCTGTAATTTATACCCAAAATTCAAATACAAAGCCAAAGACTTAAAAAAGAAAAGAAATACAAAAATTAATGAAATGATGAGCAGGATCACAAAACTCACAAAAACCAAAACAAGAGAACTAAAGGGAGCAGAAGAACATAGTTAATGCTAACTAATGCCACTGCAGGAGTTTAACCTTTTTCAGTTTTCTCATAGATTTCATATGTGTTGGTAGGGATATATTAGAGTTTAGCACCATTATTTGCAGCTCTTCTTAAAGGTATACTCCACCCAAAGAAAAGATATTTTAATATGTTACTTACCCCATGTGCTTTGCAGTGGTGGTTGAGAAAAAATCGTTAATCTCATGTTTTTATACAGCATGGGGAGAAAGAAGTTTATCACATTACAGAACTCAATTGTGGCCAGTGCAGCACAACAGCAAACAATTTAAAAAATACCCATGGAAAAATGTTTCAAACTCATGTTACTTATGTTTAATAGCCCAAATGTCTGTTATCCAGTCACTGGCTCAAAACATGCAAAACGAATACTTTTTTTCATAAACTATTGTTAATAAATTCTTCCGGAATTATCAGCGGGCACATAAACAGTAAACCCAAAGACTTATTAGAACATTAGAACACTCTAGACAAGAACAGACCATTCAGCCCAACAAAGCTCGCCAGTCCTATCCACTTATTTCTTCCAAAAAAACATCAAGTCGAGTTTTGAAAGTCCCTAAAGTCTTACTGTCTACCACACTACTTGGTAGCTTATTCCAAGTGTCTATCGTTCTTTGTGTAAAGAAAAACTTCCTAATGTTTGTGTGAAATTTACCCTTAACAAGTTTCCAACTGTGTCCCCTTATTCTTGATGAACTCATTTTAAAATAACAGTCTCGATCCACTGTACTAATTTCCTTCATAATTTTAAACACTTCAATCATGTCACCTCTTAATCTTCTTTTGCTTAAACTGTATAGGGTCAGCTCTTTTAATCTTTCCTCATAATTCATCCCCTGTAGCCCTGGAATCAGTCTAACCGCTCTTCTGTGGACCTTTTCTAGTGCTGCTATGTCCTTTTTATAGCTTGGAGACCAAAACTACACACAGTACTCAAAATGAGGCCTCACCAGTGCATTATAAAGCTTGAGCATAAACTCCTTGGACTTGTACTCCACACACTGTGCTATATAACCTAACATTCTGTTAGCCTTGTTAATGGCTTCTGAACACTGTTGGGCATGTTAGCTTCGAGTCGAAGTCGATAGCTTAGAGTCCACTATGACTCCTAAATCCTTCTCATAAGGTGTACTCTCGTTTTTCCGACCACCCATTGTGTATTCAAACCTAACATTTTTACTTCCTATGTGTAATACTTTACATTTACTGACATTAAATTTCATCTGCCACAAATCTGCCCAAGCCTGTATGCTATCCAAGTCCTTCTATAATGATATAATGGATTCCAACTTATCTGCTAATCCACCTATCTTGGTATCATCTGCAAACTTAACCAGCTTGTTACTTATATTCCTATCTAAATCATTTATATATATTAAAAATAGCAGTGGCCCTAGCACTGACCCCTGTGGCATACCACTCTTAACATCGGCCAGTTCTGATGAGATTCCTCGCACCATCACCCTCTGCTTTCTGTGTCCGAGCCATTTCTGCACCCATCTAAAAACATCACCCTGAACTCCCACTTCTTTTAATTTGATGCCCAACCTCTCATGTGGCACCTTATTAAATGCTTTCTGAAAGTCCAGATAAATAATATCATAAGCTCCACTTTGATCATATCTTTTTGTTGCCTCCTCATAGAATTCCAGCATGTTAGTAAAACACGACCTCCCTCTTCTGAACCCATGCTGACTGTTCAGAATAACTCCTGTCCTTGCCAGGTGTTGCTCAATCTTATCCTTAATAATTCCTTCCATTAATTTGCCTGTGATGCATGTTAAGCTTACTGGCCTATAGTTGTTTGGATCTGCCCTGTCACCCTTTATATATAATGGGATGATATTTGCCATTTTCCAGTCCTTCGGAATCTCTCCAGTGCGCAGTGACTTCCTAAAAATATCTGTCAAGGGTTTATATAAGTACTCACTAGCCTCCTTAACAACTCGAGGGTAAATGGGATTGATGTTTTGACTTCAAGATCTGCCCCTCCCTGTCATTAATCAGTCAGGAGTCCCGTCTTCAATTCAAAAAGTCCTTATGTATTTATGGCATTGTGGGTATTACTTGATGTTGTGGGCATTATGTGACTGATGCCTTAAGTATTGTGGGGTGCAGTTACAATCTGTTGAGACCTCTTGTGCCCTGTTTTAATACCCCAGGTCTGAAGGTTCCAGCTCCTGAACAGCCATCCCTAGAAAGCTCTGGAACAAATGGGGTGCTTCTAGAGAGTATGCTGTCAATCACATGGCCGGCTCCACTTTGTGTCTAAGCGCTATACCCCTGTAGTAATATTGCAGGTATTAGGCCCCAATGCGATTAATAAATACTTCTGTCTGCTGGCTGCTTCAATAATTTGCATATTTTATTATTTTAAAGCTAATTTTTTCATTTTTTCCAAAAAATATACAGTATATTATTTATTTTATTCGCTGTTACAAGGATACAATGTGTCACTGGTGTAATGTGTTGTGAAGTCTGTATCATAATATGTATTATATGTGAATTTAGTGTATTTAGTGAAGCATGTCTGCTTCAGGATGCAGGCAGAAAAACACGGTTTGCCTCAGCCAGCATTATTTCGCACACCAGCCCTGGATGTAGGAACACCAGAAGAATAGTCATGTCTGTCTGTAATGATGATATAGAATTTAGTGATCTAATGAAAAAAGAATTAAAGAAGAAGGATTAAATAATTCACAATTGTATTTGCTAGAATAGAAAAGCATTTAAAACACTAATCTGCATTATTTAGCACTATTCTGACAATAATTATAATTAGATTAGGGTTAAATATAACTTAGACAAGCCCTAAAAAAGGACAGTTGGGGACAAAATAGGTGGGAGGCTAAAATGTAAGTGTTTTATAATTACTTTAAAATTAACATAATTTAAGTGAGATATCAGTGAAACATTTTCTAGGATCTAACTGGTTTTCCAAAGTGTGTAAAACTCTCAAATGATTGTAGGTTCATGCACCCCCATGCCCTAATCATAGACTTTGGCTTACTAGTGTCATAAATGGTCGTGCCATTCTAATTTTCCTCGAATGTGTGTCAGAAAAGAACAAGAGTGTTTTTGTTGAATTTATCAGGACAAGAGAAAGCTAAAAACAAATCAAGTTGTTTTTCTCACATGGCAGCACAGCATGCTTGATCATTAATGATCAAGAGGATACAGTAAGTATTCCTGCAAGGAACAACGTTTCAAAGAGAGAAAATGGCCACAGAGATGAGCCTGTTAGTTCTTCATCGCTGTGGTGCATAGGAGAGCAGACGGCTATTAGGCTCTGTTCAGCTGTAACCCTAAATTGAGCCCCTTGGTCAGGATCATATGATAAAATATTTATATTCAGTACGCATGAACACAAGGATTATTAATTATTTGGGAGTTTAACTTTGCTTACAATAAATATTTAATCCCTCCCAACTTCAACTGCTCTGCAAATATAACTTTTTAAATAGTTGCCGTAAAAAATATTGAAAGTTATTTTTGGTTTGGTTTTGTTACATTTTTGTGATAAATCATGTTCACAGGGGCTGTTAATTCATTGATAAGCAGAATTTCGGTGGATCATAAAGCCAGGAAAGCTTTGAGTGGAGTCAGCACCCTTCAGACACACAAATGGAGGGTTTGACACTTTTCAAAGCCAAAGGTTTGGAGCTAATATAAGGCAAAAAATAGGGTTTCATTCCTGGCTGAAATATTTTTTCTTTTAATTTAAACTTTCTTTTATTTTTTTAAATATTATTTTGGGAATTTTGCTATTGATTACATTTTTGTTTTATTATAGTTCTTAATCAATATTTAGTATAAATTAGTGTTAATATTATTTGTCAGTTATAGTGCTTATAAAAAGTATCTCTTTGGAAGTTTTCATATTGTATCATTATACAACATTGAATCTCATTGGAATTAATTTGTCTTTTTTAACAAATATTAACAGAAAAAACTATTATGTCAAAGTACAAACAGATTAATACAAAGTGGTCTCAATTAATTACAAATATCCATCCATCCATCCATTTTCCAACCCGCTGAATCCGAACACAGGGTCACGGGGGTCTGCTGGAGCCAATCCCAGCCAACACAGGGCACAAGGCAGGAACCAATCCCGGGCAGGGTGCCAACCCACCGCAGAATTACAAATACAAAACACAAAATAATTGGTCACATATGTATTTGCTCCCTTCAAGTAAAACCTTTAGCAGGTATGACTGCCTTGGGTCTATGTGCACAGGTTTATGTTTGCTTTACACATCTGGACACTGCCATTTTCCCAATTCCTCTTTGCAAAACTACTCAATCTCTGACATGTTGTATGGGGATCTTGAGTGAACAGCCTTTTTCAAGTCCAGCCACAAATTCTCGATTGGGATGTGATATATACTCTGACTTGGCCACTCCAGGACATTAACATTGTTGTTTTTGTGCCATTCCTGTTTAGCTTTGGTTTATACTTGAGGTCATTGTCTTGCTGGAAAACAAATCTCCCAAGATGCAAGTTTCTTGCTGACTACATTTTTATTTCTGTAGCACATTTTCATACAAGGAATACAGTTCAAAGGGCTTTACACAATATAAAAGAAGAGTTACATGAGAAATTTTGCACATGAATTTGCACCAGTTTGCACATGAACTTGATGTTAGCACATTGTTCGAACTGCGACATTGCACTGAATGACTATGCACACATCTAACTCAAACGGTAATTAAAACACAAATCCAATCCAAATCTATTGTAACTTGTCTATAGACGGGCTGCACTCCCCTCCACAACAATGTGTGCATAATCTGATCACGCACTATATTACAATTCCAGGAAGTTTTTGACTGCCTCTTGTCAATAGTTAAATATAACTAAATAAATAATATAGTATATAAAAAATAGTTTATGAAGATATGTTTTTTAGAGCCGTTAAGATAAGTCCGATCATATGGTCAGATGGCCAGGAAGGAAAAAAAAACAAAAAACTCCAGGGGGTTCCTGCCTAAAAGACCGCCTAGACCCCACTGGGCATTCTACCTAACATAATGGTGCTAAAGTCAGTCTTACTATTTTTAATCTTCATTTTAGATATTTAGATGCAGTGGGTCTTGCAGACAGTTAAGAGTATCTGCTTTCATTCCATCATCACAAGCAGCTGGACAGTACTTTGATAAGGTGGTGATGGCATACGTGGTGGCAGCAACTCCACCATAGAGAGGCCGGAAAAGAAAACAGAACATCCATGAAGTACCTAATATTACAATGCATATATAATTTATTAGAAGTAGAGCAGAAATGCAATTAAGAAAAAGCCAAATTGAAAAAGTGGGTTTTTAATAGTTTTTTAAATTGATAAAGTGTATTACCTGGGATATCTCTATTAGTCAAGTATTTGCAATTTTTGGTACATAACAGCAAAAGGACATATCACCACTTCTTTTATGTTTAGCTCTTGGTATAATAACTAAACTAAACTAGCTAAACTAAAGTGTCAGACAATCTGAGGTCACTACTGGGAATGCAAGAGGACAGGCACTCCAAAGTATATGAGGGAGGAAGATTATTGAGAGCTTTAAATACCATTGGCAGTATTTTAAAATCAATTCTAAAGGACGTGGGTAACCAATGTAACAATGCTAAAACTGGTGAGATTTTCTTTTGCTGGTTATGATTCTTGCTGCTACATTTTGAACTGACTGCAACCAGTTAATGTCTTTCTTAGGGAGTCCTGTTAGGAGAGCATTACAGTAATCTAGTCAACTAAAAACAAAAGCATGAATTAATTTTGGCCTAATTTTTGCAATATTTCTAAAGTGAAAAAATGCAGTCCTAGTAATATAGTTAATGTGTGATTTAAAGTTTACACCAATGTCCATTATCACACTGAAGTTCTTAACTTCTGCCTTGATTTTGACTGCCAAGGGGTCAAATTTATTTCTAGGATCTTCACTATTTCCATGTTTTCCAACAACTAAAATTTCATTTTTTTCCTTATTTAGCATGAGAAAATTACTATTGAACTATTTAGAAATACAAAACAGACATTGGATCAGAGGGCACAGACAGTCAGGGTTATCGGGTGCTATAGATAAGTAAATCTGTGTGTCATCTACATAACTGTGGTAGCTCACCTTGTGTTTTGAGATAATATGGCCTAACGGGAGCATGTAAATTAAAAATAATAGTGGGCCCTGAGTAGATCTTTGTGGTATCCCATATAATTTGCATATTTGAGCTACCACTGCCATAACTAACAAAAACATTTCATGTGTGCTAAATAAGACTGAAACCAATTGAGGACATTACCAGAGAGACCCACCCATTGGATAAGACAATTAATAAGAATGCTGTGGTCTATGGTGTTCAATGCTGCAGGTCATTAACTACTTTAAATATTACAATTTGTGTACTGTGATTTGGTCTAAAACCATTCTCAAATTTATCAAGAATGGCATGTTTTATTCAAGCAATTATTTAACTGATTATAAACTGCTTTTTCTAGGTTTGTACTTAAAAAAGGCAGGTTAGAAATAGGTCAAAAGTAGTTAAAGACAGAGGCATCAAGATTATTTTTCTTCAGCTTCTGTCTTTAGAGAATTTGGGAAGACCCCGGTATCTAATGCGGAGGTAACTATATAAATTACACTCTCAATGAACACATCAGAAACATCTTTAAAAAAGCATTTTGGCACTGGGTCAAGGGTACAAATGGAAGGTTTTGAGTAATTATCTATGAAGTTTAGGTAAACCCATTTTAGAGAAGGAATTTAGTTCAGTATGGTGAGCTTGATAAGGGTCAACAGTATTGGCCTTTGAGGGATGTAGTATATTATACAGTATCTAATATTGTTTATTTTATGATTAAAGAATGCTGTAAAAGCTTTGAATGTTTCACTTGGGGGTTTCAGGACGCAATCCGCTGATTGAGTTGGGTTTAGGAGATGATAGATGGAAGAAAATAAAACTCTTGGATTTCCTGTATCTTCATTTAAAATTTTAGAAACATAGGACTGCCTCTCTAGTCGGACTACTTTGTTGTATTCAGTAATATGCACCTTCAATATTTCATAGTGAACCATTTAGTTTTCTTGGGCAACAGTTGTCATTTACAGTCATATGAAAACGTTTGGGAACCCCTCTCAACCTGCATAATCATTTACTTTCAACAAAAAAGATAACAGTGGTACAGTATGTCTTTCATTTCCTAGGAACATCTGAGTATTGAAGTGTTTTCCGAACAAAGATTTTTAGTGAAGCAGTATTTAGTTGTATGAAATTAAATCAAATGTGAAAAACTGGCTGTGTAAAAATTTGGGTCCCCTTGTAATTTTGCTGATTTGAATACATGTCACTGCTCAATACTGATTACTTGCAACACCAAATTGGTTGGATTAGCTCATTAAGCCTTGAACGTCATAGACAGGTGTGTCCAATCATGAGAAAAGGTATTTAGGGTGGTCAATTGCAAGCTGTGCTTCCCATTGACTCTCCTCTGAAAAGTGAAAGCAACTCTCAAAAGATTTGAAAACAATAATTGTTCAGTATGGTGGTTTAGGGGAAGGCTACAAAAAGCTATCTCAGAGGTTTAAACTGTTGGTTTCAACTGTAAGGAATGTAATGGAAGGCCACAGGCACAGTTGCTGTTAAACCCAGGTCTGGCAGGCCAAGAAAAATACAGGAGCAGCATATGCGCAGGATTGTGAGAATGGTTACAGACAACCCACAGATCACCTCCAAAGACCTGCAAGAACATCTTGCTGCAGATGGTGTATCTGTACATCATTCTACAATTCAGCGCAATTTGCACAAAGAACATCTGTATGGCAGGGTGATGAGAAAGAAGCCCTTTCTGCACTCACGCCACAAACAGAGTCGCTTGTTGTATGCAAATGCTCATTTAGACAAGCCAGATTCATTATGGAACAAAGTGCTTTGGACTGATGAGACAAAAATTGAGTTATTTGGTCATAACAAAACGCGCTTTGCATGGCGGAAGAAGAACACCGCATTCCAAGAAAAACACCTGCTACCTACTGTCAAATATGGTGGAGGTTCCATCATGCTGTGGGACTGTGTGGCTAGTTCAGGGACTTGAATATCATCGAAAATCTATGGGATGATTTGAAGCAGGTTGTCCATGCTCAGCAGCCATCAAATTTAACTGAACTGGAGAGATTTTGTATGGAAGAATGGTCAAAAATACCTCAATCCAGAATCCAGACACTCATCAAAGGCTATAGGAGGTGTCTAGAGGTGGTTATATTTGCAAAAGGAGGCACAACTAAGTATTGATGTAATATCTCTGTTGGGGTGCCCAAATTTATGCACCTGTCTAATTTTGTTATGATGCATATTGCATATTTTCTGTTAATCCAATAAACGTAATGTCACTGCTGAAATACTACTGTTTCCATAAGGCATGACATGTATTAAAAGGAAGTTGCTGCTTTGAAAGCTCAGCCAATGATAAACAAAAATCCAAAGAATTAAGAGGGGTTCCCAAACTTTTTCATATGACTGTACACAGCCTGTCCAACTTCAGCCACTGCAGCTTAGAACTCCTTCAGGCTCATCATACGTTTATTGTGTCATTACGACCTCCCTCACTAGTCTTTTTCTTCCATGATAACTCAGTTTTTGTGGATGGCGTACTCTAGGCAGATATACAGCTGTGCCATACTCTTTCCACCACTTAATGATTAAGTTAACTTGACACCAAGGGATATTCAATGACTTGGATATTTTCTTGTCTCCATCCCCTGACTTGCGTTTTTCAGTCATCTTTTCAAAGAGTTGCTTTGAGTTTTCTTTTATCTTCATTGTGTAGGTTTTGCCATCATACTGACTAGTCACAAGTTGGCCCTTCCAGATAAGGTGTATTTATACTGCACCCAACTGAAACCACTTGACTACGGACCGGTGGTCTCCATTGAACTAATTATGTGATTTGGAAAACCAACTGACTGAACCAGTGGTGACTCAAGTGTGTCATATTAATGAATGCTTATGCAAACAATTATTTTGTGTTTTTTTTTTAACTAATTTAGACCACTTTGCAGAGATCCGTTTTCACCTTGACATTAAAAGGTCTTTTTCTGTTGGTGTGTGTCAAAAAGGCCAAATGAAATCCATTATGATAAATAAAATGTGAAAATCCCAGGAAGAGAATGAAACCTGTTTAGTCTCAAGCAGAGGAGGCTGCATGGGGGCCTAATCCAGGTATTTAAAATCCTCAAAGGCATTTATAAAGTAGATCCAGCAACATTCTTTCAGCTTAAGAGTGAATTACGCACTCGAGGACATCAGTGGAAGTTAAGGAATGTGCATTTAAAACTAAAGCCAGGAAGTACTTCTTTACGCAAAGAATTGTGGGACTCTGAAAGAAACTACCGAGACATGCAGTTGAAACAGAAACCTTGACAACCTTTAATAAGAATCTGGTGAGATAGTGGGACAGCTTAGCTATTAGCTAAACAAACAGGCTTGATGGACTGAATGGTCGCCTCTTGTTTTTCAAATTTCTTATGTTCTTGTGTTCTTTTGAGCACAACCCCCTTTTTTGATAGTGTTTTGCTTTTACTTGTTTATTGATTGTCCGTTTCCTAAAAAATAAGCACCTTAAAACTGTTTTGACTTTAGGACCAGGGGTTTTGTATGGTTCCTCTACTCTTATTTTGTAAGTTTATAAGTAAAGCCAGTTCAGAGTCCCCACAGAACTTAACCTGCAAATTTTTTGAAAGATGGGAGGAAGATCAGAGTAGGAAAACTCATACAGGCGGCGGAATTAAAATACTGTACAAACATCACACAGACAGTAACCAGGCTAGAATTTGAAATCATTCTTCTAGCCTTGTGAGACTGCAATGTTAACCACAGTGTCCTTGTCCTTGCCCCAATGCTTAAACAGATTTTCCATGCTGTAGGTCATGATGGGAAGGAGAGAAGTTTAACTGAAAATGAAACAGTCAGATAGTTGGTCATTTTCAATGCTGTTGATAGGAGCACTTCAGACAGCCAATGTTAGCTTCTCAGTTATTATCCCAGAGACTTTAAAGGTTCCACATGCATCAACATTTCTCAAAGACACCCTTACACTTGATGAAGCATAAGGGCTCATTCACACTTGTCTTAGGCAGCATGTTACATTTTTCAGTGTGTTCTTACATGGCGTTGTGAATGGTGACCATAGAATGCGATTAACTTTACTGGTGTGTTACGGATTACCTGCAGTATGTGTCTATGGAAAGAAAATACAAGAAACCACCTAGGTGTGAATGGTCACTGATATAACAGCATGAAGGCAGATGTTAGCATGAGTATAAGAGAAGTATCATTTCCACTTGAGCATGACTTTTGAATCTGACTATTGTGCTTGACAAATGAGGTCAGTATAGATAGATAGATAGATAGATAGATAGATAGATAGATAGATAGATAGATAGATAGATAGATAGATACTTTATTAATCCCAATGGGAAATTCACATTCTTCAGCAGCAGCATACTGATACAATAAATAATATTAAAGAATGATAATAATGCAGGTGAAAAACAGACAATAACTATGTATAATTAAATGTTAACGTTTACCCCCCCGGATGGAATTAAACAGTCGCATAGTTTGGGGGAGGAACGATCTCCTCAATCTGTCAGTGGAGCAGGACAGTGACAGCAGTCTGTCACTGAAGCTGCTCTTCTGTCTGGAGATGATACTATTAAGTGGATGCAGTGGATTCTCCATAATTGATAGGAGCCTGCTGAGCGCCCTTCGCTCTGCCACAGATGTTAAACTGTCCAGCTCCATGCCAACAATAGAGCTTGCCTTCCTCACCAGTTTGTCCAGACGTGAGGCGTCTTTCCTCTTAATGCTGCCTCCCCAGCACACCACTGCGTAGAAGAGGGCGCTCGCCACAACTGTTTGATAGAACATCTGCAGCATCTTATTGCAGATGTTGAAGGACGCCAGCCTTCTAAGGTAGTATAACCGGCTCTGTCCTTTCTTGCACAGCGCATCAGTATTGGCAGTCCAGTCTAATTTATCATCCAGCTGCACTCCCAGATATTTATAGGTCTGCACCATTTGCACACAGTCACCTTTGATGATCACTGGGTCTATGAGGGGTCTGGGCCTCCTAAAATCCACCACCAGCTCTTTGGTTTTGCTGGTGTTCAGGTGTAGGTGGTTTGAGTTGCACCATTTAACAAAGTCATTGATTAGGTCCCTATACTCCTCCTCCAGCCCATTCCTGGTGCAGACTTATATATATATATATATATATATATATATATATATATATATATATATATATATATATATGTATAGATAGCAGACTTCCTGCTGTACCACAGATGTGAACTCAAAGTCTGTGACCCTGTGGAATATATGTAGAAACCAAATGTTTTAGGCAACTGAGGTAAAAGGTTAACAATTTAGGTAAAACGTCTGTTCACTTTTGGCTCAGGTTGGGAACTGGATTTCTTTTACAGTTCATTTACTGCTAGATCTCTCATATTGTGGGGCTCTGCGTCATGGCTCACGCACGTCATAGCTCACGCACAAACCTAAAGCTGGCATTCAATATAATGGTATGGTAATTCACACCGTGACATGTGTCAACTATTTATAGTGAATTCAGATTTTTGTTAGCATTACTTTCTTTCTGGACGTCAAGGTTACATTCGTCATACTGATATACAAAGCAGCTAAATGAGATCTACCCTCAATTCAGAGTTTCTTGAAGTTGTTTTTTCTGAATTACATTTTCCCATGAAATTATTTTAATCACAGAGATTCAAACACCAGAGCACCAAGGGCAGACTGCATCGTGTAGAGAAACTGAAAGCTTTTGTTGGGGATCACCTTTTTGATTTCAACCTTTCATTCCTTTCAATTACTCTGCCTAACCATTCCAAGCAGGCAGTCATTATTTTTCGACAGGACGCTTGCTGTATATGTTTTGCTGAACTCATTTCACAAGCTTGAAGCATGAAACTTGTGACCTTGCATTTTCAATTTTGAAAGCAGGCTGTCATAGCAGGGGCTTAAGGATGTCCTCATGCAAGGCACGGCGTGACACTCACAATCACTCACAAATGGCTTATAGTGAAGCTCTCTCGAGTTGTCATTATGAAAAATTCTCATGACTTGCAAACAGGTACGGCAGATGTGTTTGGGGCTTTACACTTTTGAAGCATGGAGCAGCGGTACACATGTCTGAATGAAGCTGTGAGTTTTTCAAAGATGAAAAGCAGGTGCTGTTTCAGATATGACACAGTGGAGATCATAAAAGGAAGCTGATTGTCAAGCTAGTGGGTAGGTGATAGACTCTAAGCTGTTAACTTTGGAGGAGTGAAAATAAAGTTAGTTTATGGTAAAAAATAAACCTAGTGAAGAAAAGTATAAGTTAATTTTGCAAATTACTTAAGCAAATTACTTATAGGCACACAGATGTGTAGTGGTAAACAATGAACCATGAAAAAGTTTAGAAACATAATTCCACCAGGGTTTTATGTGAAGATGTGTTCCTGCTTTCAGTCTTCATTGGCCTTTCAATAATGTTAGACATTAAGCGCATGAATTCTGCTGGGTCATCTTTATCAATGACCTTAAGATAAGTATTGCAGACTAATTTAAGGGTATTTGCATACACATTTCAGGGAACCATAATGTTTGGGACAATTGGCGTCACAGGTGTTTGTGATTACATGGCTTCATTAGTACAGGCTTAAGATACCTACGATTACTTCTAGTCTTTGGAGTCTGTAGTTGCCATTGTTCAACATGAGGGCAAGATTTGTGCCAATTAAAGTCAAAGAAGCTGTTATGAGGCTGAATAACACAAATACAAATATTTGAGACATCAGTAAAACATTAGGGTTACCTAAATCAACTGTCTGGAATAATATTAAGAAGAAGGAAAGCACTGGTGATCTCAGTAAAGGCCAAGGAAGACCTCCACTATTGATAACAGAAGTATCCTCACTATGGTAAAGAAAAAGGCCCAAATACCTGCCTGGCAGATTACAAAAAGTCTTCAGGAGGCAGATATGTACGTGTCAGAGACAACTATCTGCAGAAGACTTCATGAACAAAAATACAGAAGCCACGCTGCAAGATGCAAACCACTAGTTAGCCAAAAAAAAAAAACAGGATGGCCAGATTACAGTTTGCGAAAAAGTACTTTAAAAAGCCTGCAGAATTCTGCAAAAAGGTCTTGTGGACAGTTGAGACAAAGATGAACCTGTACCAGAGTGAGGGCAAGAGCTACGTATGGAGACAAGAAGGAACTGCCCAAGATGCAAAGTATATCACATACAGTATAACATGGTGGTGGGGGTGATATGGCTTGTGCATGTATGGCACATTTATCTTCATTGATGACATAACTGCTGACAGCAGCTGCAGAATGAATTCTGAGGTGTACAGAAACATCTTATCTACTCAAGATCCAGTAAATGCCTCCAAACCCATTGAATGGTGCTTCATCTTACAAAAATATAATGACCTGAAACATACTGCTAAGGCAAAACAGGAGTTTATCAAAGCTAAGAAATTGAAAATTGTTGAATGGCCAAGCCAGTCACTCACTTTAAACCTAATTTATATGCAGAAGAGAAAACTTAAGGGGACAAGCCCCCGAAACAACCAGGAGCTGAAGATGGCTAAATTAGAGGCTTAGCAGAACAACACCAGAGAAAATACTCAGCACCTGGTGATGTCTATGCATTCCAGATTTCAAACAGTCATTGCACGCAAGGGATATATGCAATAAAGTATTAAATATGACTGCTTTAATATACCTGCCATTGCTATGTTCCAAACATCATGGTATCTTTAAATGGGAGGACCATGTACAAAAAGTGTTGTCATTTCCACACGGTGTGACTGAAATGTATGTAAATACCCTTAAATGAAAGTCTGCAATTTGCACTTTAATCATGTTGGAATTGTTTGATGTGTAATTTCAAACTGTGGAACAGAGGGGTAAAAAATGTGTCTTTGTCTCAAACACTATGGAGGAAACTGTACATTAGACTAAAAGACAACTCCAAGTTGAACCAGTGTGTCTAAGTGTGCTCTATGATGAACCGGTGGGTTCCCACATTGCACCCAGTGCTTCCCATGACACTGAACTGTTAAGATGTTTAGAAAATGGATTGATCTTTCCTAGCTACATGTCCAGGGTTCGTTTTTGCCTTTTGCCCAATAGATAGATAGATAGATAGATACTTTACTAATCCCCAAGGGGAAATTCACATTCTCCAGCAGCAGCATACTGATAAAAAAATAAATTAAGTTGAAGAGTGATAAAAAATGCAGGTATAACAGACAGCAACTTTGTATAATGGTAACATTTGAACCCCCAAAGCCCCCCCCCCCCCCCAATTGGGTGGAATTGAAGAGTCGCACAATGCATAGTGTGGGGGAGGAACGATCTCCTCAGTCTGTCAGTGGAGCAGGACAGTGATATTCCTGGGAGAAGCTGCGGCTCCTGTGCAACTCTGAACTGGATTAAGCAAGTTTAGTAATCACATTAAACACAATGTAGAAAATAACAGTGACTGAAACACAATACCAAAAGAATGGAAACACTGAACTATTGATTCATAGTGCACAGTATATAATCAAACAATGACATGTTGTTATATTATATAATACATATTTATATATATATATTTATAGTACATTTTACTGACAGATGTTGCACACAAGAAGATGGCAAAGCAGTTCCTAGCATTTATGGAAAAGGCAGACATACATTGTTTTAAACACTGAGCACCTGTCTACGAATGTCATGCTGATCTTTTTAAAGATTTTATATCTGAGGTGCACAATCAACAAATATTCTTTAATTAATGCTGAATTACTTAAGCCCTATGTGAAATCTGATGTGCCATGTAACTGCTTTAATTGTTACGTTTTTCCATTAATTCCCAAAAGACTGCTATTATCCCACTTTAATATTGCCCAAACTGCATGAGACTGGCTAGCTCAGAAGAAAGGCAGTTGGATGATAAAGTAAAGAATGCTGCCATCTACCAGACACTGAAGGAATTACAAAAACGTTTTAGTATCCTTTCTTTGTCTTTGCATATTCCAATTAATGTATTGCTATTGCAAATTCCTCAGAAATGGTACTGTAATTTCCTTAGCATTTCAGTTAGGTTTCTTAATTTTCTTTCAATTAAGGCATCTATCTGCCGATATATTATCTTTCAGTTTGCAATTCAAAACAAGTCATTTAACCTGAATATACTCTCATTAAAAAAAGATGTTTACATTGCCTGAATACATTCATATTAAGGGTACCAGTGGGGTATGTGCGCTTTCCACTCTGTTACCTCTTCTTTTTTTTTCCCCAGTTAGTGTTGTCATACTGGATGTTTTGTATTTGTGATGACAGTCTTGTGAATGGCATTATATAAAATGTAGGTCATGTGGTCTACTTTATAAAGATCTGAACTTTAAAGCACGAATAGAAATGTAATCATCAGAAGAACATTTAATTTATGACCTGAAGACGGCCATTTAAACTATGAGAGATCCAACTGCATAAACAAGGATGTGTTTGGAAGGGTTTTTGAGCAGCGTGCAAAATACCCTGCAGGAAAATGCTATCAGTTAGGAAATGCGTATCTTAAGTGGATGGATCACATCATACAGGGAAACACACAAAAGCCAACAATCAAAAGCGACACCACCTTGAAAGTCTGACCAGCATTCCACAAGACTGAGTCCAGTGTACAGAGAAGCTGTGGGTGTTTAATTGTTACTTCTACTTAAGATAACAGCATGCTGTGAACCCCCCCCCCCCCCCAATACAGACCAGCATTACATCTTTGTTTATTTAAAGCCATGGTAGTCAGAATCAAGTCATTTAAACGGTAAAGCACCATTCCCCTGTAACATGAACATAATTTCAGTATTATAATATTGACAGTCTCCACCCAACTCTTCAGCATCACGGAGGCCAAGGCAAGTTCTAACAGCTGTGTGGGGCTCCTTTTTATATTTTTCTCTGAAACTGCTTGCCTTCTTTCTTGAATCCTGCCAAGGCTTTTCAAAGGATAGATCTCCTTAATTTCCAGAAAGGCAGGCTGCTGTCATTCAACCATCTAGCTATGTATAGCCTGCTAGCAGCTCACAGATGACAGCTGCCTTCCCACCCAGACTGTGCAGGGCTTTCTGCTTGCAGCTATAATATTTTCCTGCACATCTAATAATTGGGCATTGAGTGACTTATAATACCTTTACATTTCCTGGGGTTCTAAGGGATAATCAGAGGGCCAAGACCACTGGGGACCCATACTTCATTCCTTGGTTTTGAGTAATGGAGACCACTTCTTTCTTCATGCTTCAGTGGTGGTTTCAAACAAAAATATACAGTATATAAATAATATAGCAATTGCAGATTATTTAGTATCTTAACACGGCCACTGGGGATGCACAAACCAGTGTGTTTCTTCGTGCCAGTCTCAAGCCCAGATAAATGGGGAGGGTGACGTCAGGAAGGCCAAAAATTCTGTAAAATTCTGCCAGATCAATATGCGGACAACAATACAGATTTCCATACCAGATCAGTCAAGGCCCGGGTTAACAACGGCCGCCACCAGTACTGTTAGCCAACAGGGTGCTGGTGGAATTTTGGCTACTGTTGGCTGAAGAAGATGGGGGAGACGTGTCTGGAGGAAGGTAGAGGGTGGAACTGAGGGTAGGAACTTTGAAGGTTGGCAGAATGACTGGTAAGGGAAGAGAGTTAGCTGATGTGATGGGGAGAAGGAAGGTTGATATATTGTATGTGCAAGAGACTAAATGGAAGGGGAGTAAAGTCAGGTGGAGCGAAGGTGGATTCTAATTGTTCTATCATTGTGTGGATGGGAGGAGAAATGGAGTAGGGGTTTATAATGAAGGAACAGTAATGTCAAGAGTGTTTTGGAGGTGAAAAGAGTGTCAACAGTGATGATTATGAAGCAGGAAACTAAAGGTGTGATGATGAATGTGATTAGTGCATATGCCCCGCAAGTTGGGTGTGCGATGGATGAGAAAGAAGATTTCTGGAGTGAGTTGGATGAAGTGATGGACAATGTACCCAAGGGACAGAAAGTGGTGATTGGAATGGATTTCAATGGACATGTTGGTGAAGGGAACACAGAGGGGATGAGGAGGTGATGGGGTTGCCACAGCAGATTATCTTCTTCCATATCTTTCTGTCCCCTGCATCTTGTTCTGTTACACCCATCACCTGCTGTCCTCTCTCACCACATCCATAAACCTTCGCTTAGGCCTTCCTCTTTTCCTCTTCCCTGGCAGCTCTATCCTTAGCATCCTCCTCCCAATATACCCAGCATCTCTCCTCTGCACATGTCCAAACCAACACAATCTTGCCTCTCTGACTTTGTCTCCCAACCGTCCAACTTGAGCTGACCCTCTAATGTCCTCATTTCTAATCCTGTCCATCCTCATCACACCAAATGCAAATCTTAGCATCTTTAACTCTGCTACCTCCACCTCTGTCTCCTGCTTTCTGGTCAGTGCCACAGTCTCCAACCCATATAACATAGCTGGTCTCACTACAGTCCTGTAGACCTTCCCTTTCACTCTTGCTGATACTAACTTCTAAGTTTCGAAAAAAAAAAATTCTTCTTTGAATATGTCATCAGAAAAAAACTGAATTACATCTTTATATATATTTACATTATCCATTTTACTGATTGCAGTTTTATTTTTTCAATATTTTATAATAGCAACAGGCAAACAATTTTAAACGTACAGCTCACCAATAGTAAACATTTTGTTTTTCACCTGCTAATTACATGGCAACTGTAAAGGATTTACAACTGGAAAGTCATGTTGAGTCATATTGAGGCTACAGCAGGATGTGTCTTGTTGATGTACTCAATATACTGCTTCCGACAGTCAAAGTCATCAGCTGGACGATTATATGCTGTCCAGACAGGTTCTCCGGCAAACAGCCTCATGGCTTTTGTATAGTTCTGAAGACATTGGGAAAAGAGAAACAAAAACTATCAGTGAGTTCAAGTATATACATTAAAAAGAAACAATTAAAAAAAAAAAAAAAAACAACAACAAAAAAATCATCAAATTCACAAGAGGATAGAACCTCTCTTATGCTGTACAGTATAGGATATCTCAGGTCACTGCATAGCATCCATGTCTTGCGACCATATATCAAGACCGGAAGCACCAGGACTCTAAAGACTTTGTCCTTTTGCATAGATACTGGAAGCACCACACAACTCTTTCCAGTGACCTCATGCCCCTCCATGCTCTCCCAATCCTACTGACTTCATAGGAAGAGTTGCCAGAGACATGAACGTCACTGCCAAAGTAACTAAACCTCTTGACGAGGTCGACACGCTTGCCGCAGACAGACACGCTGCTGATTGCTGTGCCCAAGAAGTCATTAAACTGCATCTGGCCCTCTAAGCGGTCCTCCAACTTGAAGGTAAATCATTGGGGGATGGTGGCAGAATCGGCACTCCAGCCTCCGTAAAAAACTTCACACAGCTCTGAGACAACATACAGGACTCCTTTCTGCTGTCCGTGGGAGTAGCTCTGCTGCAAATGCTCATAGGAATGCTGCTCACATTATGAAAGGGATAGGGGAAGGCTCTCAGGAGCCCCATCCCTGGGAGAGTCAAAACTGTCAGAGAGTCATTGGGGTCAGGCCTGTTGGAGATCAGAACTGGTGTGATGCGGAGGTGTTGCCCGATTCACGGCAGCATTTGGATCCCAATTTGAGGCGGCCCATCCAGTTAGGCACGTGTAATATCTTGTGAGATATTATTATTATTATCATCATCATGAGCTATATAACTCATCGAATGGCTATAGTTTCAAGAAATGTTATCAATATATAACACTTTGTTACATTTTAATTGAAGTGCAAGTTAGTAAGTGTAAAGATCAACTAAATCAACACTGATCAATAAATTCCCAGTTTTATTATATATATATACACACACACACAGTACTATGCAAAAGTTTTAGGAAGGTGTGGAAAAAATGCTGTAAACAAAGAATGCATTCAAAAATGGAAGTGTTAATCATTTATTTTCATCAATCAACAAAATGCAGTGAATGAACAAAAGAGAAATCTAAATCAAATCAATATTTGGTGTGACCACCCTTTGCCTTCAAAACAGCATCAATTCTTCTAGGTACACTTGCACACAGTTTTTGAAGGAACTCGGCTGGTAGATTGTTCCAAACATCTTGGAGAACTAACCACAGATCATCTGTGGATGTAGGCTTCCTCACATCCTTCTGTCTCTTCATGTAATCCCAGACACACTCTATGATGTTGAGATCAGGGCTCTGTGGGGGCCATACTATCACTTCCAGGACTTCTTGTTCTTCTTTACGCTGAAGATAGTTCTTAATGACTTTGGCTATATGTTTGGGGTCGTTGTCCTGCTGCAGAATAAATTTGGGGCCAATCATACGCCTCCCTGATGGTATTGCATGATGGTAAGTATCTGCCTGTATTTCTCAGCATTGAGACCACCATTAATCCTGACCAAATCTCCAACTCCATATGCAGAAATGCAGCCCCAAACGTTCAAGGAACCTCCACCATGCTTCACTGTTGCCTGCAGACACTCATTATTGTACCGCTCTCCAGCCCTTCAACGAACAAACTGCCTTCTGCTACAGCCAAATATTTCAAATTTTGACTCATCAGTCCAGAGCACCTGCTGCCATTTTTCTGCACTCCAATTCCTATGTTTTCGTGCATACTTGAGTCGCTTGGCCTTGTTTCCACGTCGGAGGTATGGCTTTTTGGCTGCAACACTTCCATGAAGACCACTTCTGGCCAGACTTCTCCGGGCAGTAGATGGGTGTACCTGGGTCCCACTGGTTTCTGTCAGTTCTGAGCTGATGGCACTGATGGACATCTTCCGATTTCGAAGGGTAATAAGCTTGATGTGTCTTTCATCTGCTGCACTAAGTTTCCTTGGCCGACCACTGCGTCTACGATCCTCAACGTTGCCTGTTTCTTTGTGCTTCTTCAAAAGAGCTTGAACAGCACATCTTGAAACCCCAGTCTGCTTTGAAATCTTTGTCTGGGAGAGACTTTGCTGATGCAGTATAACTACCTTGTGTCTTGTTGCTGTGCTCAATCTTGCCATGACATGAAACTGTCTTCCACAACCTCACCTTGGTAGCAGAGTTTGGCTGTTCCTCACCCAGTTTTAATCCTCCTACACAGCTGTTTCTGTTTCAGTTAATGACTGTGTTTCAACTTACATGTGACATTGATGACCATTAGCACCTGTTTGGTAGAATTGGTTGATCATACACCAGACTATAATCCTACAAAATCCCTGCCTTTGTGCAAGTGTACCTATAAGAATTAATAATGGTTTGAAGGCAAAAGGTAGTAACACCAAATATTGAT
Source organism: Erpetoichthys calabaricus (assembly GCF_900747795.2). Lineage (NCBI taxonomy): Eukaryota > Metazoa > Chordata > Cladistia > Polypteriformes > Polypteridae > Erpetoichthys > Erpetoichthys calabaricus. The sequence goes on along the minus strand of NC_041396.2, from coordinate 71,930,905 downwards.
TTGATTTAGATTTTTCTTTTGTTCGGTCACTTTGTTTATTGTTATCAATTTACAAAATGCAATCATTATTTATATTTCTGAAAACATTCTTTGTTTACAGCATTTTTTCACACCTGCCTAAAACTTTTGCACAGTACTGTATATATTGCCTTGCATGGAATTCACGCTAAAACATGGCATTTACACAAAAACATTCAGATGCATAAAAGTACATTAGCAAAGTTCTACGCACTTTCCCTTTATACACCCAATCAACATGAATTTTAATGCACATGCACAAGCCTCCATTCCAACTCCTACTCCTCCCAGAATTTTGCCTATTTGAATATGCAAATCAATATAAATAGGAGTAGGTAGAGGACAATACCTTAAAGTCTGCCTTTGTAAAGCCAGACCCAGATCAGCACACAGCTCCAATAGGATAGCTCTTGGAAATATAAATCAATGTAGAAGCCAGTCATCATCATGGAACAAGAAATCAGTCCGATCTCTAAATATGCACTCTCTTCTAATTCCTCCATTTGCGATGTGTTCTAACAACGTTAAAGCAGCCATTGAAGTTGGAATAGTTTTGGCCATTCTGTGCACCATTATATTTGTTAGAGTGATTACAATCAGGGGTTTTAAATTTGTAAATGATACGCATTTAATTTCAGTGGGTTTCATAAAGCCCACACCATGGATGAAAATCTAAAAAAAGAAAGGGAAACCATACAGAAACAGTAGCACTGGTTTGATGCTGGGTGCCACCTCTTTACAAAACCAAGCAGAGACATACATACGCATGGTCTGATGCTACAGTGAACATGTGAGTGGCATTATGCAAAGTTTAGTTTTATACATCTGAATGTGAGATTGGAAATGGGCGTAAACAACATTTTTGTGCATAGGCACAATTTATGCATGAGGCCCCAGGTGTTTTATTCTTGTTGTTAGCATATTTGTTAAGCATCACATAATCCAATATGTATGTTTAACTGAGGGCGGCACGGTGGCGCAGTGGGTAGCGCTGCTGCCTCGCAGTTGGGAGACCTGGGGACCTGGGTTCGCTTCCCGGGTCCTCCCTGCATGGAGTTTGCATGTTCTCCCCGTGTCTGCGTGGGTTTCCTCCAGGCGCTCCGGTTTCCTCCCACAGTCCAAAGACATGCAGGTTAGGTGGATTGGCGATTCTAAATTGGCCCTAGTGTGTGCTTGGTGTGTGGGTGTGTTTGTGTGTGTCCTGCGGTGGGTTGGCACCCTGCCCGGGATTGGTTCCTGCCTTGTGCCCTGTGTTGGCTGGGATTGGCTCCAGCAGACCCCCCGTGACCCTGTGTTTGGATTCAGCGGGTTGGAAAATGGATGGATGGATGTTTAAATGAGAATGTTGTTTTAATTGACCAAATTATACAAGAAATCCGTAAGTACTTTTAATTGGTAGTGAACACTAGCAATGTTTAATGAAGCACCCAGAACATCATTCTTAATATGTAATCATATGTCAGTACACTACACACTAGGACCAATTTAGTACCACCAAGTCACCAAAAGTGCATGTCTCTGGAGTGTGGGAGGACCCGGGACACAAACCCTGGTCTTCTTATTGTGAGGCAGCAGTGCTACCACTGCTCCACCATGCTGTCCTAAGTGACAAAGTCACACACTTTATTTGGATGCAAAGAAATGAACTATTAATACTACTGATGGATTTTTTTACTACGTGTCCTTACCTTCTGATCTACTGTGAAGCGATGATAAATACCAGCAGGCAATGTAATCATGTCCCCCTTTTCCATGGCAATGCGAATCCATCGCTCATCTTTGTCCCTAACATCAAAGTAGCCACTGCCATCCACAATATACCTAATTTCATCATCCAAATGAAGGTGTTCAGTAAAAAATATCTTTAGCTGTAGGTGAGAAAATGAAAAATTCTCAACAGAAAAATGTACTAAATATTGAGATTACATAGTTATTATTTGACAAAATGAAACTACTGCACTTTTTCTCCCTAAACTAGACCATAACAGAAAATAAGTACCTTTTCTTCATAATTTGGAAGTGTGTCCTTTCTAATTGTTATGATGTCACTGAAAGAATATCCTTTTTCATCACGAAGTTTTGCCAGCTTTGGGTCAGTCTCATAAATATCAGCATTTAACTAGAATAAGAGACAAACACTATGAGAATGCAAACACTCAGTGCTAAAATACTTCTGAAATCAATAGCTCACCTCAGACCTGTATTTTGTAGAACAGTAACAATTGAGGAGTGTGATAAACAATAGGTAAAAATGCAGTATAAAAAGTATTGCATGATACTGTACAAAAGTAAAACTTTAAAAAACAATTGAAATATTGAACAATTTTGTTAAAATACCAAGAGTGTCCAAATGTGACGATGCGGGTTCCACTCCATGCTCCCATCTTGCTTCTGGGAGCTCTGGAACCCAACACCGTCGGTAATGTCACCGATGAGCCAGGCAGTGAGGCACAAACAATGAAACAAGGGGATAATGCAAAAAGTGCAAAGTGCTTTTATTTAAAAAAAATAAATAAATAGTGCAGTGCATCACAGATCCGTCTTTAAATAAATAAATAAATAATCCATGTAATAGTTGAAAAGTGGAGGTTAAAAATCCAATAGTCAAAAATCTTTTAAAAACAACAACGAGGTTAAAACAATGGCTGGAAGCTGTCCTTCTAAAATCAGCCGAGTGCCTTTCTACTGGTGACTCCCCTGCTTCTCCTTGTCCAGGCTATGCACCAAGGGAGCCACCCTACCTGCAGCTGACCTTCTCTCTACCTTCTGATCTGGAGGCTTCCCAATCCCTGGCTTCGGTTCAGCGCTCTCCAGACCGAGACTTGGGTTCCCCCAACGGCCAGGATGCTCACGCTGGGGAATCCACCTCCCAAGCCTCCCGCGGCGAGCCATCCTTCTTCCCGTCACTCCTGCTCTTCAAAATGCTCAGCGGGAGCGACCACAATCAACTGCCCTAGGTGTCTGCCAAAAACCCCGCTAGCGCTCACTGTCCAGCTGCCTGCGAGCCTGCGCTCGCTCACTCTCTCTCTTGCAACGGCTATCCTCTCCCTGCCTTCTTCTCCTGCAACCTCAGTTTGTCTTTCTTTCTCTCTTTCTTCATTTTCCCCCCATGCCGCCTCACGCTTCTATTTATCATGGGGACGTGGATCAGCTGTGGCAATTAGCAGCTCCCGGGAACAATTACGGATGCGGACGACTCCTCACCTGTGCACTTAAGTGAGGACCGCCCGCATCACAAATTCCCCTGGGTACTGCTCGGCCACACACACCACGGCCCCATGTTAAGCTGCGAGTGCAGCGATTATTTATTTAAAAAGTGGCCCTGTTAACTTGAGCTGTGGACCCACTACACCACAGGGACATTAACAGGGAAGCTGTACTAACTGAATATAACAAATAATACACATTTTAAAAAAAAAAATGCAACTTTTTGAATAGCCATTATTCTTGTACCCTTTAAAAATACAATACACTGACTTGCAAGTCAAACTGCAAGCAACTACAAAGACGCAGTCACAACAGTCACATTTTGAAATCAGACAGTGAGTCAAGTACATTCTGTTCATAATTAAATGCTAGTAGATGGTTCTGCCAACACAATTCAATTGGTCTTGTCTGTTTCTGGAGATGGACATCTGAGGTAGAACTCCATTAGCAGCAGTGTTATTTTACCTTTTTTATACTATTATCCTGAGGTGTCCTGTATTTACTGAACCCGAGAGACTTTAATTAACGTAAACACAAGTATATACAAGCATGAGTACCAGAAAAAGGGCTCAGAAATAAACAGAAGAGACAGCTGAAGCTTCATCCAAGTCTAAACAGGCCTCAAGTTCAAGTTCAAAATATGGCTAGCCAGGCACTGACCTGGAACAGATAGGAGAAAAAATAGATCTCTGAGGACTTGACGCTGGAGCATCGTCTCTAGCCGAGAGCGAAAGTGGAGGTGAAACTGCAAGTGAGTCAGACAACTAACCCCGCGAGGCAGTGGCACCAACTCCAACCGGGTTTGCTGCCCTGACCGCGGAGCAGACCAAAACAAACAGTCCAAACTGAAGGTAACAATTGCCGCAATAACTACTACTGTTGTGGGGGAATAAAGGATATAAGGAAATATATAAAGGACATAATCAAGACAAATGAGACGCTGGTTCAGGATATTAAAGACAATGTGAAAAGTTTAAGTAATCGCTTTGAGGCAACCTTTAAAGGCATGCTAGGAAAAAATTGAGGAAAAAATACAGGAAAGAGTAGGTTTGAGAATAAATTTAGAGCACTTGGTGCTCAGCTTGAAGACGTTAAGCAATCATTCACAATAATAACAACATTTATTTATAGAGAATGTTTTCATAGAAATGATGTAGCTCAAAATGCTTTACATGATGAAGAAAGAAAAGTTTTTAAAAAAAAATATAAAAATAAGATTAGATAATACAAAGTAACAAAGAATAAAGTAAGGTCTGATGGCCAGGAGGACAGAAAAAACAAAACAAAAAAACTTCGGAGGGCTGGAGAAAAAAAAAAAAAAAAAAATCTGCAGGGGTTCCAGGACACGAGGCTGCCCAGCCCCCACTGGGCATTCTACCCAACATCAATGATCCTAATCAGTCCTCATGGTTTTCAGACTTCACATGAAAGAATTAGATGATGATGTTCATGTGGACATCTGGCCTTCAATCCATCAGTGAATCAGACTGAATGGTGCCTTGATCAGGTGGTGGTGACACAGATCGCTGCCACAGAAAACCGGTAAAATAACAGCAGAGAAAGTAGGGGTTAGTATGGAATTCGGAGCCATGATAAAAACAATAGTTAAATGCATATACAGAATATCAGGTTTACATTAAAATGAAGCTATGAGAAAGCCATATTAAAATAATGGGTTTTTAGCAGTTTTTTTAAAGTGCTCCATCATATTAGCCTGGCGAACTTTTATTGGTAAGCTATTCCAGACTTTAGGTGCATAACAGCAGAAGGATGCCTCACCACTTCTTTTAAGCTTAGCTATTGGTATTGTAAGCAGGCACTCATTTAAAGCTCTAAGGTTACAATTTGGAGTGTAAGGTGAAAGGCATTCCAAAATATAGGATTAAGCAAGATTATTTATGGCTTTGCAATCCATAAACAGTATTTTAAAGTCAATTCCAAATGGCATAGGTAACCAATGTAGTGACATCATATCGATATATCATATATCACAGCTCATATTGAAAAAGTTCTGAGCCTTTTTTCTTGCCAGTCATGCTTATATATACTTAAATATACTGTAATTGAAGCCCCTCGGGTTTAGTAAATACAGGATACCTCAGGAGGACAAAAAAAAAAAAAGAACAACATAACAACACTGCTAATGGAGTTTCGTCTCAAGACATCCATCTCCTAAAACAGACGAGACCAAAAAACAAACAAACAGTCTTTAGGTAAATTATTATAGTTTTATTTGATATTTGTCTCCTTCCAGAAAATATATACAAATGTAAACCACCAGAGTAGTTAAAATCTGCTTATAATGAAATACAACGTATCATTTTTCAGATCAGTTTTATATCATACTCCCTGAGTGAATCATTGTTTAAGAAAAATGCCACATTATGTTTTTCACCAAATTGTATTTTTTTTATTCAGTTTGTTTTTATTATATGCAACACACACATTAAAATGAATATACATGTAAAAAACAATTTTTAAGAATTCATTTTGGGGGAGGCAAATGTGTCAGAAGGGGAGATAGGGGTTGGTTCCTGAAGACCCCCCATGGTGCCAGATGTGGATCATTATTGTATTACAATGAATATAAAAAACAAACTGATGAGTGGAGCGCATCTACAGGAAATTGGCTTTCTTCTGATAGTGAAGTTATTGAACATGCATTAAACATTTTAAAAAGACAATGTAACTTTCAATATACTAGTAGCTTTAGAGGGTGAAAAAGCCAAAAACTATGAACCTCAATGCTATGGAAGTAAAGTCAAGTTTAGTTTTTTATTTGCTATAGTTCAAAATAACCATTTTTCTCCGATTTTTGAAGGACTGAAATGATGTTTTTATTAATTTCATTGAATTTATTAAAAGCAAGTAACATTCCATACAAACAAGTCAAACCTAACAAAACTAAATTCAGTTCAACCCCCACCTGAGAGAAAGAGAGGAAGGCCAACAGCCAGAGAATCCTTTTCCCCAATATAAAACCTTATTCTAAAATGTTATTGATTAGATCCTGTCAGATTTTTAAAATGTTTTGAACAGATCTACTAAGTGAGAATTTGATTTTTCAAATTTCAAATAGTATATAACATCAGTTATCCACTGATGTAAAAAAGGTGGTCTGGGATTCTTCCAGTTGAGCAAGATAAGTCCAAGTACTAGTAGTGTAATAAGGGAAATTACAGTTAGTTTGTCCTTCTCCACTTTAAGCCCATCTGGCAGTGCACCAAACACAGCTGTTAATGGATTAGGAGGGATTGTGACACCAAGGCTGTCTGACAGGCATTTAAAAAATTTGGTTCAGAATGATGTTAATTTGGTGCATGCCCAAAACATATGGCCCAGTGAGGCTGGAACTTAATTGCAGCATTTGCAGGATGGATCTTGCCCTGGAAACATTTGGACAATTTTAAATGAGATATGTGGATGTGCTCAATAAAATATTTTAACTTGAATAATTATATGCTTTGTGCATATGGAGATAGAGTGAATTATGTGCATGGATGCCTTCCACTCCTTTTCTGAAATGTTGAGTAAAAGATCCTTTTCCCATTGTATTCTGGGATCTTTGAAAGAAAGGGACGTTAAAATGTTTTTATATATTACAGAAAGACTGAAGACTGATCAGTATTTCTTCTGGAATAGAAGTAGGTGGGAGGTGAGGAAAATTGGTTAGATCTTGTTCAGTAAAGTTTCTTTTGGAGATAGCTTCCCATCAACACAATTTTTCCACTAAGTTTGGAGTGTACTTGTTCAAAGGATGCAAAGACATTATCTATGTACAAATCTAAGTGATTTAATACTATACGTTTACCAAACATTAAAAACTCTAAGTTTCAGAGGTTTGAAAAAGGGGTTCTCATATGGAGGTGCCACAGCAAAAAGCTAATCTATCTCGAAGTGCTTCCTACATTTGATTCCATATTCTGAGTGAATGAAGGACAACTAGTTTGTTAGTATATTGCCGATAACTTGTATTTACTGGGGTACAAATAAAGGTATGTAAAGAAGTGCATCAGGATTTCATTTCTATTGCGGACCAAGCCTTGTGTGTTCATCTATTTGTGTCAATGTCCAGGTCTTTATAGTTTTTATATTTGCTGCTCAATAATAAAATTGAAAGTTAAGTGGAACCATGCTTTATCATTGTAGGGTTGCCCTTTGGATATGTGGAGGTTTTGAATTCCAAATAAATGAGGTTATAATTTAATCTAATTTCTTAAAAAAATATGTTAATGTATATGGGGATGCTTTGAAATAGAAAATGCTTAGGAAGGATGTTCATCTTGACAGTGTTAATTCTTCATCCTAAAGTGAGATGGAGAGTAGACCATCTATGCATGTCTTGCTTAAGTTTTTCTCCATGCAGACAGAAACATTTTATTGAAAAAAAGAGCTTTAGGTTTACTCGTGATATTTACCTCTAGGTATTTAAAGTGATCTTGGATGATAAAAGGGAAGGTGTCCAATCTAATGTTTGCTAGAGAGTTCACTGGGAAAATCACACTTTTATTCAAATTAATTTTGAGTCCAGATATCTTTTGAGATTCTGCTAGTGCTATTAGGCCTGCAGGCACAGTATTTTGTGGATCTGAAATATGGGGTGTCCAAAAAGTCAGTGTGTAATTTAAAATAGTTGTAACTTTCTAAGTATATGTGATTGAAAGAATCTGTAAAAAGGATTAGAAAGAAGAAACACTCACATTTTTGTCCCCCATCATTACTAATACAAAGGGTAATACGATTCTGTAGTTCTCAGAAAACATTTTCAAGCTGATTTTCAGTAATACCGGCAATCACATCATTTATCCTAGCTTGCAAGTCTTCTAAAGATCGAGGTTTGGTTGAATAAACATTAGTTTTCACATGTCCCCATAAAAAGAAATCCAATGGAGTCAAATCTGGCGAACGTGGAGGCCAAAAAAATGGTCCACCTCTTCCAATCCATCTGTTAGGGAATTTCTCATGTAGACACTGTCTAACATGCAAAGCAAAGTGACAAGGAACACCATCTTGTTGAAACACTGTGTTCTCTATCAGTCCAAATTTCTCAAGTTGAGGAATAAAGTAATTTTGCAGTATTTCTAAATAGCTATCACCATTAACAACACGCCCTTCAAAAAAGAATGGAACTATGACTTGATTTTTTCCCAAAGCACACCACACATTAACTTTGGGGGAATCTCTTTCATGTTCAACAGACTCATGTGGATTTTCAGTTCCCCAAATACGGCAAAAATAAAACTTACAGATACATCAAGCTTTCTAATCCTTTTTAGGAATTATTTCTCTCTCATATATTTACATAGTTACAACTATTTTAAATTGCACACGGACTTTATGGACACCTTGTATATATAGTACCATATCATCTGCATAGTGATATTTTTTGTTCAAGTCCTTCTCTGATAATTCCCTTTATCTCAGAAGCATTTAGCATTGGCTCAATGGCAATTGCAAATAGCAGTGGTGACAGGGGGCATCCTTGTCTAGTACCACTTTCTAGTTTGAAGTAGTCTGAAATAATGTTGTTAATACAAACTGAAGCTTCTGGACTGCGCCAAAACCAAATTTGTGCAATGTAGTGAAAAGTACATCAACTATATTGAAAGCTTTTTCTACATCCAGAGATAATAAGATCTCAGGGGCGTTTAGACTTTATGGGTGAATATTTTACATTAAAAAGATGTTGAAGATTGGAAGCTACGATGTGTGCCTTTAATAAATCTGGTTTGGTCCTGTGATATTACTGAATGAAGCACTTTCTAAAGTCTACTAGCTAGAACTTTGAAAAGTATCCTAACATCATTATTTAGAAGTGAGATTGGTCCTTACTTTTCTTAGGGAAGACAGTAATTTTATTGTCTCTGGCTTCTATAAATGTTGCTAATAAAAGGGGAGCTACCTTAACTGAAAATTCTTTTATAAAATACGGCAGGATAGCCACAAGGGCCTGCTGCCCTCCCACTCTGAAGTGAGTGTATAGCATCTAGTAATTCGGAGAGTGTCAGAGGGTTACCCAATTCCTCTGCACTAAGTATCTAGTTGTGGCATCTGCAATGCATCAAAAAATGCATTAGATTGTGTCTAAAATATGGAATTTTAAGCAGCTTATTTTTTTAATTTAAAAGTTACAGTCACCTCCCATGTATAATATTGACATTATTACACTAGGGCTGCAACTAATGATTATTTTGGTAGTCGACTAATCGTTCAATTTTTTTTTCGCTTAGTCAAGATTATTTCATGCCTGACTATTTTGATGCCTGCGACCAGTGGTTGCACATCCTGTTCTGGGCTCCAGTGCATGTCTTACCTCATCTGCTCACGTCTGTCCACCTGTGAATGTCACCCTGATGTCTCTGCATTAACATGATTAAAATTAATAATAATCAAATTAAAATAACAACCAGTGAAACATATGAATTTGAAAATAATGTTTTATATTAGTGTGACCATCACAATAAAAAAGAATTACATTAAACAATACAAACTACAGTGCATAGTATTTAAACAAAAAAAGTGCATTTAACTTAACCAAAATTGCCACTGGTGTGTCTTAAAGTCCAAAAGTTTAAATAAAGCTTCAATACAAATAAAATAAAACAATAATGTACAGTTTATAAAAGATTCAATTCATATATTCCTGATTGCAGTGCAGGAACTAGGGAATCCATTCCCGGATGGGTTTATCCATTCCTGGGAATTCGGGAATCCCACATTTCATTCCCGGGAATCCCGGGCTCCCAGGTATGACAGTGCACGGGCATCTCACATGTGAACGGTTTTAGAACGACAGACACTTATTTCTAATAAAACTACTGCAATATGTTGACACCAATAAAAGACTAACCTTATCTACAAGCAGTTCATGCTGTCATACAAGTACATGTATCTTTAGTTGTGGTAATAAGAGCGTAGAAAGCACAATGTCCTCACAGGTGGTGCAGTGGTAGTGCCGCTGCTTTGCAATAAGGAGACTGTGAAAGATTGTGGGTTCACTTCCCGGTTCCTCCCTGTGTGGATAGCGCTTTAAATACTGAGAAAAGCGCTATATAAATGTAATGAATTATTATTATTAACGTCCAGCGTGCGGTCGTCCATGCGAGAGCGCACCTTCGTGCAGAAGTACACCAGCTGCTGAGAAAGCACGCTCTGCCTCCACTGAAGTAGGGGGCACAATCATCAGATACTGATACACTTGTTCTAAACAATGCCTGCGCTTGCCGTTGCGCTGAAACACCACCATTTCAGTTTTTACTGATGCATCCAGTTTCTTGTCATCATTCTGTAATGGCAAGTTTCTTGGCACAGATAATGTGGATGCAACAGACTGACGCATTGCAATTTCAAGTTGCTGTTCAAAGCTGTTGTCTGATGAAGTGCAAGCTGCAGCAATGGCGCCACCTTAATTATTTTCAACTATAACTCTGTTATTTCTTGATCGATTTTTATACGCTATATATGCAAGCTTGGCCGTTCCTGTCTCCCCGGGAATTACAGCAGAAATGGATTCCCTAGCAGGAACATGAGCATTTCGACATTCTCTGGTGCGAGGCTGGCTCTCTTCTTTGTGATAATGTTCCCAGCTGCTGGGATGAGACGCTCAGAGGGAGTAGAGGTAGAAGGAACACACAAGAATGATTTTGTAGTCAGAGAACGATGTTTTAATCATCACACTCTGAAGGAAAAGTGTTTATCACATGTACTATATTATGCCAAAATAAGAAAAATAACGGACTAAAATATGTAACAAGCTAATTAATGCCAGCACGTCGGAGCGGAGTTTATTCGGAAAAGTACATTTGTTGAACGCTGCAACCGGCTAGAGTTGGTTTCCAGTGCAATTTGGAAGCACGCCGAAGCCACGTATATGTGGCAACATATATTCGGTGACGTACATTCATTGAATTCCGCAACCGGCTAAAGTTGTTTCTCAGTGCAATTTGCCAGCATGCCAGACCCGAGTATATTCGGCGATGTATATTCATTGAATACTGCAACCGGCTAAGTCGTGTCTCCATTAAAATTTCACATTTTCTTTGTGAATTGTGACGTTTACTTAAAAAGTGCAGCTAAAAAGTATTTGGCGTCCAGGGGTGCATTAGCCCCCAAGTATGTGTCGGTTTAAGGGTTAACTATCATTGTCGAAACCTTGATATACACATTATAGTACAAATATCAACGTTAACACGTGACACTAACTTTACTCGCTAATACTTACCTCTCGAGAGACGGTGGCATCACAGCTCCAGGATGCTTAACTCGCGAATACTTACCTCTCGAGAGACGGCAGCATCACAGCTCCAGGATGCTTGTGTTGGTAGGACTGTGTTCAGTCTTGACAAACAATAACAAACAATAATGCCCCCAGATGTTCATGTAGTGCATTGCAGTTACAAAAACCAATGTGGTTCTTTGTGACTGGAGCCTCTATTGAAGGTTCTGTTTATGACACGTCGACAATAAAAATCTGCGTCAACGATTTTTTGTAGTTGACGTTGTCGATTACGTCGACTAATCGTTGCAGCCCTATATTACACACACATAAATTTATGACAAAGCTTGCAAACTGTCCAGAATTGGGGGTGGGGACACTCTAGGACACTAAATGTGCACCTCAAGCCACGTTTGATCTTTATTAAATTACCTAGTAAACCAAACTTGGGTTCTGTTAGTTTTCCCATTTGATGATCTCATTCATATAAAAATATAATTTAACTGTTTGCTTTCTTGGTGTTTAGTGACTCTGCACTTGTGCTTCATTTGCATGGGAAAATTGGTGCAGAAAAAAAGACTCATGTAGATAGTGTCATATTTTTTCACCAAGAACAGATAACAAATACTTCTTTACTAAAGTGTAGCATAAAGAATAATGTTTGATATAAAAAAAACAACTTTGCAGCTTTCAAGGAATACAACATTAGCAGAATGTTTAAGCAAGCATTTGAAATAGGATAGCAATATCTCTTCTCAGGAATAGGCAAAATACACAGCTTGTTTTGGAGTAAACTTAATGTTAATGAAAGTATTTTCAACAAACTGTCTTGCCTTCAATATGCATTCCTGATCCAAAGTTATATACAGGTTGCCATTCAAAAATCCGGCAACCTCTGGACCTGAGGAGTGCCGGATTTTCGAAAATGCTGGATTTTGGATGGTTATATATGCTGTATATATTTAACAGAAAATGACTACCTGTACAGTCCTTTAAAGAAAGAAAATTAAACACTAAATGAAAAGCAAATGAAATTTTAAAGTTCACCAACTAAATAAAACAGTTCTACAGAATTTTAGTTAGCCCTAGCTTCAGGAACAAAACATTTTTGAAACCAATCCAATGTAATATCAGGGGTAACACACCCCTTCTTGTTGGCACAGTAATGGACAGGAAACTGTGTCATACTCTTGACGGTCCTTGGATGTAAACTTATCCCAATAACGAGGAACTTACATCTATGGGTACCCGCGGCATTAGAGCAGCACATTACCGTGATGCAGTCCTTCGAAGCTTTAAACCCCAATGGCGATTCTGCATCCTCAGTTGTTAAGAGTTCTTTTTGGCGTACATCTTCAAAACAAGGCAGTCTCGTCAGCATTGTACACTTGCTCAGGACTTAAATGGTCATTACTAACGAACTTTGCAAATTCATCCACATATGCACTAGCCGCATCTTTGTCTGCTGAACGTTTATCCCCCACACACCGCACAAAACTGTAAGCCATGTTGCGACTTGAAACGATGCAGCCAACCTTCTGAATATTCACACTTGTGTTGCAATCCCAGCTCTTCGTGAACCACTTTGGCTTGTTCCTTTAATAAATCATCAGAAATTTCCACACCTTCACTTACACGAAGATTAAACCAGGTTATGAGAACTTGGTCCAGTTACGAACTTTTTCTCTCTGTTACTGACTTCCTTACAAACATTTGCTTTTTTGATCCACTGTCAGAAAAGAACTTTAACAGTTTTTCTTTCTATTTTTTAATATCATACACTGTTGAAAAGCCAATGTTGTATGTTTCACAAATGGTTCGCACAGACACGCCGCTATGAAGTTTTTTTTAGCACTTCCACTTTCTCTGCAATTGACAAACGCACAATGTTTACATTTTACGCCACCTCTTTTCTTTGCTGAATCCATAATGGGGCTATACAGCAGCAAATAAATGATAAAATGAGAAGGAAAGAGCAGAAATGCCTGTTAGCAGGTACAACTGATTATCAACTACAGCGCCATCAAAATATAAACGGCGCTTCCAGAAAACAGTGCTGCGCCAATGCGGTAAATTTGAAAATGCGCTCCGAAATCCATGCCGGAAATCTGAAGGAACCAGATTATCGATGGCCAGATTTTTGAATGTCAACCTGTATTGGCAAATAAAACTTACAAGCTGAGTAATCCTTTCATGGAAAGGACATTTTTAAAGACTATGCTGGAAATTGCTAGAACAATGTGCCTGTGGTGTAGTGGGTCCACAGCTCAGATTGAAAAGGCCAGTTTTAAATAGATAATTGCCGTTTAAAGAGTGGGCATGGTAGTGTGGCCGGAGCGGTTCCTGGGAGCTTCATGATGCGGGCGTCCCTCGCTTAAGTGCACAGGTGAGGAGTCGTCCGCATCCGTAATTGATGCTGGGAGCTGCTAATCACCACACCTGATCCACATCCCCGTTATATATAATAGGAGCGTGAGTGTGGTGGAGGAGAAAAAGAAAAAGGGAACAGAGGTTAAGGATGAAGGCAGCTGGAAGCAAGGGAGCTGATGAGAGCGAGAGAGCACAGACTCGCGGATGTTTGCAGGCAGCTGGGAGAGGTGAGCCCTAGCGGGGTGTTTGGCCAGCACCCGGGGGCTGACGGCAGTGGTCGCTCCTGCTGAGCGCTTGTGTGGAGCAGGTGTGACCAGGAGAAGGTTGGCTCGCTGCAGCAAAGGCAGCGGGAGGTGGAGATTTGGAGTGGAACCCCAGCGTGAGTATCCTGACTGTTGTGGAAAGCCAAGTCTTGGTCTGGCGAGGGCTAAACGAAGCCAGGGATTAGGAGACCGCCAGACCAGCCAAGTGGAGAAGGTCAGCTGTAGGTAGGGTGACTCCCCTGGTGCACAGCCTGGATGGGAGAAGCAGGGGAGTTGCCAGCAAAAAGAAGGCACCGGGCTTTGTTTTTAAAAGGTCTGCTTCCAGCCATTGTTTTAACCTTTTTAAAAAAAAAAAAAAAAAAATATTTATTGTATTTTTAACCTTCACCCTTTCACTGGTTTTATTGGATTATTTACTTGAATGCATTATTTATTTGAACACTTTGTTTTGACTGTTTTTTAATAAAAGCACTTTGCACATTTTTACACCCTCCCCTTGTTTCGTAATGTCCTCACTGATCAGCTCATCCGGTTACATTACCAATGGTGTCGGATTCAAGCGCTCCCCAGAAGCCAGATGGGAGCATGGAGCAGAACCCACCATCATCACAGTTAGTTGGAGACCATTAGCTTATCACACTTCTCAATAAATAGGTGATCGTAGGCAACTGTAATGGAAGTAAAATCAAGTCACAGCTCACCTTTTAATTTTTGACTGAGCAAACTGAAACAATGCTGTCAATGATATGTGATAATGGATAAAGCAACAGGGTCAGACTTGTACAAAAGGGTAGGAGAAAATTTACGGCAGGTGGACATTATGCGATTTTAGCCCAGCTAGCAAGCTCCCAGTGTTTTATGAAATCGGCACTAAAAATTAAGATCATGCAGTCACTACTCACAAGGGCAGACATATGTTCTGACATGATCTGAGGAGCTTAAACTTTCATATCAAAAAACATTTGGCCACTGTCAGCTTCAGTTTGTCAGGTGTGAAAGGCACTATGAGCCAACTCTGAGTGTCATTTTAAATTGACCAATCAAGGAAGCAACTCCTTGTTTACACTTTTGTAAGCATTGCTGTGAAACATTTGCAGGTGCACAGTAATGAGGACAGCCTTTTTGAGTTGAGACAAGAAAACATCCATTTCTTTTAAGAAATGTCATCATCAGATATTTAAGGGAGAAACATTGAAGAACATTCCCAATAACTATAAATTCATGATGGGACTGAATGTTTGTGTGCTTAACAGATTAGCGCAAGTAAATGGGAGTACTCTGGAATACCCACACTTGCACAGGGCTAATTTAGCATTGTCGGTTAACCTTGAGGATAAGGAAGGACAACAACTAAGTGCAGGATTGGATGCTGAACCCAAGAGGTAGCAATGCTAACCACTTTGCTACCATGATACAACAAATATTATTTTTGAATCTACATCTATTTACAGTAGGCCAGTTTTTGCACTTTGTGTCTTCACATCTGTTTGTAGCAACTGTTTCTGCAATATCAGCAGAACATGTGCTATACTATTGTGGTGCTACAACAATATGGTAGTATTTGTATTGTAGTTTTATTTAAAAGTACTCTCAAGAAAGGTTTTTGATTCAAATATCACTCAGACAGTCAGATTTCAAAAACCAAAATAAACCTGAGAAAGTAAAGCATCTCTCTGTGTCATACCCTTAAACTGAAATATGAAAAGTGAAGATATGCACAGCAAAGTAGTTTGTACTCCAAAATTTTTACTTAATGCAACTGAGTGTTTTTTTTTTTTTATTTATTTTTTTTTAAAAACAGTCATGTAGCATGCACCAGTGATAAATAAAAGAAAAAAGGTGAAGGAGAGATAGACACGCCACAGAGGACCTTGGTTTGAACCGAGTTGTAAGTTGCTCAGAGAGGAGCTAGGCTTAGTGGGTGGAGGGAAAGCTTCATAAAAGGCAAAATGAGGAAGATAACTCATCAGAGAAAGGAAAATGTCGATACAAAAAAGAAACAAACAACCCTTGAAGGCAAAATAATTCAGTTAGGAAACAGACAGAGATCAAAGTAGTTCACATTTGGCCAGCAGCAAGATCAGACTATTTTTCTGCTTCAGTCTTAACTAAAATGTTTCCAAAAAAAAAAAAAAAAACAGCTATATTGCTAAACATGTCTGTTGCTTCCCGAGTCATCAAATTATATATATATATATATATATATATATATATATATATATATATATATAAATAAATAAATAAATAAATCGCAGATACCTTATAAGGAAAATACATCTAGGTAGGAAATGTTATCACCAGACACAGTAAAAAGGCAGCATGCTGGTACAGTGATTATGGAGTTACCTGACAGCTCCAAGAACACAGTCTTAATTTCCAATCTTACCAATGTCAGCATGGACTTTACACATTCTCTGTGTAGTCCTATTTTACTTAAAAACTTCACTCTAAACTGGCAATAAGCAGTATGCTCTGGTGCATGGTAATAATTAATATACCATATCATTGTGGTTTATGCTTTAAATGCTTATATAGATTTACACGGCCTATTTTGCTGTATTTACATATTGCTCATAGATTTAGCTTAACTTTACACCATCCATCCATCCATCCATCCATCCTCTTCCGCTTATCCGAGATCGGGTTGCGGGGGCAGTAGCTTGAGCAGAGATGCCCAGACTTCCCTCTCCCCGGCCACTTCTTCTAGCTCTTCCGGGAGAATCCCGAGGCATTCCCAGGCCAGCCAGGAGACATAGTCCCTCCATTGTGTCCTGGGTCTTCCCCGGGGCCTCCTCCCGGTTAGACGTGCCCGGAACACCTCACCAGGGAGGCGTCCAGGAGACATCCTGATCAGATGCCCTTTAACTTTACACATTCATATTAATATATTTAGCTTAAACTAATGCAGGCACAACATATAAATGATCTTCAAGTTGTAAGACAAGACGCTTAAATGTTAATTTCGAGAAGAAAAAAAAATCAACAAAACGAGATAAAGATCAAGTACAAGGTCTATTATACAATTAAGGTGTCGCTATAAATTTGAGTTAAAACAGATAAGGAAAAAAGAAAAAACTCTTCTAATCAACATTTAAACAAACAGCCTTGCACATTGGAAAGGTGCTTTATAAATAAAATGTATTATTAATTATTATTATTATTAAGAAAAAAAAAAGAGCACCCTACTGCCTACTGCCTGTTTTGCCTTGGGACATCTGTTGTCTAAACCACGCTATCTGGACACTAATCAAGAACCAAGAACTTAGTAAGAAGAAATCTGTTCATGCTTCTGTTTTCACTGTTGGACATAAGAGTCTTCATGATGGTACTCCCTTCCAACAACTCAATAGGTTTATTTTAAAAAGTCAAAACTTGCATTCAAGGTCAAGGCCTATACCATTTTTCTCTATTGTTTGAGTGTTTTCTCCTTCCACCTCTAATTTTCAGGTACATACTGAACAGGTATAGAAGGATTAGCCAATTAATTAGCTTAAGTGATAAAATGAAAAAATGCTATTTGGATCTGCATAACAGACAAGGAAGAAGTGTCAAATTTGCATAAAAAAAAAGGAGTATTATAAAAGCATGGTGTCCACAATTAATATTATTAGGTTTCAGGTGTTTCTTATCTTTTATTTAAAAACAGAAGGATGCAAGCGAGATGTATGCCAAATGATTATTTCTCATTACCACTGGAATGAATGAAAGAAAATGAATGATGACACTATTATGCATGCTACGTTTCTTTCCCCAAAAAAACAAAAACAAATCTGTTGTAAATTCCGGGATTATGTAGTCAAACATTACTTAACAAAAATGTCAGTCAGTCTGGCAGCACATTAAAAGCATAGTGCCTCACGCACATATTCTGAGATTTTTTAGGTAAAAAACACAGAAGTTTCAAGGTAATGAAGTTATACTCACTAACCAAGGTTCCAGAGAATGGTGATGTGCCGCATTAGCACATGAAAATGAGAATTTCCCTGTACTCTGTACATGTAACAACAATAACGCTATAATGCCTTAATTGTGTTTTAAAAATATTACTTATGAATACTATTAACACTGGACTTACCACAATGGAAGTAGCAAAATGTACCACTCAGGATAATGTGCATGTTCCAAAAAATATTACACAATTGCAGTGGACAATGCCACTTAAGGGCTTATGGAATCCATCGAAAGCATTTTACCCTTCGACTCAAAGAATCAAAATTGGAATGTGCTACGGCACATTCGGCACCACTACACATCTCTGCTGCATTTAAAAACTGCCAGTTAAGTTTTGAAGAACATTTGTTCAGGATTTGTTGATTCTCCTCCTCACCCAAGTTAAACACATCAGTAAAGTACGACTCCATAGGAAATATAAATAAATACAGTATACATAAATAAATAAGTTAATAACTACCTGCACTTGCCTAATAATTTTATTTGGGTTGGCTGAACAGCTCTCCCCGTGCCCATGTGGAAACATGATGTGCCTGTGGTCACAATGGTAAAGCTTCAGCCTTGATCAGTCTGCATCGGTATGCATGGCCACTCTGGTCTTCGTTTGCACAAAACAGCAGTGAGCAGTGATCTGCTTTTTATGGGCTGAAGGTGGACCAGGGCCAAATTCAATACAAAGGCTTTCTGCAAAATACATAGACAATGTTTTTACCAACCACAGTGAATTATTTACGAATGGATTGAGAATTTCAAAAATGGCTGTCAAGCTGTCATGAAGCACACCCACTACTGATGACAACATTGAGCAAGTCTGTACCATGATTCTGTAAAACCAGGAAGGATTTCAACCCCTTTTATGTCTTCTGTCGATAAAATGCGGATCACTGCACACTGCTCTTTTTGGTGCAAACAGGCAGTGGGGAGGCCACACTCACTCTTAGGAAACATTAGAAACTGGCTGATCAAGGCTGAAACTTTTCCACTGTGACCACAGACACACCATGCTTCCACATGTGCACAGGGAAAGTTGTACAGCCACCCCAGATAAAATGATCACAAACATGTGATTAATGACTTAATCTCACACATGTCTGCCCAGGTCACCA
Source organism: Erpetoichthys calabaricus (assembly GCF_900747795.2). NCBI lineage: Eukaryota > Metazoa > Chordata > Cladistia > Polypteriformes > Polypteridae > Erpetoichthys > Erpetoichthys calabaricus. The sequence goes on along the minus strand of NC_041396.2, from coordinate 71,911,775 downwards.
TACCATATGTGAGAAATCACGTGGATGCATTTTTGTTTTTATTTGACTAGTGCTATAATATTAACCATAAAGCAATATCTACATATACTGTACTGCTTTATATGTATTATATTATAAAATTAACTTTTTAAAAATTGAATTACGGTATATCTTTAATAAAATGCTGTTACTTGATGGATTAAAGTCAAATTATGTTAATCCTGATGCCATTACCTTGGAGTAAAGTTTGGAGTTTTTGGTTGACAAGATATCAAAACACAATTTCTCTGTGATACTTAATCAGATTATCATTTATCTGGCCCTCAAAGAGCTTTTAGGAATAGTTTCAGAACAAAAAAATTAAGGAATCAGTTGTGCAGGTTGTGAAATCCCAACCTGCTGCTACTTTTTCATAAGACGGAGCTCTGTATTGCAGGCTTATCAAAACGAGTGGCATCGTGGTTAACGCTGGTGCCACAACCTTCAGGTAATGAATGATAAACTCTGGATTATAAACTGAGTATATATGGTATGTATGCTCTCCCATAGGATTTCCTATTGTATTCCAATTACGTGCATGTAACCTTAAAAGTTTTTCTTTGCCTATAAGAGTGACTGATTAGGTATGCGAGTTTTTTAAAAAAAAGTGTTCAGCAACCGGTCTGTCACAAACTCGAAAACATTACTGATGAACATTTTGCCACGTTAAAAAAATAATTCACCATAAGAAGCTCACATGCCAGTAATGAAACTTTATTTTACTGTTCGCATTTAATCACTGAGACAGTTTACAGTTGTCAGAGAAATCCTTACGAGGCTGATGTTAGTAGCCGGGTGTTCGAACGAAACACCCTACCCATCGAAATGATCTACTCACTGATACTACGCATGCGCAGACCAAAATTAAACAACTTTTCTCGAAGCTTACCAACTGTATTTCAGTAATATGTATGCTTTTCTTAGCCTTACTACATTAATGCATTTATTACAGTTTACTGCATAGGTATTTACTGTCAACATTTTATAGGTTGTATATTTTGCATGTGTGACTTTTAATCTTGTACAGGTCATTGTATCCATGCACAAGTAATGACCGTCTTGTGAAATCTTTGCATCAGGCTGTGTCTCTTTCGGTAGGATGTTTAGTTAGTGTTATTTATTATAACGATCGATAGATATATGTGTCGAAATAAACTACGGCACCGGCTGAATAGGGAGCTGCGAATAAGTAGCGAACTTCAGGCTCGTGAAATTCTTTACGTTCTTTGGTTAATCGTTTTATTGTTGAAAGTTTCAAATCATGCTGCACGCACATGCAGTGTCATGTGATAAAGATCTTCCCAGTAGCACTTCAACTTTTAAACTCTCAGCTGGCCAATTTAAAAAAAAAACGATGCTAACCAAATTTGTCGAAATGTAATTTCACATTGACTTCTAATGTCACTTCAGTATACTGTATAAAAGTACAAATAATAATATGTTTGGCCAGAAATACATTTGACGGTCGCGTTATATTTGGAGCGATGCCCATATAGTGAGCTTACTTTATTTTTACTTTCACAAAAACTTAGCTCGACTTTAACTGTGCTTTAACAGGACCGATCAACCAAATTGATGTTTTGTTCCTTCAGTAAAATTCTCAAGAACAAAACAAGACGTTGAAAATGTGATGTCACAGACGGTAATTTTTGTATGAAAATGTGCTATATAAATAAATGTTGTTGTTGTTGTAATTCCAATTGTTTCCCAAAGCACGTGCATACCGCAGATCACCCTCAAACCCCCTAATCCCCCCTCCGAAATGTCAAATGAACACAGACGATTACAACTTACTTTCCAATACAGGACTCCGAGGTTCTTCAACTGTTCCAAACTCAATGTCTGGTTCGGTTCTAGCTGGTGTGGATTTCGCTGATCATCATCAGAATCGTCCATGTACCAGGCCTGCACCATACCGAAACTTAAAAGCCTCACACACCGTGCAAAAAACGTCTTAGAATAAATGTGAAAGGCTAGAAACGCACAGGCAACCGGACACGCACATAGGTGTCCAACAAGAACCACGAGGTTGACTTTCAATCAGCCCTCAGTAAACTTTCTTCGGTTAGCATATTGCGCAAACAACTTTAAACTGTTTCAATCTATAGTTTTTAATTATAAGTGATGCCTGTGGAGAAACACCAAGTCCTTTCTGATTGGGTAGAAGTGGAGAGGGCGGTCCTTCCGCACGTTTTAGAATAGTGATTGGGTAATGTCAAGAACTGGCCCGTAACGCCTCGCTGTCAAAATCCACTGAGTTGATTCGTACCCGAAAAAAAACTCATCATATGGGTTGCTGCACAAGGCTGAAGTCGAAGCAAAAATTCTAGGGTGTTTCAGCCCATATCCCAGCGCTTGTTTATTTTTTCTACTTTGGCGTACACAACTTCGTGTAAGTAGCCCTGAAATACACCATAATATTGTGAAGTGCAGAAAATCACTTGCTCACCATTGCGTAAGGGAATGATATGGGGGAATGAGAGGAAAAGTATCAAATTGTAAGAGGCGGACACACGTTCCAGTGCATATAAAAGAGAGGGGTAAGGTTGGAGGTTGATTAGGAGTGAGGAGGCTAAGGCTACGTCTTCAGTACCACGTCTTCATTTAAAACAACAGATTTTAAACGAGCACAATCTCTGTCTACACTGGCGTTTTCACCACGTTTACAAAAGTATCCCCGTCCATACTTAAACGCGTTGATGGGATTTCTTTAGTTTTAAGGCAAGTTCGCCAGTTCCTCAATGTATTATGTCTTCTGCTCTTCTTTTTGTTTCTTGATATGATTTGCCATCTTTCAGGTAATACTGTATAATGTGCCCTAGCCTTTCTCTTGATTTGTTTCCCTCCAGTTCCTTACAGCACTATTTTCAAAAATCCGTGACCTCATAGTTCATGTACCATCCAGTTTTGTTGCCTTCTTCTTACTGTTTCAAGCATGCTCTTTTCTTCGCTAGTCCTTTCCAGCACTTTTTTATTAGATAATTTATCCATCCAACTGATCTTTTTCATCTTTTCCATAGTCACAGTTCAAAGGCTTCCAGTCTATTTACAGTATATCCTCCTTCTTCACTGCCCATGTCTCTGCTCCTTACAACAGTCCAGATTACTGTTTCTATTATTTTTCTTCAGTGTTATGTCCATTCAATTTTTTTAGCAATTGTCATTTTGCATTGAAGGCTGCTGTTCCCATTGCTCCACTTATTTTTATTTCTTTTTCACTTCTTCCTTCCATGACAGCATACTTCCCAAACATTTAAAACTGTATAGTTCTTCCAAGATGTGTTCTCCAATTTTTATTATTACTAATTTCATTGTTCTTACTTTTAATGTACATATCACTTTTGTTTTCTTTATATTGATCTTCATTCCATACATCTTACATGTGATGCTAATGATGTTAAACAGGATTGGTGAGAGTGAGCATTCCTGTCTACGATCTCTTCTTATTTGGAATGCCTCTCTTAGTCCATATATGGTTCTTACTTTTGCTGACACGTTCATGTATAGATTCTTAATAAGTCTTTTGTACCACATATCCACTTCTATGTCCATCAATATTCTAAGCAGTTTGTCCCAGTTTACTTGGTCAAATGCTCTCCCCAGGTCAACCAAACAGACACACTCTGTTCTTTATTATACTGTAGACTTCGTTATTTTACTGTAAACTTCTTTCACTCAGTATCCTCAGTGCTCTGATAGCATCTCTTGTTCCCTCCCTTTCCTGAATCTAAATTGATATTCTTCCATTATAGCTTTCTGTCTTTGTTTCTACTCTTTTTGCTGTCCACTTTACCATTACCTTTGACACATGTGATAGCAAGCTTACTGTCCTACAATCTTCAAAGTTTGTTGCATTTGCCTTTTTTGGTATTGGTATTAACACCGCTTCTCTTAAGTCATCTAGCCATTCTCCTTCTTCATAAATGTTTTTGTATTGTCTTTTTAGTTCTCGTTTCCCCTTTGTCACCAAGATTTAAAATGATTTCTGCTGGTATGTTTTACAATTTTGCAGTTATTTTATCCCATGTTTTATTTCTTTCCCTATCAATTTTGTCAGTTTTCTTCTTTATAAACGTATTCTACCTCTTCCAGCACCATCTCTTCTTTTCTTGGTTTGCTTTTAGCATCATACAGTTCCTCTATATATTCATTCCATCTTACCTTCACTTTGTCTGGTTCTGTAAATTGTTCTTGATTTTTACTCTTTATTGTTGTACTATTATATTTTTCCTATTGCTATAGGTTTTTGTAATGTCTCTCACTTTTGCATACATCAAATCACTTTTTCCCCTGTTCCTCCAGGGATTCAAGTTCTTTGCACTCTTCATTCCACCATTTGATTTTTGCTTCATCTGTGATTCTTCTATTTATTTTTTGCTCACTTACTGTATAATTCCTCACTCCAACTTCTGTTCCACAGTTCTTCCATCTTCTTCTTTCATCCATCCAGAGCTGAAAATGGGTCAATGGGTCTTGGGTGAAATGGGTCAACAATATTGGATGGATCATGTGAGTCATGGGTCAGAACCCATAACAGTTAAAAATTTTAATATAATGCTGAAAATACTAAGTTTTATTCAGCATATTCAATGCTCAACACAATTATGTCACAACGCAGTAGCTTCCTTAAACTGCTGAAGTTATTTTGAGCATGCTTGAGGGATACAACAATAAGCTGTTCAACTGATTTTGGAATAGAAATTGGCACTGGCTCAGGCTGACACTACTGTATTTGTTTTTGCAGTCGCAGTCACACGACTCACACGTAGTAATACTATGACCGTTACAGTTGCAATGTGTGTTTTTCTGCCATTTATGAATAAATGGTAATTGCATTAAGCTTATAGGTATGTAATGAACTAGCAACATTTTACGGACAATAGAATATGATTGCAGTTATCCATTAAAATGCTGAGGTTCAATTTAACAATTGAAAATTCATTTTATTGCACACGTATTTCTGATGGAATGCAGAATTGCAGCGAGCATATAAAGTAAACATACAGTTGTATATACAGTTATCATAAAAAATGAATCTCTCTATTATATAAAAACATCCTGGAACAAGATGAGACTTTTTATCCTGGGACGAAACAAGACTTTTTCAGAGAGATCATTTCAAATCCTGCAAGATGAGACTTTGTGCCAAGAGATTTAACCACGCCCGGGGCCAGAAAAAAAAGACAAAGAGTAGAAGACAAAGTAGAACGTCGTAAAGAGGTTCAAAAATGTTGGCGTGATACACATGCAGAGCAGGTTAGAGATAATGAAAGTACTAAAATTTCAAAGTCTCAAAAAACAGATAGCAAAGATTTCATTAGTGCAAACAAACGGAAATTATTACTCGGTGAAATAACAGAACAGCGAACAGAGATAGTATATATGGACATAGATGATATGACAGAAGTATGTAGATATTGTTCGATTTTAAAGTTTAAGTCTGAGACTTGAAGATCATCTAGTTCATGTTGCCATCAGGGAAAAGTAGTGTTTCTTCTCAATGAAGATGCGTATCCACAAGAAATAAAAGATTTGTCATTTGGTGAAAGTGAAATCCACAAACACTACAGGCAAAATATCCAAATCTACAATAATCTGTTCGCATCATTCAATGCACAAAACGTAGATTCTCACAATTCACGACCATACGCTATTAGAATCTGTGGTCCCGCAACAATTAATGCTACTACAAGTTTAATTTCAAAGAAACCACAATTCGGTTAGGTTTATATTTATGATCACGGTGAAGCGATGTAACATACAGTCACGGTGAAGCGATGTAACATACAGTCATGGCCCGAAAGTATCGGCACCCCTGGAATTTTCCTTGAAAATGAACCATTTCTCCCAGAAAATTGTTGCAATTACAAATGTTTTGGTATACACATGTTTATTTCCTTTATGTGCATTGGAACAACACAAAAATACGGAAAAAAAAGCCAAATCTGACATCATTTCACACAAAACTCAAAAACCAGGCTGAACAAAATTATTGGCACCCTCTACTTAATATTTGGTTGCACGCCCTTTGGAAAAAATAACTGAAATCAAGCGCTTCCTATAACCATCAACAAGCTTGTTACACCTCTCATCTGGAATTTCCGACCACTCTTCTTTTGCAAACTGCTCAAGGTTTCTCAGATTTGAAGGGCGCCTTCTCCCAACAGCAATTTTGAGATCTCTCCATAAGTGTTCAATCAGATTTAGATCCGGACTCATTGCTGGCCACTTCAGAACTCTCCAGCACTTTGTCTTCAACCATTTCTGTGTGTGTTTAGAGGTATGTTTGGGGTCATTGTCCTGCTGGAACACCCATGACCTCTGACACAGACCCAGCTTTCTGACACTGGGCCCTACATTGCACCCCAATATCTTTTGGTAGTCTTCAGATTTCATGATGCCTTGCACACAGTCAAGGCATCCAGTGCCATAGGCAGCAAAACATCCCAAAACATCTTAGAACCTCCACCTTGTTTGACTGTAGGTACTGTGTTCTTTTCTTCGTAGGCCTCATTCCGTTTTCTGTAAACAGTAGAATGATGAGCTTTACCAAAAAGCTCTACTTTGGTCTCATCTGTCCACAAGATGTTCGCCCAGAAGGATTTTGGCTTCCTCAATTACATTTTGGCAAACTCCAGTCTGGCTTTATGTTTCTATGTCAGCAGTGGGGTCCTCCTGGCTCTCCTGCCATAGCGTTTCATTTCGTTCAGATGTCGACGGATAGTTCGAGCTGACACTGTTCCACCCTGAGTCTGCAGAACAGCTTGAATATGTTTTGAAGTTGATTGGGGTTGTTTATCCACCATTCGGACTATCCTTCGTTGCAGTCTTTTTATCAATTTTTCTCTTCCGTCCACGTCCAGGTAGATTAGCTACAGTGCCATGTGTTGTGAACTTCTTGATTATGTTGCGCACAGTGGACAAAGGAACATGAAGATCTCTGGAGATGGAGTTGTAGCCTTGAGATTGTTGATATTTTTCCACAAGTTTTGTTCTCAAGTCCTCAGACTATTCTCTGCTCTTCTTTCTGTTCTCCATACTTAGTGTGGCACACTCAGACACACAACAGAAAGGTTGAGTCAACTTTTCTCCATTTTAACTGGCTTCAGGTGTGATTGCTACATTGCCAGCACCTGTTTCTTGCCACAGGTGAGTTCAAACAAGCATCATATGCTTGAAATAAAACGATTTACCCACAATTTTGAAAGGGTGCCAATAATTTTGTTCGGCCCATTTTTGGAATTCTGTGTGACATGCTGTCAGATTTGGCTTTTTTTCTCTGTTTTTTTGTGTTGTTCCAATGCACATAATGGAAATACACATGTATATACAAAAACATTTGTAATTGCAATAATTTTTTGGGAGAAATGGTGCATTTTCTGGGAAAATTCCAAGGGTGCCAATAATTTCGGCCATGACTGTAGAATCGAAAGAGTTAAACGATCGGACGTATTAGATATTCTAAAACCAACAATGGATACAAATCCATACTTCCAAAAGTATCTCACTTTACACAAAATTTATCTGAAAAACACGGACAAAGAAGTTTTCTTGGATTTCTATATGAATCCGAAAGATCACGTTCGCATATATAAGAAACCAACATGTGATGAATTGTCAGCGATAAAAGTTTCGAAAGACAGAGATATCAAAGACAGAGTTGATATTCGTGTTTATCCAAAAGCACCGCTGTGGCTGCCCCATGACCCAGCCCTGTATAAGCGGGTTTGGAAAGTGGATGGATTGATTAATTCATTACAAGCATATTTTTATCGTAAGGAAAATAAACATCCTAGAATAATCATGTGTAAATCTTTTTACCTCAATAAATACACTTACATAAGCCTTATGTTACATAACCTAATTTTAATATAATGTAAATGTTTCTTATATGGTGTGCATTAATCATAGACATTGATTATAGACCATGCATGAACATTACCAGTCATAATTGAATTTTTCTGTTAAATTATATTACTAATGATTATCATATTTAAGTAGATTATGACAAATGTGTTCTGAGAATTTTTAGGTATGGGAAATGGAGGTTTCCAGGTAAGGAGTGCCCTATCCAGGTGGTGTTTCTGCCTTACCAACAAGAAACTGTTATTTGAGGACACAATTTGCCAACCGTTTTTGCATTCAAGTTGTCGGTAGCCCCTTTACTTCATCCTGTGATCATATATATATTTATGTATGTGTGTGTGTATCTTTATATATAAAACTGTACGTTGAGTGCCTGACCAACAGATCAATGCATAGCCTAAACTGCTGGAGCTAGAAATGTGAAATTTGGATAGTAGATACCTTTTGTGAAGTAGCCACCCACTAAGAAGGGATTTTTCAAAATCCAACCCCTGAGGGGGTGAAAAGGGGGTTGTCACAAAAATAGCCAAGAGACATTGGGAAGGTTTGGGGCACCCACCCGTATAATATTTCCCGGCTGCAAAATCTGTCAAAAGATAAAGACATGTTCATACAACTGAGTCCAAAACAGAATTGAGTATCTTCTTTAAGATGGTGGCTTTTAAACCCTCACGGGGGAAGTGATGTCATCGGGACCAGAACCAGAAGTGACATCATTGACTACCCCAAAACAGGGTGGGATTTCCCGAGAATGGTCTGCACGGAATTAAGGGAGAGAATTAGCGCACTTCGCCACCCCCTGGTCTGGTGTGGAACTGCATTTATTCAGGCCCTTTGGTTGTCCCCTAAACACATGTGTGTGACAGGACACCCCCACCCCCCCAGCCCAGACCCGCCGGGTCGGGCGTCCTGCACAGAGAGGTCATGAACGCGAGAGATAGAGCATCTGTGTTGGTGTGGAAAGAGCCCTTCCGATGGATGAGCGAGAACTTATAAGGCTGCAGATCAAGGAACCACCTAGTGACCCGAGGGTTGGACTCCTTGTGTAGAGCCATCCACTGTAGAGGGGCATGGTCCATAACAAGTGTAAACTCCCGACCCAGGAGGTAGTACCTCAACTGTGTAATCACCCAATTGATCGCCAGAGCCTCTCTTTCCACTGCCGCATAACTGGTCTCCCGATCCAGCAGTTTCCGACTCAGGAACATGACGGGGTGTTCATCAAATCAAAATTAATACAGTATTTTGTTTCATATTTCAACTATGAATAAGCCGGGTAATATGGCTAGTGTATATATATATATATATACAGTATATATACACATATACTCTTAAGCAACAAGTAAACAATTTGTAACTATGTATGTACAATTACGTCCAAACCTTTACTTTCAAAATTATTTTTCATGCCAGTCCTTGAAAAAATTCCATTTACTACTAGTCTCTGAGAAAACATTTTTTACACTAGATTAGGGATTTTGTGCTGAAATTCACAAAAGTTTCTCCTGCATTCTATTACAGTTGCCTCACAGAGGTTCAGTGCATTTTTATGTACTTATGAGATATTGCTGTTGCGGCTTGAACATCTTGTTGGGCTTAAAGGGGCTGCTCTTAACTGGTTCAGGTCATATTTAATTGGTAGACACTTTTCAGTGACTTTAAATTCCTCTTTTTCGTCTACTGCTCCTCTTAAATGTGGTGTTCCTCAGGGTTCCATTTTGGGTCCTATTTTATTCTCTATATACCTTCACCCTATTGGAGCTATTTTTAGGAAATGTAACATTTTTCACTGCTATGCTGATGATACACAGGTTTATATTCTGCAACTCTGCAATAAATCAACTGCACACCTGTCCTTCTGATCTAAGATCCTGGATGGTTAATAATTTTCTTGATCCGAATCAAAATAAAACAGAGGTACAGTACTTATAGTTGGTCCATTAGCTAAAGCCCAAATTGGTCTTGGACTTCTCGGCTCTTTCTCAGTCTTTTGCAAACCTCAAGTCCGCAATCTTGGTGTTATCTTTGACAGTAACCTCTCTTTTGAGAAACAGATTAATTCTGTAGTCAAGAGTTTCTTTTTCCAGCTTTGTCTATTAGGTAAGATCAAGCTTTTTTTATCTTCTAGAGATCTTGAGAATACGAAAGCTACTCATGCTTTTATCTTTTCTCGCCTTGATTACTGCAATTCGCTGTATTCTGGGATTAGCGAATCCCTGATACGCAGGTTACAGTTGGTCCAGAATGCTGCCGCTCGCTTTCTGGTTGGGGCAAGAAAGTCTGAATCTGTTTCTCCAAAATTAGCTTCTTTACACTGGCTGCCTATCAGTTTTCGAATTGATTTTAAAATCTTGCTGCTAGTTTTTAAATCTTTACATGGGCTTGCTCCTGCCTATTTATCTGAATTGTGTGTTTTACACCAGCCATCCAGAGTGCTTAGATCTTCTGGTCAGTTGTCTCTTGTTGTCCCTCGTACCGAGTGTAAAACTAAGGGGGACAGGGCTTTTGCAGCTGCTGCTCCTCACCTGTTGAACTCTTTACCTCATTACATTAAGGAGTCGTATACAATTGAACTGTTCAAAATGAGATTAAAAACTCATTTCAATTCACGGGCGGCACGGTGGCGCAGTGGGTAGCGCTGCTGCCTCGCAGTTGGGAGATCTAGGGGCCTGGGTTCGATTCCCGGGCCCTCCCTGTGTGGAGTTTGCATGTTCTCCCCGTGTCTGTGTGGGTTTCCTCCGGGCGCTCCGGTTTCCTCCCACATTCCAAAGACATGCAGGTTGGTGGATTGGCGATTCTAAATTGGCCCTAGTGTGTGCTTGGTGTGTGAGTGTGTTTGTGTGTGTCCTGCGGTGGGTTGGCACCCTGCCCAGGATTGTTTCCTGCCTTGTGCCCTGTGTTGGCTGGGATTGGCTCCGGCAGACCCCCGTGACCCTGTGTTCGGATTCAGCGGGTTGGAAAATGGATGGATGGATTTCTATTCACTTGCTTTCCATGACCTTCAGTTATATTGATGGTTTCCTCATTGTGATTATGTAATCTTACTTCTATTTATTATTTATTTTATTTATGTTAATTTATTTTATTTCTATTTATGTTATTTATGTTAATTGTATGTTTTTTTCTTCTTTTATTGTAAAGCACTTTGGCCACAGCATTCCTATGTTGTTTTAAATGTGCTATATAAATAAATTGACATTGACATTATTGTCGTTGTTATTGTTGCTTTTATCTTGCATTTCACATCTTGAATAAACTAAGTACATATATTTTCACACCAGCTTCTCCTACCTTTCCTGGAAGCCCTGGACACAGGGCAGGAAACAGGCAGCCTTGAATGTAGAGCTAGTTATACACACACATACACCTAAACCACTGTTTCTCACCCAATTTTGAGTCACATGTGGCTGTCACTGGGTTGTGTGCACCTGAGACTTGTTCACAGTATAATCCGCCCCACTCCTGCCACCGCCACCACCATCACCACCAAAGAAATCAGCAGAGTTCTGGGAGATTTTTTTATCCTGTTTCTAATCACGCTCACTTCACCAGGTGCTCACTTCATAATCACCCCCAAGCTGCATTTCAATTTTATTTTCCATTTGTAATTGCCCTCATTTCTGACTCGGTTCGGTGAGGGATTCAGGGTAGGCATGATCAAAAACAGGATTAAAAGTATCACACGCCACAGTTTATCAATTTAGGGGGGTGGTGGTATTATACCAAGAACACACCAAACTAGCTGAAACACCTTTAGTTTTCTCTCATGTGCTCACGGCACAATGATGAGCGGTGTGATACAGTGGTATTCAATTGAAGGGATGGGGGGGGGGGGGTCATCACATGAAAGAGAAATGGCAAGAAACACTGTGTGTACTCTAGTTCAAACTTAAAGAACACTGCTTAGTTAACTAACAGAGACAGAATGTGTAGCGGGTAGTGCCCATGTATGGTAATTGAACCCATGATGCTTAAACTGTAAATTTGCATGCACAATGCTGCAAAGTTATACTAGAATTAGCACTTACAAATCAAGCATAACAAGGAGTCCTTCAGCAAATACATCTTTCTCAACAGAATCAAAACTGTGATCAGAATCTGACTCAAGCTTTCTGTGAAACAATGCGTAAAGATGAGCTATCACAGAAGCCATTTATTTCCTGTCTTTTGCGTAAAGCTGTGACATGTAATATGATCTGCCAATCATAGACAACTATTGATCATTAGAATGGGAAAAAGCTCAACTATCCAAAGGTAAGGATTCTTTAACTGTATGTGGCTTGAAGTAGGTAAATCTTTGATAAAAGAAGACTCACTCATTTGTGACGCGGTGCCTGCCTGAAGGTATACACGTGCAAATCATATATTTTGAAAATGAAAGAGAGCAGACAACACAGAAACACGGGATTCGTTTAAAAGAAGACACCCTTGGGTATATAAAAATACAATTATTTCTTTGGATTGACTTGTGGGTTTACTGCAACATACATAAACAACTTTGAAGTATGGATGTATCCCACTGGCGGGGTATTTCGTGCATAAGTATTGAAATGTTTCTAGATTGCCTGAGTACTGAAATTTGAGTAGAAATGGATCATTGACTCCGATTTTATCTTCTTTCTACAGGATCTTCCATAACTCATCCTCAACAATTAGCACAGCGACCAGCAGCTGCACTTTCCTACTGTCTTTCAGCCATTTCACAGCCACATGCTTTTTGGTGGGTGATCATCCTGGGCTCCTTCATAACATACAGCAGCGGAAAGGGCAAAATAGGGTAACTTAGGAGGAGAAAGTCAGAAGAGCGTTTTTATTATCTACTTTTATCATAATTTAATTATTTTGAGATATTATTGGTTGCATGTATGACATTTCAGCATCTGGCTTTCTGAGGGAAACCCAAAACATACTGCTAAAGGGATAACAATTAAATATATTTATTACTAAGAATTATGAGATGCAAAAAATAAAGATCAAAATAACTGATTATTCATTAAACTTTGCTGCTAGTAACATAAACTTTGGGATACATGGAGTTTTCCCAACACATATTCAATATTCTCTCTTCGGTGTATCATGGTTAGTCTTAAAGTAACCACTTTTTATTGATAATAATTTGCTACCCTCCATCCAGTCTTGCAGTGATGAAGTTATTGCAATTTTAGATCATATTCCACTTATCAAGGAACTTGCAATGCTATTTCAACTCAAAATTGGCAAGTTAATATAATAGTGTTAGCAGATGGAAGATTTTATTCAATTTATATCAAAATTAATTGTTGAAACTGATGCATCACCAAAGATATTTACCACAGTTCTCTGGAAAACACTTAAAATGCACAGAGGTTACATAATATTTCATAATTTTTACGTAAACATAATGTGCAAACCAAGATGCCATGATTAATTAGTTAATCACATTTCCAAAATCAACAATTAATATGCATTTGCAAGATTGCCCTCCACTGATATCCACAAAAAATACATTGCAAAAGGCTTTGCCAACGTAATTTAGTTTTTTGACCCAAAAGACCAAAATCGTATCTTTTTTATTATAAACATGGAGAAAAGGCTAATAAAATGTTTGCCCATCAAATGCTTAAGTAAGAAGCTCAAAATGCTATTGCAGAAATAAACAGTGTACTCGGAATTGAAGTTAATGAACATTAAGAAATTAATAACACATTTAAGAAGAACTTCAAGATGCTTTACTCATTAGAATATAATTAAATACACTTAATAAAGATTTTTGTAATAAAATAAAAGTACAACTACTCCTGGTACAGTGGAACCTCGGTTCACAGACGCCTCGGTACATGTGCAACTCGGTTTACAACCAAAAAGTTTGCCAAACTTTTGCCTCGGTTCACGACCACACACTCGGTATACGAACAAGCCAGTTTCCCTTTCGGTTTGTGCTCGCCGATGATTTCCGCACATGTTGCATTGTTCTCGGTCAGACGTGAACTGCTGAATTGCTGAAATGTAAGAGAGAGAGCGAGAGAGAGAGACAGCAGGCAGGCTAGTGTGCTGATGAGAGAGAGAGAGAGCAGGCAGGCTCGCGTGCTAGAGAGAGAGCGCGTGCAGCTGAGAGTGAGCCTGTACGTGCAGCTGAGCAGGGAGCCTGGGTGTTTGTCAGTGTTATTCAATGTTTTTACATTAGTTTATTATTACACTGTGCATTCTATGGTGTAATTAACTATATTTGTGCTTAAAAATATTTTTAAAAATATATTTACATACAGTTCGTACGGTCTGGAACGGATTAATTGTATTTACATACAATCCTAGGGGGGAAATTGCTTCGGTTCACGACCAATTCGGTTTGGAACGAATTATGGTCGTGAACCGAGGTTCCACTGTATATAGGTGAGCTGGATAGGTTTTTAACACACTGTACCTTTCTGAATGGTGTTAAATCTCAGCAAACAGGAATTAATAAATTGAATTAGGTCCAATAATGCTAGGTTTGTAAATGGAAGGTAGAGAAAAAAGCTTGTGCCTACAACACTATACTGTGCTTCAACAAAATAAAAACATTTTACAATATTGGAAAAATATGATGGTTGGAGAGACACTGAAATGGATTTAACACTGTGGGCAATGCTGGTGATAAGAGGCTTACTGTATATCTGAAGCTGACGGAAATTAGCAGTATGGAGACACGTAAGATGTGCACTTCCAGTGCTGTATTCTGGTTACCCAAAGAATATACAGTACAGACACAGGGCACTACAAAATATTCCCAGTAGACTTTCTCGTCCTAAATGAACAGATTCAACCTTACCAAAGATGAACTTTAGGCACCCCAGACACTGTTGTCAATATTATATTGTCTTTGTCAGACTGAAGGGTGTGTAGTGGCAGTCTGGGAGAATAACTTTTATGTTGTGGAGGCTTCTAAACAACTTTCCAATGCAGCCACCTATCTTCACCTCATGCAGGACCTTACAGATGACTACTAGCTGGAGATAAGTTCTGCCATTTTTCATCTCATCATGCCAACCACCTCATTATTGAAATCACCAAGATATCCCAATTCTACCTTCTTCTCAAGATCCTTAAACCAGACAATCTTGGATGTCCAATTGTTTCTGAATACAGCTGTCTAACACCTCACATTTCTTCCTTTCTTGACAATCTAATGAGACCAATTGAAGGTCTCCCTCTATGTAAAAGATAACAATATTCTCCATTTGTATGACAGCTTCTGGTTTCATGGTGCTTATTGCTTCATCCTTACCATGGACATCACATCATTTTGCAAAGTAATTTCTTACAATAAAAGACTCATAGACTATAGACATATGTGAATTCTATGTCCTGTCCAGCACCCACACATGCACACCCTCATTAGACTGGCAGTTTTAGTTCTTAATCTTACAGCTTTCTCTTTTGATAACAGCTTTTTTCACCAGGTCAGTGTAGTACAATATGCATGTAAATACAGTGCACATAAGTCAAATGGTTCATAAAGTGGCCCAGGTTGTGCAACATTACAGTTGTGGTGCAAGTTTACAGTGAGGTAATTGTAATTCTAGGTACAAACAGTTCTACCGAGAGTACATTTGCAGCTCTTGGGATGAAACTGTTTCCGAGTCTCGAGGTTCATGCCAGAAAGTCTCTGAAGTGTTTGACAAATGGGAGAAGTTCAAAAAGACTGTGCACATGGCTGAGACAGCGTGTGCTAAAGGTGTTCTCCAGGGTAGATGCTGTATCCCGATAATCCTCAGCGCTCTTGAGACAACCTGCCATAGAGGTTTCTGCTGTATAGCTGCGATTCCACCTTCAGATACAGTGGGTTAAAACTCTGAGTGGTGCATTGAGAGTAACAACTGCTAAAGCAGCTATGGTTATTTGGAATAGTTTGGCTATTCCATGGACCATTATATTGTTACAGGTTGATTACAATCAGATGCCTTAAAATTTATAAACGATATGCGGTTAATTTCAGTGTATTTAATAAAGCCGCGTCAGGGGCACAAATCTAAAAAATAAAGGGAAACCACGCAGGAACAGTAGCACTGCTTTGACGCTGGGTGCCATCAGTTTGCAAAACCAAGCCGAAAGCATATGCACCATTTATACATGAGGCCCCAGGAGACCGAGAGTGTATTCCATTACTGAGCCTTCTTCTTAGTCAGCTTGTTCATTTGGTGGGCCTATCCTGGCCTGATGTTACAAGCTCAGCACCCCACAGTGTTCAAAAATCACACTGGCCTTTACAGAGCTGTAGCACATGTAAACTTGCTTCCATTTCTACTACAAGATTGTATTTTTAAGTATTAGTAGCTTATGTAAGGTTTTAGAAAGGATGAAACTATTGTCATCTTGGTTAGCCAAAGGGTCTCATTGACTTTGAATCTTCATTATGTACTTTCTCCACTAAGCACGAGATTAAATTGTTTCTTGGCCACTATCACAAACTACTTGGGGTAAGTAACTTATTTATTTTTTGATGGTGTATTCCATTAAGACTTCAGTACCAATGTGGGAGATTATACTATCTCGGCCTTAAAATATCAAATGTAGCCTAATAGGAGTTATGTTTCCTTCATCCCCAAAGTACATAGCATTTAAAACCAATACAACTCATACTGCTATTGAATTCCAACTGTTACATCTAGGAAATAAAACTCCAGTTAATGATAAAGATGAGGTTGTGCATAAAGTACTTTTGTTCTGACAAATGCTTTAGATAATCTTTATCCTATGAACCTTATCAAAAGTGTATGCACATATGAATTTACCACCAGCTATTGACAAAACTCCATTTGCTCCACCAGTAACAAATATAGTTTATTAAATAAGAGACCGAGCTGTTGGTGCATGTTAAAAGAATAAATTTAATGCCCCTCAGTCCCCCACATAATGCTGTCCTAAATTTGTAGAAGTGTGTTATTTATTGGATATTTTTCTTCTGACAACCATTCTCTTTAGTTGTAAGCATGCATTTCTTCCCTACATACTGTACATTTCTAAAACAAAAAAAAACAACATACCACACTTGTGTCAGTGCTGTAGGGACATACCGATTAGCC
Organism: Erpetoichthys calabaricus; assembly: GCF_900747795.2. Taxonomy (NCBI): domain Eukaryota; kingdom Metazoa; phylum Chordata; class Cladistia; order Polypteriformes; family Polypteridae; genus Erpetoichthys; species Erpetoichthys calabaricus. Next base: position 71,894,850 of record NC_041396.2, on the reverse strand, counting down.
TCCTTAATATAATGTGAAAAGCAGGAAAATTTACTTTGGACTGACAAATGTTGGAAATGACACTTAGAAGAAATAATGAGGGTTTATCCATACTTGGCACGGTGTACCAGTTTTTTGTTCTTGAGAGCTCTGTCAGAACTACAAGTCAATTTATGACGAAGTAGCTGGAATTATTTTATTGGAGATGGTACAGGCATCTACGTTTATATAGCTGTATATGCATGTAAAGCTAATTTTACAGAGAATGTGATGAGTTTTTGATAGATAATCAATAACCAGTAAACTGATTTACTTATTTTTTTCATGAAAACTGCCTCCAATACTATGATATAAGCTGGTTGGATGTGCAAGGTTACCATCTTTGTTATTTGTAGACGATTTTTTTTGGCTTCACCTTCCAGGGATGTCTTTTGCAAACTGTAGTAGTTCAGTAAAGTCATGAATACTTTCTACAAAACTATGGCTTGCTATATGTATGACAGCAGAAGTACAGCTTGAAGTATCTCCATGTCGTATCCAGAAGTGACAAAGATTGGTGCAGTAGTGGCAGTATTGTACTGTACATGATGGAGCTTTTAAATTTGTACATACAAATAGATTCCCAAGTAGAACGTCCTGAATACAATCTGCCTTTAGATTTGAGAATTCTTCAGGAGCAGGTGGAACATGGAAAGGCTGCTCAGCTATGCTCAGATTGTTAGCAATGTGATATTCACTATGACTATTCATCCTGGCATTTTCTGAACACACTCTTGTCAGCATCTGGTAAAAAGCAGAAAATCAACCAAGAATTTGGTGCTAATTTTTCAAAGGGCAAAACCAAAATCATTTATTAAAAGATAACTCAAGAGCTGCTAAATAACTTAAAATTCACACTTTTTGGCTGTCAGAGGAAATTCACATTGATGGAAAATAAAGTGAGATACCACTGTAGAGAAACAGAACTTTGTGCTTGTAATTACAGCAGCCCAAGTCTGATTCAAGGTCTCAGACTACATGTGTGGCTGGATGAGTGGGAGCAACTCCCTGAGCATATTTCTCAGAAGAAACAAGTGTTTTATACTTGTGATACAGTATTAGCTTTAAAATTAACTTTTCTAAAGTGTTTTAGGAGATTGCACGCGCACACACACACACTAATTAATAAGAATATATAATTGCCATTTTGATAGAACCAACACTGTATTAAAAACAGTTTAAAATTTAATGACCAAAGCTTGAATCAATTTATCCACGTTGCACACTGCACTGCCAAAAAAGTTGACAAGAAAAAACTAAACCTGTCCATTTTTAATTATAGTTTAATAGCAGCAGATAAAAGCTATTTACATTCATACAATGAAATTATGTAGTATGCATTGATATCCTGAACAACTAAATGAAAAAGCTGGATAAACATGGGAGAAGGCAACGAATTATACTTATAAAAAAAAAAGTCTTAAAAATAAATAACATTTATGGTACCCCCTCCCCTTAAAAAAAACTAAATTAAAAATCTGACATACACACGGCCACTTATTTTAGTCTGTTTACTTGATAGTCTTGGCTGCTTAATTCAATGGCTTTTTGGCTCCCTCTCTGGCCAGTCGATCTGCTTCCTCATTACCTTGATAGCCTGCATGACCAGGAATATGCATCTGTTCACAAAAGAGGAAAAGTTTAAATTTGACTTTTTTTTTTTTTTTTTTACCTTAGTCTTAAACCTTAAAAGGATAAGTCCAGTATTTTTATGATCAAAATTAATTCTTCACAATCATTGCATATACAGTATTTGCCACATAAAGTTGTCTTTCAAAGTTAAACTTTTTTTTAATTTTAAAAATGCCTTGTCTGTTCTTGCAGCTTACAATGGGGAAACCAAACACAACACTTAGAACAAAGGGTCCGAGTCAGTAAATTCACCGACATTATCATTACATTCAATCTACAAATACATGGAGAGGACATGTAAAAACTCATGCAGACCTGCAAGAATTACAGCTTTGTTGTACCTGGAGAAGCAGCTTAAAAGATGCTCTTTGGACAGTGGCGGGCAGGAGGAGGCTATAGAGCACTTTGGACAATTCTCCCCACTGCTAGAGTCAACTGGTGCTAATGCATACCTGCTAGCAAGTCTCAGATGTGGAATCTGACTTTGGTCAGCTCACAAAACCAGGGGGGAAACCATGAGGATACGAACAAGGTGCAAATCAGTGTAAAGTCATTTGTCAACAAATAAAGTTCCAAAACAAACATGCAGTGTATTCTTTCAAATAATCCACAATAAACAATCCCAGGTAAAATTCAGTCATTGGTCACAAAAAAATAAATATACTCCAAATTGTTAAAATCAGAAGGTTAAAAGCATTTTGTCAGGATCTGTCCTTTATCATTCCTGAGCCGAGCCTCTGTGCCTTCTCCAAAAACTGATGTCTCCTCAGCAAGATGAGATATCCTTAGACAGGTGCAGTCAATTCTTTTTATCCAGCTCATGTCCTCGCCACCATCTTTCAACATCTGTGGGGACCCCATCAGCCCTGTTCCCTTTTCCTGCTGCTATCCCTTTGCATCTGCAGGAATCTCACAGGGCATTTGGTTGCTCCTGCTACTCTCAATGCATAGCAGGAGTGATTCTACCTCAGAGCACCACTGCTCCACTTGAGGCAACATTTCCAATAGCCCTCCTCCTTAGTGTTAAAGTACTGGCTCAGCCGTGGACCCAACTCTTCCGTCCTCTCTTTCAAACTACTTTTCATTTCTTGTTTCTTTGTTGATCTACAGGCCTGTCCTGCTCAGGCTCCTGTTGGCATAGGTTCTTCAATTATGATCTTCAGAGTGCTAATGCTGAACTAACCGCTTCTGCACGTGAATGCATTATCAGCCAATTTGATCAACACCACCCTGGGGATGCGCTTATACCCCCCCCCCCCCCCCCGAGCACACTGTTTTTAAAATTAAAACACACATTGCCACAGACTCCAGTACCTTTCATCACCATTGGAAAAGGAAAGAGCAGGTATTTTATTTTAAAAATATGCTTCACTTTAGAACACAAATTTTACGTAGCAAATTAATATATACCATGATTATGAAGAAATTACTGATGAAAAATATCCAACTTACCCTTTAATTAAAACCTTAAAATGCCAAGACACCAGCCAATTACTTTGATATTTTCATTTGAAAACAAATACTACACATTAAAGTCATTTGGGAGTATTGACCAAGATGACTGGATATGTATACGAGTACAAACAACAATTGACTGGTGTCCAACCTTGTGTTGATTTCCAACTTTTCACCTACAGGGGACAAAAATAAGTCTAGAAAAATGCAAGGACCAATAGATTTAAAAATAGACATTTTTCTGTCCACTTTGGAAAAAGAATGAAGTTGATCGTAATTTAAGAAATCAAAATTTTAAAAATATCTTTTTATGAAGTAGAAGCTTCTACTGTATGCTTTTCATTATAAAATTTACACTTCACAAGTGTTAGCAGACACTTGCTCATTCAACTGCAGTCAAATTATAAATTACAAAGTAGTTCAAGTTAAGACTACACTTTGACAAATGAATACATTGTATTACAGTCAAAAACAATATTACAAGATGTAGGAAAAAAAACAAAAAAAACACAAACTACACACAACCGTAATGGCATATTTCAGTTATATTTCCATAATCCTTCAATAAATTATTTTGTTTCTTAAAACAAGTGTGCTTCAGATACTTTAAATCTAACAGCCAGAAACCTCTCCAACAGATAAAAGTATGTGGGAGTCTTACCACACTCTTTAATTACTGGAACTGCCCAAGGCAAAAACTGATAATTAACTGATTAAACAACATCTATCAATTCTCATATCCATACACCTTTCCTACATAAATATGGCATCCCTGAGTGGGCATTTAAAATCCTAAGTGTTTTAATTTTAAATATACACACACACAAAAACCTTAGAAATTAGTATTGCAATTGTATAACCAACCTTGTATCCTTCTCCAGTGCGTAACACTAAAAAGCAACTATAGAACAACGTTGTCCTGGCAGTTAGTGAACTTCATGGTTGTAAAAGCTATGCATGTGTGTAAATAATAAGTTATATAAGAGAAGAGAAACAAAAACTTGAAAGCATGAAAAACATTTTACCACACAACTTTCATAAGTATACAGATTCCTCCAAATGCAACAGTTTGAAAATGGCGTGACAGGTCAGGGTATTACTATGAAGTTGAAACATCTACAGTGAATGACACGGATACATGTTTATAAAAGACTGAAGAGACATAAGCCAATAATAAGATTTGTTAAACCATAAAAAAAAGTTTGAAAACTATTTTAAGTGAGACTGCAAGTGTGGCAAAGACACTGAAGGCAAGAAAATGCTTTGGTTCAAATGCAAAAATCTCAAAGTTGATATAATTATTGCTATTTTACTGTCAAGCATGGTGACACTGAGTATGTTAGGAGGTCATGTTGTGTCAACCAATAAACACTTTGACAACTGTACACTTTTGGAAATAATGTGAACTCACCCAAGTAATTTGCATTCCTTCTGTTGCCTTGTCAAGCTTCTGAAAATCATCCTTATTTGTTATACTACCACCAGAAGTAGGCTTCCATCCATTTGTTTTCCATTTCTTTATCCACTTTGTAATACCTTAATAGAGAAAAAGAAACACATAACACTATTGTTTTCCAAAATGGATAGGTACAGAATTTAAAGGTTGAAACAACAATTTTAAATGCATCAGGGTTCATGCACTAAAGTACATTTCAAATTTCAGGACTTTAACTTTTCCAGTACCATCCAGCACAAGAATCAATTAATACTTTATACTCCAGTTCTGATACAGCAAAGTTACATAAACCTAATAACTCAAAACATGTGGCCTATTTTAAATTGCTAACTGCTTATAAAAACTGACACTGAAGATCATGCCTTTTTGGTAGAGTAATAACTGAGTAACACACTATTTATGCAATTTTGCGTAGGGACATTACATTTTAAAAACAGATATACAACAAATCTGCTGTTGTATATGTAGTGTGCACAGAGCTGGTTCATGCCAATGTTTCAGTGTGTGTAAGCAAAAGATACAACAAAATCCTGTTTGGGTTGTAGATTTTATTTGAGAGTGGTTTAAAAACTTAACACTTTAGAAGTAAAGGTTTTGTATTTTCACAAATGCTTTAGTCACCCAATACCTATTAGGCAAATGATCATAAAAAATAATTTTGGCATAGTTTAGGTAGTTAATTGTTGTGGATGAAAAGTACAATATACATCCTGGGAACGGTGTCCATTTACACTGTAGGCCTATTACTTTCTATAATCTCTCACATTTCTTGAGAAAAATTGCCACTCTTCACCAGGACTTATATGAATACTTCTCCATCACATTTAACACCCAGAGGATTTCAATCACTCACGTTTAGTCACATATAAAAAGACAAAGATGGCGATATAGCAGAAGTACTGCTAGAGCTTTCACTAGCACTACTGCTGGCTAACCTGCTGGCATAGCTATCAGATGTGTCGATATCCCTGCAGTGGTCCAAAAATAAATAAATAAAACAAACCCACACACTTTACACACACAGACTCGCCATATTCCCAATGTCAATTTTTTTCATAGAGTAATGGTACACAGCCACAGGTTTCTTCAATTTGTCTTGCTGAAGGCAATATTTTTAGTCCACATTTTTCAGCCACTTCAAGTTAAACATGCCCCTTACTGGCATTTTGACTGCTCAATATATCACAGTGAAATGTTTAATATACGCAATGTAATTTACCTTGCTAACTATTTACCAATTAACACTAAACACTTGTAATTTTACATGTAGGCTAATGACTACTACAGATCTATACCAGTTTGCACACAGAACACAATGCAATGTGAAATTTTGGTGGGAGGTCGTTATACATTATATTAATGCAAGAACTGGGTGTTTTGTAGGACAAATACTGGATGTTTTATCTCATGATATACAATTATTGGAATTCACTTTTATATATATTTTACATGACTTTTTTTTTTTTTTAGTACTGGACTTTGTTACATTTTTCTATTGCTTTAGTGGTTTTCCAGGACCTATACAACCCCTGCTGTATTAACTTTAACAAGGAAATTAAAAAATTAAGGAAAACAGACTGAACAGGAGTATCATTTTTTATATATAAATAAACATTATGCAAATCATCAACATCAATTATTATCACTTAAGGGGGCCAGCGGCAAGTGGCTAGAAGATTTACACCAATAAACTATCAAAATTGAAAATTATAAATTATGTTGAGAACTTCTTAAATTCAGTGTTAGCAAACATACCATTAATTGTGAACATGCTATCAGTGTAGAGTACAATTTTTGTTATATCCATGCTTTTAGCTTGCTCAATTGCCCGACAGGCAGCCTGAAAAAAAGAAAATGTAATAGATTTTACTGGAACACTGGCTAATATCTCGACAAACTAAGCATAAGAAAACTATTGTGTGTTGTGCCACTCCAAATTGTTTTAATTCCACTGTTAGTGTAATAATTTAAGTGTTCAACATATAAACTTGTTATAGTGAAGGGACACCAAAGCTGCACTAGACAACAGGCAAGGTTGCTGACAAGTTTGGGAAATGCCAAGGACACCAAAACATGAAAATAAGGTTTTTGTTTTTTTCCTCTTTACAATGAACTGTAGTTTTCAATTCAATTTATTTCCTTTTTTATTGGACTGAAGATAAAGTTCCACCTAATCAGAAAGAAAAACTCAATCCACTCCACGTGTATCTGAATTGTGAAATAGTATCTTAGAAGTCTCCCCATTAGGATGGAGACAATACATCTGAATTTTGCAGTAATTAGATCAATCAAAAACTAAGGTTATAATGCTTCACATGTAAAATCTATTGGTAAAATACAGTATATCTGAATATGCTTTTAAAATTCTGGGAGTTATGTAGGTTTTAATGACCAAAATTTTGAAAATGTACATATCATATACAAGTTTTAAAGGAGGTTCTATATTGGAGTTTCTTCCGGCAATGTTTGCAAGTGTATTATTTTATATGACACTATCTTTACAGTGACATCATTAAAGCATAATAAACCTAAACACTGAAAATTTTGGTCAGAGCATTTTGTAATCAAATTACAGAAACACAACTACAGATGACATGAACATTAACTATTGACCATCAATGCACCTCTATAGTGGAGATCCTTCTATGGGAAATTAGAGCACTAAGTAATATGGAGTACTCAAATTCCCCAAAAAGGTGAAGAAAAATACAATAGCTGCTAGGGCTACTCAACAAAAAACACACTTCTCTCAAGCCATAATGTGAATATGTATAACCTCTCATTTTGTCACAGACAACGGTCATATTAACAGCACCATACAATTGAATATTCTGGAAATTAAATTTATGCTCTGTCTTAACCTCTGCCACAATATGCAAATTCTGCCACCGACATATAGTACTTTAAATACAAAAGTATTATAATTGTAATAATGTAGGAATCAGACTAGATTAGTTTGCTATATATTGGATAAACAAAAAACACAAAAAATGTGCTTGTAGACTAATCTATAGGCTATTAACATATAAATATAAAACATGCCCTTTACGTTACAGATTCATTTGGTTTCTCTAATTGACCAACATTCTAGTGTTACTATTATAACAAAAAAGGGAAAAACATGATTATTTTACAGACAAACAGCTTAAGAAAATTTAATTCTGTCAATATAAGAACCTCAGTTTTGTAATTTACATAGTTTTCAGTTTTTAAAAAGGACTATTAACCTAACTAGATAGATGCTCATTTGTTGTGCCCTCTAGTTTCATAAAGAAAAACATTACTTCTTTCCGGCACAAAAATTTAGATGAAGTTTCCTTCTTGAAGTATTCGTTGCTTCACAGTCTTTAGACTGGACTTCGTTACTGGCACAAATTTTGGCTTGGCAAAGTGGATCTCAGCTTTCAGGTCCACAAAGAAGAGATTGTCAGCTTTTCAGTAGCAGGATTTGAACCCATAACCTCTGGTCCTTAGGTCCGAAACCTAAACCATTACATCCAACAACAATAACAGCCCAAAGCTTTTAAAAACATTACAAATATTGTATACAGAAAAGCATTTACTTAGTTATAAAGTATGTTACACACCCGATTAACTGAAGGTACCGATACCCATTGTCTTACAAGAGATGTTCTATCACATTTACGACAACAGTAATGGTTTTTATTTCAAAGTGATTGTACAACATTTTACCCATTCAATTTTGTTTGGCTGTACTTTTAAAACAGGGACAGTTCACTACATGTTAATGACATGAGTGTTTCTGCTTAGCACTGGAGTTACAGATCTATCTGTGCACCACCACCACCACCCTGTATTATTTAACAAACTGGAGCAATAATTAAAATAAACTTTACTTACCAGTATTTCAGCTCTTTGATTAGTTTGCCTGCCTGTTAATCTTTCAGCCACATTCCTACAAAAAAATATGAATAAATGTAATTTGAAAGAAAAACATCGTGATTTAAAGGGGGGGGTAATATATTTATTATATACACACACACAAACACAAACATAGTATATAACAGGAAAAGGCAACAAGTGTCTGTATTTTGAGATTATTTCAAGTTTTACAAATCTAAATTATACAATATCTATATTAGATCAATAAATCAGAAATTGCGAAGTGCAGGTTCATTTGGGTTGAAGTCTGGTGACTGGCTCGACCACTGAAGAATATTCCAATTGTTCTCAGAGAAATGCACTTGGGTTGCTTTTGTAATATTTTACATAACCGTTAATCTGCACTGTGGAGGCTTATCCAATCAGTTTTGAAGCATTTTAATCTATGTAGATAGTATAGCTTTATACACTTTAGAATTTATCCTGGTGCTTCAGTCAGCAGTTATATCATCAATAAACACTAATGATCCACTTCCACTGGCAGCTATACATGCCCATACCATGACATTGTCTCACCCGATGATGTGATTCACATCATGAAGCCATTTCCTCCCCTCTTTACACTCTTCTCTTTCCATCACTCTGGAACATGTTGATCTTTGGGCAGGCTTTTTAATTTATTTATTTTTAAAAACGTTTTCTGTTAAAGTCTAATTTGACCTATTTTTTGATGCTTACCTGTGGTTTGCACCTTGTGGTAATCCCTCTATATATTTGCTTTCATTAAGTGTTCTCTTGATTGTAGATTTTGACAATGATTCACCAGTCTCGTGGACAGTGTTCTTGATATGGTGACAAAAAAATTCTTCAATATCTAGCCAAGGAAAGAATTTTGCAATCACCCAGAATAGCTGCCTTTCATGGTCATCCAGGCCTTTTGGAGTCACTGACCCCATCAGTGTGATCCTTCTTTATACGGAGGTACCAAATTGTTGATCTGGCAACTTCTAATGTTTTTGCTCTCTCTCTAATTTAGAGTTTTTATTTTTTTCTTTCAGCCTAAATGCTTTACTTGCATTGACAGCTTTGAAGTAGCTATGTAGCATAGTCAGAACTTAAAACACGGCGGATTTTGTCAACAGCGGAAAAACTTAAAGATCTATACAATAATACTCAAATCAATTTTATAAACATTCCATATGCCATCCTGATAAATAAATGATCAATAAAAATGCACAATGGGTAGCTTTATAAAAATTTCATACAAAACACTTTCACTCTTCAAAAAAAGACTTCTTCATATCACAAAGAAGCATATATCATATGAATAAAATGTGATAAATTATATACACTGATGCATGGCAACTAAATAAAAATATTCAGAAATTTAATAAAAAAAATATAGATAAACATCTGCTCTTACATATGATGTTCTGGTCCCCAGTACACTCCTATTCCAGCTCTGGCCATCTTATAGCCATTAGAAGAACAACACCCATCAGTGTACACTACTACTGCATTTCCTAAAACAGAAAATAAAAAAATAAAGATTTTTCCAGTGCCTTTCTGGGTAGCTGTTGAACTCTCAGTAGCTGTACTAACAAGTCTTTTTACTTGGAGGCGGTGCTTTGATAAGATACATTGTTAATCAGTTTCTGGACTGTGTGAGCAGTGTTCAATTTCTTGACTGACAGATGTCCAAACACTTAGACATAGCTATGTTCAGTTATTAATTTACATATATTTGAATGTCTTTATTTTTTACTTCTTTAGAATGTTGTTTAGTCTTCATTTTCAAATAGGACTTCAGATTTACTATATAACCTAGAGTTCCAAAAAAAAAGAAAAATGATTTTTTTCTCCAGAATACAGGGACTTCAGTAATGCACAGGCCAATCATCATACAGTTTCATCCTTGTAGCTATTAGGGCAATTTCTGTCATATTTCAAAACAAACTTACTAACAATACAATTTTCAGCAATTTACTTGTGTATTTCAGTATGCAAAACACAATTACAATTCCAAGAATATATTATTTGTAATGTAATAATGTTTTAGTGCTTGAAAAAGCAGGAGTGTTATGCAGGGCATTGTAGAAAGAGGATCATATTAAAAGTTTTGCAAACTAAACAATTCACAGCACATGAATATTCACTTGTGGTTATAATGGGCACATTATTTTCTGAGCTTGCAAATGGTTCCATTTCACAAATCTATATTTTTCAGTAGGAACACTAATTCTGCACCCTCCTATACAATAACTGTTGTAAGGAGAAATCCCAACGCTAAAACTGAAATGCAAGCCTTGAAAAGGTGCAATGCAAGAGACTATCAAGTCAAGTCAAGTCAAGTTGGGGAGCATGCACTGGTACAGTGCATTGCCGCACCCACTATACGATGAAACAAATCAGGATCACGGTTGGCAACCCCTCAGGCAGACACACGGTCTAGTCCCACCTTCCGGAAATGAACCTCTATCTGCTGCAGCCAGGTGTTACATGGGCGACCCCTTGGTCTGGTCCAGCCACTTGGATCCCCAACAATAAGGATCCTACAAGCTGGATCACCCTCGGGGAAATGCACCACATGGCCGTAACTGACGCTCTCTCACAATGCAGGAAATGTGCCTCATTCAGGACTCCATGAGCAAACGCTCATTCGACACAAAGTCGAACCAACGGTACCCAAGGATTTCCCGGAGAGACACAGTACCAAAGGAGTCCAGTCTTCGCCTCAGGTCACTTGATAGCGTCCATGTCTCTCAACCATATACAGTAGCAAGACAGAAAGCACCAGGACTCTATAAATGATTTAGATATGAATATAAGTAACAAGATGGTTAAGTTTGCAGATGATATCAAGATAGGTGGATTAGCAGATAATTCGTTATCCATTATATCATTATAGAAGGACTTGGATTGCGTAGAGGCTTGGGCAGATTTGTGGCAGATGAAATTTAATGTTAGTAAATGTAAAGTATTACACATAGGAAGTAAAAATGTTAGGTTTGAACACACAATGGGCGGTCGGAAAATCGAGAGCACACCTTATGATAAGGATTTAGGAGTCATAGTGGACTCTAAGCTATCGACTTCCTGACAGTGTTCAGAAGCCATTAAGAAGGCTAACAGAATGTTAGGTTATATAGCACGATGTGTGGACTACAAGTCCAAAGGAGGTTATGCTCAGCCTTTATAATGCACTGGTGAGGCTTCATCTTGAGTACTGTGTGCAGTTTTGGTCTCCAGGCTACAAAAAGGACATAGCAACACTAGAAAAGGTCCAGAGAAGAGAGACTAGGCTGATTCCAGTGCTACAGGGGTTGAATTATGAGGAAAGATTAAAAGAGCTGTGCCTATACAGTTTAAGCAAAAGAAGATTAAGAGGTGACGTGATTGAAGTGTTTAAAATTATGAAGGGAATTAGTACAGTGGATCGAGACTGTTATTTTAAAAAGGAGTTCATCAAGAACACGGGGTCACAGTTGGAAACTTGTTAAGGGTAAATTTTGCACAAACATTAGAAAGTTTTTCTTTACACAAAGAACAATAAGACACTTGGAATAAGTTACCAAGTAGTGTGGTAGACAGTAAGACGTTGGGGACTTTCAAAACTCGACTTGATGTTTTTTTGGAAGAAATATGTGGATAGCACTGGCGAGCTTTGTTTGGCTGAATGGCCTGTTCTCGTCTAGAGTGTTCTAATGTTCTAAAGACTTGGACCTTCGTCCTTTTGCATAGATATCAGGAGAGCCACACACCCCTTTCCAGTGACCTCATGACCCACCCATGCTCTCCCAATCCATCTACTGACTTCATAGGAAGTCACCAGAGACATGACTGTCACTGCCAAGGCAAGTAAACCTCTCAACATGGTCAACACTCTCTCCGCAAACAGACACACTGCTGATGGCTGTGCCCAAGAGATCATTAAAGGCCTGGATCTTGGTTTTTATCCAGGACACTCGCAAGCCACTCACAAGCCCAGACACTCAGATTCCTCACTCAGTCTCTCGAGCGCCCCGATCACAGCCTCCACCGACTCCGCGAAGATCACAGCATCATCAGCAAAGTCAAGATCCATAACTCTTTCTTCACCAACAGATGCCCCACAGCCGCTGGAGTCCACGACCTTGCCCAACACCCAGTCCATACAAGCACTGAACAGAGTAGGAGCAAGAACATACTCCTGAATCAACTGGGAAAAACAGAGGTTCTGCCTTCACTCTGCACACCACTCACAGTACCAGTGTACAGGCCAGCCATGATATCCAGCAACCTCGAGGGGATCCCGCAAACCCTCAGGATGTCCCACAGGGTAGCTTGATCAATTGAGTCAAATGCTTTACAAAAAAAAAAAATAAAAAATAAAAAAAAATAAAAAAATCGATAAAGGCTGCAAAGAAACTCTGCCGATATTCGCGTTTGTGCTCCATGAGAACCCTCAGTGCCAGGATGCGGTCGATGGTAGAGTTCTTAGGCGTAAAACCAGACTGTTCCGGTCGCTGGTAGGTGAGCAAGTGATAATGGATCCTATTGAGCAGGCATGTCAAACACGTGGCATGCAACAGAAATCTGTGCGGCCCACATGACAGATCCTAGTTAGCACTAAACTTGTACAAAATGATTACTATCGTTTGTGATTAAATCATTCTGCATCTTCGGCGTTACTGACTTTTCTTACTTCCGCCTTCTAACAAAAGTGCGTTTTCCCATGGCATTACGGTACCGGAAACATCATCTGCTAGTATAGTTGCAGCTGCGCCGTCAGCTCCTTGATACCCTAGGCATGACAATACCACGAGCCTTGACCAAAGTTAATGAGCTGAGACGTCGCAACTGAAGTGCTAGGCTGCAGCAGCTTGGCAGGCTACACTACTGGCTGGGCTGCCGAGACTGGCCACTGGGCAGAACTGACCATCACGAGTAGTAATAGCTCGCATATTTTCACGTTTTTTTGCTCTAGTTTTATGTAATTTTGTGCTAGTATTGTAACGAACAGTTAGTGCAGACAACAGCTGAAGATATGAAATGGACGCGAGAAGTTGGCGAGTTGTTTATTAACAAATTTTTGCGATTTTGAGTTTGTAAAATTGGTGTAGGTCTGGGGGCTTTTTGCATATCAGCTTATTTTACAATATAAACTTTGAAGTAAAATTTTGAGCTGCACAATGCCACACATGCGTAATTTGATAGGCTTATGTCATTTAATTTAAAATGAAATATTTGCATTGCAGTATGAAGGGTACAATGACTTCGACCAAGGTGAAAAGAAAGCTAAAAGATGAGCATTGTATCTTTCAAGAGAAATGGGAACTGCTATATTTTTGTATGAAAAGAAATGACAAAATTCATTGTCTGATTTGCAATAATGTCATTGCTGTACCAAAAGAATACAGTATTAAATGGCACTACGAAACCCACCGTGAAACTCATAACAAATACACGGGAAAATTGCGAGAAGATAAACTGCGAGAAAAGAAAAGTAATTAAACAGCAGACACTTTTCTTCAAGGTGCATAAAGAAGGCGTGGCTTGTGTAAAAGCTAGTAATACACAGGCTGAACTTATTGTGAGCAATGCTAAACCGTAAATTGAATGAGATTTCATTAAGCAGTGCATTGTGAGAGCAGCAGAGATCGTATGTCCTGAAAAAGCAAGGGCTTTCAAAGATATATCACTAACAAGGAATACACTTGCTGATAGAATTGATGACATGGCCAGCAACTTGATGAAACAGTTTTGAAATAAATCAATTGAATTAGAGTGCTTTTCGATTGCCATTGATGAGTTGATGGATGTAACGGACATTGCACAGCTTGCTATATTTATAAGAGCTTGTGACACAAACTTAGAAATTACAGGAGGAGTTGTTGGAACTTGTTCCCTTGTATGAAACGACTACCAGCGAGGTCATTTTCAACAAGGTTGAAGAAGTTCTTTCTCACTACACTCTGCCTATGGAAAAGCTTGTTTGTTTGGCAACAGATGGGGCTGCTAAAATGGTGGGACACAACAACAGTGTTGGTGTGAGGCTGTTGCCAAAAAATATGTGAGAAAGAACCGGACTGCAAGTTTGCTCACTTCCACTGCATTATCCAACAATCGTTGTGTTCGAAGGTTTTGAAACTAGACAGTCTTTAAACCAGTTACACAAACAGTCAACTTCATTCGTGCACGTGGACTAAATCAATCATCGACAGTTCACTTCATTACTGGAGGATGTAGGAAGTGAATTTGACACCGTTCCTTATTATACGTAGGTACGTTGGTTATCTTGTCACAAAGTACTGAAGAGGTTCTTCCTGCTGCGAGTTTTCTGAATGACAACATGTGGGTGCAGGACTTGGCATTTGCTGTGGATTTGACTGGACATTTGTATGACTTGAATCTGAAGTTACAAGGAAAACATTGACTTGTAACTACAATGTATAATGATGTGAAAAGCTTCCAAGGCAAGATTCGTCTTTGGACACATCAATTAAAAAATGAGAATCTTGTCTATTTCCCTACATGTCAGGGTCTTAAGCATTCAAATGACAATTTGATTTTTGGAGGATTTGTTTTCCAACTTGAATTACTGAGCAATGAATTCAGTGAGCGTTTTCGTGATTTCAGTTCACAAGAACAGGACTTTGCACTGTTTACGTCACCATACTCTTACGGTGTTGAGAATGCACCTGAGAATATCCAAATGGAATTGATTGAACTGCAGTCAGATGCTATTCTGAAGGCAAAATACAACGAAGTTAGTGTGCCAGGCTTGTATGCTTACCTGCCACCCTCATATGTGCAGATCCGTAAGTTGGCATCGAGAGTACGGTCTATGTTATGTAGCACTTAACTTTGTGAGCAATTGTTTTCGTTAATGAAAGCTATCAAAACCCCACATCGCTCAAGACTTACTGTCGAGCACCTTTCATCCCTCATAAAAGTTGCAGCTGCACAAGATTTCAAGCCTGATATTGACGAACTGGTTACTAACAAGAGATCCAAAGTGTCAGACCAAAGAAATAGATCTCACACTGTAAGACTCCTATATAAGGACCTAGCTAAGAGGCTAAGACTAATTGTATGCTGTTGTACAGAGATTGTATGGAAATAAATTGCTTTTCTTTAAACTTTAAGTGTTACATTTTTTAAAGTTTTCAGTATTGGAAAGAAACTTACAGTAACTTTGTATAATAGTATTTGTTACAGTGGGGCCTACTAACGCACGAATGGCAGTCAAAGCGGCCTACCAATGGTAGTGAGTTTGACATGCTGTGGTGTTGCGGGTCCACAGCTCCCATCAGGAAGGCAACTTTTAAATATAAATAATCACCGCACATGCGGCTTAACGAGGGGGCGTGATGGTTGTGGCTGAAGTGGTTTCCCAGGGCGATTCGTGATATGGGCGATTCTCACCTAAGTGCATAGGAGAGAAGCAGTTTGCATCCGTGATTGTTCTGGGACTGCTGATTTGCCACAGCTGCCACGTCTTCTTCATAAATAGAAGCACGAGGCGGCTAAAAGGGAAGAGGGAAAAGGAAAAAAAGACGGAGGTTGCGGGAGAACAGAAAACAGTGTGGCAAGAGAGCCGGTGTGAGAGCGAGCGCGCCGGCAGGCAGCTGGACAGTGAGCCCTAGCAGGGGTGTTTGGCCAACACTTAAGGCAGTTGGAAGTGGTTGTTCCCACAGAGCATTTTATGAAGGAACGGGAGTGACCAGTAGATGGGCGGCTGGCCGCGTAAGGCTGAGGAGGCAGCGGGAGTTGGCAGACTTGGAAGTAGAAGCCCCAACGTGAGCATCCTGGCCGCTGGGTGAAAAGCCAAGTCTCGATCTGGGGGAGCGCACCCGAAGCCAGGGATCAGGAATCCACCAGACCAGTTGAGTGAGTGAGAAGGTCAGCTGCTGAGAGGGTGACTCTCCTGTTGCGGGGCCCGTATGGGAGAAGGAGAGCTGCCAGGTAAACCGAAGACACCAGGCTTATTTGAAAGGACTGCTTCCAGCGTTGTTTTAACTTTGCTGTTTTAAAGGATTTATTTATTGTTTTAACCTGCAGCTTTAACATGTTTTTATGGATTATTTATTTAATGAAGATTTTTGAGACACTGCATTTAATTGGGACACTGTTTTGATTTGCTGTGTTTAATAAAAGCACTTGACATTTTTACACCATCCCCTTGCTCCATTGTTGTGCCTCACTGCCAAGCTTGGTGAAGGGTTCAAGGGGTCCCAGAAGCTGAAAGGGAGCGTGGAGAGAACATGCATCGTCATACATGCCTGCTATTGAGGAAAACCCTAGCAAGGACCTTACCCAGCACCGAGAGCAGTGTTATCCCCCTGTAGTTGCTGCAATCTAGGCGATCACCCTTCCCTTTCCAGATAGGACAACAAGTCCTGTTTTCCAGTCAGTTGGGATGATGCCAGTCTCCACATTTAACATGGATTTTAGAAGCACACTCCATCTCAATTAAAAAAATGGGGGAGGTGGATGGAGGGATCATGCAAGGGGAAATATTTAAAATGGCGGCATTTCAGCTAGAAATCAAATTAAATTTTAAGCTATAGGACCATGGTCTCGGATTTGGAGGTGCTGATCCCCATCCCAGCCGCTTCACACTCGGCTGCGAACCGATCCAAAGAGAGCTGAAGATCATGGCCTGATGAAGCAAACAGAACAACATCATCTGCATAAAGCAGTGACCCAATCCTGAGTCCACCAAACCGGACCCCCTCAACGCCCTGGCTGCGCCTAGAAATTCTGTCCATAAAAGTTATGAACAGAATCGGTGACAAAGGGAAGCCCTGGCGGAGTCCAACTCTCACTGGAAACGGATTCGACTTACTGCCGGCAATGCGGACCAAGCTCTGGCACAGATCGTACAGGGACCGAACAGCCCTTATCAGGGGGTCCGGTACCCCATACTCTTGGAGTACCCCCCACAGGATTCCTCGAGGGACACGGTCGAATGCCTTTTCCAAGTCCACAAAACACATGTAGACTGGTTGGGCAAACTCCCACGCACCCTCCAGGACCCTGCTAAGGGTGTAGAACTGGTCCACTGTTCCGCGACCAGGATGAAAACCACACTGTTCCTCCTGAATCCGAGGCTCGACTATCCGATGGACCCTCCTCTCCAGGACTGCTGAATAGACTTTTCCAGGGAGGCGGAGGAGTGTGATCCCTCTGTAGTTGGAACACAACTACAGTCCTCAGCCGGAAAAGGGTGGAGTGCCCTCTCAGGGTTGGTAGCGAGATCCTGCCCCAAGTGGAGGAGTTCAAGTATCTCGGGGTCTTGTTCACGAGTGAGGGAAGAATGGAGCGGGAGATTGACAGGCGGATCGGTGCGCCGTCCGCAGTGATGCGGGCTCTGCATAGGTCTGTCGTGGTGAAAAAGGAGCTGAGCCGTAAGGCAAAGCTCTCCATTTACCAGTCGATCTATGCTCCTACCCTCATCTATGGTCAGGAGGTATGGGTAGTGACCGAAAGAACGAGATCGCGAATACAAGCGGCTGAAATGAGTTTCCTCCACAGGGTATCTGGGCTTTCCCTTAAATATAGGGCGAGAAGCTCAGTCATTCGGGAGGGGCTCAGAGTAGAGCCGCTGCTCCTCCGCATCGAGAGGAGTCAGATGAGGTGGCTTGGGCATCTGATCAGGATGCCTCCTGGACACCTCCCTGGTGAGGTGTTCCGGGCACGTCTAACTGGGGGGAGGAGGCCCCGGGGAAGACCCAGGACACGCTGGAGGGACTATGTCTCTCGGCTGGCCTGGGAATGCCTTGTGATTCTCCCAGAAGAGCTAGAAGAAGTGGCCGGGGAGAGGGAAGTCTGGGCATCTCTGCTCAAGCTGCTGCCCCCGCGACCCGACCTCGGATAAGCGGAAGAGGATGGATGGATGGATTTAAGCTATATAATGTATTATCAGTAACCATTGAGTCTCTGCAATTCACTGCTTAAAAGTGAGTAAATAAAAAGCATTTAAAGCATGCCTTATCACTTTGAAATATTTACCCATGTAAGTAAAACCGTCTCTTTGGACTGGGATTTCAGCAGGACTGACTGCTGTAGTTTCCAAGTTTTTTTTTCGTTTGGCTGAAGGCTCTTCCTCTTCTGAAAGTTTGCTATAAATCCTCTTCATTCCAGTAGAGCATTCGATAGGTATTTCACTTTCCATGTCTTCCTTAAACACTTCCTCTAAAAAATCTATGCGAGTGGAAAAAATGAATGATGTGCACTGCTATATTAAACACAGCTCAATAATAAATGACAATTAAATGATAATTTGTTGTTACAGGTTTAAATAAACATTACCTAATGAATCTGCAGCAGGCTCTGAAGCATTGCTACCTACAAATGTCCATGCTTCCTTTTCTGAATCAAACTTCTTAAATGTTGCAGAAGGAAACTTGTCAACTTGTTTCTTGCATTCCTCCCTGCATCATTAATGTAAATGAGATATTTCTGGCTTTTTAGAAAATGTTACGGTGTGTACATTAGCAATAAGCTTAAAGAAGACTTTACAAACCATTACACAAATACATTTAAAATCATGAAGGTGTGAATATTAAGGAAGAGCCTCTCTAGCTGATTAACAAGCATGGGTTAATCTTGTGTCCCGACATGGACTGGCTACCCATGTTGCCCATTTAAGAGTATTTGAATAAAGAGGTTTAGAAAAACAGTAAAGCATCTATTACAAGGCGTTAGAAGAAATAACACACATCCCAAGACAAAAAATAAGTGTAATCACTGACACTTGGCACATTGAAAATCGGTATCACTTGATAATGATGTTACTGTCATAAAGAGCTTCACACACACTTTAAGACTTAATTAGTGTATGTACTTTTGTCCATTATTGCAATAAATGCAATTCCAATCAAGATACGATCTTGAAATGTGAGCAGGTTACGCTACAAGAGGTTCAGTGACTTATACGAACTAATTTAGAACCTTCATATCCCTAGGCTTTTAGACTTGGGTATCATTCTATAAAGATTAAGCAGACTTTAACAAAACAAGAGTAGCGATCCCGACCGAATCTTTACTAATTGGCAACTTAAGTGAACATTTACAAATTTGTCCCAAATAGTGCAGCATCAGCAAGTCAAATTAAATAATTTGAAGCACCAAGAAAACGAGAAAAAAAATCCCAGTTCTGTATTTCAGCAAGCAGATGCGGGCAGAACATCGACGGGTAGTTTAGCTTTACAGCTGCTTGTAGAAAATAAAAATGCAATGCACTTCACGAGTACCTCATACAATATTCGAGTACACACAATAAAAGCTTACCACGAACCGTAAACCCCTGGTACCTTGCCAGTCTTCACAGCATAGAAATATTTGCCTTTAGCCATTTTCGCGAGCCCAATTGGTAAACCTCTCCGAATACTATTTAAAAAACTAGACGCACTGAACATCCCCCTAACTTTTAAAGGGCCGCCTCCTCAGGTGAGCCTTGCATTACGTAGCAACGTAAAGCGAAACATGCTGAATGAATGCAATTAAGCCATCTGGCGGCTTAACAGTTTCCAAAGAAAACACAAAACTCCGTTACAGGATTAAAACAAAAATATCTTTGTGGTACATGTAGTAACCCACGATAGACCCGCCTCCCACTGTATTACTTCCAGGACAAGAAACAGAAACCCGGAACAAATTACTCTTTGTAGCGCATGTAATTAAAATGATCAATTTGTAATAGTTGGCCGCACATTCCGACTTATTTCATCAAAGATCCCACAATTCTAATACTGTTTTAAACAGCGCCTCAGGTTAACTGCGTTGCACATAGCACGTGACACCTCTCCAGCCCTATAAATAGCGCGTCCGCTCACTGTACTATAGGGTTATAATGGGTGTCGAGCAACATCGGCAACATGCGCGCTGAAAAGCACGTATTATAAAATTGTATCACAAAATTGTTTAGAATAATCGTACATATGAATTGCCGATTTCATAAACAATCCACTTCCGGCACGCGAGGCGTGCGATTAAGTCGGGAATTTGAAAACCATTTCCTGTTTATGAACCTTAAAGCTTGACCTCTAATTTTTTTCCAATTTAAAAATGTAAAAGAAACAGTCATAAATCTTGTAATCTGAGTATCACTGTTGTTATTTTGATTATATCACTGCACGAAGCGGGTTGAGAATATTATTTATCTCCTTTTTTAGCTCATCTTTTTTAGAGCTTTGTCATCTGGCATATCATGTTTATGTGTGGCGACCTAATTTTATCTTCTCTGCTGATTAATTTGCATGTTCTTAATACATTCAGCTTCTCTTTTATGTCTATAACTTCAGATTCCTTGTAGTGCCATTGTTTCTCTATATATTGGATTTTATTTTTGTTTTCTTTAATGTTTGTCCTTAAAGTCCTAATTTGTTATTTTTCTTAACTGTACTAATTTAGTTTATTTTTTGCTACATGTCTTTTAGCACTTGAATTATTTCTAATAGTTCCAGACACTCCTTTTCCGGAGTATTTTTTTTTTCAGCCAGGTTTTTTTTTATTGCTGTTGCTTGCAGTAATACTTATAATTATTTTAATATTGCACATATGTTTTAATTCAATTCAATTCTTTATTGTCATGTGTACAAGTACCATGTACAATGAAATGCTTGCTTGCATCTGCCCCTGCAGACAGTGAACA
Organism: Erpetoichthys calabaricus; assembly: GCF_900747795.2. Classification (NCBI taxonomy): domain Eukaryota; kingdom Metazoa; phylum Chordata; class Cladistia; order Polypteriformes; family Polypteridae; genus Erpetoichthys; species Erpetoichthys calabaricus. The sequence goes on along the minus strand of NC_041396.2, from coordinate 71,873,806 downwards.
TAGACAAAACAATTGTAATTAATTGTAATAAGTAAGTAAATTGTAATAAGTAATTCATTTTAATTACTTATAGTCCTATAGTTGGCATTTAATTCATGTAACTTCACTTGTAGTCTTTAAGCAGGCTACCAGTATTAATTACATTTGTATAACGTATTTATATTTATTATTTATTTGCTACTTATTATTTATGTTTATCTTTATACATTGGTTTGTTAACCATTGGCATTTGGTATGGACAGCAAAGAAAGAATTTCATTATACAGGGAAATGTGTTTCCTTACTGCGCACATGACAATAAAACTTTGAACTATTTCTAACCAACTCAAAGCACTTTATCATCCACATGGATGATCTGTGGTGGGCTGGCGCCCTGCCCGGGGATTTGTTCCTGCCTTGTGCCCTGTGTTGGCTGGGACTGGCTCCAACAGACCCTTGTGACCCTGTGTTAGGATATAGTGGGTTGAACAATGACTGACTGACTGACATGGATGATGCAACAGTGGGTATTCTTGTGCCAGTTTGCTCACCTTACGGTAGCTATTTGGTGGTGAAAGGGTGAGAAAGATACTTCGCGAGTCAGAGACTGGGTATAATTAGAGGGCCCGAATGGACAAGACATTAATGGGTAATTTAGCCAGGACATCAGGAAACACCGTACTCTTTGCAAAAGATCTTTTATGACCACAGAAAATCAAGACCATGGTTTTGTGTCTTATGAGAAGGATGATTGTTTTTGGATCCAAACTCAAACCAGAGTGCTTCGTGAAGGCCTGACCAACATCTCTCCTAGTAACTGCCCAAGCTTTTCCTAGATGGTCTCTAATCCAAGTACTGTTCCAGCCCAACCATGCTTAGCTTCTGGTAGATATTGTATTTGGAATAGTAGGTGATATCAGATGAAGCAGAAAGACTATCAAGTGTGAATAACACTGACTGCATGTAAAAGTCAGTCTTCTTTTCTCTCTTTAGCCTACACTTTAACATGTCGATGATTAATGTGTTGAGATCAGAAATTTCAGCAGTAAGTTATTATTGTGCTCATTTTGGCCTAATACTCAGTAAATGATCACCAGATATTTCTGGAACCTTTTGTCAGGTCAAAGGATGTGCTAACAAAATTGTCATTAATAAAATGACAGCCTCACACTGCATGCCAAAATTGTAAATCAATAATTTAGGAAATAGTATAAATCAGTACAACATTTTTCAAGCATATACCACCTCTAGCAATACTTCACTTGTGTTCTGACACTACTATGGCAAAAAAGTTTATTTGCGAGCAGGCACCAACTTAGCTATTAGTTCTAACTTTTTACATGCTATGTGATAGCTTACATTTTGGTCAGACATTGAAGTAAATGTTTCATTAAACACTGTTCATTTGACAATAGTTCTACTACTGCTACTATTATTATAATGATACTTTAATTTTTTAGTGGCTAGGCCTGACTATAGTGAGTGCCCTGGTGTAGCATGAGAGAGTGTGGATGTATATGTGACGGTAATGCCTTCACCCTACACCACTGTTGGTAGACTTCAGCCCATAAAACCCCAAACTGGGTTACACCCATAAAACAAATGATGGACAGATGGATTTAGTGGAAATTACTCCAGCTCTGTGGGCATTTGGATATAGGGATGGCACTAGTTTCCTATTATTATTATTAATAAATTATTTATAAATTGATAAATTATTATTTATGTGTTCTTTTATTTCTTCGCCTCTTTTCATACTCACTTACTTGTCAATTAACTAGGTTGTATTTTCACATACAGTGTCCCAGATGCCTTCCTTGTTCCAATTCCCTCTCCTCTTAATCTACCTTTTCTGTCTCCCCTTGATTTAATGTTTCTTCCTTGTGCTCCACAGTCTTTGCAACTCCTGTTTTTTCCTGCTCTCCTCTTTATAAAGTGCTTTTCTCCTCACTCTCTAGATTCTGTGAACACATCTGATAGAAAATTGAACAATACTACCTTTTCTCTTATATCCACAGACACATCTTTGTGACTTCAATACCATCCTTTACTGGATTTTCCATTTCAAAAGCTATGATCTTTATGTCACAAAACACTCTAATGAAACAACAACCCCAAAAAAGTAAGAACTAAGAAGGAAGAAGTTGTAAAGTCTTCATTGAGCTTAACACTGGAAATATAGATGCCTAGAATAATGACTCTTATCAGTTTCATCTCAACATTAAAAAAAGATTTACATTTGCATTTACTTATTTGGCTGACTCTTTTATCCAAAGCATCTTACAACATTGGAGGTACAATTGGTTACATGTCTTTTGTTTTTTCAATTGATTTGAACCCACAACCTCAGAGTAAATAGATCAATAAAGGAAGGAATCCTGGTAATATGACTCAGTCCACAAGATACTGTCATGACAGTCAATTTATGTAATACAGTTTGAGTGAAACCCAAAGAGTCAAAACATATTTTAAAGAAAAACCAAAGAAGAGAGTCTGCTTTCAGGTGTTCCATGTAATGAATATCTTTAGCAACAGTATGGCCAGCAGTACACTAAGGATTCTAAAGGCACAATCATGTCAAATCTAAGTAGAAAGCCAAGAAAACAAGACATTTTTACATTGAAGGAATTCAGTGTTATGGCATCATAAATAATCATATTAGTTACTGATCTATAGCCACGCAACAAATTACATAATGTATTAGATGAACTTTTCTAATCAATTCTTGCGTTCAGTAACAAAAGCTGATGCTATTTTCCTGATGCCAAGGATGAAGTTGAACATTTTCATGAATTTGATTAATATTTAGTAATTGAGAATGATGAAGCAAATTCAGTGCAAGGATTACATTTAAAATTGGCTGGTTTGTCACATCAGCAAATGACTCAGACCGTCTTCTGCTGTACAAATGATTTTGACTTCAGTTACACCTAAGATAACTTTGATACGAGGAAAGAAGCATAACGCTGACTTAGTAGTACTGTAGATATGTGGTTTTTTAAATAAAACAAATGCCACTTCCAGTGATTTTTAGTTGCATATGAATATCAGACAGATGACTCGAGGCAAGTTACTGGAAAAATGTTTTTGCTTTCATTTCATCTAGAGAGAGAGAGAGAGGTTAGGAGCACGCGCTGATACAGTGCATTGTCGTACCAATCACATGACAAACCAACTCAGGATCCCAGATTAGGACCCGAGTGCAGGCAAGCAGCGGGTGACAACGCAGCACCACACTAACTTCAGATGGAATGGAACCAGTGTGAGGATTTTTATGGTGGCTGGAGTGCCAATTCTGCAACCAACCCACAGGCTTTTCCCTATAGGGTGACACACAAACCTTACTTAAACAAGGTAGCAGTGCTAACCACTGTGTCAGCATTCTATCTCCATTACTATACACAATAGTTTTTAATTTAAGTTCAGCATGATATTATACTTGTAAGTACTGGAGTCACATAGTAATATGTAATTAGGTTTGGTCACCTTCTATGTGCACTTGTTCAAGGTGTATGGGTTTTTCCTGTACAATACTTTTACAACTACAGTTTTACTCCCATAACACAACAAGTTTCATATTATAAGTGGATTGACAACTGCAGTTCCCTACAACCTATTAATTGGTTTAATGAAATGGATGGATACGAATAACACGAATAACAAAGAGTCAACAGCTGGCTTGAGGACTTTTTATTATTTCTTTCCATTCATATAGTGGTTGAGATTTCGTATGCAAATCTTCCTGGATTCTCACAAGTGATCCATAATTTCCCCAAAATCAGTCTTGTCTTGTCACAAAAATTAACAACAAATGATTTAATTTTATAGGTTTTTCAGTTCCATGGGTTTTTTTCCATTAGGACCAAGCCACCCACCAAAATCAATGCAGTGGGGTATCAAATTAAATAGCTCTGATGTTTTACATGCTGAGAAATAAGGTTTTCAGACATGGGATGTCTTGACTTGGCATTCATGCTAGCTGTGACAGGCACAGCAGGGATGTATCAATCACCAATGATCTAGCTAAAGATGAAATTGTTACTCTGTCTGCATGTTAGTATAGTTAATTTCTGTAGAGAGAGGGGACCAGCTGGTGATTTTCCATCCCATACACTGAAAGAACGTTTATTTTTATTGGTTAAGCAATAAGCAAAACTGGCTGTTCATTTGATTTGTACTACTGATTTGTAAACACTTCTGCAATATTAACTTGCTTTGTATACTTTTAAGATTTTATTATTTATTCCCACTTTTGTATACATTTTATTAGTTTCTTAATATCTTATTTATTTTTAATTGCTTTATTTATATCTACCCCAAAATAAAATATACCCATAAACAATATAACAGATTACATGCAGTATAGTAAAGCAAGGGGTACTCTTTCTATGTTAGTGTAATATTAGCAGTGAAGTTTTGCACTTTATTTTATGGATGTGGTACTAAATATAAACTTTCACCTGCAGGCGTGGTGTAAAATTTTAAAATGGCAAAAAAGAGACATCTCGTACTGTCGGTGACGTCACATACTATCCCGTGAGCCTCTAGCCGAATAGCTTTTCTAAGATTCTCGCGAGACTTCGGTCTCTTCCTAGGCCGTCATTGATAGAGGTTGGTGGGAGATTTATTTCAGTCAGTACACTTTTGTTAATAATGTCCGTGCTTCGTTTTATATCCAATGTTTGGAACTTCTCCGGCCAAGTGAATAAGTCGATTGCTTAGATTAGCTTATTATTTTGCACGGATGGCTTTATTGGAAGGAATATTTTGGTGTTTTTTTTGGTTAGGGGAGGGCTGGAGCACAGACATCAGTAGGAAGGATGCCGAGGCTCAGGCCCATGTGTAAGTGTGGCGGCATAACGTGTGTTTTGTTATTCTGGGTAAAGTTGTTTTTTTTTTTTCCTAGTTAGCCTTCAGCCTTTTGAAATAAAAGGTAAAATAGCTAGAGTTAGATTTTTAAGGAAACGTCCAATGTATTATCTGAGCTCGTATTTCTTATTTGTTGTACAGTAAACACGCTAAAGATGTATGTAGGTAAATCTAAACGTTGTAGATTTTTAAATACTGCCTTAGTGATGTTTATGTGTTTATCTTAATCACAGATTACTGCTGCTTAATATGTGGACTGTGATTTTTTTTTTTTTAATAATTGTAATTCATTTTCACTTGTCTACACAGGCCATGTTCAGCACCAGCGCCAAAATAGTGAAGCCCAATGGGGAAAAGCCGGACGAATTTGAGTCCGGCATCTCTCAGGTAAGTGGACATCGCATAAATATAATTTAAGTTGTGGAGTGAGAGTTAATATATAGTGACAGTTCGTAGAAATTGCTGCATACAAATAGTGAAAGTCGTCAGAGCACCTTTGTCTGAAAAATCATTCATTTTCGTTCTAGGAAACAAATTGTTTGATTTTTATTGCAAGTCGGAAATATGATTTAAAATGTCGCACAAACAATTAGTGTATTATATAGGGAGCAACATAAAACTGAGGCACATGCTAACAATGACATTGAGTTAGCTGCTCGCTTGTAGGGCACTTGCAGGGTAATTTGCTTCTAAACTATAAAGCAAAGAAATGATTTAAGTGTTTGGTGTGTGGGTGGGGGGAATAAAATGCACGTGTTTGTATTCATAGTTTGTTCAGCTTTACTTGAATCTTTTTGAGTTAGTTGAGTGAAGCATACTTTTAAAAGTAGTTAAATTTCAGCATTGGAGAAAAAAGGAGACCTGGTAAATAAAATAAACGTTGCACACATTGTTTGAAATATAATCATATTTGATTTGTAGGCGCTCTTGGAGTTGGAAATGAACTCTGATCTTAAGGCTCAGCTGAGGGAGCTCAACATTACTGCTGCTAAGGTAAATTTTTTAAAAGTATATTTCTTCTACATCTTAACTGTGTACTGCTGTAGTTTTTTAAATGTAAATGTGATAGTGTAGGTAGTTTTTGTGATGGTGTTTGTTATTGAAAATCCCAATGTGGACACCCTCTGAGGTTGCTCTCATGAGGCTCTGTTCATGTGGCATATAGGAGCATAGCACATTTGTGCCATGATGTATAATCCCATTCCATGACATTGGAGAGTAAGCTTGTCCCCTGCCCTTTGGGCAGTTGTGGATAGCATCCTGTATATTCCTACATCTTCCCAGAGTCCTTGGACAATTACTGGGGAGGTAAACCATGCAGGTTACATGTTAAACTAAATGCATGCAAGTCATATTTTTCCTTTTAACTCAACAGCTTTGTACTAGGCAGTATTGTTTACTTAACTCAGATGTGAACTTTTTGTTAGGAAATTGAAGTAGGTGGTGGTAGGAAAGCGATCATCATCTTTGTGCCGGTGCCTCAACTGAAATCGTTCCAGAAGATCCAAGTTCGACTTGTCAGAGAGCTGGAAAAGAAATTCAGTGGCAAACATGTTGTTTTTATTGCACAGGTAATCAGTTCTTTTGTGTATCATATTGACATTATATAGCAGGGGTTTTTAGTCCTAGTCCTGTCCTGGTTATAGCGGCTTACATCCTACCAAAATCTAAACCATTTTTCCTTTGGTTTGGGGAATTTGCAGTTTAGTTTTTTTATAAAAAGGAAAAAAGTCAACCAAAGTAAAGTTTTGATCAAAGTAAAACCAATATTAAAATTAGCACTTCCTTGTTTGTAAAATTTTCAAGTTGAGAGTAAATTATCGGGTAGTAATAGCATAAGCCTGCTGCTTCTGTTGGCCTCGGGACAAGGAATGAGCACCCCTAACTTACAGTATTCAACTGAAATTCCAACGTGGACATCCTATGAGGTTGCTCTCATGTGGCTCTGTCTTTATGGTGTCAAGGAGCATAGTGCCTGTGTGTACAATGATGTATAATCCTGTTCCATAACGTTGGACAGCATACTTGTCCCCAGCCTTTGTGCTGGAGAGGGCAGGGGCCTGTATATTCCTACATCTATCCAGAGTCCTCTGTCTGGGTGGATAAACCATGCAGGTCACAAATACCTAGCTTTAATTTTTATACTATGAAATTCACTGTGTTTCGCTTTCTAAAGATTTGGTACACAAATAACATTTATAACCTGTTGTAAGTCGCTCTGGATAAGAGCGTCTGCTAAATGTTGTAAATGTAAATAACCTAGCAAGAAATGTTGTTTTTTTGGAATAAGGAGTAAAATTATGCTACACCTTTTTAACTTTTTTGAAGCTGTTTTGATAGACTGAAAGAGTTGTTTCATAGTAATCTTGAGGGTCTTTTTTTAAATATATATTTAGAGGAGAATTCTGCCGAAACCAACAAGGAAAAGCCGCACAAAAAATAAGCAGAAGCGCCCCAGGAGGTATGTACGTCTGCATCCTTTTATAGGTAACTATGTGAAGTTGATACTTCCACTAATGTTGTTGATGGCAGGGAAATCTTTATATTAAACAATATAAGAGCTGTTGGCTCATTCAGTTTACTCTTTGTGATTTAGACTGTTTGTTTTTACAAGTAATTTCAAAAAGTATGTTTTAAATTCTTGATAATAATTACTTATTTCTGTCCTCAATTTGGGGCATTTCTAGTGAAAGCTGGGTTTGCCAGTTGAAAGGACAAGTCAGATTTATGAAAATAAATAATTTAAGTGGTTTGAATTCCAACACAATGTTTGATTCAGATTTAATAGTCAAGTCCTCCCTGTTGGCTCTTATTTACTAGCAGTGGTAAATGGCATAAAATGTTATTAAACTCGCTTTATTCATAAGTACTAAGAGAATTGAGTATGCCTGTCAGACATGACAGAAAATCTTTAGTTGCAAGGGAGGAGAAAGGAGTTAGGGTGCAAATGTATAAATTCATTATTTTAATTGGTTAAAGATTGCCATGGTAGACAATGGTAAACCAACGTGAACATCCTGTGAGGTTGCTCTCATGTGGCTCTGTTCATATGGCTTTAGGGAGCATAGTACTGTTTGGTGCAGTGACTGTATAATCCCATTCCATGACGTTGGACAGCAAGCTTTTTCCCCTGACCATTTTGGTTGGTGAGGATAGCGGCCTGTATATTCCTACATCTTCCCAGAGTCCTTGTACAGTTACTGGGGAGACAAACCATGCAGGTCACACTATGCTTCATTTTAGATGCTCATTTTAAAATGTATTGTGAAGGTTTTTTTGGATGTTTTGAGTGAAAAGTGACGTGATTGTAATGGGTTTAAATACGTGAATCACAAATTGAGTTACGTTTTACTTACAGCCGCACACTAACTGCTGTACATGATGCTATCCTTGAAGACCTTGTGTTCCCTAGTGAAATTGTTGGCAAAAGAATTCGCGTAAAGCTTGACAGCAGCAGGCTTATTAAGGTCCATCTTGACAAAGCACAGCAAAACAATGTTGAACACAAGGTAAGTTTTTTTTTTTTTTTTTTTTTTTTTTTATACTTGGTTTAAACTTTATACCCAACGTGGACATCCTGTGAGGTTGCTCTCATTTGGCTCTGTCCGTGCAGCATAAGGGAGCGCAGCACTTCAGTGCAATGACGTATAATCCCATTCTGCGACGTTGGAAAGCAATCAGGTCCCCAGCCCTTTGGCTGGTGTGGACTGGGCACTGCATATTCCTACATCTTTCCAGAGCCATCTGGCAATTACTGGGGAGAAAAACCATGCAGGGCACATCTGTACTAGAATCAAATAATCTGGAGTAGTTCCAAGATTTCAGTTCTGTTTTTTGTTTTTTAGGTGGAAACATTTTCTGGCGTCTACAAAAAACTCACAGGCAAAGATGTTGTGTTTGAATTCCCAGAGTTCCAGCTGTAAAGTTCAAAATGAGTAAATAAACCTATTTGCTGTAAAAAAATTTGCAGCTTGTTTACATTTTTGATACACAGTCCTTAAATTTCCTTAAGCAGTGTCCTTATTTACCAATATTCTCCAATATTTCTGTCGAGCCTCAATCACTGAGCAATTTAGTTTTGACACATGGGTACCATTTGTTTACCTTATAGGTAGGTGATCTCAATTTTCTGTCATACATTTGCTGCTTTGAAAGTTATTTTCTATGAGTTTGATACACACACACCCCTCCTCCCATTTAAAATAGTGAAATGGTATAAAACTGAGTTGGAGTTTTCATAGAACTTGCTTGTTTTTGAGGATTTTCCTAAATGCCCTTTTCTTGCGTAGTCCAAAGACATTATGAACTTCAAAATGGGATGCTCTATATGAGGTTGTCTTGAAGTGGACTGATATTCGTGAAAATTGAGTTTTGTTTTGAAGCGTGCAGTGTTAAAAGTGAAGTAATATTACTTCAGTCAGTTTGTGATATTAAGTTCAACCAAGCTGTTAGGCCTGCGCTGCTTCACTGAAAGAGCTGAACTGCAAATGTGGTCAGTATCTGCCATCTGCATGTGACACATGCCTTGCCAAAGTGTTCAGACTACTGTTAAGTGTGGATATTGGGTATGACTTGGACAGAGTTCTCCTGTGTAAAGCTTTTTCCCCCCTAGAATTGTAATGGATGGGCTAACCTTTCAGTGTGTGTGTTTTTTTTTTGTTTTTTTTTCCTCTTTTCCACTAATAGTTTTAGGTCGTTGTTGATTACATACCAGTAGATGTGGTTGTAAGGCAGACAAGTTACAGTGTATCCGGAAAGTGTTCACAGCGCATCACTTTTTCCACATTTTATGTTACAGCTTTATTCCAAAATGGATTAAACATTTTTTTCCTCAGAATTCTACACACAACACCCCATAATGACAACGTGAAAAGTTTTACTTGAGGTTTTTGCAAATTTATTAAAAATAACTGAGAAATCCCATGTACATAAGTATTCATAGCCTTTGCTTAATACTTTGTCGATGCACCTTTGGCAGCAGTTACAGCCTCAAGTCTTTTTGAATATGATGCCACAAGCTTGGCACACCTATCCTTGGCCAGTTTGGCCCATTCCTCTTTGCAGCACCTCTCAAGCTCCATCAGGTTGGATGGGAAGCGTCGGTGCACAGCCATTTTAAGATCTCTCCAGAGATGTTCAATCGGATTCAAGTCTGGGCTCTGGCTGGGCCACTCAAGGACATTCACAGAGTTGTCCTGAAGCCACTCCTTTGATATCTTGGCTGTGTGCTTAGGGTCGTTGTCCTGCTGAAAGATGAACCGTCGCCCCAGTCCGAGGTCAAGAGTGCTCTGGAGCAGGTTTTCACCCAGGATGTCTCTGTACATTGCTGCAGTCATCTTTTCCTTTATCCTGACTAGTCTCCCAGTTCCTGCTGCTGAAAAACATCCCAACAGCATAATGCTGCCACCACCATGCTTCACTGTAGGGATGGTGCCTGGTTTTCCCCAAATATGACACTTGGCATTCACACCAAAGAGTTCAATCTTTGTCTCATCAGACCAGAGAATTTTCTTTCTCATGGTCTGAGAGTCCTTCAGGTGCCTTTTGGCAAACTCCAGGCGGGCTGCCATGTGCCTTTTACTAAGGAGTGGCTTCCATCTGGCCACTCTACCATACAGGCCTGATTGGTGGATTGCTGCAGAGATGGTTGTCCTTCTAGAAGGTTCTCCTCTCTCTACAGAGGACCTCTGGAGCTCTGACAGAGTGACCATCGGGTTCTTGGTCACCTCCCTGACTAAGGCCCTTCTCCCCCGATCGCTCAGTTTAGATGGCCGGCCAGCTTTAGGAAGAGTCCTGGTGGTTTCAAACTTCTTCCACTTACAGATGATGGAGGCCACTTTGCTCTTTGGGACCTTCAAAGCAGCAGAAATTGTTCTGTAACCTTCCCCAGATTTGTGCCTCGAGACAATCCTGTCTCGGAGGTCTACAGACAATTCCTTTGATTTTATGCTTGGTTTGAACTGTCAACTGTGGGACCTTTATATAGACAGGTGTGTCCCTTTCCAAATCCTGTCCGGTCAACTGAATTTACCACAGGTGGACTCCAATTAAGCTGCAGAAGCATCTCAAGGATGATCAGGGGAAACAGGATGCACCTGAGCTCAGTTTTGAGCTTCATGGGAAAGGCGCTGAATACTTATGTACATGTGCTTTCTCAATTTTTTTATTTTTAATAAATTTGCAAAAATCTCAAACTGTTTATTTTCACGTTGTCATTATTGGGTGTTGTGTAGACAGTATACATGTATTCCCAATTTTAAAGTCTTGTATAATATTGTGGGATTTTTATTTCCGGAAGCCTATTTGGGTTTTACGGAAAGTTAGCTCCTGTTGTCTGTGAAATGTATCTTATCGAAAGAGGGATTTATAATCTTCAAATGTAGAGTTCTCCCCAGAGCTGTTCTTTTTTTAATTGGATGAACTACATGAATATCTAGTATTAAAGCTCCTTCTGATAACTTCTGCTGAGTGTAATGGGACTCTTGGAATTTTTCTCAAGTAGTGATAGGTCAAAGCTGTATAAGGGTTGCATCCTCCTTAGTGCTCCCTGGGGCTGGAATGCTATCCAATTGAGTCCATCCACCATTGAACTTGCTTAAGCTACCTTAACAGTGGGTACAAGGGTGCCACTGATTTTATGATTAGAGTTGTTGAGGCACTCATAAATAACTCAGTATATTATACTTGGCCAACAGCCTTGTTAAATTACATAAACTCTATTTTGATCAGCACTGTGCAAACATGCAGACTACTTGTGCATTACTTAAAATTTATCTGCCATTGTTTAACATGTACCCCCTACATGCAGTACTTTCGTAATGGTTATATCTGAAGTACAGTGAAACCTGAATGGAGGACGCCCTTTTAAAAAAGGCAACGCACCATAGTTTGACCTTATGGCAAAATTTTGAAGCGTGTATCTCTGAGAGAACAGATGGCATTTGTAAAAATATGTTTTCAATAAAGGTTGGAGGAGAGGTAGCCTTAGGTTAGAAAAATGACCTTGCAGTCGACAGATTTTCAAGTGAGGCATTTATTAAACTTAGAGACATTTGTTGAGGTTACTGTTGGGATTGGTGACATGTTAACCAGACAGGTGAATAAAGATTTTGCTGTACTACTAGCCTTGTTTGGCAGTAATTGCATCGTCGGGGGATATCTGTTTGGATAAAGCTGGGAAAGATTTTTCTATAGAGGCTGGAGCAGTTTTGTCTGATTCTCCAGACTTTGAAGCTGGTGTGCTGAATGTACTGAAATGATGCTGCTTACGAGTACTGCCAGCCATATAGGTGCCATTTGTTTATTTCAGATGTAATCCAAAAGATGGAACAATTGCTACCATTCAGGTAACTTCTTTCCTTCCTAAATTGGTCAGACAAATATGCCAACTGTTGCAGTTAGAAATGAAGCACAAGTGTATACTCAATGAACATGCATAGCCTCCCTTGATTTCACAAGAAAAGACTGCAAAGGTAATTAGAACAGCATGATGCAATCCTGACTTTTGATATATGAAGTAATGAAATTTTCTCAAACATCAAAAAAAAAAATTTGAGATCCTGCTTATCGGGATTAATAAAGTATCTATCTATCTATCTATCTATCTAAACATAAAATAGGTAGTGAGATAAATGAAAAAAAGACTAGTTTTTCAAGCAAATGCGTGAGTCCCTGGATTTACCTTGTATGAATATTTTAAAGGAAGATTGAAATGGTAACCATTAGTATTTGGAAGATCAGTTTACAGAAAAGGCTGTTGCAGTTAAAGTTACTGAAAGTATGAAGCAATGAGCAATAAGGAAATGTAAAACAAAGTTGTAAAGGGGGATAATGTTCTGGTACACTTTCACATTACAGAACTTGCAGCTGAGCATGTCAAACTTGATGACCGTGTTTGCTTATCTTGTCCCATTAGCATGTCATATTACCCAATTGGCAATCTTTGGAAACTATACTGGAAAGTCACACAGTTGTCTAAACCCAAAGTACTGGAACCTTGCCCATCTTTATAACTGCCAATAATGTGGTAACTGGCAGAGCTGATATCTGAGGCTTTAAATATGTAGCGAGTTCAGACTCGATCTCATCCATTTTTTCAATTGTTTTACATAAAACGCACATCAGACAGACAAGTCTCACTTCTGTTCAACAGGTCACATTCCTTATTCATAGCTGCATTATATGCATTTGTACAGTGGCTGATGCCTCTTGCATGCAGACAAATCCGCCCACCCCAGTGACTTCAGACTAAATTAGACCTATTTGATTTTGTTGGGGAAGTCTCAAGACTGGTAGGACTGAGTCTGGGTTAGTCGCACTACACAGCTGAAATTCATGGGACAACTCCACGATTGCCTCCATTTTGCCATTATTTCCTCAACTCTCTGGCCTATTGGCAGCACTCTACTACAGGTAAGTGACCGAGCCTTGGAAACTGCAGTATGTTGTATATATGTGAATCTATTAAAGAAGAAAATAATCCATTAATAACTTCAGTATCAATATAGGAAGCGACTGTCTCATTCTTGAGCTGGAAAAGGTGTGGCATCGTCACCCTTGGTGATATATTTGATTGGTGACTAAGAATGTTTCAGTTGCTGAGGTCTGCATTTTCAATTTTATCATCTGCAACTCTAGTCGGTTATTAGGTCTTGTGGAATTTTTCTTTCCCAGGCCCAAGCTGTCTCTGCTACTTGTATCTTTTTACATAAGGCTACCTCAGAGTCTTTGCCCACTCAGTCAGTCTGGAATGTGTTTTATCACTGTCTGCACCTCTTGACTGGGACCTGATTTTTCAGAACATAATTTTTGCCTTTTGTAATCCCAATCACTGACACACACAATTTAAATTTGTGCATTGTAGAGTCCTCTGTTTGCTTATGTGCCTTTCTAATGGTCTATTTTGTTCTTTGTTCTTCTAAACCCCTGTATAATTGAAACTCCTGAAGTTCTGGCCTTTTGGTGAGCTGTGTCACATTTTCTTTCTTCTGTCCTCTCCTGTAATATACCATTTACTCCTGTTTTGGATCTTGATGCTCTTTTGAGTGGAGAATGCTATGTTTTGGTACCATTGATGCAAAATTAGCCCTTACTGTAAGCTGGAACTGACTTGATTCTGTTCTATAACTTCAGAAATTCCTTTCTACAACCAATGTTTCTTGAGCTATCTGCTGCTTGAATTAATGGTGCTGCTGTCTGAAATATTTGTAAATGGCAATCGTATATACAGTGTATTCTGACTTGCCTGGATGGAAGCTTTACTTAATGACCACTTACTTTTTCCTGTGTGCATCTGAGCCGTCTCTCCACCATGATTAATTTGGGTTGTTTGAGACTGTGGGTTGGGAGGAGGTAGGGTGGTGTTATGGTTGCCATGGGATATTTTATTTTGTGTGGACTTTTTCATGATTTTGTTTCATTTACATTTAATTTTTATTTTCAATCTACGTGGTAAAAATTTGGTAACCAAAAAAAAAAGCAGCAGCATTACCATTCATAGACCCAGCTTCTTATTTTGTATTTCTGTAAAGTGGAGGTTTTGATGTGGTCTTGAATTGACTAGACCCAGGCTAGGTACTAGTTGGCTATTTTCCATACTGCCTTATCAAATTCAGGGGCCACAAAGGTTATTTCCACAACTTGCTACAAATTTAAAAGCTTCTCTAGATAATATGCTAGTCCAGTGTTTCTCAAGCACTTCTGACTCGCTGGCTACCACCATAAGGTGCGGGAATGGATCATGAGTAGGTAGCTTAAACTACAGACAATGTTACATGATATCATTACTATTTATATCTGCATATGGTTCTTACATATGTGCGTGATTCATCTAGGAGGCACAGTCCCCGCTCCTACATTCACACTCATAACCTCTCTTTGAAGGTTGAAATTACAATTGAGACTGAAGGGAAGACCATTTGCTAACATTAACATGGAAGAAATCCAGGAAAAAATCTGAAGGAGTCTCCAGACATGGTAGTAAAAGTTGAGTACAGGAAATGTTTTCAGGATTGGGTGAAGCACTAGAACCGGTGTATTGCATCTCAAATTGAGTATTTTGACTGTCACTAAAATGGAATTGCTGTAAGTTGTATAATTTTTTTAAAACAATTCTGGGAATATGTTGGTGCCCTCTTGTTTGTGTATATATATTATGAGATGTAAGTCGCTGTCCAGCACCCCAAAACATGAGGCTGAATCTCAGTACTTTAGCAAAACCAGGTTTATTCAACTTGAAACAGGAACAGCAAGGTTATTTATTGCAGCAGGAGTTACCACTCTCCTATATACACACACAGCAAATGGGCATAGTCTGGGCCAAGTCAGTAGCCAAGTTATACTGTTCCCTGCATTTATAATGTTCCTTGCATCACCCATCAGCGACATGCGCTTATAGTGTGATCTTGATCGTCTTGTAGTTCTTTGCGTGGCACTATGCTGCTGCACTGTGAACCTGCAGTTGCCTCGGTGACGGACAAGCAGACTTCCACAGATGTGGCAGTCATGCTTCAGCATGTCATCCCTTTGGGAGGGGTCCTACAAGAGTTCAGAAACCTCACAGTATACAGTTAGGTCCATAAATATTTGGACAGACAACTTTTTTTTCTAATTTTGGTTCTGTACATTATCACAATGAATTTTAAATGAAGCAACACAGATGCAGTTGAAGTGCAGACTTTCAGCTTTAATTCAGTAGGGTGAACAAAACGATTGCATAAAAATGTGAGGCAACTAAAGCATTTTTTTAACACAATCCCTTCATTTCAGGGGATCAAAATTAATTGGACAAATTAAATAACTGAAAATAAAATGTTCATTTCTAATATTTGGTTGAAAACCCTTTCCTGGCAATGACAGCCTGAAGTCTTGAACTCATGGACATCACCAGATGCTGGGTTTCCTCCTTTTTAATGCTCTGCCAGGCTTTTACTGCAGCGGCTTTCAGTTGCTGTTTGCTTGTGGGCCTTTCTATCCAAAGTTTAGTCTTCAACATGTGAAATGCATGCTCAATTGGGTTAAGATCAGGTGACTGACTTGGCCATTCAAGAATTTTCCACTTCTTTGCTTTAATAAACTCCTGGGTTGCTTTGGCTGTATGTTTTGGGTCATTGGGTGGCGTTTCATGATACAGATGGACAATCAATTTGACTGCATTTAGCTGGATTTGAGCAGACAGTATGTCTCTGAACACGTCAGAATTCATTCGGTTGCTTCTGTCCTGTGTCACATCATCAATAAACACTAGTGTCCTAGTGCCACTGGCAGCCATGCACGCCCAAGCCATCACACTGCCTCCACCGTGTTTTACAGATGATGTGGTATGCTTTGGATAATGAGCTGTTCCACGCCTTCTGCATACTTTTTTCTTGCCATCATTCTGGCAGAGGTTGATCTTGGTTTCATCTGTCCAAAGAATGTTTTTCCAGAACTGTGCTGGCTTTTTTAGATGTTCTTTAGCAAAGTCCAATCTAGCCTTTCTATTCTTGAGGCTTATGAGTGGCTTGCACCTTGCAGTGCACCCTCTGTATTTACTTTCATGCGGTCTTCTGTTTATGGTAGACTTGGATATCGATATGCCTACCCCCTGGAGAGTGTTGTTCACTTGGTTGGCTGTTGTGAAGGGGTTTCTCTTCACCATGGAAATGATTCTGCGATAATCCATCATTGTGTCTTCCATGGACGTCCAGGTCTTTTTGCGTTGCTGAGTTCACCAGTGCTTGCTTTCGTCCTCAGGATGTACCAAACTGTAGATTTTGCCACTTGTAATATTGTAGCAATTTCTTGGATGGGTTTTTTCTGTTTTTGCAGCTTAAGGATGGCTTCTTTCAACTGCATGGAGAGCTCCTTTGACCGCATGTTGTATGTTCACAGCAAAATCTTCCACATGCAAGCACCACACCTCAAATCAACTCCAGGCCTTTTATCTGCTTAATTGATAATGACATAATGACGGACTTGCCTACACCTGCCCATGAAATAGCCTTTGAGTCAATTGTCCAATTATTTTTGAGCCCCTGAAATGAAGGGATTGTTTTAAAAAATGCTTTAGTTGCAAGCTGAAAGTGTGCACTTCAACTGCATCCGAGTTGTTTCATTTAAAATTCATTGTGGTAATGTACAGAACCAAAATTAGAAAAAAGTTGTCTGTCCAAATATTTATGGACCTAACTGTATATCAGGTATATATATATATATATATATATATATATATATACACACACACACACACACAAATACACATTTACATATAATGCATAGCACTAAAATACTAGTCCGGTAGTTAAACCTGTCCTCTGCATTGAGTCAAAGATTTTCATCCACATCACATCTTCGGACCAGTTCCATCCCTGGCAGTCTTCTGCAGTTATTTTCCCAGGCACACAACATTCATCATGTGTGGGTGGTTGTCTTAGACTTTCCACCTCCAGGAGGCAAAGAACTTCTCCATGGGATTGAGGAAATGTTGAGTAATTTGGAAATCTTGGCATCATCCTACCATGGACTTCAAACCACTCCATCATGGCAGCAGAATGGTGGAATGCCAAATCGCCCCATATGAAAAACAAAACTTTATGGATTCCTTTGCCCTGTTTGGTCAGCTGGGTCAAGCATAGCATAGAGGTCATCCAGGAATGAATGAGCTGTTCAGTGTTGCATGGACCATTTTCTTGGTTTGTGTATCAGTTGTCCTGCAGAAGATACTGCTGCACACATTGTTATAGTGTCTCCCTTCTGACCAGGAACATTCATTGTTGATATTTTGCCAATTACATTCCTCTCTTGGTGACTTGAACCCAGTCTCCTCAACTAAGACAAATATATGAGATATTTTCCAGCCTTCAAGTTCCATAACTCTTTAAAATATAGAAAAAATATACAGTAACACATTAAAATAATTATGTGAAACTCGGCACTGGGCATGCTGTGTCATTTACTGTTGTTCAAAATAAGTACTGTTATATGTAGACATCTTACCTAAACATATTAATATCTCAGTTCCTTCACATTACTTTGACTTTGTTTCAAAGGAGACTGTGTATACTTGTTTCATCATTATATTTGGTACTATTTCAAAACTCTGGAAATTGTTATGATTACATGTTGGAAATCATTAAAGTCAATGTTGTCTGCCAATACTCTCATGAATTTGTCATAGTTTTATGGCATAATTGGCAATCACCATACCAAGAGTGGCAATTTCCTTAATCGGCAGTGAAAATGTTTCCTTCCCCTCCAGTTGGAGGTAGTCATTGTATTCTACAAGTGAATCAGAAATGCAAAAACATTCTTCTGTAGGTGGTGCCATTTTACAGTTGTTTTAATAAATGATATTCAGTTATCTGCTCTTTCAGAATAAACATCTTGGTATACCGCAATGGATGCCACTGTAGTGCATGGAAGATTTGTTGCCCTAATTTCATCAGAGACTGTGGCTTTTGACCTTCTTCTCTGCCTTGCACCATCCATGTGTGCACCTCTCCCTCTTCCACAAGACTGTTTCTGGACATAGGTGGTCTAGACAAGTGGATATGGCACCCTCTTGTGGTCATAGCGAATTAGTGCAGCCCAATTTGGAGATTCTTATCTTTACTGTTTTTTAGTAAAATTTGGACTGACCGGAACTAAAAGAAATGTTTCTGTTGTGCGCCTCAGCAGTGCCTGCACTGTCTGCACTATGCACAGCACACTCTGTAGCCCAGAAACAGCACTGGGCAATGCAACATTTTTTTTAAACAATACAGACCTACAAACACTCAGACTCAAAGCAAATGTCCAATTATATTGTTTTATATTATTTCCACTATACTAGTGATGTTCGGTTTTAACATTTGATGACCTAAACAGTCCAACAATAACACAAACAACAACAATAAAGATGATGCCAATAATAATAACCCTCAAACTGTAGCATCGGGCGGAGTGGTGGCTCTGAGGTTAAGGATCTGCGCTGGTATCCCGAAGGTTGCCGGTTCGAATCCCCGTCACTGCTCTGCTGGGCCCTTGAGCAAGGCCCTTAACCTGTAATTGCTCCAGGGGCGCTGTACAATGGCTGACCCTGCGCTCTGAACCCAAGGGGTATGCGAAAACTACCAAATTCCTAATACAAGAAATTGTATAAGGCGAAATAAAGAACAAAAAAAAAAAAAAATATAAGAGATAGACATGACGAAATAAAATTAAATGATCAAAACGGCCACAGGACTGTAGTTCTTGAGTGAACTGATAAAAGCTGATTTAGCCCAAACTATGATCGTCTATCAAATGAACATACATTAAAGCTTGTGTTAAAGCTTAACAAATATCATCCTCTATTGCTCACCATTGTTTGCGAGATTCGCTCTGGGAGCGCTAAAACAGGATAGGTAGATTGCATTATTTGCATAAACGTGCATACGGTAAACAGGAATTGTACCCAAAGGTTCCTTTTTAAAGGTAATCACTGTTGTCAATATGCTAAATTTTCAATTTATTTTAGTAATTTAAACAACATATATATTACAGTAATGTCTTAGTTAAAAAAATTAATAAATAAATTATATGCAGAATATCACCATCATCAAAAGGCACACTTTAGGCTGGTGGTTTAAATAGATAACTATATAAACTACACCATACTGTTTCTTTCTTAATTTTCTTTAGAGAAAAGTTAAAAGCAATAAATAAAGACTGCTAATACAGCCCGAGTCCTACTTATTTTCTAAAATGGCACCCTTCACGAGTGTATTTGTCTGAGACAGTCTTGTAAACAGACATTGCTATAACTGAACATTCTCAAATTGTAAATCTGAGGTCCAAAGGACTGTCCTCAGTCCTGTCTCCAGGTCTCAATGTACAGGTCTGGCAGTAATAATTCCTCTCAAAGCAAAGAGGGGTGGCGGGGCACCATTTGCAACTTCGCCAGGGGTGCTGGGGTGTCACTCGCTCCATGGCTGCACTCTGGTCCTAATCTGGGATCCTGAGGTGGTCTGTCATTTGATGGGTGTGGCAGTGCATGCTCTGCTCTTCCTCTCTTTCTTTCTGTGTCTCCCTCTTGTCTTTCTCTGGCAGAGTTCCTGTTTGTGGATAAAATCAACGGAACAATTCTCACTTTTGTAAAGATGGCAATGAAAGCTAAAATAACACACCTAGCTAGGATGGTCAAAGGATAAAATTGATATCAACTGGGGTTTCACATTTTACTTTGGTGGTATTGTTTTGTAGAAGTGGTGTATTCTGCAAAATGATGTTGATCTCAATTGTGTCCTAAGTTTTCAAACTAAATATCACAGTTTTGAAAACAGTGTGCTGATATTTGCACAAGGTGGTGTGGACATGCAGTGTTTTGCTTGTGGTAGAATCTGAATGAGAATAGTAGGTATTTTAGAAGTTTTGATCATTGACTACATTTTGTGGAGAAGGAATGAATAGTGATCCTTGGTTTGGTGCACATAGAGTTTGGAAAAGAGGAACCCTGTGGAGAGTAATGTGTGTGTGACCAATTGTAAAACACTGTAATCCCTAATTAGGCTCAACATGCAGAGAGTAAGATAGATAGCATAAAACACTTAACCATCATATCAATTAAAAATCAAAGTACATAAATACAAAGACAAAACGCAGCCAAAAACAGAATCACATAATATGAAAAATTATTTTTAAACTAGCTGTTCTACCTGGCCTTACCTGGAAGAATGATAAAATGAACCATTCATGTGTAGAATAAAAGACCTCATCATCAGGCAGAAAGAGGTGTACGTTTTTAGTATTATTTAGCAGCTAGTGCTTCTGAGCTTATTAAGCCCTTGCTTGAACTGTGAAATTAGGTGTATGAGTAAAAGAAGTAGAATTGATTTTACAGCAAACAAATGATTCATAGAACAGTAATAATAATTATCTCAGTTGTCCTGTAATAATGTTGAAATGGTACATAGTGATCCCTGAGAGACAAATGAGGGTCGAGCAGCACACACCACCTTCTTCTCTCTGAGCAGTGTGACTGCTGGATCCCCACAAAGTGTCTTTCCCCCCTTTCACTGCTGGTGTCTCAAAAGACTTCTGTTGCTCCAGCTCAAGCATAGACCTCATCACAAAGGAGTCATTTGCTTGCTTATATTTGCCCTAGACAAAAGCTGAATATGACATTTTATGTTTGTCATAAAGAAAAAAGGGAACAGATTTTTAACACGGTCAGCCATTAGAGTTGTTAAGCAGCAAATGTCAAAATCTTGTTCTTTTTCAACATGCCAAAATATTTTAAACTTCTCAATAATTATTGTGGTCAAAGTAAATACCTGAAATTGGTGCTGTTTAGTTGCAGAAGATGTAATAGTCACATTGATAAGACATTGAGCTCTGGAGATATTGAGGTTAAAAGGCACACAGATTTTATTTTTTATGTAAATACCAGGGGGACCTTTGGTGCCCAACCCCCCCCGGCTCCTTCGGTGCCCAACCCCCAGTTGCGGCCAGAATATTAATAAAATCTGTAAATGTACAAAAGAAAAAAATATTATTTATTGGAGTCAAAATCACGAAATTCTATAAATATGTAAAAGAAAAATTAATTATTATTTAATGCAGTAAAAATCATGAAATGAGAATAAAACATTCACTCTCTTACACATTGGAGTATTCCCATTAAACTGAGGTCCATTATGCTCGATGAGTATTTATAAGAGACTAAATAAACGATCCATTCATTTTAACTGACATTCTTATAGATAAAAAAACCTTTTTGTAAAAAATGACTCATTTAAATAACAGGAAAAATCACATGAAAACTAAAGTGGTATGCAATGGGTCATCGTAACTCAACCTGCAGCTAACTAAATCACCTAAACACACACATTGGTGTTATGAATAGATCATTTTTTTAATAGTTTGTTCCTGTGAAAGAAAGTTTATTCGATTAAAAAATAAAAACCACGACTTTCTTGACAGTTTATAATTTAAAAACAGAATAAGAATCTGAAAATCTAACAACATAAATTCTGAAAAGAATGATACCAAACATATATATGTAGGTTTTAAAATAAGCCAGATTTAAAGTATGACAAATAAGTTACATAAAATCGTTGCACAAAATCGTTGCACTTTTAGGCTTAGGATTTTATTTATAGAGTAGATTTATACAGTGAAAATCTAAAACTTTATTAGCTTATATTTAAAGTTGGACTATATGGGAAACAACTGAAATGTTTTGTAGAAACAAATGTAAGGTTATTTTTGTGATGATGAATATACTAGCTGTGTAAGCCAGCACAGGGTCCTAGAAACTATTGAAATTGTCAGAACAAAAAATGAAATGTTGAGTTGTCAGGTAATTGAAAGTTTCTTCAGAGGTTTCATTTTGCCAGCGTGCTCGCCTTGCTTGTGTATTAACGGCGGGAGGAAAAGTAAAAGGAATACCGTTTGTCGATGTGCTCGCCTCACTCCTATATTAGCCACTAAGCAAGTGACTCTTTCTTCGGAGGTTTTGCTTTGCCGACGTGCTCGCCTCGCTTGCGTATCCTCGGAGGTGGAGCCCTTACCCCGATTCCACCTTTCACTTCCGGGTCGGACAGACACACTTCCACGCGTAGACGTTAAACAGAACAGAGACCCGGCTAAATGACAATGGTGGGGATGAGTGTAACATAGAGGGATACATATTTTTTGGGAAGGATAGACAGAACAGAAAAGGAGGTGGGTTGCCGTTTATGTCAAACAGAATTTAAACGCAAGTCCTCTTCAGTTGGATGATGAGCCCCAGCTTAGTGAGGACATGTGGCTTTGCCTGGAAAATATTATGGAAAGAGGTCTTATTTTAGAAAAGTGACCATCCGATGCATACAGTAATTTCAACACACTTCTTTTCTGTAATATTAAAAAGATAAGTTTATAGGGGAATGTTATAGTCATAAGGGATTTTCACTGTCTGAATGTTAACTGGGATAACTTGGCAAACAGAAGAGCGTAAGTGCAGGAGTTTTCAGAAGTAATCAGTGACTTTTTTTTAATACAGTATGTTAAAGCAACTGCGGTGGGTTGGCACCCTGCCCAGGATTGGTTCCTGCCTTGTGCCCTGTGTTGGCTGGGATTGGCTCCAGCAGACCCCCGTGACCCTGTGTTTGGATTCAGCGGGTTGGAAAATGGATGGATGGATGTTAAAGCAAAAAAAAAAACTCCGCAGTGGGTTAATAAAGAGTTAAAAAAGAAGCCGCAAAGGAAAAAAAAACAGCTGTACAAGGCATATAAAGACTAATAACTCCAATGTGAATCTTATGGCATATGAGAACATGAAAGCAACCATTGAGAAGGATATTTGAGAGGATAAATGACAGTTACAGAAGAATATGGCAGTTAAGGTGAAAGACTACCGAAAGAGATTCTTTCAGTATTTTAGTAGTAAGAGGACAGTCAAGGAGAGGTGAAGTGCATCAAGAATAGTAAAGGGGAATTAAAAGATACAAACAGTGAAATAGCAGATGCTCTAAACTCACATTATTCTGTGGGCTTCATATTTGAGGAAGTGGTTAACCTCCTTACAGTTAAAAGGACTAATGTGGAGGTGCTGTATGGTGTAGTGGTTAAGGCTTTGGACTTCAAATACTGAGCTTGTGGGTTTAAATCCTGCTGCGGACACTGTGTGACTATGAGCAAGTCACTTGACCTGCCTGTGCTCCATCTGGAAAACCAAAACAAGTGTAACCAATTGTATCATAAATGTTGTAACGTCTTGGATAAAAGGTGTCAGCCAAATAAGTAAATGTAAATTTGGAAATTGTAGAGGGAGAAGTACTGCTTAGATTAAATAGGCTGAAATCAAATAAGATGACCAGATAATATTGACCCTTGAGTTCTTAAGGAGGTTAGCGAAAACATATATAAACCTTTGTCACATATTTTTAGGAAGTCACTGTGCACCTGGGAAATTCTGAAGGACTGGAAAATGGTAAATATTCCTTTATATGAAAATGTTCATCGGGCAGATCCAAACAACTACAGGCCAGTAAGCTTAATGTGCATCACACATAAATTAATTGAAGGAATTATTAAGGGTAACATTGAGCAACACATGGCAAGAACAGGAGGTTTCCTGAATAGTCAGCATGGGCTCAGAAGAGGGATGTCGTGTTTTTCTTACATGCTGTAATTCTATGAGGAAGCAACAAAAGGATACGATCAAAGTGGAGCATATGATATTATTTATTTTGACTTTCAGAAAGCATTTGATAAGGTGCCACATGAGAGGGTGGGCATCAAACTAAAAGAAGTGGGAGTTCAGGGTGTTTTTGTAGATGAATGCAAAATTGGCACAGACACAGGAAGGAGAGGGTGAAGGTGCAAGGAACCCTATAAGAATTGGCCAATGTTAATAGCAGTGTTTCACGGGGGTCAGTGCTAGGTCCGCTGCGGTTTTTAATTTATAGAAAAGTATATTATTTGGATAGGAATATAAATAACAAGGTGGTTAAGTTTGCAGATGATACCAAATTTGGTGGATTGGCAGATAATTTAAAATCCGTTACATCATTACAGAAGGACTTGGACAGCATACAGGTTTGGCCATATTTGTGGCAGATGAAATTTAATGCAAGTAAATGTAAAGTATTACATGCAGAAAGTAAAAAAGATTGATGTGAATGCATAAGGAGAGGTCTGAAAATCGAAAGTACACCTTATAAGAATAATTTAAGAGTCATAGTATGGAAAGATGTTCTTTTTCTCATTAGATGGCAACCTATTGTTTTGGAAAGGAGCAAATTATAGCTGTTTAGCATAGACAGTAATCCCTGGGGTGTGTTAAAGGAAGCATTCTGATGTATGTAAATGTAAACTGCATCTGTTGAGAAATGCAACAGGCTATGACCCGAGCAGAGATTTTGTTCTGCTGCTAAGGACAATACAAAGATGGAATGTTAATGCAGTCTTAGGAAATCAGATATTTTTTATTTTTAATTTGACTTTTGTGGCAATCTCTACCGAAGATGCCAGTTTGGAATGCGATTTGTAATTCAAACTTCACTTTAATAATATCTTTGAATACTGTCCTAGGTACCTTTTAAAAGTAAATGAGACATCCCTGTTTGTCCTTTGTCTTTCAGTTGCAGATTATTTCTATATGTTACGTATCCAACCCTCACTATCTTCATATTTTGAGTTAGTTTAGCTTATACCGCTCTCAGATCCAGCACGATTATAATACACACTGCCCTCTTTGAGAGGCAGCAAAAGAAAAAAATAAATAATCCGGGGTGCAAGTGACCAACACTACTTTTCTACTACACCACTTCAAATTATGGAGACACACCAGTTAAAGCAGGGTCAAGTCAAAATGATTATTGAAAGACAATACACATTATCACCGTGACAACAACAACAACAACAAAAAACCTTATATGCATAATATTGCGCTGCAGCGCTTCCCATCCCCACACAAATCGCAACACAAACACTAGAAAACATACATTACTAATAAGAATTTGAGCAAATGGAAACACAAAAAAAAGAAACAATGGATTTATAATTTTTTGAGTCTTATCTGTACGGTAGCATTGAGCTCAGTCTATCGTGGGGAATGAGACGCCAACCATATCTCTTATTCCGGGAAATGTATTGATTAACTGTTCCTAGTGCTGGTTCGTCAAGTCCTCTCCCGTATGCCTTCCTCCCGAAAGTAAAAATTATTTGACTGGCAATGAACTCGAGTTCACCTGACGATATCCAAGAGGTGTTAATCCTTTCCCTTGTGCCTTTTCTTGTTATGGCCTCCTCCTCTCTCCTCGCTCTTCTTCTTTTTTCCCGTCACCTATTTACATACGGATAGCTCCTCCCCGTACAGTCTGTTGGCCCTCCAAACCAGGTGCTCCCCTCCGACTGTATAAAGGGCCGGCCCTACACATAAAGGCATACCACTAAAACAGGTATGGGAAAAGGTACAGACTTACAGGTACATACACATATTCCGGTCGACCGTTACAAGCTTTGCATCTAAAGGTGTTTTGGCATTACCTCACGCTCTCCGTGACTCTGTAATGGATAAAGCAAGTTCAGAAAATACACTGTCAAAATTGTGCTTCCCTGATTATGACCACAGTGAGCTGGAGCTTATCCTGGCTCAAAATACAGACCAGCCATCGACTAGACACCAGTCTGGGGTATCCCTACACAACGATAGTCGGGCCACTTCACTGTTATGCAGGAAACCGCCAGAATATGTTTAATAAATAAATCCTTAGAAATGGGAGACGAATGTAAAGTTGCCATATAAAATATTCCCAACCATGAACTGAAAAAGGGTTAATGGACTGTGCCAGGGCCAACTGATGAGGTGAGGCGACGAGCAGAATGCCTCAGAGAGCAGTTTAGTCAGGATGGCATTTTCATAGAAGAGTACAGTACTTTGTAACATTATGAAATAATAATACAAAAAAATGAGAGGTAATTATAAACCTTAAGAATTATATACACATTTGGTTCCTTATATATACTACCTTTAAAAAACTAATATATTTTTTTGTTTAAAAATTTACAGATTTCTATTAATGCATTTCACACATTCTTACCACACTGCATTTTGAGCCTACATGCCACTGCTTGATATTGCCAATCATTTTCCTTATTTTCACTTATTCTATTGTGTATATAATAATTATGTAATTTTGTAAAATGCTGTTAATTTCTGGAATGTTATTAATGCCAGTCACATGTAAAATGTAAGTTAAATGGGTCTTATGTTTGCAACGTGCGTCTTCAGTTAAACAGGATAAGACAGGTAGAGAAGTGTGCAGGATGAGTGAAAAAGCCAAGCTAATCTCTTTTTTTTCCCAAAAATTATTAGCTTGTCTTTTATTATGAGGATGCAGTTTATCATGAGAGTATAGTACAGTGGCCCTGAAGTCCAAAGCGCAAATAAATAAATGATAACAAAAAACATATAAAACAAATTAACAAAAGTATTATGAAGGGTGTATTTCATTACCTATATTGTGTGTGGATTAAGTGTAACGTCAAATGGTATGTATGGGGTTTGCAGCAAAAATGTACCTTGGCTCAGGAGGCATTATTTAAACCGCCGGCCCTGCACTGTGTACTAGTAACATTACTGGTTCCCAGACTTTGTTATATTTTCCACCCACCTACCTAATTCTGAAAATGTTTCATCTATAGCAGAATGATGGGTTACAGGAGCCTTTTCTTTTAGCTGTTAACATAAAGCAGTAGTCAGCCTCCGCTCAGACACCAGCCCATCACAGAGCACACTCCCTCACACTGGGAACAATTTACAGTCCGCAGTTAAGGTGCACTACTTCAGGCCAGGGAATGTGGTAGAAATGTCAGATTTCAAGAGTGGTTAGCAGTGCCTATTCAACTTCTAGAAGTCGGCGTTCACATGCCATGTTCTTTTCTCCCATGCTTGTGTTTACCTGCTGTGTTTGAAAGTCATACATGTTAGGTTGTGAAAAGGCTCTGATATATGTAAGTAAGTGGGTTCTCTTTGAACAAAAGTACTATAAATCTGAGCTCTGATCTACGTATATAGAACTGTGACGTTAATATCAGGAAAGTGAAAAAGACTGACTCTGTAAATGTATGATGATAATTATTACACTGCTGTTTGTCCATTAGAGGGCATTCCAGCTAATCTAGGGATGGAAAATCTATTGAGCACATCTGTTTTCTGCGGTCAAATGGATGGAAGGTGTACTTTATGCAACTAGTTAATGTCTGAAGTGTTTTGTTTTCTTAATCTCACTTGGTCTTCTCCGTTTTTGATGATTGAAATCAATGATAAAAATATAATTCAGGCACCTGAAAAGTCAATCAGACTTTTCACTTATGATTTGATATTCATTTAAATGATGCCTAGATATCTCGTGTGAGGGATTGCCGGCCATATATTCCGGCCAACACCTCCAAGCCGCCAGATGGAGCCCTCCTTGCAGCATGGAGGTGCCCCGAATGCCAGCAGGGAATCATGGACCTTGGAGTTTTTCTTCACAGCCCTGCTGAATACCATGGGGGCCACCAGGAGTCGCTGCAGGGAGGAGGCCCAGGGATTTATGCTTTCCGTATAGGCCGGAAGTATTTCCAAGTCACGGGAACGGAAGAAATGACATACTTCCAGGAGAAGTTTTTAGCTGACCCGGAAGTGATAGAAAGTCACATGGACTGAGGGACAGAACCACTTCTGGGTCAAGGACTATAAGAGGATTGTGGGAAGTCCCAGACGTGGGGCTGAGCTGGGTGGAAGGGTGTCAACGCGTCTGGGAGTGAAGGATTGTGATTAGTGATTATTGATTTATTAAGTATTGTGGAGTGGAGGGTGCTTTGTGCACATTTATTATTATAATAACATTTTGGATTTTTATCTGGTGTCTGACGTTTGGTCTGAGGGTTCAAGGGGTCATGGGGACCCTTACACTGTCACACTCGACTTTATAGGAAATGAAATAAATTCCATGAAAAGTTTCAATGTTTTAGGGGAAAGCAGGAGCTAATTAATAATGGTTCTGTTGCAAATAATCTTAACTTTCCCACAGAATTATCTCCATAAGAGGGCCAGCTGCCATTACTCATTTGAGCATTGTTTACAGATAAGATTTCATGCAGGCCTCCACAGTTAGTCTTGTATCTGTTTAAAAAGGAAACTACAGTACATCACCCTCCAAACTCCATACTGTCAGGCAGTGTAACGCAGAGATGAGGTTCATTTGCACAGGATTGCAAAAGGCAGAGGATGCACTTTGGCTGCTCCAGACCCTTCATTGCTTTCAAGGTATGTGATCTTATACTTTTAATAATAGCTGAAAAATGGGGCTCAACTTTGTTATGAAGAATACATTTCATGTTTTAAATTAAAACAATTTCTATAGACTCTTCCTAGATATAAGAATAGTTGCTGAATTGTGCTTTGTATTTGTCTTGGGATTAATAATGACTCATTGACCATTTCATTATAGTAGCATTTTTCAGTTTTATGTATGAAGATAACTCAGAAAATGTGTGCAGTGTGCATATGGTGCATGCATACATCCATTTTCAAACAGACTTTATCTGATACATTTTTTCAAGGTCCGCAAATGCACCATTTTTAAAAATTTGCTTTATTTTCCTTCAGGCTTTGTCCAATATAGTACAAGCTTTTTTTATAATTTGAGAGCAGAATGTTTGTAGGAAGATGTCAAGTCACATATGCATTACTGTCATGCAAGGAAACTGTGGCTAATCTGTAGCTGAGTTGACTCTTCATTAGCAATGACTTTCAGCTAGTGAGAATCGGCACATGGATTCATCCCAAGCTCCCTCCAGCATTACAATTTGGTGAGAGACTCCATTGTTCTGTCAGTGAACTGATTTGTATTTATGAACAGTCCCATTTATTTGTAATTGCTTTTATAATGCAAAACCTTGCTATTGTAAGCCATTATTGATCCTCCCAAATTAACTTCTTCATTCTACAATTTTACTTCACAAAAATTAAACATGTGCAAGTTTATCATTTTTAATGTTTCTTGTAAAAGGAGCATCCGGGCTGATCCAGCTACTGATGTAAGATATCTGAATTGACAAACACAAATGCATTACTACAGTATATACAGTAAGTGCCAGGCTCTGAGTGTTGCATTTAGAAAAAACCTCTGCAGATACCTTATGACCTAACATTACAAATATATAAAATGTTAATTTTGAGAAAATCTATCTATCTATCTATCTATCTATCTATCTATCTATCTATCTATCTATCTATCTATCTATCTATCTATCTATCTATCTATCTATCTATCTATCTATCTATCTATCTATCTATCTATCATTAAATATTGTGGTGGTTGTGTCCATATTTCAAACATATTCTCTAGACTAGAACATTTATCTACAGATGCATCACGAGAAGACTTGTCGCTTATGATTGGATAGTTTTGGGGGTCGATCACAGAACACCTTCTTCTGGCTTACTCAAGACCCTTATCGTGCTATTGGTTTACAAGTCCAATATGCAGCTCATGAATATTTTTGTGTGTCTCCTGTTTTCAGTTTTCGCATCAGGTTGCTATCATTCTCTTTTGTTTTGTCAAAAATGCATATTTTAGTAACACTGTGAGGCAACAAGGCAGGTTTTTAGAGTACTTGACATACTGCAAATATAACTTTTTATGTAATTCACCATGACTGATTATTATTAAGGATATGTATGTTTAATATGAACCATTCCCTGTAGTACAAAAAATTAAATCCAAAGATTCGTGGGGTAGAGGGTTCCTTTCATCAGATTGGCTGGCCCAGTGCTGTTTCAGCTGTGGAATGGCCAAATGGGGGAGGCAGCTTGATGGCTGAGGTCTCCAGGACTCTAAACAAATCCATATCATATTATGGGATATCATCTACTGTTAAATTCTGGTCCATGCTTGTAAAATTTTAATTTTTATACTGTATTGAGGATATGTTCTGCTCTGTGTATTGTATTGACCCCCTTCTTTCTGACACCCACTGCACGCCCAACCTACCTAGAAAGGGGTCTCTCTTTGAACTGCCTTTCCCAAGGTTTCTTCCATTTTTTCCCTACAAGGGTTTTTTTGTAAGTTTTTCCTTGTCTTCTTAGAGAGTCAAGGCTGGGGGGCTGTCAAGAGGCAGGGCCTTTTAAAGCCCATTGCAGCACTTCTTGTGTGATTTTGGGCTATACAAAAATAAATTGTATTGTAAAATAAATTGTATTGCTGAGCTTATATATTGATTTCTCTATCCATTTTCTGCCATCATTAAGTAAATGGGAATGAGAAGTACTAGTTGATTGTAAATGGTGTTGTAAATGTTACAGATGCTACAGTAGTTAGCATTTGATTTGAAAAGTGATTTCAAACCATTCAGCTTGCCATGTACCTCACGTCAATGACGTAATATAGGTTTCAGTTTCTTGCACGCAGCACTACCACTAGAAGACAACTTTGTTAAGTACTTTTCCACAGCTGTAAATCCACATTCTAAGCATTCCTTACATATTCCAGATCTCTGTCTTTTGTCAGCTTCCTGGAGAAATGGCCAGCAGTATTTGGCCTGCAGATCCCTTCTCATCAGAAATTATAAAAACTGGCAATTCTCTCTTTAAAATGGAAGATCCTACATTTTCTCATTCGTGCGTAAAAAGATATACAGTAACTCTTGATTGTCTTTATATAGACAAGTTTGTATGTGACCACAGAGACCAGTTTGTGACAAAATGGTAATTATGTAAGTTTTTTTGTTGATCATTCATCTATTGAGTCGTTGTTTTTTGCTTAAACCGCTTCCATCATCAGATGCTGGTTTCTTCATTTAATTTTTTTTTCTAACCACTATATTGTTTATTAAGATTTTGTAAGGAAATTATTAACTTCTTTATTTTTTTTATTTTAACACAGTTTCATTTAAAGTGGTTGCTTAATGATGAGTACATTTGTGCAAATTAAACTTTTCAGAACGTTTTGCAATTTTGTTCCACTGTTGTATTTTGCTAATTGTTTATTTTCAGTTCTATAACTTTTAAAAAAAAGTGGTAGGTACTCTTAGGGAAAACCACTTAATTCAAAGAAGGGGGCAAATAAAGAGTAGCAGCAGTCGATTTGGTTACCATAATGAGATAGATGATATTTTTTTTAATTATCTTGACTTTTCTGATTAATGTACTATGGAGTTTTCTTCCAGAGAGGAGGAAACCACCAAAAGGAAATAGGAAAGTATTGAACAAATCAAGAAGAAGAAAAAATAATACCTGCAAAAGTAAAGGAAATACATGCAT
Source organism: Erpetoichthys calabaricus (assembly GCF_900747795.2). Classification (NCBI taxonomy): domain Eukaryota; kingdom Metazoa; phylum Chordata; class Cladistia; order Polypteriformes; family Polypteridae; genus Erpetoichthys; species Erpetoichthys calabaricus. The sequence goes on along the minus strand of NC_041396.2, from coordinate 71,842,221 downwards.
GACAACATAGAGGACGGAGGCAAAGATTGGACAAACCCATTCTATACCAGAAGACATAATTTAGAAGAAAAAAGAAGGAATACCAAGCTTTCATTTATTTGAAGGACTTGAAAAATGTATATTATAGGCTCATTATAGGGTCACTAATGTCACATGTACAAGTTATACTGAAATTCTTACTTGCTTGTGCTACTCAACATGCAACACATTGCCACTCCTCAGCACCATGATTACTGAGCATAACTACTGTAAGACAGAGAGACAGATAGAGGCATGTAATGTTTTGGTGCCCACAGGTAAACCCCATATAATGAAGGCAAAAAACGTTCAAACAGGTTTAAGCTGAAAATGTTTTTTTCAGATGTAAGTCTAATTATTGACTGAGAATGATGGTGGTGTTTTCGTATTTAAGAACTTCCGGTAGGAAGAGGCAGGTCCAAGTAGACGAACACTGGAGGTGATGTCATCGATGTTAAAGCCATCAATCTTCAGTTCTGCAGAGGAGGACAAGAAAAGCCGTTAGTACACAGCTGTCCCCAATGCACCCGTGCGTGACACTACCTTACTATGAAAAATGATGTCTTCCTTAACTCAAAACTTCTATCTTGCTTACTTTAACACATTTGTCAAACCTGGCAGTAAAACAAAAAGCAGGCTCTAAATTACATGGGCATGATGCTGCCTACCTTTACATTCTACTATGTGTAAACACAATATACCTACTGTGAGACTATGGATAGAATCAGACCAAAATTAACTTGTAAGTTGTACTGTCTCTCCATCAATGCTTTGCGAATTCAGTATTTCCCATTGATGGGTCGGATTAAGTGAGGATCTCTTTATGATTGAACAACAGTGAACGAAAGTCTATAGTAGTAATATGTAAGCACAATAATGTGGTCTTTATAACAGAAATAGTGTAGATATACACAGCAAACCTTCTTGCCACGTCACTTATGAAGGTACCATCATGAAGGAGCTAGACTACCTGTGCAATCTAAATTGGCTGAATTGGCCGCCTCATGCTACCAGAAGTGACAAAGACACTAGCCAAATGTAAAACTAGAGAAGAATCAATCAGAGCAGAGCAAATGTCTTTGGCCACCAATGCAAAACCATTCCCTTTTTGGGGTTGTCTTGCTGTTGCCTCTCCAGTGCACCTCTTGTCATTTTCATTTAGGTAGGTGAAGTTGATTCACAATCGCTTATGCTTCCTAACTAGATAGATTGATATCCCTGAAGCTTAATTGCCCTGGTATTAGTCTGTGATGATTAAGTGTCCCCTTACTTTTTTTGAGCAGTGTAGTACATTTATTCACGATGGTGTGGCACTTTTATTTATTTTATACTAGCTGTGGTACTTGTCAAAGATAGGTAATAGAATTTTTTTTTTAAATTTGCCATCTCTTACCCTACTTTCAGCAACTATCCTCTGTGTGAACGTCTCTTCACCAAAGCTCCTTCTCTCAAGCGCGTTACAATAAAGTCTACTTCTCAGACTCTGTCATTGATTTCAAGACACCTTTTTTGCTTCCTGTCCATTTTTATTCTTTCATCTTTGAAGACGCCTCTCTCAGCATGCCTCATATTTTACTTCTCCTTGTATGTCTCACACTTGCATGTCCTCTTTAGTCGCTTCAACAAAGCCAGACTGACCAATCAGACTGTTCAGAGGGGCTAGACACACAGACCGTAGTGTTTTATTACATAGTAGATTATTTTATTTATTATAGAATTTATATTTTTATATTAGTTTGGGTGTTTCCCCAGAAACCTATATAAACCAGCCGCCACTGTTTTTAAAGTGCATATTTTTAGTTTTATTATGGTAAAGCTTTGTTGATTTGTATAGTATATTTATTAAAGGAATATATGTTTGTGTTACTCAGGGATAACACTGTCATTATGCAACAAGATATGGTCATCACCATTACTGTCCTTATCTTCCTGTGGTTGCTGAGACCTGGCTATTCTCAACATTTAACGGAGGAGCCCTGCTCGGTTCAGATCCTAGTTCCTGGACTTAAAGGTACTGCAATGCAATCTTAGACTAAATTATCTTCATATGGCCTTCATATTATGTACATTCGTTAATATCCCAGCATAACACTAGATGAACATTTCATTGGGGTTCCTGTTTCAAGGAGTGTCACTGCTGTAAGGAATTAAGTAAAAAGTAATTTTGACTGTGTTACAATAACAGAAAAATTGACATTAAAATTAAAAAGAAAATATGAGAGCAGCTCAGTGGTGTAGTGTGTAGTCATTTGACCCCACAGCTCGAGGAATCTTTGCTTGACTCTCAATCTGTGGCTTTTGCATGCTTACCTGACATATACGTATCTTTAGTATGTTTTTTTTTTTTTTTTTTTTTTTTGTTTCAAAAACTGTTAATCTTCCTTTGATCAACAAACCTAAATTGTCCCTTAGTGAATGAGTGTGTGTATGTGTGTGAATGTGAGTAACATTTTCACTTGGCTGGCCTCCCTTCTAGTCAGGGCAGCTACTTTACACCACATGCTGCTGGGGTAACCTCTAATGTGGAAGTATAACATGCATAGACAAGCAGAGAATAAATAACAAGGTTAGGAATAATCCATAACATACTGTAAAGCACATGTCTGGACATTCAGTTCTCTTTCACCATTGTTCATAGGTCTGTCCGACTTATTAAGTTAGGAAAAAGGAACACTCATCTACTGAAACATACAATGACATTTTTAATGAAATGAAAACACAGAAAATAGATGATTGTGCATCAGGGACATGTTCAATAACACTGGACCAATCCAGATTCATCAATAAACTTAAAAGGGTCTGAAAAGATTAAGCTCATAATTGTTATAAAAAATACTATTTTACTAGGGCCGACTTTACCAGTTTGCTACCTGGAGTGGCAAATTCTGGTGGCATGGTGGCATTTTTTAAAAACATTGCAGACCATGACTTACAAACACTCGGACTCAAGATAACAGCTAGGGGGGACCTTCACCCCTGCTATTTGATATAATGCATGAATATATCTGCCAGGGTGACCTCCAGCTCTCATCTCTCTTTGAGGAATATATATATATTGTAGTATGCGGCCAGAGCCCTCGCCTGGCCAGAATGCCTCCACGCTAGGAGGACTGGCGGAGCAAACGTGGCCAGAGCGTTACACCCCCCCCCCCTCCAGGACGCTAGATGGCAATCCCCCTGGGCTGCGCTCTCGCTCCCTTGAACCCTCAGACCACATGTCAGACACCAGGTAAAAGTCCAAAGATGAATATTTATAATAATAATAAAGTGCACAAAGCACCACCACTCCACTATACTCAATAACAATAACCAATAATCAAATAAACAATCCTGCACTCCCAGACACTTAGCCACCCTGCCTCCCAACTCAGCTCATCCATCTGGGATTTCCCAGAGTCCTTTATAGTCCTTGACCCGGAAGTGTTTTTGTCCCTCAGTCCATGTGACTTTCTATCACTTCCTGGTCAGGTAAAACTCCTTTTCTTCATCCCGGAAGCACGTCATTTCTTCTGTCCATGTGACTGGGACGTACTTCCGGGGTGTAGGGAAAATAGTCCCTGGGCCTCCCTGCAGCGACTCCTGGCGACCCCCATGGTATCCAGCAGGGCTGTGCATTAAAAGTCCACTGTCCATAATTCCCTGCTGGCATTCGGGGCATCTCCATGCTGCAAGGAGGGCTCCATCTGCCGGCCTGGGGGTGTTGGCCGGAATGAATGGCCAGCCATATCTCACAATATATATATGTATACTGTATATATATTCATATTTAACCAATCAGGTTTGGAGGGACCATTTACAGCTTCACCTAGGGTAGCTAAAATGCTAGAGCCGACCTGGCTCTTTCCTTGGCATAATTTCAGTTTTCAAAAAGATTAGTGCTACAAATAGAAAGCCACAACTTCTTTTCGGTGGCCAAACAATCATTTTTCTGTTAGAGACCTAACCTGAACAATATATGACATGAATAGAGATCTTCCGACTTGCTGAATCCAATTCAGGGTAGTGACAGACCAGAGCAGGAATGTGACCACAACTGATTGGCGTGCCAATTCATCACATCACCCAGCAATGCATACATTTTGCTGGTTCAGAATCAGTGATCAGCCTAAAGCGCATTATCTTTACCCAGAGGAAAATCCACATAAACATGGTGAAGACATGCAAATTAAGTGAGGGATCTGAACCCAGGATGCAGTTTAGGGCAGTAAGAACTGCACCACTGTGCCATATATGAGTCTTAATAGAATCATTTTGGTTTAATTTTAACCTTAATTTTATCCTGCTTTGTAATGTGATTACAGTGTTGAAGAACAAGTACATTTAAAGTTGTAGCACTCTTATGGTTTAATATGGAATAATCACAACTTCATTTATTTAATTTTTTTTTTGCAGGTGATGCTGGTGAAAAAGGGGAGAAAGGCACACCTGGGAGACCTGGCAGAGCAGGACCTCCTGGTGAAATTGGTAGTGGTTTACATATTTAGCACTACAGTGAACAGCTGGTATCACTTGACGCATCTTGATTTGCTGCAAACAACTGTCTCTATTTTAAACAGCACCTGTTGTGACAAAAGGAGAGATGATTAGAAATAAAAATAATTGGGTGATTTTATTATTAACATGCACTTCAATCATTTGTAGAATTCATTTGAAAATCACCTACATATAGAATACAAAGCCAGCCATGTTATGTGCATTGGGGAGACACCACTGTTGCCATTCCTGCCTGTAAAATATTGTCATGGGTGGATTTGTTGATTGCAGACACCCATGACTGTTACAAAAGGTTCTTGTAAAGAATGTTAGTGTTACTGATACTGAGGTGATACCAAATCGAAACGACTGAGTTAACTTAGTAGTGAACATGTAGAATTATGTACGATTAACTGACCTCTGTACAGCAAGTGCAGCCTACTTGAAATACGGAAAGAGGTGTAACTCGTACAGAGGATGAGAGCGCCTGGAGTGGAAGTGAACATGCAGGATTTGAGGCGTCACCACAGGCACAAAACGTGGCCATTGATGAACAGTCTACTGTTCAAGTTTGTGATTTCCACAAATAACAATATACATATATCATTGAGCAGCTTTCTTTCACCTCATTTTCTTAACCCACATGGAATGGCATAAGTGGCAATTTTCAATGGCTCAGTACACCTGAAAATAATAATAAGTAATTAATACATACAGTAAGCGGCAACAGACAAATAATATAGATACCATCATGAAGGGTCTAGAACATGAAGCACCTGCAATGACACTGGTATCACCAATAAGACTCATCAATGCATGTCACTGTCCTGATGTAGGCCAACTGTTTTTGCTGTTTTTTAACAAGCCTGACTAATTTACAATATTTTTCACAGGGAATATGGGAACAAAGGGGCAGAAAGGTATAATGGGACGCCATGGCAAAATTGGCCCAGTTGGACTGAAAGGTAAGTTGAAGCAATTTTATTTATAGATTGGAAAAATGTGTAGAAATAACAGTACTTCTTTAGGTTCCAGAACTAGTAAATCAGTTTATTACTGTGAAGGGAATGACAGTCTGTCAGGCAATCATGATAAGGGCAATGGAAATTGATAATTATCTGAGTAACACTTTAGTTTAGGTACTGCAAAAATGCATCTATTACTCATTTACTTTTATGTAACAAGACCTTAACATACAGTAGGCTTCTTTTGGTCTTCAAAACACTTGAACTGGCTTAGATGACTCGGGCTCCTGCTAGATGTTATTGACCAAATAGATAGATAGATAGATAGATAGATAGATAGATAGATAGATAGATAGATAGATAGATAGATAGATAGATAGATAGAGAATTGTCTAACCACACACTAGAATGACTAAAAAGGAAGAAAACTAAAAAAGAAAGAAAATTTCTGACTTGGCTTGCGCCCTGCCTGGGGTTTGTTTCCTGCCTTGTGCCCTGTGTTGGCTGGGATTGGCTCCAGCAAACCCCAATGACCCGGTAGTTAGGATATAGCGGGTTGGATAATGGATGGATGGATTGGCTGTCCCCATCACAGTGAGGCAGTATGCTAGCATATTGCTGTTGGTATAAAGGAGCCCCAGTAGCTTTTCTTGACACACTTCTGTTAAATTGTTCATTGGCTGAAAGTATTCAGTGCTAGTGTGTCAGAGAGAGGATGTTTAGCATTGTTCATAATGGCACTCAGTTATGTTTTAATTCATCCCTTTGCTACTACCTCCACGAGCTCCAGAGTGTGTCCCATAATTGAGCTTACCCTTTTAATTTGTTTGTTGATTCGGTGGGTCTCTCCTAATATGACATTACCAGCCCAGTAATTCATAGTGTAAAAAATTGCACTGGCCATCACAGAGTTCTAGAAGATGTGAAGGATGTCAGTTCCCACATTAAAGGGACTCAGTCTCCTGCTCTGCCCTTTCTTATATAGCTCCTCTGAGTTAGCAGACCAGTCCAGCCTGTCATTGATGTGGACCCTCAAGTAGTTGAAGGAGTGGACCACCACTACATCCACTCCTTGAATAGTAACCAGACATAGAGGCTCTTTGATGCAGTGAAAGTCAATAACCAGTTCCGTGGTTTTGCTGATGACAATTCTTTCTGCAGCAAGAAGCAAAGTCCTCCATCTGACTCCCATTCTCTGTTGTAATTTTACATTCAGAGTTGTGTTTGAAAACATAGTATTAAGTCAGTGCCATTCAAGATCTCCATTAAGGGTACATAGTTTCTCCTTTATTGTTCCTGATTTTCAGGGACATGCACAGTTTACAGGATATCCAGTTTGAGAAGTAAAGGATTACAGTTTAACTGTTTGCAGATAATAATGTCCTTTTAGCTTCATCAGAACTGCAATTTACCGTGAACACTGGAACGGTTCAATACTGGGTGTGATGCGGTTAAGAGATGATCATGAGATTGTCCAATGAGCTGGTGCAGTGGCGGTTGTTTTGCAGACATTGTACCAGAGTGTGGTGGTGATGTGGGAATAAAGTTCTGGGACAAAGATTTCAATTTACCACTCAGCCTATATCCTCATTACTATTTTTGTCCATGCTTATGAGTTCTGATTAGTAACTAAAAGAATGAGATCACAGATACAAGGGACAGGATTATGTTTGTCAATACAGTGTTTGTCAATATAGGATAACCTTGAATTAGGACTTGACTGCTGCTTCTCCTGAGTGTCATTTGAATTGTTTGGAGCATTTATTTAGATTGTGTCTTGGACTCCACATTCAGGAGGCGTATCAGACAAAACCCACTGGGAGGACACCAGTGGCAGACCTAGTGTGTGCTTGAAGAATTCTATTTTCAAACCGTACTCATATCACCTGGGTATCCTCCAAGGGGAAGTTGTTGGGGATGGGAAGATGTGGTCAACCTAACTTAGCTTGTTGCTATCTTAACCCTTGTCAGGAAAATAAGAATGAAAATGATGAAGTAATGATGATAGCCAGCTTCTGGTCACTGACAATGCCACACATTAATATTTAGGTCAGGAAAGTCTGATGACAAACAGTGCTATTTAAGTCTCAAAGAAGTGATAGAATTTTTGTATGCTCATGTGGCTTTGAAAGTAGCCCTTCATTAAAGAATTGTCAAAATGTATTTTTAATTATTTTCATTAGGTGAGAAGGGGGATCAAGGTGACCCAGGACCTCGAGGACCTGATGGCGAGCCAGGTACTTAATCAAAAAATATTTCATTTAAATGATTTGGTGGTAAATATTCATTTCACCATTGTTAGCCAGGGTGGCATGGTGGCTCAGTGGTAGTGTTGTTGTTGTAAGGAGACCAGGATTCACAATCCGGGTCTTTCCTGTATGTACTTTTCATGTTCTCCTCATGTCTGCTTGGGTTTCCTCTGTGTGCTCTGGTTTCTTCTCACAGTCCAAACACATGCAGGCTAAGTAAACTGGTGACACTAAACTAGCCCTGGTGTGGCTGTATGTGTTTGCCCTGTGATGGACTGGCTTCCTGTCCAGGGTTTGCCTTGTGCCGCATGCTAGCTGGGATAGGCTTTGGCACCCCCTGTGACCCTGGTCTGGGTTAAGTGGGTTAGTAAATGACATGACATGATATTTTTAACTGTAAACCACACTGCAGTTACTGTACACTTGCATTTCTGTAAACCTGTTTAGGGATTATTATCTATATTTCTGGCCATTCTGTGCCTTATTGTTGTGATACGGTGATGTCACTTCATAAGGTGTCATTTTCCTTGCCGACATTGTCAAGGTTTTTAAGACTTTTCAAAATAATCAGTTAGAATTGAAATAATTTATACTTTATCAGGTGTATTAATTCAGTTCTTGTTTTCTCTAATATATGAAGGTGTACCATGTGAATGTGGTTCTCTGAGGGAGATGATTGGAGAAATGGACATCCTGGTTTCACATTTAACAAGTGAATTAAAATTCATAAAAAATGGTAAGTTTTTATGTGTTAACATCAGTACATTTTTTAACAAAATTAGAGAGTCATAGTTTTTTGTTAATCTTCTTCTTCTTTCGGCTGCTTCCGTTAGGATTTGCCACAGCGGATCATTTTGTTCCTTATCTTCCTGTATTTTACATTTTGCTCTGTCACACCCATCACCTGCATGTCTTTTCTCACCACATCCATAAACCTTCTCTTGGGCCTATGTCTTTTCCTCTTACCTGGCAGCTCTATCTTTAACATCCTTTTCCCAATATGCCCAGCATCTCTCCTCTGCACATGTCCAAACCAAAGCAATCTCATCTCTCTGACTTTGTCTCCCAACCATCCAACCTGAGTTGACTCTCTAATGTACTCATTCCTAATTCTATCCATCCTCGTCACACCCAATGCAAATCTTAACATCTTTAACTCTGCCACCTCCAGCTCTGTCTCCTGTTTTTTGGTGACTACCGTCCTGTAGACCTTCCCTTTCACTCTTGCTGATATCCTTCTGTCACAAATTACTCCTGACACTCTTCCCCACCCATTCCACCCTGACTGCACTCTCTTTTTCACCTCTCTTCCACAATCCCTGTTACTCTGTACTGTTGATCCCAAGTATTTAAACTCATCCACCTTCACCAACTCTACTCCTTGCATCCTCACCATTCCACTAACCTCCCTCTCATTTACACACATGTATTCTGTCTTGTTCCTACTGGCCTTCATTCCTCTCCTCTCTAGAGCATATCTCCACCTCTCCAGGGTCTCCTCAACCTGCTCCCTACTATCGCTACAGATCACAATGTCATCAGCAAACATCATAGTCCACGAGGTCTCCTGTCTAATCTCGTCTGTCAACCTGTCTATCAACATTGCAAATAAGAAAGGGCTCAGAGCCGATCCCTGATGTAATCCCACCTCCACCTTGAATGCATCCGTCACTCCTACCGCAGACCTCACCACGGTCACACTTCCCTCGTACATATCCTGTACAACTCTTATGTACTTCTCTGTCACTCCTGACTTCCTCATACAATACCACAACTCCTCTCGAGGCACCCTGTCATGTACTTTCTCCAGGTCCACAAAGACGCAATGCAACTCCATTTTTGGCCTTCTCTAAACTTCACCATCAAAACCCTCAGAGCAAACATCGCATCTGTGGTGCTCTTTTCTGGCATGAAACCATACTGCTGCTCACTAATCAACACTTCCCTTCTCAACCTAGTTTACGCTACTCTTTCCCATAACTCATCAATTTTATCCCCCTGTAGTTACTACAGTCCTACATATCCCCCTTATTCTTACATATCGGTACCAGTACACTTCTTCTCCACTCCTCAGGCATCCTCTCACTTTCCAAGATTCCATTAAAGAATCTGGTTAAAAACTCCACTGCCATCTCTCCTAAACACCTTCATGCTTCCACAGGTATGTCATCTGGACCAACGGCCTTCTCATTCGTCATCCTCTTCATAGCTGTCACTTACTTCCTCCTTGCTAATCGCTAATAGTTTTTGTTAAAAACTCTAATATTTGACCATCTGTAAGTAACCTAACTACAAAATGTGTTCAAAGGAAAAAAAACAAAAGAAATTTACAAATACAGTTTTAGATAGAATAGCAGGTTAGTGATAAAGTTAGGTAATAGTAATACTTGTTTAAAGACAACCATTAAATACATTGGCAGTGGTTTTAGATTCATTTTTAGCAGTATACAAACTCAAAATGAATTCTGTATGCTGAAATCAGGCAAGGATGACAGAACACAGAGGGGTAAAGGGTGCAACGGGAATCCACAAAAAATTGGCTGTTAATAGTCCTGAAATGCTGTTCTTCATACACACACACACACACACCCACCCACACCTACACACAGAAATACACACACACACACAACATATGCTTACTTAAAACTAGCAACATCAACTATACAAACCCATGTGTATCCTTTATTTCTTTTAAAGTGTATTGTAGCAGCTTTGCTTTGTATAAATTCAGATACCAGCAAAGGTATAGACAAATATTTTTGGCCAGAGATTACTCTCTATTTATGAGGATGGGACCCCAGAATTTGCATAGCACTCGCACTGCACCCTGTTGCTTGCTTGACAAGTGGTAATATGGCCGTGCTGCACTGCCTCTCTCAAAGCCCAGGTCTCTTAGGAATCTTGAATTACAAGCCAGTGCTTATCAAGACGTAGTTCGTGTCTATGACACTTTGCTTTGGTTTGTTTTGGTCGATGACTGTTTGACGTACGAAATTGGGGGTGTCAGGAAATAGATTTCATGATAGAAAAGTTCTAAAAGTTCATGTAAGATATGTTACAGTAATATTGATAGAAATATAAAATGCAAACTTGGAATTACTAGCTAGCAAGAAAAAAAGCAAAAATAAAATCATTAGCAGGCTAAATATTGCCTGTCTTAAAAATAAATAAATCTATTAAAGTTTATACATACACAGTAGCAAAATACAAATAATTAAAAATCATTGTTTAAAATAAAAAAGTAAAAAAAGAAAATAGCAAAAACCAGCCATACAAGATTAAATTAACAGTGCAAATCAAGAGCATAAATTTATCAAAAATGAATGTGTGAAATAAAATAATAAAGTCTGCCAAAATAACAAAAAAGTCAGTGCATAAAAATGTAAACTATTTGTTTTTCTCAGTTTCTGTAAGAATAGCTAAAGCTCTTTCAATACTTTAACAGTCACATCCAAACTTGCTTTCTTGACATTTTTGTAAAGTTGGATATTGACATTATTATTATTATTATTATTATTATTATTATTATTATTATTATTATTATTATTATTATTATTATTATTATTATTATTATCTACAGTACACAGAGCATATAAAAAGTTATCAAACCATTGGAAGTTTTCTTATTTTATTGTTATACAACATTGTATCACAGTGGATGACATGACACACCTAAATGCTTATTGGTCCAGTCAGCTGCTTTTACAAGTCCCATAATTTGTTCAGTGGAGATCAAGTGTTGGTGCTCAGGGGGCTTCAACTGATTTCATTATAAATGCACCTTATCTGGAAAGTCCAGCTGGTGATGATTGACTATGGTGGCCTTACATAAACAATGAAATCAAAAAGAAATTTCATGCAATTCAGTGATAAGGTGATTGAAAAGCACAAGTCAGGAAATGGAGACAGAAAATATCAAAGTCACTGAATATCCCTTGGAGTTCATTTAAATCAATCATTAAGAAGTGGAAAGAGCACAGCACAGCCGTAAAGCAGGCTGTTCTCAAAAACTGAGTGTCAAGAAGAAGAGTAGTGAGGGAGGCCAGCAAGAGACCTGTGATTGCTCTGTAGGAGTTACATGCTACAGTAACTGAGATTAGAGAGACTGTTCAGACAGCAACTGTTGTCCAGGTGCTTCACCAGTTGCTGATTTATGGGAAAGTGGCAAAAAAGAATAAAAATGCACATGACATCTCAGCTACTCTGAAGTCAACTAGAGGAAGGTGAATGGTCTGATGAGACCAACATTGAGGTTTTTGTCCATCAGACTAAATGCTATGTTTGGCATAAACATGGCATATTATCAAAAAGACACCATCCACAGTGTGAGGCATTGTGTTAGCAGCATCAAGCTGTGGAGATGCTTCTCTGCAGCAGGCCCCGGAAGGCTTGTAAGGATAGAGGGTAAAATGAATGTAGGAAAACATATACACAAATAATGGAGGGAAACCTAATACAGTCTACAAGAAACCTGCACCTTGGGAGAAGATTTGTTTTCCAGAAAGACAACAACCCCAAGCATAAAAACAAAACCTACACAGAAATGGCTTAATGACAACACTGATAACACCCTGGAATGACCAAGTCATCCAGATCTCATTCCAATTGAGAATTTTTGGCTGGACTTGAAAAAGGCCGTTTACTTGCAATCTCCATGTAAGCTGACAGAGCTTGAGCAGTTTCAAAGAGAGAAATGGGGAAAAATGGCAATGTCCAGATATGCAAAGCTGAAAGAGACCTGTGCACACTGACTCAAGGATGCCATGGCTGCTAAAAGTGCATCTGCTAAATACTGACTTGAAGGAGTGGATACTTACACAATCAATTATTTTGTGTTTTATATTTGTAATAAATTTAGACCACTCTGCAGAGACCTGTTTTCACTTGGATATTACATACAATTTTTAAATCTACAGTGAGTCAATGTTGAACAATAATAAAATGTGATCACTTCCAATGGGGTGAATGCTTTTTATAGGAGATGAAGATCACTATCCAAGGGGGTTTTAATTATTTTGGCAGCAAGAAAACAGGAAATGAATCACATTGAGAACGGTAAGGGAGAAGCACATTTTACAGAAAAGAAATAGTATAGTAAATGCTCTCAAAATTAATGTCTTTCTGAAGCTGTGAACAAGATGAAACCATCCCAATATCTACAACAGTACTACTACAGTTAAAAAGGCTGAATTCAAATAAGTAACTGGGACCAAATAACAATTTGATTTGAGCATTCAAAGACGGCAGCAATTATATATATATATATATATATAAGCATTTCATCAAATGGACTCATACACTATTATTTATCTTAATTTTGACTAAGCTGGAGATCACAGGTAACACATTGAGACACTCCAGTTACTGACAGAAAATTCTTCCCTTTAGCATCCTGGAGCAGCAGTCAGACAGATGGTTTGTGAAGCTTTTAGTAAATCAGACAATGTGTTTTGGCTGCAATGAAAAATGCAGATCCATTTAATTTTGGTTTTGCCAATCTAAAGGATTAGCTATATCTTTCCACATTTCTTATTAAACTTTATCAGTCCTAGAATGAATCAGGAGGAGCAAAATGCACACATTAAATCTTTGAATATGGAAATAATTCTGTTTAAACGTGGTGGCATTTTAATTATTTTATGCCATCCATCCATCATCCAACCTGCTATATCCTAACTACAGGGTCACGGGGGTCTGCTGGAGCCAATCCCAGCCAACACAAGGCGCAAGGCAGGAAACAAACCCTGGGCAGGGCGCCAGCCCACCTCAGGACACACACACACACCAAGTACACACTAGGGACAATTTAGAATTGGCAATGCACCTAACCTGCATGTCTTTGGACTGTGGGAGGAAACCGGAGTACCCGGAGGAAACCCACGCAGACACGGGGAGAACATGCAAACTCGACGCAGGAAGGACCCGGGAAGCGAACCCAGGTTTCCTTACTGTGAGGCAGCAGCTCTGCCACTGCGCCACCGTGCTGCCCCATTATTTTTAATTTGTTTAATTTTGAATATGTATGTAGAGGTGGAGTGCATAATGTACATGAAAATAGTTTCAGTGATAACCCCTCCTTCTTCTTTTTTAAACACTGTATTGAAATACTCCATTTTGCATGGCATCACACTTTCATAGGCATATAAGGAATGTAGCTCTTGTGTACTTTAGAAATAGATGAAAATAGATGAAAACAATGCATGCTGCATAATAAACGTTTTAAATTTATTGAGTGGCCTAAGTAAGAAAGATGGACCCAATTAGTGTCCTGCGCCTTTTCGTAAATCATTATGAGTCTGTCTCCCCTGTAAATCTGATACTTCATCATCCTATGAGTAGCCAGTAATCCTATATCACCTAAAGGTAACTCCAAAAAGAGGGCAGAGAGCACAGCTTGACACGTAGATTACTCTTACTGGTAAAAGAAAATGCACATTTTGGGTGTATGGATGAGCTGCTCACGCTACAGCGTCAAGAGGCCAGAAGAAGTAAAGAAAGGGAAGGGAAATCAAACTTTTAGAATGGATTTGAAAGGTAACCAGCAAAGAAGAGTATTTAGTGTCTGTTTGTCTTTTGATTATTATTAACTAGGCTGGGAGTCAATTAAAAAATGCAATTGATTAATCACATAATTTTATGGAATTAATCACGATTAATCTAATATTAAAACATGTAGTCACAAGGTAAATACATAAATCATAAAGTATGCACACTGAATCACAAAATTAATCTAGAATCCACGCAAAGGAGTTTTTAAAATTTAAAGGCATAGTTTAAACTTCAACAGTGGCCTGAACCCTGACCTTTTAACAAAATACTACTTGAGTACAACCTGAATTTGAATTAAAAGTTAATAAGAAGACAATATATTTGTTCTGAAATTGGTATGGAATATGAGATGGAATATGAGACTCAGACGTGTCAAAGTAAAATGAATCGATTGAAACAACTGTAGCCTTTGAATGCACTGCTAAAGGCTGCCTTAATTGAAATAAGCTTCTCTTAAATGAGCAAACATTAAAACTTGTGTTAAAACTCCACACATGTTCATCACCTTCAAAGACTTGATAATTATACTCTACACAAGTGTTTTTCAACTGGTGCGCAATGAGAGCTACCCAGGTGTGTTGTATGCAGGCAAAGGGACGATGCGGCTTGGGAAATGCGTCCAAAGCTCAATAAGTACCGTGTCTGTGAACGGCAACCTCCAAGCTGCTGTTTTTTTGCTGGCGTCTCTGATAGTCCTGTCCCTTCAGTCAGTTTAGCAAGTGCTTAGATTTAATAATTTTGTGGTTGGCAGAATAGTGGTGCACCTTGGATATTTTGGGTGACAAAAACTTTGCCACCACAGTATAATGGTTGGAAAAACTGCTCTACCTAAACCTTTGCTCCTGGGATGCTAAAAAACTTCTCTGTAGTAGCCATCTCACTTAAAAACTGACACCGTTCGTTACTTGGGTGGTTATGTTGTGTTCTTTGCATAAATTAGCAAAGATACTGCAGACTGGAATGATGGGTAGGGATAATCATTATGCTTCTGTTTCATAAAATTTTTTAATTATAGTAGTACAGTAAGCACTGTCTGCGGTGGGCTGGCGCCCTGCCCAGGGTTTGTTTCCTGCCTTGTGCCCTGTGTTGGCTGGGATTGGCTCCAGCAGACCCCCTTGACCCTGTAGTTAGATAATAGCGGGTTGGATGATGGATGGATGGATGGGTAAGCACTGTAAGTTACCTGGCAGACCAACAAGTTGAATACACAGGTACTAGAGAGTCATTTTGGTTTTAGTACCACCCAAAGATAACGCATTTCGCACATACGTGATATGACATTAATGTGATCTTCTCACAGAAACATGACGTGAAAAAACAAGAGAGAGTGTAATTTTTACCTTTGCAACTTTTCTTTAGTATTGCGTCAGGACGACCATAAACCCCCCCTCCTTCCCACTCCCCAGCAACTATGTCGGCATGTATAAATCAAGGAATTGAATACCAGTACCACACACTGACATGTGGCAAAGCATTGTGAAACATGTAATTTGTAAATTTTAATTCTCAAAATTTTAAAGGTAGCATAAATTCATTGCATTTATATTGCGCTTTTCTCACTACTCAAAGCGCTAAGCAATTGCAGGTTAAAAGCCTTGCTCAAGGGCCCAACAGAGCAGAGTCCCTATTGGCATTTATGGGATTCGAACCGGCAACCTTCCGATTTCCAGTGCAGATCCCTAGTAAGTATGGTACTGGAAGTGTATGTAATTCTTTAGGTTCACACTGAACTTTTTTGCATTATGTTTTCCTAATGTAAAAAAAAAAATTTACATGACAATACCTTCAGGACCAAAACAGTGCCTAACACGATCACCTCGTTGCCGGCCCCGGATGCGACAGTATTTTTTCACTCGTTAAACAGGCCACAGTAATCACAAAAACTAACTTTCCCAGGCCAGCTATTAACGTTTTAGGTTGGCTACCCTGTAGAGAAATGGTTTGTGAAAAATTAAACCACTGGACATGCACAAGGAGCAACGAAAAATTTGGACTGTTGTTGCCATCTTTGCGCAGACTAACCTGAACTGCAGATGAATACGTTTTGCATGCTTTGTGGTTGGTTTATTCAGATTGCTTTTTTTATCATTTCATCTGACCAAAGACACTATTACTTTACATTTAATTATTCCATGAGTCAGCCTATACCTGTTTAAAAATAATGATTTACTTAGCTGTTCTGCACATGCATTAAGTTTCATTATAGAAATATAAGTGCTCACTTTCCAGCACTACCCTCCCCCGCAGTTGTCGCTGGTGTGAGAGAAACGGACAGTAAAATCTACATGCTGGTCAAAGAAGAGAAACGTTACATTGAGGCTGAGGCCTACTGTCAAGGGAGAGGAGGACACCTGTCCATGCCCAAGGATGAAGCTGCCAACGGGATTATTGCATCTTACATCAGCCAAGCAGGTCTCACCAGAGTGTTCATTGGCATCAATGATATGGACAGAGAGGGCCAATTTGCTTATGTGGATAAATCGCACATGACGACCTTCAACAAATGGCGTAGCAGTGAGCCTAACAATTCCTACGATGAAGAGGATTGTGCTGAAATGGTAGATTCCGGTGGCTGGAATGATGTATCTTGTGATATTACAATGTATTTTGTGTGTGAGTTTGACAAAGACACAGTGTAACTGGTGATGTATAGTCAGTCTTTCTGGTGGTTAGTGCATATCCCAGTTTGTAATATGGGACACAGTATAAAAGGTTGCAGGATTACCATGTGGTGATTTTACAAATAAAAATTGTAAAACTTTCCTATGTAACCCTTTATATTGTGTTAGTACTGCAAAAACTCAACTTGGGACAACCTACCACCATAGCAATGTATAAAATGTGTTTCATTTGTAGATTCACTTAAATTTATGTACATATACATATTTTAATATCAAGGTGTTACTACAGTTTAAACTAAAAGTCAGCACTTAAGGGATTATAAATGCTGTGATTATGTTGTAACATTTTATATATTGGTTGTAATATACTTTAGCAAAGGTGACTGGTTGATGCATTGCAGTTATTCAAGTATACATTAGCTGCATAGATTGTGAGCTCTAAACTTGCAGATGCAATGAACCAACCCCTCGGGATCATTTTGAAATTTGGCTCCTACAGAAAACATTTCTTGTCTTCATCTAAAACAATCTTAACTGGTTAGGAAAGCAAAATTACTGGTCTGTGTTTTTTATTTTATTTTTTGTCCTTTTGTGTCTCACCTTACTCAAGACAAGAATTGCAACAATAGCAGGATCCACCGCAAAGAAGATGGCTAACTTCTTAGTGGGTGTTCATGTGCCATTTTATATATGGGTGGTGCGAGGTCAGGGTAACATCATAAGTCTATCAAATCAGCTCAGAATTCTCCTTCTTGTTTATACCACTTGGAAGGGCATCTATGTGAAATTTTCCAAAAAGTAGCTCATATCTCCAACAGAATATGAAAGCATCATAAACTGCCTGTACAAAACATTTCCTCCATGTCTCTGATATATTGTGAAAGCAGCAAATTTGCTTTTATTTCCTTACAACTTGTTTAAAATTATATTTTCTGATATTTCTACATGTAAAATGCAAATTTGTCATATTTACTTTTCATAATAACTTTATCAATTGAACTGTGATGGAAGACAAATGAAGTTTTATTTGTGATTTTAAACCATTTTTTATTTTGAACACTTGAAGATTTTGACAGAGTTTAGTGACCAAGTTTTTCAAAACACGACCCATTATGCATTAAATTACTCAAATATATTTTAATATCAAACAAACAACATACTAGTTATCATTGGAAAGCCCAGTTTTTTAGAGATTTCAGAGACCGGTAATGGAACCCAAGATTCCTTTACGTTGTAAATAGACACTGCACATATACATACAATATCCAATATGGAAGCACAGGCATTTTTTTCAAAAAGTATTGAACCTAAGCCCAGATGTATAAAGGTTGTATCATGTTGAAATTTCAAAGAAGTGTCAGACAATATTGAAATGTGCAGTATTATAATTAGATGCTACATCTAACTTCAACAATTCATGGTGACCAAATTTCTTGTGATGACAACATAACTCTGATCATCACAAGTCGATTCTCTGATGTGTTGTTCATTTTTGTTTGTTTGCTCTTGTTAGCACAGTTTACAGGCAGCCACTATGGGATGGTTGGCAGTGTCTGTGTTCTTTTCTTTAAAGTTATTTACCCATCATTCTACCTTGCTAGAACCCATGCAGAAGTCTCAATATGTTCATGTAAGTCATAAGCAAATGTCAGCTGTGGGGATTTCCTCCTTGTTGAAACAACATGTCCTTAACTATGAAGGTGACATCATACAGGTGTGAGATATTTGAAACTAATTCTTATGATATTGAGTATTTTAAATGGATCAGACTTAAATGCTCATTACTTCTAAATACATTTTACTAAAAAAAATCTACAATATTTGTGTGTCTATGATGGAAGCAAAATGTAATGTTCTGGTAGTAGTGCGACATCATCATTACAAAGGGTATTCTGTTCTTTCTGCGTGTATCTGTACTGCTGTGGACAGCACCCCACACTGACGTACCACACTATGTAATTGAAATGATTCATTTTTTTAATGTAGAATAAAGATACATATTTTAGAAATGTTTACTATGTGATGTGCACAGATTTTACTGGAAATTATGCCATGTCTGTTATGTCAACAATAATATCCATGTCAGTCCTTCCATTTATATCTTGAACCCACTTATAGAGGGTGAGCCAAAATGAAGTACCACATTTGTCAAGGTCATTGTGTGAGGTAGAGGCAGCCAAATGAGTTGGGGCCCCCACCTCATCCTTTGATAGACGATCCCTTGTAGTTTTCAGTTGGCAACATGCCTTGGTCCGGTGTGCAGCATGCTTTTGCTGTTGAAGCGTTCTTCAAAAACAACAAATCCATCATCACTACACAACGCACCTTCCGAACGCACTTCAGCATTTCTCCTAATGGTGATGTCCCAAATTGGAAAACAATTCTTCAGTGGGTGGTGTGGCCCACCAGGCTGGTACCGGCAGCCAAACCCAACCCAGACAAGCGTGGGACACAAGTTCAAGGCACGCACGGTTAATTTTTTCCTCGTGGGAAACGAGGAACACGTTTCCCAGAGGCATAACACAGTCTTAGCACAATACAAGACAATACAAAAACTCTTCCTATACTCTTTTCCTTCTTTCTCCTCCACTCCTCCGGTCAAGCTTTGTCACTCCTGCTCCTGACTCTGGCTCCCCAAGTAGTGGCAGCTGGCTCCTTTTATAAGGCACCCGGAAGTGCTCTAGCTGCTTGATTACTCAATTCCAGCAGCACCTCCAGATGTGGCAGAAGAACTGCCCATAAGGGATCAGCAGCTCCTGCTGTACCACCCCCTGGCGGTGCCCGTGGATCCCAACAGAGCTGTACCAAACTCCAACTCCCATGAAGCCCTGCGGGAGTCCGAGGCACCACTGCAACCCAGGGGGGTTGCCATCTAGTATCTAGTTACCTCCCCCGGTCCTCGTCCCGGCCAGGCAAGAGCCCCAGCTGCATGCTACAGTGGTTAAATTTAGACAGAAAATCTCCAGGCATGCCTGAAAACATCAATTTTGTAGTCATCTAGATGTTCAGTGCACAAACATGATTCTACCTTAGGCATTTCCAGCACATCTTTCAGGAGGATTTTGCATAAGGACCATACTTCCCATCCATACAAAATGAGGGTAGTGCAGGAACTCACTGAGAGAGCTGTAGAGAGTTCTGCGTGAACATTCTGCAAACCCGCAGTGGTAGTGCTGCTGCTTTGCAGTAAGGAGACTGTGGAAGATTGTGGGTTCACTTCCCGGTTCCTCCCTGTGTGGATAGCGCTTTGAGTACTGAGAAAAGCGCTTTATAAATGTAATGAATTATTATTATTATTTTTATTAAACCATTCATCGAGATGTCATCGTCATGTGCAGCGACGAGGCACATTTCCATTTGAATGGTTGTGTAAATAAGCAAAATTTTTGCTATTGGGCTGAAACCAACTCTCGTGAACTTCACCAGAGATTCCTGCACAGTGAGCATGTTAGTTTGGTAAGCCGTTGCAGAATTTGGCATTGTAGGCCCCTACTTTTTTGAGGAGGGGGGAGCAATGGTCTCCGTCACTTCAGAATGTTACATTGAAATGCTAGAGAACTTTGTGTGACCCCAACTGGAAGAAATGGATGTGGTGGATGCCTGGTTTCAACAAAATGGAGCAACAGCTCATATAGCACGGAGATCCATGCAAGTTTTGTTTCCAGGGAAGCTGATCTTCCTGTGTGGCAATGTCGGGAGGCCTTCACATTCGCCTATCTCAAGTCGAAGATATACACATACTGACCTCAAAACTTTGAAGCCCTCAAAGACGCTATTCACCACAAAATGGACGAAGAGTGTATCACTAATGATGGCCACCACCTTGAATACATCATTTTTAAAACATAATGAAAAAAATCTATTTTGTATACCCTTTCTTGTGTTGTAATGAAATTTTTTTATTTTGTAGCAAGTTTGTAGAATAAACATTTGAAATGTGGTACTTCTTTTTGGCTCATGTAAGAGTTGAATTTGAATCCTGGTGCAATGTACACCTAGCATGTGTCTGAGTCTCATATCCTTCTAAGCTTATGCTTAAAAGCTGATGCTGTTATTTTATTATTCACTATGATAAATGTATTTCTTGTTATCTACTCTCTCTCTCTATATATATATATATATAAAATCCTAAGCCTAAAAGTGCAACGATTTTTATGCAACAATTTTATGAGACTTTTTATGTCACTTTTTTATCACACTTTAAATCGGGCTTATTTTAAAACCTACATGTATATGTTTGGTATCATTCTTTTCAGAATTTATCAAACTCTAATGTGATGTTGTTAGATTTTCAAATCCTTATTCCGTTTTTAATTTATAAACTAAAAAATATCAAGAACTCACATCCTGTGAGACGAGACTTTGTGCCAAGAGATTTAACCACGCCCGGGCCGGAAATAAAAGACAAAGAGTAGGAGAGCTGCTGTTCAGGCTTTTAAATGTTCGAAGTGCCGTGTGAGATGAAGATCTCTCGGCACTGCAGCAGCAAACCAGCAGCTGATCGAGCAAAGAGGAGGTGTATTTGTTTCCCATTGTATCACCGTATAAGAGGGGGTTTTGGAGAAGCGACTGTGTCTCCTTGGGGCATGTTCAGCAATGCGAGCAGCAGAGACACAAAGTGGCTGGCACATAGTGCAGGCTGTTGGTGAGTGAAGCGAGCAGGGGGTGAACCCCCTAGTTTTATATAACCCCTTAAGAGAAAATGTTATATTAATAGCATAACCATTATTCTATTGTACTATTTCCTGTTTTGAACCCAGCTGAATCATAAAAAAATTTGATCTGCTTCCTTTTTCTTTTAAAAAAAACACGATACATCTGGAAGGAACTCACACGTCTCCTAAAATAAGAATAAAAGTGATACATTTAAAATGTCACATACATCCTATGCTAACAGGACTAGCAATCAAATTGTGGTCATTTAAGGTATCAACTTTGTCATGTCCCGTTAGCAACTAGGTATAACCAATCATGTTAAAAGTTTTCTGATTATGTAATGAATTCCTTTTTTGAGTAGTGACCTAATCAATGGATTGTATAAATATAGCGTAGAGGATGCTTTTTTCTTTGCAAAAACACTAACATGAAAAGTTTTTGCCTCTTGCAAGACTTAGATAAAGAATAATGATTGATGCTTTCTCCTGCCTGTGTTTTGTTGCTTAAATCGGTGCTTTCCAGTGGGGGGTGTCTGTTTCAAATTTTTTTCTTCTACACTCACCCTGTATAATTCATTGTTATGCGGAGGCAAAGCCTATTTAGTAACTTTAGGTTTAACACAAAACCACATGCAAGCAGGGCATGCTGATAAACATGCTCACACTAGGCCAGTTTACATTCACTATCCAATTAAACTCACACATCTTTGGGATACTGCAAAGAGAAATTTAGTACTCAATAAGTTAGCCACATCCAGACCCAGTCACACAAGTTACTTTTGTCTAATATGCTGTATTGTCGTTACTTTTAACAACATGGCATACTGACAGCTTACATCATCTATGAGTGTCCTCAAGACATCGAATGGTTTGACTGCTAAAAGGTAATCTTTTAAAAAGGTAACTTTGGAGATCTTGGTAATTCATGTGAACATGAATAAGAGGGATTTGATGTTTGCTTCTTTCAGAATATAGTATTACCTGGAAAGGCAACAACATTAAGTGGATCTCCTTAATAAAGGTAAAAACAATGTGTGTACTACCTTAAAGATGATGAACTTAGAAAAGGAATTGACACAAAAGCCTTCAAGGTGCCAAGTGTGTATTTGAATGTTTTATTCCTAATGTAAATTGCAGCAATTAAAGTAAATTAAGCCTTGCAAGTTGAAGCAAACAATTTGCACAGGTGGCCCAACTTCTGTTGATTACTTAAAAACCCTCTATCTGTCTTAAAGCAGAGTTGGAACAGACTGTGTTACTATACCCTCTGAAGCACTACTTGGGCAATATTATACTGGCAGGGCTGTAGAGGGCTATTATACTAGAGGGCTCTTGCTGTTTGCTTCTTTCAGAATATAGTATTACCTGCAAATGCAACAACATTAAGATCTAATTTGTCTCTTTCATTAAATTTGTGTTGTATGATAAGAATATTCCTTTCCAAGTAAAAAATATTCTGAAGCACAACATACATCAGTAGCAACTCCACTTTGGGTCAGTTCTTGCCTTGCCTCCAATGATGCCGAGATAATCTAAAGGTTCAATGACCCTGAATTGGATTAAGTGGGCTTGAGTGCTTCATGTCATGTTATGTTAAGTAATATACTTATATACTTTAGAACTTCACACTAATTCTCTAGCTCTAGTTTCAGTGTCTGATGAAACAGATAATCATGATAAGTGCCAAATACTTCATCTTTTTATGACATGCAATCACCCTGCAGTGCTGTATGATACATTAATTTTCTTGTTCATCATTTAATTTGTAAATAAGGTTGAGGAGAAAATTTAATTATATTTAGATCACAGGCAATTCAGGAATGATTGCAGTAGCTGGAAGTAATGTAATTTAATTTCCTTGTCTGCCACATTGTTACTTTAATGGTTTAAGTTTTGTAGCCTGTGAAGCAATCTTGTGAAACTACTAAACTGATCATCACTGACTCCTCTGTTTAAAAAAAACACATTTTTCCACTAGTTTAGTCACTTCTTATACTGTATGTTGTGTACCGGCGTTCCACTAACAACCTAATAGTAAGGTCAGCAATAAGTAATACATTTAAGAAAATGAGACGTATGGCTAGGGCTGTTGCGCAGCTGGGATGCCTCCACACTGGAAAAACTGGGGGAGGGAGCGCATCCAAAGCATTACCTCCCCCGGATCACTAGGTGGCAGCCCCCCTGCGTTGCAGTGGTGACTCGGACTCCTGCAGGGCTCCATGGGAGTTGGAGTTGGATACAGCCCTATTGGGATCCATGGGCACCAACATGGGGTGTTGCAGCTGCTGCTGGGCCCTCATTTGCAACTCTTCTCCCACAATCAAAAGTGCTGCTGAAAGTGGGTCAATGAGCACCTGGAGCCCTTCCGGGTGCCATATAAGAGGAGCCAGCATCCACTACTTCGTGAGTCAGAGTCGGGTGGAAGTGAACAAAGCTTGCCAGGAGGAGTGGAGGCAGACAGAGAAGAGGAGTGTGTTTTGTGCTGTACTTGTGAATGTGTTGTTCACGTGGCAAACAGGGTTAGGCATTTCCCACAGGGAGAAGAAGAAAAAAATAAAAACGTGTGCCCTGAACTTGTGTCCCATGTCTGTCTGTGTTGGGCTTGGGTGGTGGTGTGCCACCTTTTGGTCCACAAAAGTACCATATATACTCAAGTAAAAGTTATGTCTTGAAACCCGAAAAATCAATCATAAAACCAGACCCCAATTTATAAGTCCGTTCAGAAATGCAGCACTTACATTTTTTTTTTTTTACATCTTCTTGCCTCCTCCAATCTCGCACCAGTTTCTCAGACAGTAAATTTTGTTCCAGCAGTGCAGTTACCAATTTCTTTCGCTACTTCAACGACTTTTAATTTAAAACCAGCTTCATATTTTCTTCTGATTGAATGCTCCATCGTAGATAAGGGATGCTCTTTTGATAAAGGTATATGAGGGTGTGAGATACAAAAAACACAAATCAGTGCAAACGTTGCTTCGGAATAGTTAGGGTATTACCGTGTGGTCTCGTGGGCACAATACATAGAAAAAAAAGGCAGTGTGCTCTTACTCTCTCAGGTGGGCTTTAGCATATCATAATCTCTTGGACCAATAGTGTGAGTTTTGAGTAATCGACTTATATAACCAACATTATAAAATACCAGAAAATATACGGTAAAATCAAGTCCAGACTTATCTGCTGGAGAACTTATCTGCGAGTATATACGGTTAAGTGCCAAATGGACTCTGTGATGCACTGGCACAACATCCATTGTTGGTCCCTGCTTTGAACTCAGTGCTACCAGGATGAGTTTCAGCCCTGCACCCCGAAATGTAATTAAGCAGGTTAGTTTGTTTTACTAAATATACTCAGTGGATATCTCATAGGAGACCCTTTTGACTCCAAACCAACCTGAATTCTTCATGACAGAGATTCAACAGAGTTAATGAAAAAATTTCTAATGGATTTTCGATACATTCAGACTCAAAAGCATCATGTCATTCTAGAAGATTTTTCAGCCTTAAATTTTTGCTGTAAACCTACCATTCCACCTCATCCCAAAGATGTTCTGATTCAACAAGATCTTTGGACTTTGTGGGCCATCACAGTAAACTTTTATGCATGTGGAACAAGCTTGAGGTTGATCCTTTTGGAAATATTGGTTTGAAAAGAGATGCACTTGGTCAGCAACATTTCATTGGTATTCTCTAGCATTCAAATAATGCTCAGCTGGTATTAAAAGACTTAATGTGTGCCAGGAAGACATTTCCCACACAATAACTCTACCACCACCAGCCTCTACCGTACACACAAGGCTGGATGAATCCATGATTTCATATTGTTTACTCTTAATCTTAAATACCATCTGTATTTCACACCAGAAATCGAGATTCATCAGACCAGATTTTTCAAATATTCAGTTGCCCAATGCAGTCTCATCTTCTGGTTCTTAGCTGGTAGGACTGGAACTGAGTGTGGACTCCTGCTGTTGTCATTATCCTGGTTCAAGGTAAGAGACAATATGCAGATTCTGAACACCACTGTTGCTTTTAAGTGTGTGCTTTCTTTTAACTTGAATGAGTCTCCTCCAAATTTCTTATATCAATGTGTCTTTGTCTCACTGGGTGATTTTTCTTTACACTGACATTCTCTGTAAACTCAGCTGTTTCTAAGATTCTGGAACCTCCACATCTGACGGCAACAATAATCCTACAGTGAATGTGACTTAGATCATGTATGTGTCTTGCCAATTTTAATATTTGGCTGGACAACAGCTTCACCTTTTGGTGATATCTACATGCTATATATACTCTATATAGAGCTACAGTTACATTGTTGAGTGTTTAGAGAATCAGGACTTTTGCATTAATGAGTAGATAAACCTTAAAATTTCTCATTGTGTGCAGGTGGCAAGTGATTTTCTGCCACATTCATACTTTGCCATTTGCTCTTCAGCTTGTGGTGATCCTTCCCACCAGTGATCATTTTTCCCACATACCTCCAGACAAGAGGCACATTGGCCAGCTGCAACTTTTCTTTTCAACCATTTTCTTAATCAGAAGTTGGTTCCTTCCTGAAGATGAACACATTATTCAATGAGGTGTAGTTGTTTTCCTTCTTGTAAATGAACCCACAGTTAATATATGATAATTGTGTGCATTCACTGTTACAAGAATGCTCCAATTAATTTCAGGGCAGCTTTTATAAAGCAGACATTTTGAAAAGATAATCTGAATGAATCAGTGAAATGCTAATGTGTTACATAGATTGCATTGCTTGTGATGGTTGGTCAGAGCTTTATAGACAATCAAAACAGATCTGTAAACAAAGAGCCTTGAACACAAGTCAAGGCTTTAGTAAAAGCAAAGCATGCAATGTGGGAAATTAGAGCCACACAGAACCTACGGAAAGAAATGATCTAAAGTGCAATAATTCTTAATAAAAGCCAATACTGACCTATAAGTCATATCCCAGTTGTAGGGTTATGCACTTTTACAAGTGCTTGAGACTAATAATCTGCCTCATGTACTGTATCTGCCTAAAATACTTTAATGTTCCCTAGAGAAGTAATCTGTCTTGGGCCTGCATCCCTCATAGTATTGTTTCAGACACCAGATAGCACCTTCTCGCTGACCCTTCAGTTGATTTTGTGGTGTCTTTCTGTATTCTAATTTCTTGTTGGATTCTAATGGCTTCCATGTCACATTACCAGGGATATGAGTTGTAGAATTGCAGTAACTGGCCTGTGCTTTCCCAAAAAAAACAATAAAGAGCTGTATTTTATTTGAAGTGTTCACAGCTGGATTGCCTCAGTATCTCATCCAATCAATTCTTCTAAGATCACAAATTATTGTCTAGAATGAGAAGGCTATTTGCCTCCTTTACCTTCTGCTTAAACAAGCCCTTCTTCATTCTTCATCCTGAATTCAAGTTTTTGTTTTCCCTGTCTACTCACATGCTTATTATTTAAAGAGATAGTCCTACATCAATCTGCAGTCAAACCTGTGGAAACCTCTGTAGAAGTGGAAAGCCAGAACCTATCCCAGAAGCACTGGGTATAAAGCATGAACAAGTCCTGAAAAGGGAGTCAGTCCAATACAGGAAAACAAATATCCATCCATCCATCCATCCATAATTAAATTGACATTATTCAAATTCTGGGTCATGAACGTGCACACCCATACTCATTCTCATCAGCCTAATTTAGATGCATGCTAAGAAGTGCACCTTTGGGATATGGCTGGAAAACAGGAGCCTTGGGAGATACAACAATGCAGACACTGGTACTCCACACCTTTTATATAGCTGATGGTATAAAGTTGTTCTTTTGTAGTCATCTTTGTTCAAAACTACACAGACTGCATTATTTTCAGGAAACAATGCCATTTGGGTTTTTGAGAGCCGTAACTTCAAGATGAAACCAAGACTGACAGTCTAGAAGAACATTTGTGCTACTGACCCTAAAACTCTTGAGTGATTGTATCAGTGCTGCCTCCAGGAGATTCTCTATCACCTGAGACGATTGCCATGTCAGTTCCGGCACCTTTACAAAGGGAAAGATAACTACCATTGAAGCTGTTATTCTGCAGAACTGTGATGAATCTGGGTTTTGATATCTTGATTGTCAGTTCAATTGAGTTCTGAAATGACTAAACTAGCTTTTGTGGTTGTTTATAATTTTCACTTTTATTCTGGTGATATTATTTTGTTGTTTGACTTTGATATAGCTGATGCCATTTTTGTAGATCCTTGCATGGTTTACTAGTGTTGTGCTGGTGGCAAGTCATGTGTTATTAAGGTCATGTAACATATTGTGTCATCGCAACTCATCTGTTGTGGCGGATGGCCAGGTCCCTTACCCTTCCGGGATACCTCAACAGTGGCAAGACCGGGGGATAAAACTTATTAAGGTAAATACCTTCCCTGGAGTGCTAGGTGGCAGGCCTCCTGGGTTGCAGCGGTGCCTTGGACTCCCACAGGGCTTCTTGGGAACTGAAGTTTGGAGCAGCCATGCAAGGTTCCGTGGGTGCCACCAGAAGGCAGTGGAGGAACTGCTGAGCCCTGTTTGGCAGCACTTCCACCACACCCAAAAGTGCTGCTGGAAGAAGGTCATTGGACACCTGGAGCTCTTCCGGGTGTCCTATAAAAGGAGCTAGCTGCCACTACTCTGGAAGCCAGAGTCAGGTGGAAGAGGATGAAGCTTGCTAGTTGGAGTGGAGGCGGACAGAGACAGAGACAGAGACAGAGACAGAGACAGAGACAGAGACAGAGAGAGAGAGAGAGAGAGAGAGAGAGAGAGAGAGAGAGAGAGAGAGAGAGAGAGAGAAAGAAAGAAAGAAGAAGAAGAAAAGGGTTTTGTGTTGGACAGGTGGGAAACGGGGGAAGGCATTTCCAATGGGGGGAAAAAAAGAGAAAAATAAAAGTGTGTGTGTGTGTTTAAGGTGGCTGAAAGCAACTTCAGGAATCCAAGTAGCGAGCATAGGAGAGGGGGACTGGGAAGGCACTCAACCTGACAACCTGATTACAAGCATGGAAAAGTGCCTCTTACAGCACATGAGCTGTACCATCCACAGGGGGAAGGAGAATGCTCTGAGGCACGTGGAGCTCTGAGTATGTCTTTGTAACCTGAATATTGCTGGTTCAGGCATGGTGCTAACAGAGAATCAGGGCCGGATTTATATGAAAAAAGGCCCTAGGCTATTCCACTTATGAGGCCCTTTCACCTTCCATTTTTAAGTTTGTAAATTACATGAGAGATAATAAAATACATCATTACTGTGATATATATCAATATGTTAAATGAAACATGTTGTGATTGGTACTAACCTGTGTGGAAAATTAACGCGTTGATCTTAACCAATACATTTTTATGTTTGTTTATTAGTCATATGCGTAGAATTTCTCCTTATTTTCGGTTCAGTGTTTTAGTGTTCACTGTTTTTAGAATAGTGTAATTTTAATTTTGCTAACAATTTGAATGTAGGCCCCTCTTGATCTTGAGGCCCTAGGCTGAAGCCTAGTTAGCCTATAGGAAAATCCGGCCCTGCAGAGAATGCCACTGTTTTTGTTAGAATAAGGGTTAAGTTTGATTTTGAGACTGAGTTAGGACTTTTTGCAACATATTTCCTGATGATTTTCTGGTTTTGTGTCCTGACTTTGATGATTGGCTTTATTTGTTTCCTTTAGTGTTTAGACCTCCACCTGTTCAAAGACAAATTTTTTTGCTTGGCTTCTTTTGTACTTGCCATCTCCAAGTAATTTCCTCCAGGACACCAACTTGCAAGATATTCATAACTAGAACCAGCTCCACTGGATGGCCAACTTTATCAGAATGAATTACCTCCCTACTCCAGACTCAAGGTCAGACAACATTGGGCGGTTAGACACCCTCCACATCTACGTGGCTGACGTGTGCTTTGCAAACGCTAGAGGCTGTTGAGAGTTTTTGGTCTGTTCTGTGGTGTGAGATTTAAATAAAAAATACATTTTGCTCTTAAAACTTGGGTTTTGGTTGCCGCTAAGGAACCGTGTGGGAATTTTTAAAGCTTTTTTCCCTTTAGAAGGGTTTTTTTTTGTTGCTTTTTTTTTCGCCCGCACAAGAGCAAAAGTATCTGGGTGTTTGGAGGTGCGCTTGAAAAGTTACTTGTACCTGTTTTTGTTTTTTGTTATCTGTATTGGAATTAGCATCGAGGAGGTAGGGTTGAAAGCAGCAGTAACTGATATCGGATTTGTAAGCAAATAACCGCGTCGTCGTAACAGCGATTCCTTAGTTTAAAGGTAAAGAAAAAAAGGCCGCGGCTGACTTCAAAGCAGTAAAAGGCTCAGCAGTGCGCAGGTAAGCGGCCAGCGTTAAGGCGCCGAGTTTGCACACGCGGCTGTAGGAGCAAACAAGGTAGTAAAGTTTTATTTATTTTGTTTATTTTAGATTGAACAGTCCTTAGCGGTCCAGAGGTAGAACAGTAAGTGGTCGACAGCGTAAGGGTTAATTAATACAAACAGTGCGAGTGGAGATCTTACAAGAAAGAGGAGTGCAACGTTAGGAGAAGAGACAGAGAAAAGTTAAGTTAACCTCATAGAAAGACAAATAGCAGGCAGCTGAGAGGCAGAACAGTACAGGAGCTTAAGGTGAAAAGGTGTAAAATATCTGTAGCAGATCTTAGTTATACCATTTAAGTTAAGGAGCAGCCAAAAGAAGGAGAAATTTAATTAAAAAAATAAATAAATAAATAAACTTAAGGCAGTTTACTAATCCCAAATCAAATTTTAATAATGAGGCCCGTGCAATGCAAGTCCTGTTGGATGTTGGACTTTTTAGATGATGGTTTGGAAGAGCCAGTTGTCTATGAGGGCTACATCTGCAAGAGATGTCAGCTGATCCAGCACCTCGAGTTCAGGGTCGCTGAACTGGAGGAGGAGTTGGCTGACCTGCGTTGTAATAGAGAATTGGCGGACTTGGCCCAGGTGTCCTTTAGAGAGATAGTGTGCACCCCCAAGGTGGCGCGGGAGGAGATTCCAGACCAGACAGGTAGAAACAGGTGGGTCACGGTCACAAGGCGTAAGGCAAAGGGTGCACACTGTCCGGGGGCATCAACCCCAGAGTTAGAAGTGGCAAACCGTTATCATGTCCTTGCGGAGCTGGACGGTGTCTCTGATAATTCTGAGGTGGTAGGCAGGGATGAGGAGCCCCAACGGGCCACCTCAAAACCAGTTCCCAAAAAGAGAGAGGTAGTGATAGTTGGGGACTCAATCATTAGGGGGATTGAAGCGCAGGTGTGCTCCAGAGAGAGAGAGTCTCGCACGGTGTGTTGCCTTCCAGGAGCACAGGTGGGGGACCTCCCTGGAAGGGTGGATAGGCTCTTGGCCAGAGCGGGGGTGGATCCAGTTGTCATTGTCCATGTTGGAACAAATGACATACATAAGGGTAGTCTGTCAGTTCTGCGATCCAAATTCAAAGAGTTAGGTGCTAAGCTGAGGAGCAGAACTGACAAGGTAGTCTTCTCCGAAGTTCTGCCTGTGCCACGTGCCAGTCCAGGTAAGATTGAGGAGATTAGACGGCTTAACACGTGGCTCAAATCTTGGTGCAGGGTAGAAGGGTATAGGTTTATGGGGCATTGGGACTCCTTTTGGAACAGATGGGACCTGTTCCGCCGTGACGGGTTGCATCTGAACTGGAGGGGCACCAATGTATTGGGGAGGCGTATGTGTAGGCTAGTCGAGGATTGTTTAAACTAGGGAATGGGTGGGCAGGGAGTTTAGGACAGGCCAGGTTTAGATCTATACATGGAAGAACAAACAATGGTGTAGAAACAAGAATGCATAGTAATGTAAATTCTAAGCAAACATTTAAATGTAGAAGGAGTAATACATTAAAAATAGCTTGCCTTAATGCTAGAAGTATCAAAAATAAGGTAAGTGAGTTGGAGTTATATGTAGCAGAGCATAATTATGATATTATAGCAATAACGGAAACCTGGCTAAATAACAAAGATGGGGATGAGTGTAACATAGAGGGATACACATTTTTTAGGAAGGATAGACAGAACAGAAAAGTAGGTGGGGTTGCTGTTTATGCCAAGCAGGATTTAAATGTAAGTCTTCTTCAGTTGGATGATGAGCCCCATCTTAGTGAGGACATGTGGCTTCGCCTGGAAAATATTAGGGAAAGGGGTCTTATTTTAGGAGTGTGTTATAGACCACCCAATTCACACAGTAATTTCAACACACATCTTTTTAGTAATATCAAAAAGGCAAGTTTACAGGGAGATATTATAGTCATGGGGGACTTTAATTATCCAAATATTAACTGGGATAACCTTACAGATGGCGGAGTACAAGAGCAGGAGTTTTTAGAAGTAATCAATGACGGTGCTTTAACATGCTGTGTTAAAAAACAAACACGGGGTGAAGCCTGTCTGGATTTAGTATTTTGTAATAATCAGGATAGAATTGAGGGTGTAGAAGTGATTGAACCACTAGGGTCAAGTGACCATAATGTAATACAATTCTCAGTATTTTGTAAGAGTGCAGATGCAAAGACTAAAATTGTTAAGTTGAACTTTGGTAGGGCTAATTTTGAGCAGATGCGACAAAGTCTAAGTAGGATACACTGGGATAAGCTTTTAAGTGTGGAGACAGTTGAGGAGCAGTGAAACAGGTTTAAAAATGTTTTACATGTAATGCAGGACAGCTACATCCCTAAATTTGGAATTCATAGGAAACGAAAAAAAACTCCACGGTGGATTAATAAAGATTTAAAAAAGAAGTTGCAAAGGAAAAACCTGCTTTATAAGGCATATAAGACTAATGACTGCAAAGTGAATCGTAGAGCGTATGAGAACATGAGGGCAACCATTAAGAAGGATATCAGGAAGGCTAAAAGACAGTTGGAGAGGAATATAGCAGATAAGGTGAAAGAAGACCCTAAGAGATTCTTTCAGTATTTTAGTAGTAAAAGAACAGTCAAGGAGGAGGTCAAGTGCATCAGGAATAGTAAAGGGGAATTAAAAGATACAGACAGTGAAATAGCGGATGCATTAAACTTACATTTTTCTGAGGTGTTTACAAGTGATCATGTGGATAACCTCCCAGAGGTAACAGGGACTACTAAGGAGGTACTGAGGGATTTGGAAATTGTAGAGGGAGAAGTGCTGCTCAGATTAAATAGGCTGAAATCGAACAAATCACCAGGACCAGATAATATTTATCCTCATGTTCTTAAGGAGGCTAGTGAGTACATATATAAACCCTTGACGCATATTTTTAGGAAGTCACTGCGCACTGGAGAGATTCCAAAGGACTGGAAAATGGCAAATATGATCCCATTATATAAAAAGGGTGACAGGGCAGATCCAAGCAACTATAGGCCAGTAAGCTTAACATGCATCACAGGAAAATTAATGGAAGGAATTATTAAGGATAAGATCGAGCAACACCTGGCAAGGACAGGAGTTATTCTAAGCAGTCAGCATGGGTTCAGAAAAGGGAGGTCGTGTTTTACTAACATGCTGGAATTCTATGAGGAGGCAACAAAAGGATACGATCAAAGTGGAGCTTATGATATTATTTATCTGGACTTTCAGAAAGCATTTGATAAGGTGCCACATGAGAGGTTGGGCATCAAATTAAAAGAGGTGGAAGTTCAGGGTGATGTTTGTAGATGGGTGCAGAATTGGCTCAGACACAGGAAGCAGAGGGTGATGGTGCGAAGAACCTCATCAGAACTGGCTGATGTTAAGAGTGGTGTTCCACAGGGGTCAGTGCTAGGGCCGCTGCTATTTTTAATATATATAAATGATTTAGATAGTAATATAAGTAACAAGCTGGTTAAGTTTGCAGATGATACCAAGATAGGTGGATTAGCAGATAATTTGGAATCCGTTATATCATTACAGAAGGACCTGGATAGCATACAGGCTTGGCAGATTTGTGGCAGATGAAATTTAATGTCAGTAAATGTAAAGTATTGCACATTGGAAGTAAAAATGTTAGGTTTGAATACACAATGGGCGGTCGGAAAATCGAGAGTACACCTTATGAGGAGGATTTAGGAGTCATAGTGGACTCTAAGCTATCGACTTCCCGAAAGTGTTCAGAAGCCATTAAGAAGGCTAACAGAATGTTAGGATATATAGCACGATATGTGGAGTACAAGTCCAAGGAGGTTATGCTCAACCTTTATAATGCATTGGTGAGGCCTCATCTTGAGTACTGTGTGCAGTTTTGGTCTCCAGGCTACAAAAAGGACATAGCAGCGCTAGAAAAGGTCCAGAGAAGAGCGACTAGGCTGATTCCAGGGCTACAGGGGTTGAATTATGAGGAAAGATTAAAAGAGCTGAGCCTTTACAGTTTAAGCAAAAGAAGATTAAGAGGTGACATGATTGAAGTGTTTAAAATTATGAAGGGGAATTAGTGCAGTGGATCGAGACTGTTATTTTAAAATGAGTTCATCAAGAACACGGGGACACAGTTGGAAACTTGTTAAGGGTAAATTTCGCACAAACATTAGGAAGTTTTTCTTTACACAAAGAACGATAGAAACTTGGAATAAGCTACCAAGTAGTGTGGTAGACAGTAAGACGTTAGGGTCTTTCAAAACTCGACTTGATGTTTTCTTGGAAGAAATAAGTGGATAGTACTGGCGAGCTTTGTTGGGCTGAATGGCCTGTTCTCGTCTAGAGTGTTCTAATGTTTTTTACAATTGAACAGATCCACATCACTATCTATGAGACCCTATCTAAGGAACATTTCTGATGGCCCTCCATCATGCAGCACTTTGGTTTGATATAGACCACCTTTTTGAACAGGTGCCCCTTAAATGAATCAATCAGATCTGGGAAGCCTCTCCCTCACTACTGAACATGGGGATTGGACTCCCCATCCCTCCAAGGTCATATTCAACCTTAAGTGCCAGGCATGTGTTCTCCAATTCCTTCAGCACAGGTTTTACGTAGACATCTAGCTGCCACTATTTTTATTTTTGTCTAACTCAAAATCATGTTTTATTAAACAATTTCCAAAATGTCTCACATTATAGCATTTTATTGCACTTTTTCCTCTATTATAATATCTATTACTGACTGGTTCATGCTTTCTTGCATTATCTTTGTAAAAATTAAAAGTTTGACTGACTGTACATCATTTATTTAATGGAGTACCGGTATATTTAATTCAGTCAGCATCAATGTTTTCTTTCCTCACTTATTCAGCAAAAGTTGGTTAATCATTACACACCAGTGACCGACTTCCAGCCAGCCCTGGAACACTGAACCCTGGCAGGGATCAACAGTCATCTAACTGTGGAATACATACTGTTAGCATGGCCGTTCAGCAGACTGCACATCACTACTCTTTTTCACAGTTAAACAACCTGGCATGTGAGACAAATGGAGCAAAGGTAAATAGAGAAAATTATATTTACACATCATGAGATGGAAAGTGCTTAGTTTAGCTGGAAACAGTAGCTGAATAATAAATGAAGATGTTCTCTGTTACATTTGGCGCCACTGTCACTCTTCAGCTGATGTGTCGCACTAC
This sequence comes from Erpetoichthys calabaricus, assembly GCF_900747795.2. Classification (NCBI taxonomy): domain Eukaryota; kingdom Metazoa; phylum Chordata; class Cladistia; order Polypteriformes; family Polypteridae; genus Erpetoichthys; species Erpetoichthys calabaricus. Next base: position 71,807,179 of record NC_041396.2, on the reverse strand, counting down.
AGTTAATGGATATCTCAGTTATTTGGTGCAAGCTTCACATCTTCAGTGGCGGCTTGCCTTTTACTGTTTTAAGAAGATTTCAGAGCAAAGGTAGTCCTAGGGTGTTGTACCATGTTAGCCATTATGAATGTAGTGAGAAGTCAAGCAAAATGACACCTTTTATTGGCTAACTAAAAAGATTACAATATGCAAGCTTTTGAGGCAACTCAGGCCCCTTCTTCAGAGAGCAAGGGTAGAATCATTTTCATTCTGCATTCAAATATTATTATTATTTATAAACAATATTTTTCCATGTTTATTTTTAAGATTATTTAAATTTTACATGTTTAGGAAAATTTTAAAGATGTTAAAAGTGGTATTTAATTTTAAAAGTGGTGTCCCTCAGGGATCAATGCTAGGACAGCTGCTCTTTTTATATACATACATGGTCTGAACAAGAATCTAATCATTAAGCTGGCTATATTTGCAGATGATATCAAATGAGGTGAAAGGGCAATAATCTAGAATCAGCTAAATTGTTACAGAGGGACCTGGACAGCACACAGGCTTATGGAGATTTGGAGCAAATGAAATTTAATGTAAATAAATGTAAAGTATTACACATAGGAAGTAGACATGTTAGGTTCAAATACATAATGGGAGGTCTGAAAGAAGGCTTTATGAGAAGGAGCTAGGAGTCATAGTGGACTCATTACTATCTACTGTACATCCAATCAGAAGTGGTTAAGAAGTCTAATTGGATGCCAGGTTATATATCACAATGTGTTACATAAAGCACTAGTGTAGCCTAACCTGGAGTACTGTGGACCATTTTGGTCTCCAACAAAGACATAGCAGCGCTTGAGAAAGTCCAGAGGAGAGCAACTATAGGCTAATTTCTGGAATACAAGATAAGAGTTATGAGGAGAGATTGAAGGAATTGAATGTTTTCAGTTTAATTAAATTATTAAAAAGGAATTGAGAGATGGGCGGCACGGTGGCGCAGTGGTAGCGCTGCTGCCTCGCAGTTAGGAGACCTGGGTTCGCTTCCCGGGTCCACCCTGCGTGGAGTTTGCATGTTCTCCCCGTGTCTGCGTGGGTTTCCTCCGGGCGCTCCGGTTTCCTCCCACTGTCCAAAGACATGCAGGTTAGGTGGATTGGCGATTCTAAATTGGCCCTAGTGTGTGCTTGGTGTGTGGGTGTGTTTGTGTGTGTCCTGCGGTGGGTTGGCACCCTGCCCGGGATTGGTTCCTGCCTTGTGCCCTGTGTTGGCTGGGATTGGCTCCAGCAGACCCCCGTGACCCTGTGTTCGGATTCAGCGGGTTAGAAAATGGATGGATGGAATTGAGAGAAGATCGTAGTATTTAAAATTATGAAGAGAATTAATCCTCAGCAAGAACACAAGGACACTGTTGGAATCCTGTTAAGGGCAAATTTAATAGAAATATTAACCATTGACACAAAAATGAATTACCAAGTAGGTGTGTTATAGAAGAGGACTTTGGTGACCTTCAAATCACTATTTGATGTTATTTTAGAAAATCTAGGTAAATAGGATGGACAAGCTTGTTGGCCTGGTCTTGTCATGATTGTTCTAATTTTATAATTTTCATGTAAGGAGAAATGAGGTGCCAACATTAGATGGCAAGCTTTTATTAGCAGTAATATGACATTTGAATTTTGCATATGCTAGTACATAAATATCTGCCAATATTGCACAGTACTCTGTGTGTTAAATTATTTTAGATTTGCTTAATTATATAATTATATTTCACATTGTATACTGTATTGGCATCACACACACAGTGAGCTCTTGCCATGTATCTTTAGCTGCTAAAATAAATTTCATTTGAAAGGGCAAAATGAAAATCAGTGAGTTAACATGGATGACACATGTCTTAAAAAAATTGCATATTGGGTTATTTGATTTCCTATTTAAACACTCTATATTTGGTGCCCAGTACTGGACTGACATCCTGTTCAGGTTTGGCTCCAATCTTGTACCTGAAGCTACTGGAAGAGGCTCCAGCCCCTGCAGTCAAGTACTGGATTAAGTGAGGGTTATTAAAGGTGGATGATACCTGTTTGTTTTTCTTTGATAGACTGATGCCTTGTCCAGGGTTGGGCTCCTGCTTTATGCTTAATGTTGCTGTGATGGGCTCTGGTTCTTCTCAGAATTGGTTTAAGCAGAAGCAGTAACTTTTTTTTATATATGCTGTATGTTTGTGATTTTGGGGATGGCTGACTTTTAATGCGGATTTATAGTTTTGTGCTTGTAGGTCAAGACCGGACCTTGAAAAAAATAATAATATGAAGGGCACTATATAATTTGTACTGCTGTCAAAAACAAAGAATTGATTAAATCCTTCTTTTAAAGTGTTTATATACACTCACTGGCCACTTTATTAGGTATACCTGTTAAACTGCTTGTTAATGCAAATATCTAATCAACCAATCGCATGGAAGCAACTCAATGCATTTAGGCATGTAGACATTGTCAAGACAACCTGCTGAAGTTCAAACTGAGCATCAGAATGGGGAAGAAAGTTGATTTAAGTGACTTTGAACGTGGTATGGTTGTTGATGCCAGATGGACTCGATGCCAAAAATTGCTAAGCTACTAGGATTTTCATGCACAACTATCTCTGGGATTTACAAAGAATGGTCTGAAAAAGGGAAACTATCCAGTGAATGGCAATTCTTTGTGTGAAAATGCCTTATTGATACCAGAGGTCAGATTAGAAAGGCCAGACTGGTTTGAGGGGATAGAAATACAACAGTAGCTGAAATAACCACTCGTTACAACCGAGGTATGCAGAAGAGCATCTCTGAACGTACAGCATGTTAAGCCTTGAAATAGATTGGCTATAGCAGCAGGAGGCCACAGCGGGTGCCATTTCTGTCACTTAAGAACAGGCAAATGAGGTTACTATTTGCACAGGCTCACCAAAAGTGGACAACAGAAGACTGGAAAAACAATGATGAGTCTTGATTTCTGCTGCAACATTTGGATGGTAGGGTCATAATTTGACATCAACATCATGAAAGCATGGATCCATCCTGCCTTGTACCAAGAGTTCAGGTTGTTGGTGGTGGTATAATGATGCAGGGGATATTGGCACACTTTGGGCCCCTTAATACCAATTGAGTATCATTTAAATACCACAGCCTACCTGAATATTGTTGCTGACCATGTCCATTCCTTTATGACTTATCTTCTGATGGCTACTTCCAGCAGGATAATGAGCCATGTCACAAAGCTCAAATCATCTCAGACTGCTCTGTTGAACATAACAATGAGCTCACAGTACTCAAATGGCCTCCACAGTCACCACATCTCAGTGCAATAGAGCACCTTTAGGATGTGGTGGAATGTGAGATTCACATCATGGATGTGCAACTGAGGAATCTGTCGCAACTGCATGATGCTATTATGTCAATATGGACCAAAATTCCCAAGGAATGTTTTCAGCACCTTGTTGAACCTATGCCGTGAAGAATTATGGCAGTTGTGAAGGCAAAAGGTGGTCCAACCCGGTACTAGCAAGGTGTGCCTAAAAAAGTGGCTGGTGAGCTTTTTTTACCCCGCAGATATCCCTTAACACATGTATGAAGTCTGTGAGCAAAGGTAAAAGAAAAAGGACAAACATAAAGTATATATATTTAATGTTAGTTTTGCCACCTTAAAACAGGCTAATGCTGTAAACTCCTAGGCAGTGAGATGGTGCTCAAAAAATTACAAAAAAACCCAGATTGTCAAGAATATTGATACTTAAGGTGTAGACTGTAAAGATGGATAGACACACAGAATTTCAAATGATATTTTTAAAAGCAGTGAAGATAAATTAATGACAAACTTTCAAAAAACATGTAAGATAGAGTTTTATAAAGATTTTTGTATCCAAGTTTTGTTTTTACTGCAATTGATTAACACAGGTACAGTTAGGTGTTTCATTTGTTCTCTTGTCAGCAGATAGGTGTTCAAGGTTATTTTTGCTATTATTGTGTGGTTTAAATAGTGGGATCTTGCTACAGAATCCTACAATTCTATTTTTATATTCTGATTGCATGTGCTTATTCTTTCAGGTTATTTTTTCGACAGATGACTTTTTTGCCCCTGCATCTAACCTTCTGAAGGTATTGTAATATATATTTTTTTCTTTAAACTTTAAAACTGTCTAGTAAGATGTAAGAGAAATGCATTTCAATAAACAAACACATACAACATTAAGGTATTTAACAAATCCAGCGTTGGGACACACAATCGCAGAACCTATTCATAGCAAGAAGATACAGGAAACTACTTTGGTTTTGATAATGAAAATGTTGAGAGAGTGGACTAACAGACCACCCACCCTATTTGGAGCTGTTAAACTGGAGGTCATGGGGCACTGGAGTGCAATAAGTGCAGAGAAGTGTGTCCTGGGATTCTACAGGAGAAAGATGATCTTCAGAATCCTTTAAAAGATTCAAATGGTAAAAACTTTCGTAAAAGGTCTTAACCATTCTTTAAGCTCAGGATGGATTATATAGCCAAGAAATGTTTTCCTTGAGTATTAGAATGTTTATCCATATTTTTTAATTTTAAACCTGTCCCACAGTTTATAGAGCAGATTAATCCTGAGGTCTGCAGTTTCATTTACTTGAAACATCTTTGTGACCAATGGCTGTAGGAAAGGAAATATCCACTTCTACCAAACCATGGATAATTTAAGGAGCTGATTACTCCAAAATTCTTTGACCACAGTGTAATTCCAGCACCGGGCTTAGCTATATATCGAATATCCAGCAAGTTTACAAGTACCTGGATAATCTTGAAGGTTGTGAGTGTAAGTATAATAATTTATTGGATGTTGTGTATGTTTAGTTTATTTTTGTACAGCATTGATTCTGAGAAGCATTGCTATAACAACAAGTAGAATCAGTTTATTCACTAGGCTACCATGAACATTTTGTAATGACTCTTTGAGTGGAATTTGAACATACAAAGCACTCATCTTGGCTGCATTGTCAGCATTTGAATTTTTTTTCGCTTGTACAGAGTGTGCCCTTATTATCACCATTTTAAAGAAGTATCCCATATAAGGTATTTGTTACTTTATGAAACAGCTATTGATATTTTTGGAATGGTCTTTCTGCATGCAAAGATTGAATTAAGTCCAAAATGCTAATTGAAGAGTGCTTGCTTGGAATAAGTGTAACATCCACATTACTGACTTCTTGTCTGATTATGACTCATCTTCTGACTTACTATACTATAATTTCCATCCAACAGAAACTAATTATTTTAATGTTAGAGTTTTAGAGCCTTCAGCCTGTCCTGTCAGCAATGATTACGTAGCATTAGAACCAATTCTGGATTGGAACACTCTTTCACAAACCCATGGGCTCATAAAAAGGTGAATTTATAATCCCATTTAGTCTAACACACAATCTTATGGGATATTGTAGGAAAACTGGGGCCCCAAAGGAAGAACCCATGTATAAATAGGAAGAATATTCAAACTCTGCCCTGGGAAATAATTAAAACTGCAATTCCTGGGGCAAGCAGCACTAATCACCACACCAGAGTGCTTCTTCTTAAATGATCTTAAGCCAAAATTTGTGTTGTTGCTGCTTACCAATAATAAATCAAACCTGTTAGACACTTAAAATCTTCTCATGTCTGACTTTTCGATATTCTCAAAACTTCCACTGTGGACCTTTCTATCAGGGCCAGTCTGTGATGCCCCATTGATCATAATATTCATGTTATATTTTACATTTTATGCCAGATATTCTTTTAATGTAGACTTGAATGAGACTCACTGCCGACTCATTTGCTCCATCTACCATGTCAATCAACTCAATGCACTTTAATTTGTTTAACATTATATTTTTATCTACAGCAACTAATAACTCACAAATCTGTCATGCATTTGTTTCACTGGCAGGTAAGGTGAACTGCCTGGGGTCACAAAGTTAGTTCCGTAGTGTGTATTAATCTGCCATTGTGGTTTGCACTCTGACCACATAGCCACTAAAAACTTCATTTTATGTTCAAGTTTAATATCAGGATATTTGCAAACCTTGCAGAAATTTCCCATGATTACTGTTTCTTTTAGAATTATTCTGTATATGCATTTCATTAATGCATTCTTAATCTGCAATATATGATATTCTGTTTTATAAAGAACCTTATGAGGAGATATATAGTTACTACTGGTGCTATACAACATAAAGGTTGATTGATTCATGTGAGGCACAGGAATTCATTTTTCAACTCGGTTCACAGCAGCTCTGTTACTTATAGAATGATGGGGCCATTTCACGCCTAACTGATTTCAGTAAACCAATAGTTGCGCAATTATTAATAGAGAACTATAAATCTGTCTGTCCATCCTTTTTTTCTTCTGAAACTTTTTATTTGCCATTGTGTGACTGCTGTAAGCCAGGGCCCATACTTGCATATTGGCAGGGACAAGCTCTGGAGAGTGACATTACTAGGGTGTCATCTTGGGATAGACATTTGGATATGTAGGAAGGGCAAATTAATGCCAACATAAGCTTAAAGTTAATTTTTACGGATTCTTCATTGCATAGGTAGATGCCCTCTTAGGGTGGGCATCCACCAATAACCATACCCCTGGCCCTGGATGAGATGTAAGTGTCCATTCTTTCACACCATAGCAAATTCACATATACAGTAAACTAACATGCAGGTATATATGATGTGGAAAAATATTAGTATGCAAAGAATGAAAACTCAAAATATAACCAGGCCCTGGAGCTATATCCTGGGACAACTCGTCAATTCTTTCATCTCTTTATTATAAAAGAAAATCTTGAGATGAGATGAGAATGTTGCCAAGAGATTTTTTCTAGTTCTGCGAGACGAGACTATTGCAAGAGATTTTTTTAATGGCCCAAGAGATTTTTTTTAACGGCCCATGCCCATGGTTCTCTCACCTCTCATTAGTGTGAATACTTTTCTCAGACAGTTCCTGCGCTCTCAGCACTTATAAATTTTTATGTTTTCCTCACTTTAAGTTCCCAATAAAAGAAGACTTATTATGTCCAAATCTTATTGATGAATTTCATCCCATAGGGTTATCAACAGAAGAAATGAGTACACGGGCAATTCTAGTACTGAGTCAAACAAATTAACGTGAAAATTGTCGATCAGTTACATGTCAAATTGGTTAACTGCGTATCAATAGACTATGCTGAAACAGTTGGTGATCATAGTGCGGAAGATGAAAACATCAACTTACAATATCCCATAGAATATCTACAACCATTAACACTATCTGGTCTTCCACCAGCCGAATTACTGTTGAAAGAAGGATGTAATCGTAATGTTATTGTGTAATTTATGTATGAGTGATGGGCTATGCAATTGGACAAGATTAGTTGTATTCAAAATTGGTTGAACAATTCTGACATGTAAAATTTTAACAGGCAACAAGAAAGGTAATGTGTACATCTTCCATGGATAACATTAGACACCAAAGGAGATCTTGATATGCCATTCGTATTAAAACGTTTACAGTTTCCCGTTAGAATAGCTTTTGCTATGACATTTAACAAATCACAGGGACAAACATTCAAAAAGTCGGTTTATTTATTCGAGAGAAAGAAACAATATTCACTCACAGGCATTGCATTGTCATGCTGTAAGTCCAAACATGGAATCAAAATTCAATGCGATATTGATGAAAAATTAATTCCAAATATTGTTTTTACTGAAGTTTTACAGTAAAAGTGTTAGTTTAAAAAGTATTTGCGTGTTAATTTTAAAGCCAAACAGATCGAAAATGTATAACGCAACGAATACCTCTAACGCATCATGAAACATAATTTTCTTTCAATTTATTACATTTTAGTATTTTTTACTATGGTTAAATACTCACTGTAATGTAAAATAGTTAGTTCTATTATGCATATGCAACAATCTGCTTCCCCATACGCAAGTGGCAGAGCCGCGAAGTGGATAGCGCGTAGCACTCGCCTGGGGGTTGGAGAGCGAAGTGAGCAGGGGCAGAGCCCCCTAATTTTCTAAGTAAACACTTTTACTAATGTATAAGCAGGTAGCATTAGATTGAATGGATTTGAATCCAAGCCCTTGGAGCTATGTGTTTTACAAGCTGAGTTGAATAAACACACCATAAAAGGGCCAACGTGCAAAATGCAGATCAAAAATTGTTATATTATGGAGTGTTTTTCCTTAAAAATATAATTCTAAGACACTTTACAAGTACAGTACATTTTTTAAAGATGGAACAGAGTCAGGTTAAGTGACTTGGTGAGGGTCACGGAACTAGAGATGGAGCTGGAGTCAGAGAATTAACTCCAAACTTAGCCATGAACAACTCCACACTATGGCATGATTTGTGAGGCTGAAATGCTGCTTGATATATTAATGTGACTTCATAAAGTTTTATCCAAATGTAGTGAATGTAAAAAAGAAAAATAAGTCAAGAAACTTAACAACAGTGTCTTTTAACACAAATTTTGATCATTGTGAGTTTCTTACAATATTTAACATTAAATTAAAAAAGATACATCAAAATTCAGCAGTGTGCAATGTTTAATTTTCTGGGCAAGTTAGTTTATAATTCATAAGTAAGCAGTATGCTGTAATATAAGATTCATAATCAGACTGTGCAAAGTGTCGTGCTTAGGGCTACCCAGTTAGACAATTTCAGAAATTGAATCTTTAAATGTTTAAACTGCTGGGTGCTTTGCTTGCTTTGTATTAAATGAGACTATGAGTCTATCATACTGGAGAGCCTTGTTGCCTTGAATTGTCTGTCTGATCTCCAGAAAATCCACTAGATGGCACTTTAGTATCACACATTGGATGATTTACTGGCTTCTTATAAGGTTTAGATTTATTTGAATAACTGCAGAAAGTAAACCTTTTTTAAAACCAGGGAGAAAAAATAAATTGTTAAATCAAAAAAAAAAAAATGCAGCACTAATATAAAAACAGCACCTGAAGCATTGCAAATTTGAAATCATAAAGGGCTGTACAGTACACTCTGTCCTTTACTCAGAGCAGATCCCAAATATCAAATTCATTAATTTATCATGATTCTCCTGCTGCACTCACTACTGAAGGGAAATAGACAAACTCTATGGATTCCTGAAAGAAAGTGAATGCGACCCCAGTATAGCTAACAATGTGGTGGGGATTTTTTTTAATTAACTAAACTTAACATTTTGTGTTGGTTAGAATAACTTATGAAAGTTACACATATTTCATGTATAACTTGAGATACTTCCTCTTGAAATAGTGATTACTTGAGATAAACTGGGGAATGAGGACACATAACAGCAAGAATAGGTGCATCAAAGTGCTCAGTGCTTTTATTATTCAAACAATGTTCAACAAATCAAAAGTACAGAGTAGTAAATAATCCCCAATGAAAACAGTGTCCTTTCGAGAAGTTTAAACAACAATAAATAACCCAAAGTCAAAAATGAGGTTGAAATCACTACCTGGGTCTGTTCATTAAAACCAATATGAGATTCAGTGCTTCTTTCTAAAATTGGCTTCCCCTCTACTCAATCTTTTTTGATCTCCTCAGTGGAGTCATCCCTTAAAACCTAGCTGTTTAACCACCATAATCCCATGGCCTTCAGCAGGGTACCCCACTAGCCCTGCTACTTTTTCCTGCCTCCATCCCTCGGCCTTCAGTGGTAGCCCAGTCAGAGCAGCTGAATACTTCTGCTCCTTGAACACTCACCAGGAGTGACCCTGTTCTATGAGTGACATCCGCTGACTCCTCTCTGCTCCTCTTCCCAAGCGCTTGTCTCCACATTATTGCACCGCCCCTGCCATGATCCTGCCTCTCTGTCTTCTTTCGATTTACTTTCTAATTAACATCCGGACCCATTTTTCTGATTCCCTTTCTGGAACTCTCCCTTGATCGTTCTTTGGATCTCCAAATTGATCTTTTCTCTTTTTCAGTCTTCCTCTGTTAGTCCCACAAAGGCTCTTTTTATACTTCTTCAGGCACAGAGCTCTAGTGAAGAAACCGGCTGAACTGTGCACATCTGCACATGAATATAAATCCCCCATCGACCCTCCAGAGCTGTTTGTCCATGCTACCACATGCACATACGCCCACTTGGAGCCCTAGCCACTGTTTATAAACTTTAAAAAACTCTCTATAAACTCTCCACAAACCTCTATCTCATGTTCCCACAAAAGCTTCGATGATTCCTGTTGCAGGTAGCTTATGGACAAAGCATTTATTTTATGACAGCTTTACTCATTCCAGATTGATTTTTCCCTACATCCACACAAAATTTAGGGTGCCTGTGTCATGCAACACAGGATGTAAAGCAGGCACCAATTCTAGATGAGTGCAAGTCATTTACTGAACACACTTCCCACACACTGGGCCAATTTATCTGTTCACCTACAGTACTTTAGGACATAGGAGGAAAACCTAGAGGACGCACAATATGGACATGAGAAGAATGTGGAAAATCCACGTGAATAGTGAACAGGCTCACCAGCAGTGACTTTCCCCATCACTTAATGCTGCTTTGTAACTTCATTTGAATTTTCCTAATCATGTGATATTTAGCTCAAGTTAATTGTAACTGTGCATTACTAACCATGCATTATGTCCACTCACTGTCTCAGTGTATTCACAGTGGTGCTTCTTCTTTACTGCTTTTGGGTATCAATGAGTAGAGTTAAAGTACAATGGAGGAACTCACAGGAAGGTCCTTTTTAGGAGCCTGCTTTAATGTACCGACTTAATAAAAGGCTGTTTTTTTTCATATAATAAATCCTAATAATAAAGCTATACATTACACTCTTATCGCCAAAACAAGCTGCTGAATCATGACCCGATCCATCAAGTAAATAACACAGAGAAGCACTTCACCGGTGTGACCTGCATTACATATTTATCCATTAAAAAAAAAAATGAACCGGCCACTACAAGAGTAAAGTGCACTTAATACATCACTTGTATCAATTCATCATGAAAGGCAGTCTAGCTTCTATATGTGTTTTACATTTAGAGGTACGTTGGAAGTAGAAATGCCTTAGTGCTTTGGAAGCAAGAAAATTCTCAATTGAATGTTGTGAATTACAACTATGGTCAGATACACTGTACTAATACATGAAGGTTAGTTTCTGAATAATGACAAAGCCAGCCTTGAGCCAACAAGCATGGTTGTTCACATCCCCATCCTTTCCTTACTCCTAACAAGACCTTGAAAAATCACTTAGCTCAGCCATGATATTTCAACTTTAACAAAATATTCCTTTGCAAATGTGAGCTTTTTGTCTGTGAAATTGATTTCATCATGAACATACTTTTCTGCTGTTAGCACACGGGATTGCTATGTGCTGGTGTCTGCACTCGCTGGATACAAAGGTGGTGGGGAACTGGACAGGTGGCACTCATTTATGACACTTGTACCAGATATGTGAAAGTAAGTATATTTATCTGAGTAGATTCTTTTCCTCAGAACTTTTGAGTTTAAGTAACACATTTGAATTTAAAGCATTGTTAAGTATGACATGGTTTATTTACTGTATATACCCCTCTCTTACATATGACTCTTGTATCTGGCAAATTTTGTTTTTGAAACATGGTTAAGTGTGAGGTTTTTTTTTTTTTTTAATATTTTTATTTTATTAATTTTCATTGTAATCATTCCATACAAACAGATCAATTTATAACCCAACAAATTTGAAGACAAATCAAACCCCACCCCTGAGAAGGAGAGCTTAGCCAAAGGAAAATTGCTTTAAGCTTTTTAATAAGGCAACATTAGACAAAAGAAGGGGAGAAGTAAATATCTATATAAATGAGATGGAGAAGGGAGTTAAATGCAATAATAGTTAATTCTCTTATTCTAAAATAATATTGATTAAATCCTGCCAAGTTTTGAAAAAATTTTGTACAGATCCTCTAACTGAAAATTTGATTTTTTCCAATTTCAAATAATATAAAACATCAGTTTCCCACTGACTTATAAGAGGAGAATTAGGATTCTTCCAATTTAACAAAATAAGTCTGCGTGCCAAGAGTGTAGTGAATGCAATCACCGTTTGTTTGTCCTTCTCCAATTCAAGTCCATCTGGAAGGACACCAAACACAGCTGTTAGTGGGTTAGGAGGGATTGTGATACTAAGGCTGTCTGAGAGGCACTTAAAAATTTTTGTCCAAAATGATGTTAGTTTGGTGCAGGCCCAGAACATGTGACCCAGTGAGGCAGGAGCTTGGTTGCAGCGCTCGCAGGTTGGATCCTGGCCTGGAAACATTTTGGACAGTTTTAAGCGAGACAGATGAGCTCGATATATAATTTTTAGTTGAATAATTCTATGCTTTGCGCATATAGAACTCGAGTGAATTCTCTGCTTTGCTACCTTCCACTCCTTTTCTGATATATTGATTAAGAGATCTTCTTCCCAATGTCCTCTTGGATCTTTGAAAGGTAGGGACTCTAATAAGATTTTATATATTGCGGAAATAGTGTTTGTTTCCTCGGAATTGAGCAGTATTTTTTCCAGCATTGTGGAGGATGCAAGGTGGGGGAAATCGGGCAATTTCTGTTTAACAAAATTTCTAATTTGAAGATAGTAAAAGAAATGTGTAGCTGGGAGGTTAAATTTTGAACGTAATTGTTCAAAAGATGTAAATATGTTGTCTATATAAAGATCTCTGAGCATTTTAATCCCAAAACTTTTCCAGGTATTAAAAACTGGATATACTTGCGAAGGTTGAAAGAGGTGGTTCCCTTGCAGAGGTGCCACTGATAAAAGATTTTTCATCTTAAAATGCTTCCTAATTTGGTTCCATATTCTGAGTGAGTAAAGCACAATTGGGTTATTAGTATATTTGCGATAACTTTCATTTATTGGAGAGCAGAGCAGGGAATATAAAGAAGTACTACAGGATTTTACTTCTATTGCAGACCAAGCCTGTGTATGTGCATTTATTTGTGTCCAGGTTTTTATGGCTTGTATGTTTGCTGCCCAGTAATAAAACTGAAAATTAGGTAAAGCCATGCCACCTTCTGCCTGAGGTCTTTGTAGGGTCGCTCTTCGGATACGTGGGTGTTTTGAGTTCCAAATGAATGAGGTTATTATTGAATCTAACTGTTTAAAAAACGATTTATTGATATATATTGAAATGTTTTGAAATAAAAAGAGAAGTTTAGGAAGGATATTCATCTTAACGATGTTAATTCTTCCGGCTAGAGTGAGATGAAGGGTTGACCATCTATGCAAGTCTTGCTTAATTTTTTCCATACAGACGCCAAAATTTTGTTGATAAAGAGCTTTATGTTTACTTGTGATATTTACCCCTAGGTATTTAAACTGATCTGCTATGGTAAAAGGTAGGGTGTCTAATTTATTATTATATGCTTGTGAGTTCACTGGAAAGAGTATACTTTTATTCAGATTAATTCTAAGACCAGATATCTTTTGAAATTCTGTTAGTGCTGTTAAAACAGCAGGGACAGTGTTTTCTGAGTCCGATATATATAAGACCATATCATCTGCATATAAAGAAATTTTCTGTTCCAGTCCTTCTCTGACAATCCCCTTTATCTGATGAGAATTTCGGCAGTGAACCGCCAGTGGTTCAATAGCGATTGCAAACAACAGTGGCGACAAGGGACATCCTTGTCTGGTACCACGTTCTAGTTTAAAGTAGTCTGAGCAAATTTTATTAATACAAACTGAAGCTTCTGGACTGGTATACAGTAGTTTAATCCAAGCACAAATATTCGGGCCAAACCCAAATTTCTCCAATGCAGTGAAAAGGTAATTCCATTCGATCATGTCAAATGCCTTTTCTGCGTCTAATGATAGTAATATCTCTGGGGTGTTTGATTTTGCTGGTGAATATATAACATTAAACAAGCGTCGGAGATTTGAAGATAGATGTCGGCCTTTAATAAATCCAGTTTGATCTTGTGATATTACCGAGGGCAGCACTTTCTCCATCCTTCTAGCTAGGATTTTTGAGAGTATCTTAACATCATTATTCAGGAGTGAAATTGGTCTATATGATGCACATTGTAACAAGTCCTTATTTTGTTTAGGAAAGACGGTGATTAATGCTTGTTGAAATGTTTGAGGTAGTATTTGGTGGTCTTTAGCTTCTGTAAATGTTACCAATAAGAGTGGAGCTAGCAGAGTGGAGAATTTCTTATAAAACTCTATGGGGTAACCATCAGGGCCTGATGATTTCCCGCTTTGTAGTGACTTTATAGCGTCTAGTAATTCTGTTAGCGTTAGAGGTTTATCTAGTTCCTCAGCACTTAAAGCATCTATTTGTGGTATTTGTGAATTATCCAGAAATGCATTAGATTGCGTGTTGTCTTCTTTGGGCTCAGTGGAATATAAAGACTTATAGTAATCTCTAAATGTGTGCATTATTTTATTATGGTCGATGATTTCTTCTCCATTCTTGTTGGTGATTACTGGTATTGCATTGTGAACTTCTTGTTTATGAATTTGTTGAGCTAAAAGCTTATTAGCTTTTTCTCCGTGTTCATAGTAATGCTGTCTAGACTTATAAATAAGTTGTTCAGTTTCTTTAGTTGTTAAGATGTTAAGTTCTGTATGCAGGGCCTGCCTTTTCCTGTGAAGAGCTTCACTTGGACGCCTGGCTTGTTCTTCATCTATTCTAGTAATTTCATTTCTTAGCTCTGACACTTTCTTGGTTTCTAATTTATTTCTATGAGAAAGATATGAAATAATCTGGCCTCTTAGGAAGGCCTTTAGAGTTTCCCAGAGTGTTCCTGCAGAAACCTCTGTAGACGTGTTTGTCTCTAGGAAGAAGCTGATTTGTTTGGATATAAATTCTGTGCAGTTCTCGTCTGCCAATAAAAGAGGGTTAAGACGCCATCTGCGAGGTGAGTACGAGGGGCTTATTGATTTTAGCTCCAAGACTAGAGGGGCATGGTCAGAGATAACAATTGTGTCATATTTGCATGATTTAATTGTAGGCAGGAAATTATTATCTATAAAAAAATAATCAATTCTTGAGTAGCTATAATGCACTGGTGAGGTTTTTTTTAAAGAGTTGATTTATACAACCTGTTGTATCAAGGGAGTGTTTAATGCATTAGTGAGAGTTGTGGTCACCAGGCTACTATGAAGACTAGCAGTACTGGAAGCTAGGCAGAGAAGAGCAACTAAAGGGAATGTCCTACTCTGACGGGTTAAGGAACCTAATCATTTTTAATCTCAAGGAGTGAAGGCTGTGTGGCGACACAACTAGGTCTTTAATATTCTCAAGAGCAACCCAGCCACAGGGGATGCACAAACCACTGTGTTTCCTCATGCCGGTCCCAAGCATGGATGAATGGGGAGGGTTACGTCAGGAAGGGCATCCGGACATGCAGACAACAATACAAATTTCCATACCGGACTGGTTGAGTCCCGGGTTAACAACGACTGCCACCAGTACTGTTAGCCAACAGGGTGCTGGTGGAAATTGGGCTACTGTTGGCTGAATTAGAAGAATAAGAAGGAGAAGAAGAGGTGGGAGATGTGTCCGGAGGCAGGAGGAGAGGAGGAAGGTAATCAGAGTGGAACTGAAAATAGGAATTTTGAATGCTGGCAGTATGACTGGTAAGGGGAGAGAGCTATCTATATGATGGAGAGAAGGAAGGTTGATATATTGTGTGTGCAAGAGACTAAATGGAAGGGGAGTAAGGCCAGGTGGATCAGAGGTGGATTCAAATTGTTCTATCATGGTGTGGATAGGAGGAGAAATGGAGTAGGGGTTATTCTGAAGGAACAGTATGTCAAGAGTGTTTTGGAGGTGAAAAGTGTCAGACAGAGTAATGATTATGAAGCTGGAAATTGGAGGTGTGATGATAAATGTTGTTAGTGCACATGCACCGCAAGTTGGGTGTGCAATGGATAAGAAAGATGATTTTTGGAGTGAGTTGGATGAAGTGATGAACCGTGTACCCAAGGGACAGAAAGTGGTGATTGGAGCGATAATGGGAACAGAGAAGACGAGGAGGTGATGGGTAGGTATGGTGTCAAGGTGAGGAATGAAGAAGGTCAGAGGATAGTGGATTTTGCCAAAAGGATGGACATGGCTGTGGTGAATACGTATTTTAAGAAGAGGGAGGAACATAGGGTGACATACAAGAGTGGAGGAAGATGCACACAGGTCAATTATATCCTATGCAAAAGAGTCAATGTGAAGGAGATTGATGTCTGCAAAGTGGTGGCAGGGGAAAGTGTAGTTAAGCAACATACATGGTCTGTAGGATGATGTTGGAGATAAAGAAGAGAAGAGAGTGAGGGCAGAGCCAAGGATCAAATGGTGGAAGCTGGAAAAGGAAGACTGTAAGGTTGAGTTTAGGGAGAAGGTGAGACAGGCACTGGGTGGCAGTGAAGAGTTACCACACAGCTGGGAAACTACAGCAGATGTAGTAAGGGTGAGAGCAAGAAGGGTGCTTGGCATGACATCTGGACAGAGGAAGGAGGAAAAGGAAACCTGGTGGTGGAATGGGGAAGTACAGGAGACTATACAGAGAAAGAGGATGGCAAAGAAGAA
This sequence comes from Erpetoichthys calabaricus, assembly GCF_900747795.2. Lineage (NCBI taxonomy): Eukaryota > Metazoa > Chordata > Cladistia > Polypteriformes > Polypteridae > Erpetoichthys > Erpetoichthys calabaricus. Next base: position 71,790,653 of record NC_041396.2, on the reverse strand, counting down.
GTGGGATTGTCAGAGACATGCAGAAAGTAGACAAGAGTACAAGGAGATAAGGCGCAAGGTAAAGAGAGAGGTGGCGAAGGCTAAAGAAAAAGCATATGATGAGTTGTATGAGAGGTTGGACACTAAGGAGGGAGAAAAGGACCTGTACTGATTGGCTAGACAGAGCTGGGAAAGAGGTGCAGCAGGTTAGGGTAATAAAGGATAGATGGAAATGTACTCACAAGCGAGGAGAGTGTGTTGAGCAGATAGAAAGAGTACTTTGAGAGGCTGATGAATGAAGAGAACAAGAGAGAGAAGAGGTTGGATGATGTGGAGATAGTGAATCAGGAAGTGCAACGGATTACAAGGAGGAAGTAAGGACAGCTATGAAGAGGATGAAGAATGGAAAAGCCGTTGGTCCAGATGACATACCTGTGGAAGCATGGAGGTGTTTAGGAGAGATGGCAGTGGAGTTTTTAACCAAATTGTTTAATGGAATCTTAGAAAGTGAGAAGGTGCCCGAGGAGAGGAGAAGAAGTGTACTGGTGCCGATATTTAAGAATAAAGGGGATGTGCAGGACTGTAATAACTACAGGGGGATAAAATTGATGAACAACAGCATGAAGTTATGGAAGGAGTAGTGGAAGCTACATTAAGAAGGGAGGTGATGATTAGTGAGCAGCAGTATGGTTTCATGCCAAGGAAGAGCACCACAGATGCAATGTTTGCTCTGAGGATGTTGATGGAGAAGTATAGAGAAGGCCAGAAGGAGTTGCATTGCGTCTCTGTGGACCTGGAGAAAGCATATGACAGGGTGCCTCGAGAAGAGTTGTGGTATTGTATGAGGAAGTCGGGAGTGGCAGAGAAGTACGTAAGAGTTGTACAGGATATGTATGAGGGAAGTGTTACCGTGATGAGGTCTGCGGTAGGAGTAACGGATGCATTCAAGATGGAGGTGGGATTACATCAGGGATCGGCTCTGAGCCCTTTCTTATTTGCAATGGTGATGGACAGGTTGACAGATGAGATTAGACAGAAGTCCCCGTGGACTATGATGTTTGCTGATGACATTGTGACAGTGGCATAGCAAAGTCTGGTGGCACCCGGTGCGGAGTTTAAACTTGTCACCCCCATGTCCACCAAAATATAAAATTAAATTTATTGAGAAAGCAATTTTTTTATTCAATTGGTTAAGTAAAGAGGGCATAATGTTAATTATTTTGTAAACAATTTTTTATGAATAAAAAAAAGTAAAATGCCTTTTTATTAATAAGCCAGTTTAATGTACAATGTAAGAAATTTTTTTCATAGTGATAGTACCTAGTGCATAACTTTATTATTATTATTATACAATTTAATGAAAACTCAATTGTTTACAAGTTTTCGTTTTCTAGGCTCTAATCCAACAAACTGTACTTTAACATGATACTTAGAATCTGTTCTTTCTAACTTTTTGTTCTGCAAATTTTGAAATTTCATCATCAAAATCGATACCTTCAGCTACACTATTTTCAATTGACAAAATGGCTAAGCTAGAGAGTCGTGCTTGGTTCATAGTGGATCTGAGATAATTCTTAATTAGTTTGAGTTTCGAAAAACTCTTCTCACATGATGCAACAGAAACACATAAAGTTAAGAAAAATCTTAATGCTAAAGTGAGATTGGGAACAGAGTCTAAAAGTTCATATTCAACCACAAACTCTAAGAATCTTAAGGAAGTCCAACCAAGAGACTCTTCTTTTGGAACTTTGGCGGCTTTTAAAAATTTTCTTAGGCGTGGAATTTCTGTAAGGATACCATCTGCAGAAAGCTCATTATAATTTTCAACCAAACTTTGTACAAACTTGGGAAGTTCAGTTTCCGTGGTTTCAATCAGATTGCTGGGCTCTAAGACTGCAAACCGATCTGATATACATTCCATGTCTTCACAACGTGTATCGATTTCTTGTTGAAAGCTATCAATGCACTCTAACATTGACCTTTTCAGTTCTTGGTCCAAAGTCAGCAGCTCGTTTCGTCATGTGTCCCGGTTCGTATATATAGGGGCCTTAAGATAGTGGGATGGGGAGGGAGATATTGTCCGTTCGCTCGTAGAATGATCCTAAAGTAAATTTGTTTAGTTTATGGTCGGTTATAGAGCGGACAATACCTACCCACCCCACTGTCTAAAACATTTCGCGCTGACTATATTATTATTGTGTTCGGGTTAAAATATCATCTTGTTGCACAGAACGACTTGGGGAGATGATATATTTGTGGCAGGGATGAGACAATGAGTCACAGGACCGGTTGTTTGTTTACTTGAGCACAAGCACAGTTCAAAAGAAACGAGACAAAACACCCCCTCCCTCCACGCACCACACATCCATCCATCCATTTTCCAACCCGCTGAATCCGAACACAGGGTCACGGGGATCTGCTGGAGCCAATCCCAGCCAACACAGGGCACAAGGCAGGGAACCAATCCTGGGCAGGGTGCCAACCCACCGCAGCGCACCACACAATAATACTAAATCATTACAGCATCACATTGTTCACCTGCAATTTGCTGCAATTAGGGATTGTTAAAGCCCATGTAAATTATTTGACATGTTATTTTATGTAACAAAAAGGTGCATTAATACAAAACCAGCAATTTTTTGTCACCCCCTCAGAGCTGGTACCCGGTGCGGGCCACACCCACAGCACCCGCCGTCCTACGCAACTGCATTGTGATCTGTAGCGATAGTAGGGAGCAGGTTGAAGAGACCCTGGATAGGTGGAAATATGCTCTAGAGAGGAGAGGAATGAAGGTCAGTAAGAACAAGACAGAATACATGTGTGTAAATGAGAGGGAGGTCAGTGGAATGGTGAGGATGCAGGGAGTAGAGTTGGCGAAGGTGGATGAGTTTAAATACATGGGATTAACAGTACAGAGTAATGGGGATTGTGGAAGAGAGGAGAAAAAGAGAGAGTGCAGGCAGGGTGGAATGGGTGGAGAAGAGTGTCAGGAGTAATTTGTGACAGACGGATATCAGCAAGAGTGAAAGGGAAGGTCTACAGGACGGTAGTGAGACCAGCTATGTTATATGGGTTGGAGACGGTGGCACTGACCAGAAAGCAGGAGACAGAGCTGGAGGTAGCAGAGTTAAAGATGCTAAGATTTGCATTGGGTGTAACAAGGATGGATAGGATTAGAAATGAGTACATTAGAGGGTCAGCTCAAGTTGGACAGTTGGGAGACAAAGTCAGAGAGGCGAGATTGCGTTGGTTTGGACATGTGCAGAGGAGAGATAGATAGATAGATAGATAGATAGATAGATAGATAGATACTTTATTAATCCCAATGGGAAATTCACATTCTCCAGCAGCAGCATACTGATACAATAAATAATATTAAATTAAAGATTGATAATAATGCAGGTGAAAAACAGACAATAACTTTGTATAATGTTAAATATTAACATTTACCCCCTTGGGTGGAATTGAAGAGTCGCATAGTTTGGGGGAGGAACGATCTCCTCAATCTGTCAGTGGAGCAGGACAGTGACAGCAGTCTGTCGCTGAAGCTGCTCTTCTGTCTGGAGATGAAACTATTTAGTGGAGATATAATACAATACCACAACTCTTTAGTTATATTGGGAGAAGAATGTTAATGATAGAGCTGCCAGGGAAGATATAAAGATGGAGGCCTAAGAGAAGGTTTATGGATGTGGTGAGAGAGGACATGCAGGTGATGGGTGTAACAGAACAAGATGCAGAGGACAGAAAGATATGGAAGAAGATGATCCACTGTGACAACCCCGAACGGCATCAGCTGAAAGAAGAAGAAAGAAAAGAAGAAGAGGCATCAGTAAAGTTAATTGAGTAGAGTTCTTCCAACTAAATAGCAAATGATAAACTGTGGAAAGTAAGAGAAAGTGTTTTAAAGACTGACGCCAGAAATCACTTCTTTACACAAACAGTTGTGGGAAGCTGGAACAAACTACTGAGTCATGTATTTGAAGCATAAAACCTGACAACCTTAAAGAATTATCTGTTAGAGACATCTTACCTATTAGCTAAACAAGGGGCAGGCAACGTCAATCCTGGAGGGCCACAGTGGCTGCAGGTCTTCATTCCAATCCAATTGCTTAATTAGAAACCAATTCTTGCCAGTCTGAGACCTTATTTAATTTTATGGCTTTTCAGCCTGCAATATTAGGTTCTTATGTCGTAGATTTTTTTCCTTTTCAAGGATATTATCCTGTCAGTGTGTCACATTTTTTTCTTAAGTGTTTTATTTGCCAAATAGTGCACGATGAATCCACACAGGCGGAAACGGAAGCAAGCTAAATGGAGAACTGCTGGCTCTTTTGTCATTTGCATCTCATTGCTAATAAGGGGCCATTAAAAACAATGAATGTAGCTGTTTTAAGACTTAAATAAACAAGTGGGTTGGGGGGACTTTAACAAGCAAGACCACTAAAATGAAGCATCAAAATGTCACTTCAGCAATAAGTGCTTCATCAGCAATAATTGATTTCTCATTAAGAAACTGGGTTGGAACAAAAACGTACATCCACTATTGCCCTCCAGGACTGGCACTGCCCACCCCTGAGCTAAACTAACCATCCTGATGGGCCAAATGGTCTCCTCTCATTTATTAAGTTTCTAATTTTCTTATATTATTTAAAGACAGGCTCAGGGAACACATGTCACTTGAATGATGCTGGATCAATGTTAGAGGTGACTCCGAGGTCCCCCTACTGCCACTTTCCTGTTATGTGTAACTGAAGGATGTGATTTTTGTCTCCATTTATAAACCAAATCTCCCACAAACACAGACTAGTAAAAAGTATAGCCTTAAAAAGGAAACTTTGAAATGTCTCTGTGCTCAGGATACATACTCTTCATTTGCAGATCCAATCTTTTGCTAAGCAACATTATGTTATTTACCTACCTGTTTGCTCTAATATAGAATAATAGTTGTCACAGCCTAAGCTGCCAACCTGTCCATAATCCAGGAATCGCCAGGATGTATGAAATTTTTAGTTAATAATCTTTTACAGTATATTACTAGTATATGTATACTGTATGAAGCTATTAAAGATAAAGAAAAGAATCGAATGTAACTCAACGGTTAACTCAGTGACATAGCTAGAGTTCGTGCTGCTTGGGGCGGGGCGGTACTTCAATGTGCTGCCCTCCAACATATCTGAATATGTTAATCTATTTAAATAGAAAATTAAAATGACGTATAAAGAAAAATTAAGATGCATTTTGCATAGATTTATTCATATATAGAGAAACAGTAATAATTTTTCACATATAATTATTTATAAGCATCAACTAGACAAGAATATAGTATAAACGCACTGATAAGCCATGTTCTAATTATTAGTTTAATATAATTACACAGTGACGCAGTGGTAGTGCTGCTGCCCCCGTGTCTGCGTGGGTTTCTTCCGGGTGCTCCGGTTTCCTCCCACAGTCCAAAGACATGCAGGTTAGGTGGATTGGCGTTTCTAAATTGGCCCTAGTGTGTGCTTGGTGCGTGTGTGTGTCCTGCGGTTGGTTTGGCGACCAAGCCCGGGATTGGTTCCTGCCTTGTGCCCTGTGTTGGCTGGGATTGGCTCCAGCAGACCCCCGTGACTCTGTGTTTGGATTCAGCGAGTTGGAAAATGGATGGATGGATATAATTACACTGCGAAAACCAGAACCAGTGTAGTGTACAAGTGAGAGGTGGGGATGTTTTCTGTGCAGAGCAAGAACGCAATCGGATTGATAATGAAACTAAATTATAAATTGTAAATTAGTTGTTAATCTTCCTAGAAATTATCATCAGTGTAATGTTTATGTTTGTTTTTGTTATTGCCTCATAAATTTCAACTGCTGTGTCTGATGCCATCACAGCAGGACAATCTGAAAATTATTTTTGAAGCATTTGTGGATAAAAATCACAGAATTTTACTTTTTTCATTCATGAGTGATATTTTTCTGAACCCTGCTGCTTACACACGAATTATACTGAGCTTTTTGGCCAATAATACCACCCCCAAAAATGAGCTGCCCGGGGTTAACTAAATGTAACTTAAAGTTTAAGAGCATAATGTCTCTGCCTCGTCTTAGAGAAGCTACCAGTGTAATTTTCTAAGGTTAGGATGAAGTAAATAAGTAATGAACACCCCTCCAGAAAGCGAGGATAGATTGATGGGAAAGCCCATACACTGCTCCTATGAAGTAGTGCTAAGATCAATAGGGCAATCTGCAAAACACCCCTCTTAATGAACCGGTGTTCAGAATAATGAGAGAGTCAACAAGAGTCAGAAATTACCGGAGGGTTTAGTTGATTGAAGAAAGTGATAAAGTTCTGCTTATAAGAGTTAGATAACATGATGTATTAGATAAGGTAATGGTAATCAGGAAAAAAGTATAAAGGCCGATGAATTGTTTAATTGATTGCTCACTTCATAGACTGAAACATTTGTTTCATTTGCGCAAATAAAGAAATGTTCTGCATTCACATCTGGACTCCATAACCTGTCTGCTTTGAAAATAGAGAAAAGTTTTTCCACGACAGGTACCAGTACACTGAAGAGAACACATATGCTTGCATCCACAGTAACTCAAATGAGGCCAAATTAGTCATTAATTCACCACAAATGCATGTCTTTCAGATGTGAGAGAAAAATCTGAGTACCCTGCGAAAACCCACAGACAGTAGGATAATGCAAAACTCCAGAGACATGGAAGTGAACCAAGTCAAGAATGCAATCCGCTGGGCCCAGTGTATTTTCTGGCTATAATGCTGTAAAAAGAAATTTGATTAATGCCAAGATGTGCCAGCTGTGGACATCCAAATTGAAATCCCAAAATTCTTGTTATTAGACTTTTAGTGCACCTCTTCCTAGGCCTTTAATTTAGACAAATCTTTCATTATGTTAATCTCTGTTGATTAGTCGTTACGAGTCCACAATGCTTTCAGTATTTTGTCTTAAAGTTTATATTTCTACAAGCATGTGATTGAATTTGTACATTTTCAAGCTCCTTTGAAAATTCTCTGTGTGATACATCTGTTTCAGACTTGCAGGCAAAATAGATAATGATGAGTTCAGCCATTATATATCATTTTTCATACAGTCCAGGCTGCTACACACGGCTACTTGATTAAAATAGTAATAAAATAGCTATACAAACTATTTTTTGTATTTTTATTTAGTTTATTTTTTTATTTATATATTTCCCAAAGTAAAATAAACCTATTTCATTTCATTAAGTCACAAACTCACATAATACATTAAGCAATATTATTGAATTTCAGAATCATAGAAAGATGAGGGCGGCACGGTGGCGCAGTGGGTAGCGCTGCTGCCTCGCAGTTGGGAGACCTGGGGACCTGGGTTCGATTCCCGGGTCCTCCCTGCGTGGAGTTTGCATGTTCTCCCCGTGTCTGCGTGGGTTTCCTCCGGGCGCTCCGGTTTCCTCCCACAGTCCAAAGACATGCAGGTTAGGTGGATTGCCGATTCTAAATTGGCCCTAGTGTGTGCTTGGTGTGTGGGTGTGTTTGTGTGTGTCCTGCGGTGGGTTGGCACCCTGCCCGGGATTGGTCCCTGCCTTGTGCCCTGTGTTGGCTGGGATTGGCTCCAGCAGACCCCCGTGACCCTGTGTTCGGATTCAGCGGGTTGGGAAATGGATGGATGGATAGAAAGATGAACTTTTGACCAAATATTTCAAAATCTTCCAGTTCCATCACCTCCTTCTAGCCATGCTGAAGAACAAGCAGCAAAAGGTTTAGCGTTATTACCCCATATCTTCAGGAGGCAAGAGTTGAATCTCAGCCCTGTCTCACTTTGTGTAGAGCTGGCATGTTCTCCCTTTGTCAGTGTGGCTTTTCTTCCAACATGCAAAGCTTTGCAGTGTCAGTCAACTATTCAGTATAAATGGATTCATTTTAAATGCATATGGGTATGGTGTCTGTAGCAAGTGGCAGCAAGGATGAAAGAGAGCCTGCCGCTGCCTAAAATGACATGCTGTAGTTAGTTACAGTCTAGAAGTCAGAAGCCTGCTTGCTCAGCTGAGTGAAGATGGAGGTTCCCCTTAACGCAAATGGGTAAGGAACCGCTATTACGATTCAGAGGCCCCAAGGTAGTGGCTACCCTATCCATGTGAACATGTGAAAGAGAGTGGAATAGGGCCTAAGTGAATTTTTTCTGTTGACAACATGCATGTGGGCTGGTGCCACATTTAGGGATGAATCCTGTCTTGTACCACTTCTGTCTGCATGTTCTTCTGCGCCCTGTGACCATATAACTATACAAAGCAGGTATGAAAATAGATAGACAGATGGAATTGGCTCTTTAGACTTCGTTAGCTAGGCACGTCTCTTACAAAAAAAATCTTTAATACAGTCTTCTTTATCTTTCCAAGATGTATTTCTGTGTTACATTACCCAAACAGTTTGAGAATGACAATTATTCATGTTGACAGATAGGGGGTGCCACTGAGCCCCAATCCATAGAAACAACCAACACAAATACAGTGACATGTTCAAAAGTGAGGTTTTTATTATAAAAATGCCTCACAAAGGTTTCTACAAAGGTTGTAGAAGCATAATAACACATCTTTCTTTCTTCCTTCTCTCTCCATCCACCTCCCTCCAGTAGGTGTTGCCTTCCTTCTTCAAGACTCTGACTCCACTGTAGGAGGCTGGACGAATTCCTTTGAAGTCAGTAGTACTTCAAGTGCCGGGGCATAACCCGATGGAAGCACTTCCGGGTCAAGCGGAAGTCCTGAAAATCGTGAATCCCCACTGCACCTCCTGATGACACACAAAGGACCCAGCTGACTTATGGCACTACAACTCCCATCATGCCCTGCAGGTGTCCACATAGTTACTGAGGTCCTGGGATACTGCCACCTAGTGTATGGGGGATAAATATATTCCAAAACAGGAGCCTTTCTTCACTGCTCCTTTGTTTTGTCTTCCCATCCCGATAAGGTTCCCACGTCCATCCTGGATGGGATACCAGATAGTCCTACCTGGCACTTACAATGCACTGCAAACTTCCACCACAGAAGCTTTAATTTTATACTAGAGACACTGTAACATTTTTCTTTTCACAAGATACTAAAGAGAGAAGATGGTTTTGTTTTGTTTAGCAGAGCCCATGATAATGGAAATTCGAGAAAGCCATAGTGACTTTTCTATCACTGCCTGCTTTCACCTTGTGTTCTCATGCAAGTCACAAAACTGTAGTGGAAGCTTTGTTGGTGCAAGCAACATTTTTAATCAGTCACTTTGCTTTTTTTAATCTTTTTTGCTTTATGCAAAACCCAATTCTGGTGCAAAATGGAGTTATGAAGTAGTTGGACATGAGACTAGGTGCAATAACGTATTACAGTTTAAGCTTAGGAATGTAGTCAGAGTGTGTTGGAAATTTCTACCTATAAAAATTATATATATATGAATGTATAAGTGAAAAAAAAGCAAAAAAAAATGCATTATACGTAGCATAAAACATTTCTGAGATAACAGTAATATCCAAATTTGAAATATAAAAAGTATCAATAAGAACAATTAGCAGCACAGTATTTTTTTTCTGCATTATCCCTGTGCATATCTATGCAAATAGCAATAGCTAACCTTTGATGGAATTAAGGTACAAATAACAATGCAAAAATTATTGCTTGCAATTGAAAAGCTCTGGAATCAAGTCTCCATTTCCTTTTATTAGCTGAAAAGTGAGAATAGGGTTCTAAAACTAACATGAAATAATACACTTTTGTCAAACTGACTACAGAAGTTAGCACAGATACTGTAAATCAAACCAAACTGTGTTTGTTGCCCACTAGCCTTAGTGGGAATACCAGTCTGTTTTGAATTAAACCCTTCAAAATGTCAATTATTTCAAAATGATGTGTAAATAAAAAAATAAAACGTAACAATTATCTGCAGTAATTTAATGCCCTGTTATTTAAGCAGAGCAAGACAGTGAAAATTAGCTGAGTGTGCACTGCAGTGGACTGTGACATGCTGTTGTAATTGAATAAGAAAACAACAACAACAACACATGCCACAAAAAAATACTGCCTTTGGGGAGTCTGGGAGAATATTATTTTTATTTAACAAGGAAAAAGTTGTACAGAATTTGTGTGTGTTTGATTTCCCTTCTCCTCTAGATTTAGTTCTTGTTCAATGCCTCCAGGGCATCTGTACCTAAGAATTGGATTCAACCTTAGTGCCCAAAAAATGTTCTTTTCCCAGTTTCCAGTAGTACATTTTTAAATTTAGTTTTAGATTTACTGACCATTTTGAAGATACTATACATTATTTCTCATCCCTCTGCTTGTGTTTAAAAGATGAAAAGATGTTCTGCTTTAATGACTTTGAATTACTTTACTTTGGTGTACTTTTCCCATTGGAAATACAGTATTTATTTGTTAAGCAAAGAAAATGTTTGCATAAATTGTAACTGGAGTAGGGGAAGGCAGGGATGAGATGCTTTGTTGCAGAAGCAATAATATGCAGGGCTTAAATGAGTTTGTTTAAATAAAAACATGATGTACTCAACTGAATGGCTCTTCATGTGTGCTGCACTGAGTATTCATTGAAGGGATCCTGAAAAGACTTGCTGTTCCTTCTCTAGCAGGAGGCCATCAGATAAGCAGTTTTGTTCAGTAATATTTGCGTCATTTATATGCTCAGATGCTTTCTGGTTTTCAAAAGTACAGTATGTAAGGATATGCTTACCTAGCCCATCTGAAATGTAGTTGGAGGCTTACTTATGTTGAAGGAGAAGTCCTGGAAGGCCATGCTTTCTCAGGGCCTCTGAAATGGAATCATACACTTGCTGCTTTTATGGCAAAAGGAATGTTCCTTTAACTCTGCTAGATAAACTACTTATTTACAGTATATTCACCATGGCAGTATTGCTGAACATATAACATAACAGAACAGAACAAAACAGAACAGAACATTCTTTAGCCCACTTAAACCAATTCAGGGTCATGAGGTCTAGGGGCCATCTTTGAGCACCAGTTAATCACAGGGTCCATTCACGTGCATACCCACATTCAAACAGGGCAAATTTACAATCACCATTTAACCTAACCTGCTAGTGTTTTGCATGTGAAAAGAAAAGAGGAGTACCCACAGGAAAACTCTCACAGAATTAAACACACATAATGAGTAAATGCCGGAATTTAACCCCAGGATGCTAGACCTGTGAGGTGCCACCATGCAGCCCTTAGCCTCAGAAATGCAAGGTACAAATCTCACTGTAGTACTTAAGGACTTCACTACATTTAAATAAACAATGCCCTAAATGTGCAATGGTGTAAGATGCTCATTATATATATATTGGGGACGTCCTCCAAGGGGACGAGGCCGTTCCTCTGAAAACCCCTCTTAAACAGTAATACAATTGGAAACAAATACAGCTTTTCATCTCCTCTTTACGGGATCAGCTGCTAGCCTGCTGCTTGCTGCCATGCCGTGTGATCTGTATTTCACACAGGACTTCGAACATTTAAAAGACAGCACAGTGGCTGTCCTAGTGTCTTACTGCCTTGTCTCTCCTCCCCCAGACATCCTCTGCTCCGGTCGGCGCTCCTTAGCCACCATGCCCGTTTGAGGAGGAAGATTCTGTGTTCTTTTGATCGAGAGGCAGAGCTGTGGTGACCGGTTTGACAGTGTGTCCGGATTGCTCCTGAAAGATAGACTTGTGTTTGTTCTGTATGTATTTGAATAAAGTTTCCGTCTCTTGAAAACCCTGAGTGAACCTGTGCAGCTTTGTGACCCAAGCGTGACAACACACACACACACACGCACATGCACGCGCACACACGCACACACACACCCACACACACCCATATATATATCTATACTAATTAATAAAAGGCAAAGACCTCACTGACTCACTGACTGACTGACTGACTGACTGACTGACTGACTCCCTCACTCATCACTAATTCTCCAACTTCCCGTGTAGGTGGAAGGCTGAAATTTGGCAGGCTGATTCCTTACAGCTTACTTACAAAAGTTAGGCAGGTTTCATTTCGAAATTCAACGCGTAATGGTCATAACTGGAACCTCTTTTTTGACAATATACTGTAATGGACGGCAGCTCGATGGCCGTGGGAGGTGGAGTTGAGTGTCACGTCATCACGCCTCCCACGTAATCTCGTGAAACGACTGTGAACACAGTAGGGAGAAATGAAGGAAGAGCCGCAAACAGCGAAGAACAAAAAATTAATTAAACAATTGAGAAGGGAGCGAAACAATAAGAAGCGAGCGAGTGAAGCATATAAGCATCTTCATAAGGGAAACAAAGCACGGTGTAAAACATAAGTTTAAATTAAGTTTATAGAAACGCTCCCGCTGCGGATTGCAATAACATATTCGCGACATAAAAGTTTAATGAGAAGACACGAGGTATAAACAAACCACACGCCGTAGCGCAACGTTAGGGGCTTCACCTCTGGCGCTGACGTTCGAGATTCCATTCCCGAGAGGGGATGCAATGAGTGTGTACGCATGAAGAGCACAGAATTACGGCGAAACACGTGTCGCGTACTCTGCATAATTTGAAAGTAAACAATTTCAACCATTCTATGATCTGCTTCTCGCAACTGAAAGATGGCACATGGCGGATGTTAGCCGACTTGCTGACCGCAACATTAGGGGCTTCAACTCTGGCGCTGACGATAGAGATTCGATTCCCGAGAGGGGATGCAGTGAGTGTGTACGCCTGATGAGCCCAGAATTAGGGAGAAACACGTGTCGCATACTCTTTGCATTGTTTCAAAGTAAACTATTAAAACCATTCTATGATCTGCTTCTGGGAACAGAAAGAGGGCACGTGGCGGACGTAAGGCGATTTGCTGACCAACCACAAGCGTAACCTGGCAGGTAACCACCCATACAATCAGATTGTGATTCAGAAAACGAATGCCATGAATTTAATTACCACGATCTACAGTACATACTGTCAAATAAACGAAACACACGCCGTAGCGCGACAGCTGTGAAAAGGGAGGTTCACAAAAAAACAGATCCTTAACAAATTTCAGACTAGGAATGCAATGAATGTGATTACCCCGATCTACATACAAGGCGAAAGTCTTGCAACATTCAAAGATGATGGTTTGGGATAAGTACACCATGGAACATAAAAGAGCTTATGAAGCCTTGAACCGAAAAAAGCAAGATCTCAGAGATCGTAAAAAAAAAAAATAGGAGGTAATGTCGTTTTACTCGCTGTAGATTTTAGTCAAACATTACCAGTTATTCCACGAGGGAGACCAGCAGATGAACTCAACGCGTGTTTAAAATCCATGCTTCTCCCACGGTCGGTTATATGTCGCGTGTTCTCGGGTAGGTACACCAAAAAATGTATACATTTAAGCATGTAATGGGCAAACAAAAAATGAGGTATACCCGAAGGCACTGCAGTAATACTCAATGTAACTTTACTTCTTAAATGTTAATGTTTTACTGTTTAATAATTTATACGCTTCTTATATGTTGTTCAAATTCTTTTATCAAAATACCAGTGACAGCGCAATGCACGATAACATGGAGTGAATACACCATACGCATCCGCCCACGGCCGCCCTGGTGTGCGTAGATAGGAGTTGATTCTACAATAAAATAAAGATAAAAAGAGTAATACAATCATCACCCATAAAGCGGATAGCAGACGTGACGTACTATATGTGTACCAGATTTCAAGTCAATAGGTGAAACGGTTTGCGAGCTACAGGTGATTTAAAATCCTGGACAGACAGACAAATAGCCACGGTAGCAAATTATAGAAGATTTTACTGTTTAATAATTTATATTTATATGAAATGTGCTTCTTATATATTACTTCATATTCTCATATGATAATAATGTTAATGTTGTTTATATTGATTTCTATGTTATTGTAAGTGCATGTATGTGTGTATATGTATGTATATATATATGTATATATATAATATATGTGTATATGTATATATATATATAAATATATATGTATATGTATATATATAAATATATGTGTATATGTATATATATATTAATATATGTATATATGTGTGTATATATATATATATATATATATATATTTGCAGTTGGAGATCCACAAAGGGAGAAAAAACGAATCACGTATCATAAAATAGTTTTATTCCTGAGCTTTCAACCCCTGTCAGGGGTCTTCATCAGAGGATAATGCTTAGACTTACATGAATCAAAGGCAATATATAGCAACACATTCAGTGGGGGGTGGGTGGAGGTGACTAAGTCCGTATGATCAAAGGGGGGGGGGGGGGGTGTATCATTAAATTAAAGTGCATATGTCCTTCTTAAGTTGGCATATGCTGGGTTTATGTCCAAGTGTCTGTTGATGGCATTTTCATCTGATAGCCAAGACTCGGCCAACTCTCTGGCGCTTTTTGTACTGGCCTTAAATTTTACTGTCACGTTGTCCCAGTTGAATGTGTGTCCTGTCGATTTAGTATGTGCATGTATCAAAGAGAGTGCGTCCTTTCTTCTGACGGCGTTGCGATGTTCCTGTACACGTGTTGAGATTTTTTTTGACGTTTGTCCTATGTATACAGCTGAGCAAGAATTGCATGGAATACTATAAACTGCGTTTCGTGTTTCGGCTGTCGATTTCTTGTTTTTAGCATTAAACAGGACCGTGCGCAGATTGTTGGTGGGTTTATGTGCTATTTTGATGCCCCACTTGGTCAGGGTGCGTGCCGTGCCTTCTGACACATTATGGTGGTACGGGAGTGAATGCCAGGTGGGGTGGGGGTTCTGATTTACGTCGCTTGTATGCTGATTCCTTTGGCGCCTGCTGTGTAGACTCCGATTAATGAATGATTTTGAGTATCCATTCAAGGTGAAAAGTTGAAACAGATAGCGTCTCTCATTACTTTTTGTTTCCTTGGTATTACAATGAGTGTGGACTCGTTTAAATAGGGTTTTCACGCAGCTCCGTTTATGAGATACTGGGTGATTGCTGGCGTAGTGTAGAATCTTGTCTGCGTGGCATTGTTTACGGTAAACACTTGTGGTCAAGGTGGCGTCACTATTTCTTTTGATGTAAATGTCCAGGAAATTGATGTGTCGATTATTTTCTTTTTCCATTGTGAACTGGATTGCAGGGAATATTGTGTTAATATGATTGATGAATTCATTCAGCTGGTTCTTTCTTAATATGACGAATGTGTCGTCTACATAGCGTATCCAAATTTTGGATGTAATCTGGGATAAAGCTATGTTTTCAAATCGTTGCATTACCAGTTCAGCTAGGAGTCCCGATAACGGTGATCCCATCGGCATGCCTTCTTTCTGTGTGTAATACTTGCCGTTGAAATGAAAGTGCGTTTTTTGGCAAAGTGATATTAGATGCATTAAGTCTTTGATGGACAGTTTGGTTCTTGTCTCTATGGTGGGGTCACTATCCAGTTTCATTAATAATGTTTCTGTGGCCAGTTGGATCGGGATCATGGTGTATAGCGATATAACATCAAACGAGACCATGATCTCGTCCTCGGCGATGGATACGTCATTCAAGCACTGTAATGCCGACTCCGCGCTGTTGACAGAATAATCGGAGTCGTCCGTTAAATGTTTAAGTAGTTGGAAAAGTCTTTTTGACAAGTTGTATGATGGTCCGCCTATTAGGCTAACGACTGGTCTGTATTTTAGTGGTGTTTTGTGTATTTTTGGGAGTCCATAAAATTCCGGGCAGTTAGCATCATTGGATTTCATTTTGTGAAAGTTCTGTACATCCAGGCGGTTACCATTTCGGAGTTTTGTCAGAGTATAGTTTATTTTATACTGTGTGGTTTTTGTTGGGTCGTTATTTAGCTGTTGATAAGTATTAGTGTCTGAAAGCATTTCTTCTATAGCTGTGGTGTATTGTTCTCTGTCTAGGATAACAGTTGCGCCTCCTTTGTCAGCTGGTGTAATAATAATGCTGTTGTCATTCCGTAAAGATCTTAAAGCTTTCTGTTCACTTGCCAGAATACGTGTGGTTGGTTGTCTTGTGTGTAGCTGGCTGGCGACGTTGCATCTTATTTCTTGTGCCTGTTCTGTTGGTATTTTTTCAGTTGCTAAGATATGTTCTAACGAACCGAGGAAGTTCATGTTAGATGCGTCCTTATAATTGAATTTTAATCCTCTGGAGAGAATATTGTGTTCTGTGGTGGAGAGCCGTATAT